>NC_066579.1:70566660-71203744 GCF_024323335.1 Lathyrus oleraceus | reverse complement strand
GATAGGGGACATCCTTATCAGAAGAATATGGCACAGGGCCAACTAGTTTGATTATGAGAGAGGGAGAAGCCTTCTGCTTGCTGCTATCATATCGGATGACAACAGGCTCTGGGATCCTGAACACTGGTGATATCACATTAACTTCATCATCCCCATCGCGATTTTGAAGTATTTCAATTACACCTTCATCCAGCATTTCTTGGATGTCTTTTCGGACTTGACGACACCCCCTCTGATTGATAGTGCAAACACGGTATTTGTCATGGTCATGCTCATAATGATTGTATTCACACAACAGTCTGTGCATCTCGACCGAAGATTGTCGGATATGGATGACATATCGGACCTTATATTTACCAGGGCAACCCTGGACCATGTTGACGGCAGATTTCCCATGCTCGGGCAATGGGTTCTTATTGACGTTAGGACCTACGTCCTTGAAACATAATATACCGCTCCTAACAAGGTCTTGAACCTTGATCTTCAGCGGGTAGCAGTTCTCCACATCATGTCCAGGAGCACCGGAATGATAAACACAATGTAGCTTTGGCTTATACCACCACTGAGGGTTGGTAGGTATACCCGATGGGTCACGTAGAGTGATCAGTTTCCTCTCTATCAAAGAGGGATAAAGCTCGACATAGGTCATGGGAATAGGATCAAAAGTGACCCTTTTCCTCTCATAGCTTGTACTGGTCTGATTATTGTTTTGAGGCTGGTAGGCCTGCTGTTGAGGACGGTGCTATTGTTGTTGATATTGTTGATGTTGCTGGTTATTATTATGTTGATAGTGCTGGTTTTCTCTGAAAACAGGTGCTATATGAGCCACCTGATGCTGGTTACTGGCGGGACGCACGGTCTTCCTCTTCACAAAGGGTCTTCTTGATTTAACATGGGAGGTCACAGCATGTGCCTCACCATCTTTCTTCTTTCTAAAATTCCCATACCGTTTGGCAGAAGAGCCTTCTTCTCTAGTCAGGCGCCCTTCCCTGACTCCTTCCTCCAGACGCATCCCCATATTCACCATCTCGGTGAAGTCAGAAGGAGCGCTGGCAATCATCCGCTCATAATAGAATGAGCTCAAGGTCTTCAGAAAGATCTTGGTTATTTCTTTTTCTTCCAGCGGAGGCACAATCTGTGCAGCTAGTTCTCGCCACCTCTAGGCGTACTCCTTGAAAGTTTCCTTGTCCTTCTGGGACATGGCTCTCAATTGATCCCTATCTGGAGCCATATCCACGTTATATTTGTATTTCTTGAAGAAAGCTTCGCCAAAGTCATTGAAGGATCGGATGTTCGCACTGTCCAAACCCATGTACCATCTCAGGGCGGCACCGGATAGGCTGTCTTGGAAATAGTGAATGAGGAGTTAATCATTGTCGGTCTGAGTCGACATTTTCCTCGCATACATAACCAAGTGGCTGAGAGGGCAAGTATTTCCCTTGTACTTTTCAAAGTCATGCACTTTGAATTTTACAGGGATATTGACATTAGGAACCAGGCAGAGTTCAGCAGCAGACTTGCCAAAGAGGTCCTTCCCTCTAAGAGTTTTGAGTTCCTTGCGGAGCTTAAGAAACTGATCGTTCATAGCATCCATCTTTTCATACACATCTGGGCCTTCAGACGGTTCAGAGTGGTAAATGGTGTCGTCTACCCTTGGCATAGTATGCACAACCATAGGTGGAACGGAGAGGACCGGGCTAGATGCCGGCAGAGAAGCAAACGTTGGGGCGAGACCCTCAGGAACAAAATTCGCGGGCGTCCCCCAGGGAAACCCGGCTGGCATAGCAGTAGGCGCAAAGTGGGCGCTGGCAGCAGGCACTGCTGAAGAGGCAATCTCAGAGATGATTGTCCTCTAGGGAGGAGTTGAAGGCGTTGGAGACGACTGGCTTTGGGCGGCCATGAAAGACTCCATCAGGGCAGTCAATCTGGCCACTTCCTCCTTGAGTTCTCTGTTTTCTTGCTCTAAGTGATCCATCAATCTTGAAGAGTTGGCCCTGGTGTAGTACCGGTGAGTCAGCTTGTCTTCAAAATAAATGAAGAACATAGAGTTAGACCATTGAACAAGAAGCCTGGAGCAAAATCTGCTTATGCACATGATGCATGCAATGCTTGTGCATATGATTTATTTTATTTATTAGGGGAACTTTAGAGTTCTATTTGCAAATATTTGAAATATTAATCATTTAGACATATATGGAAATATCATATCAACAATATCTGGAAAATTTTTACACCAAAAAAGTACAGTCTTGGTAACCAATATACAATACAAGAGAGAAGGAACATGAACATCCTATGGAACCCTAGAAACAATCGTCTAAAGCTCTGGAGACCGGAAGATAAGCTGCACAAAGCCTCTTCACCTCTCTCTCATAGGCTGCCTCCATATCTGCCTTTTCTTTGGCGAGTCGATCGTATTTCCTCTTCCAAAACTTGGAAGACTGAGGAAGAAGAGAAGTCATCACATCATCAGGCTCGTCAATAACCTGATGTTCCAGAAACTCTATCAAAGCATCCTTATCTCTAAGCTGCTGAAGTAGCTCTTCTCGCTCACGGACCCAAGCACGCGAACGATCTTCGTCTCTCAACTCCTCTACTCCTTGGTCAGGGAGGGTTGAAGGCCCAGCCACAACCAAAGGTGTAGGTCTCGGATACTCATAAGGCATAAGGTACTCGGAAGCTCTCCTCCTCACCCATGAGGTATAGGGTTCCAAAGCAATACAGTTCTTCGGACTAAGCTCTTTCCTTCCCTTCCTATGGATCTTGCGCCAAGCGTGGACCATCCTGCCCTTCAAGCCTTGGGGATCTTTACCCTCTTGAAAGAACACACCCTCTAACAGAATGTTATTAGGTTTATCCTTTAAGGGGAACCCAAGCTGACGACGTGCTAAAATAGGGTTGTAGTTAATCCCACCACATGTACCAAGAAGAGGTACATTGGAGAATTCACCACAAGAGTTGACAATCTGCACACCATCGTATACACGGTTGTACCAAAAGATATCATCATTAGTGAGAGACATAAGCCTCGTGGACCACCGTAGACATCCTTTGTTCTCCTTGAAGGCGACCGACTGTGGCAAGTGCGAAATAAACCACTTGTACAACAGAGGCAAACAACACACAATGGTACCACCACCCTTTGCATTCCTCATATGCAAAGAAAAGCAAGTGTCGCCCAACAGAGTCGGAACGGGATTAAGAGTAGAGAAAATCCTAATAGCGTTCACATCCACAAACTTGTCGATGTTGGGGAATAACACTAGCCCATAGATGAGAAGCACAAATATGGCCTCAAAGACGTCCTCACTCATGGCCTTCCCATACAAAGTAGCTTGAGCAATGAGGAACTCATAAGGGAGACCTTGAATTCCACCTTTGGTAGTCATATGAGCACCAACCAGAGATTCATCTATATGCAACATATCAGCAATCTCTTGAGAAGTAGGAACCCTCTCTAAGCCATTGAACGGCAACTGGTCTAGAATAGGTATACCCACAAGATAGGCATACTCCTCAAGCGTAGGCAAAAGCTGGAAATCCGGAAATGTGAAGCAGCGGTACAAGGGATCATAGAGCTGCACCAATACACTCATCAGACCTTCATCCACCTGAGTAGCCAGAATAGGTAGAAGCTTCCCATGACGAGCCTTAAACTCCAAGGGATCTAATACATAGGATGTCAAATTCCTTAGTTCTTTCAAGTCGGGTTGTCTGAAACTGTACTTCTTGGTATTCCTTCTTTGTCTATCCATGTCTGAAAATTTGCAAATAAACCTCTTAAGTTCCTTGAAACTTTTCTCATTATTGGTGATATGGATGCAAATGGGTGCATGGATGCATGGATGCAACAATCACACTCAAGGATCAAGCAAAGCACACCACACAAAGGTCATGGGATGGATCAAGTCATCCTTAATATCAATCATCCATTTTGGTGGATTATGGTTTACACCTTATCAACACCCAAGTTCCATTGATATTAAGGATACACAAGAACGGATCAACCATGAATCAAGGGTTTGTTGCAAGTCACGAGCATGGAGTCTCGGTTAAGAACCGCCCAAAGGGAGTGTACTAGGGTTAAACCTGCCAATCATGTTCTACAAGAGGTTCCTATAGTCATCATCCCATCTTTCGGATATTATCGGATAAACGACTACTCGTATTCCAAAAATATTCTCAAGAGAAACTCTTATGAGTGTAGTATCGCGTAACAATCGTATCAAATCTTACACTTGAACGACCTTCGCACTACATCCTAAAAAATAGGCTAAGATGGGCTTGGTAAACTAAGATCCCTGGCTTCTAAGGTCTATATTGGAAAGAGTAATGCCTAACCACGACTACTCGTGTGACATTATTGATCCCAACATGACCTCCACCAAGTGAATGGGCTTGCAAGTCAACTTGCTAAGGAATAACTCCACACAAGTTGACAAGACTATGCCATTCTCCTATCCTAAGTGCACTCGAGTTCGGGTATAGAACTCATCTCACAAAGATCACCAAGCATACAAGGAATTAATATATCAAGCAATTCAATCATTACATACAATACAGTAATCCCAAATTGCACAAAAATATGTCACAAAAATAATATACAATACAATACAACAAATGTGAAAAGTAGGCAAAACCCACTAGGCAAATGTTCCCCATCAGAGTCGCCACTGTTCTGTAGCGGGGTATTCGTTACCTTTAGATTTATTGACTAAATCAAAAGTAAATCATACAAATCGAGTCGTCACCGCACTTCTATTTATCCAAAGCAAAGGTTAGAAAGCGAACAAAAACCAAGAAGTTTTATCGAATAAAAAACTAATAAAAATGTCAGAGATCGGGGTAAGGGGGTTGGTTATGCAATGGGAAGGTTTTAAGCACCCAAAACATCCTAGGTACTCCTAGGGAGCCCTTTTCACAATTTGTTGTAAGGTAGGTTGGTATTTGTGAAAATCATTTGTGCAAACATGATTGGGGGCATGAGAGAAAAATGTACAAATTATTTACAATTTTTGTGTTTGAATGGATAAACCCACTGCCTACGTACCATCTTAAAAAAGATTAGGATCAAAACCTCGTAGTTCGGGATAAAAATCTCAAAAGAAATTGGTGAATTGATTGGTCCAAAAGCCCTTAAGGTATTTTGTTATCCAAGGGAGAAAACTCAACCTAAAACCACAAATCCACCATGTGAGGATAGCTTCAACGTGCTAGTGAGGGGTTAACCCTATAATAAGCATGGAAGACTCATTGTCCATCATTAAGAATATAGGTGAGTATTATATCAACCTCAAGGATAACTCAAACCTAATAGCTAATGGTTATGAAAAGTTTTGATAAGAAGTGGCCATTGAAACCACAAAACATTTGAATGAGTTATATTTACCAAAGAAAAGTATTTACAAAATATGGTCAAAATTGACTTCAGGATTCAATTCAAAATAAGTATTATGAAAAGAAAGTTTGAAAATCAAAAGCATAATGCTTAGGTTTCTAATGTTTAAAAACAAATGTTAATGTTTGCACAAAAGTTTTGGCTTGGGTTAGAGTGGAAGGAAGAAGAAGAATGGCTAAATCCTAAACATACAAAGGTGAAGGAAAAGAAATAAGACCACAAATGGAGTTCCCTTCTTGAGATCATAGTGATGATCCAAGTAGCTCCCATCCCTTGGAATAAGCAAGCAAATAAGCAAATACTCAAGCAATCAATCAATCAAGGAAGCTCTTAGGAATCTTCCAATGGCTCTTGTATCTCTCATCTTTGGATGCACATGACAATGGTTCTTCAATTTGGCTCAAATGGGAATCCCTAGCACAAGAACACACACATCAAAAAGTTCCATAAGGCAAACAATGAATGGACAAGAATGAGTTTAGAGATTAGGTCCTTCCAGTTCATCTTCCATATTAAGGCCTTTTTACTCCATTTTTGCATAGGGAATGTCCTAAAGTCTAAGTCCTTTTGTCCATGTGCATTTGGTTCACATCAATCAACACAAAACACAAGCACAATAATATATATACAATTATGTGCTCAAGTGAGCAAAAGGCAAATTGCATTAACATAAACATGTACTCAAGTGAGTAAAGGGCAAAAGCAAATGAATAATATGTACAAGAATATTAAATTGCATTAATATAAAGTGCAAGAATTAAATGTTAATGGTTAATAGTTAGTGTTAGTGTGCCATAAGGCAATTTAGCGCTATGTTAAGCAATTGTAAGTGGACTAATGTAGTAGTCACACCTATCTGAGACCGGTCCATAAAAATATAGGTAACAAACACAAGTTAGAGATCTTGATTAGTGAATCAAGCTCCTACAACTTGTTATGCCAAAAGAAGATGAGAAATGATCTTGTATTGATTTAGGTTCTTTGCTTGATTAGGAAGCAACCTATCCTTAATGCAAAGCCATTCACTTGATCTATGATAAAGATGAATTAGATTTGAATCAAGGAAGGTTAAACCTCTCATACATCAAGGCTAACCACCAATCTTTAACTCATTGATCAAAAAGAAAAAAGATGAAGAAGAAGATGGATAAGAATGTACATTAATTGAACTTCAAATGAAATAAGCAAATTGCATTGACCAAAGACAAATGGAATCAAGGTCAAACACTAGTAAACAGAAGCAAAATGAAACTTAGAAGTCAAGAAATAAATAAAATATTTTTGGTAGTTTTCAAAATTAAATTAATACTTGAATTAAAATAAACAATTAAAGGTCAAACTTCAAATCCATTTCAAATCAACTTTGAAAAATCCAAATGGATCATCCCAAGTTCAACAAGGTCAAACAAAGTTTGACAAAAAATTTCAGCATTTTTAAAAATCAGAAACTATTTTTAATCAATTAAAATGCATAAAAAATAACCTAATTGAACTAAAATCTCAAATAAATCTCAAATCAATTAATAAATTGATGAGAATATTTTTCATAGATTCATCATCATTCAAAGAGGTTAAGAAAATATTTTTGTATTTTTTGAACATTGAAAACTATTTAAAATGAATTAAAAATAAACAGAAAAGAGAAAATTCATAAAAAATATCAAATTATAAAATAAAAAATATTAAAAATAATTTTTAGAAACTAGAAATTAAAAGAGAAATAATGCAATTGGTCTCATATTTTTTGGAATTAAAAATGAGAGAGATATGATTTTTTGAATTAAAATGAAATAAAAGAAAATTAAATCAGAAATTGATAAATGCTAAATAATGTGGTGCGTTGGATTCAGGCTCATTAATTGAGATGGCACATCCAAAGGTCCAGGCATGCGCGCGCACCAAACACCTTGGTCAATGAGAAACACAAGGCCATTAAAAAAGTCATAAAAATGGAAGGATGAGATTAGATCTGGAGAATGCATCGCACGACTCAGATTGGATCTGGCAAGCAGACGGTGGTGTACACCACCGTCTGCTCCCGCGAGACCAAAGATTCCGGCGAGAGTTGCGGAGAAAAAATCCTAACCAAATGAGGCGATCTATACATCAATGGAAAGCTGGGGTGATGTACATCACCCCTGTACCATTTATTTTCACTCTAGATCTCCATGGGAAGAGAAATTAGAGGTGGAAAATGATGGTGTTCAACTTGAACTCAATGCATTTTCAAAATTAAAAGCACAGTTCAATTGCCTTTGATGAGAATAAATGCAAGAAACAAGCTACAATCAGTGTGTTTCGAAGAAGAAAAGTTTGTGTAGTAACCTCTGAAATGTGGATCTGGAAAGCATGATTCCTCTTAGCTATGGATTACAGTTCACTCTTGAGATGAAGATAAAGCAAGGTCAAGGAATTTTGAGTCTGAAAATCAACCAATGTAGTTGAAAATCAGATCTGAATTTTTGAAGAGAAAATGAGAATTCCTTTAGGTGTGGCTATGGATTGAGTTTTGCAGCATAACAGGTGCCTTCAGGTTGTTGAATAATGAATCCAAGCACTCTTATTTATAGCAATTGGCAAGGCAATGCATGAAAGTTTCATGTGCATGAATGAAGAGGGCCTTCATGCCTGGGCCTGTACAGGCGCATGGAGGGCCCAAATCCTATTGGTTTGGCAAGCTTAACATCAGAAAATGAGTTTTGGACGTGCATATGAGATGTAATTGGATCATGCAATGAGTTTGAATCAAGTTTCCATAATTGTACCAAATTCTTCTCCTCTTCGAAAATGCCTTTTCCAAAAATAAAACATGGCCTTATGGATAATGGTTGAAAATATCTTGACATGAGGATCAATTGTTATGTTGAACAAAACTTCATTTGGAGTTGGTAAATTGATGAAAATTGGTCATAAAGTGCAAGGTGCAAAACATGTGTATGTGAAAATTTCCAAAATGGGCCAACTTTAAGCCCTTCTGTTTCAATGATGCAAGCTCCAAATGACAAAACCTTCAACACCACAGTTGTAGACCTTTTCAAGACAATCAATTTAGACTCGTATTTTGCATCATTTGGATTTTTGATGAGAAAGTTATGGGCACTTGAAGTTGGACTTTTTCACATTTCAATTCATTTAGTCCAAAGTGACCTATAATGTTTTGCATTATCACATGTATTTCTTTTAGGATTATGAAAATTTGTTCAACATAACAAATGAAGGAGACGTCTTAAACTTTCCAATTAATTTGATCCCACATCAAAATCATAAATAATGAATGAGTTATGTCCTTGGGAAGGTGACCAAAAATTAGGGTTTCAGTCAAAATGACCTATAATGTTTTGAAATGGATGATGACTTTCCAAGCTTAAAATCAATTTTTGATGAACATTAAAGTTGTTCATATGGTTCTTAAGAACATTGTTTCTCTTGGGGTCATCTCCATTTGACAAACACATTAAAAGTTAGGTCTCAGTGTACTTCAAAATAGTCAGATGAATTGACTGATCAACTTCTCAAGTCCAAGCCTCAAATCTTGATGAATTAATGATTGAGGACACTCAAATAAGCTCAAATATGCATAAAATGATGAGTGAAAGAACTTCCCTTTATTTTATTTGATCATGGGTTGAGGTTGCTTCATGAGCAAGGCAGAGTTGATGCTAAGATGAATTAGGGTTTCCTTGGGAAACAATCCTCAAACCCCTTGGTTTGCTTTGATCAAATTTATAAATTGAGATGCTTGGGAGGCATATATGATGAATGAGAGCTTTGGAACCATTTTCATGCTTGCTTTCACCTTCACCTGGCCATATCAATGAGCATAGGGTCTCATAGGAGCCTTGGATCTTATGATTGCTCAAGCTACAAAATCAAAGATGTTAGTGACATATTTTTGTGCTTTTGGTTAGTAAACAAAGTAAGAAAAGCAATAATATACAATTCAAGAATGCTTGGTGATATCAAACCAACTCACAAGTGTTCCCACCCAAAGGTTAGGAGCCAAGATTCCATGATCCTTGAGGCAAGATGCAAATGCAATGTTATGATGCCATGGGGGATCTTAGGGTCAAAATTGGGGTCTTACAAACATATGAATGCATGTAATACAACATATGACATGTTTTATGAGCACATGAATATACAAGATGAAAGAATTATCGATGAGTCACTTTAACATTTAGATTGAAAGACTTATTAATGCAATCAACGAAATTTTTGGAAGTGAACACGTATAAGATAATCACAACTTATCAAGCATATGAGTATATCTCATAAAGGAACAACTTAAGTACACACATAGGTAAAGTTTACAATGAGATATAAAAGGAACGAAGTTACCTCTTTCGATGAACATTGAAGATGCATATTCATAAGCTTAAAGAGATCTCAAATAGAGTGGTGAGATATACATATAAATAACTAAAATTCATTCTTATGACATCAAACTTGAGATATCTAGAATTCCTAACTCCCGATGAATGTTAAAAAATGATTCAGTTGCGAGTGGTTTTGTAAAAATATCGGCAAGTTGATTTTTAGTATCAACATGTTCAAACACAACATCTTCTTTTTCAACATGATCACGGAGAAAATGATGTCTAATCTCAATGTGTTTAGTGCGAGAGTGTAAAATTGTATTTTTAGTAAGGTTTATGGCGCTTGTGTTGTCACATTTGATGGGAATATGTTTGAGTTGTATATCAAAATCAAGTAATTGTTGTTTTAGCCATAAAATTTGGGCAAAACAACTACCGGTTGCAACGTATTCATCCTCGGCGGTTGACAAAGCAACAAAAACTTATTTTTTGCTATGCCAACTCACTAAGGAGTTTGAAAATAAATGACATGTGCCACTAGTGCTTTTCCTATCCAATTTGCACCTGGCAAAGTCAGAATCGGAGTAACTTACTAAACTACAATCGCTTTCCTTAGAATACCACAACCCATTCTTGGATGTCCCGTGAAGGTATCTAAGCATGCGTTTTATAGCTTTTAAGTGAGATTCTTTAGAATCCGATTGATACCGAGCGCATATACATACACTAAACATGAAGTCGGGTATAGATGCAGTAAGATATAAAAGAGATTAAATCATACTTCTATACTTCTTGACATCTACACTCTTACCATGTTCATCTTTGTCTAAGTTCCTATTGGTAGGCACAGGGGTGTTGATGGACTTTGAATCTTCCATTCCAAAGTGCTTTAGCAACTCTCTACAGTATTTTGTTTGACACACGATTGTGTCTTCGTCGAGTTGCTTAATTTGAAGACAGAGGAAGTAGTTTAGCTCCCCCATTAGACTCATCTCAAACTCACCCTGCATAACCTTAGAAAATTCTTTGACCAAGTGCATGCTAGTTGAACCAAAAATAATACCATCTACATATACTTTAACTAAAATAATATGCTTTCCTTGATGTTTAATGAAAAGAGTGGTATCCACTTTACCTCTTGAATATCCATGATCAACTAAATTTTTACTAAGTCTTTCATACCAAGCCTGAGGGGCCTGTTTAAGACCATATAAAGCACACTTTAATTTTAAAACGTGATTTAGATATTCATCATTCTCAAAACCCGAAGGTTGTGAGACGTATACCTCTTCATTTATGAAACCGTTAAGAAAGTCACTTTTTGCGTCCATTTGATAAAGCTTAAAATTCTTAGCACATGCATAAGCAACCAAAAGGCGTATAACCTCAAGGTGAGCGACCGAAGCATAAGTCTCCTCATAGTCTATTCCCTCCTCTTGGTTATACCCTTGAGCCACTAACCGGGCTTTATTCTGGGTTATCATTCCGTTTTCATCAAGTTTGTTCCTGAAAACCCACTTAGTGCCAATGATATGATGGTCTCGTGGACGAGGGACAAGTTCCCAAACATAATTTCTTTTAAATTGATTAAGCTCATCTTGCATGGCCATTAGCCAAAATTCATCAATCAAGGCCTCTTTGGTATTTTTAGGTTCTACTTGAGAAACAAAAGCGAAATGATAACAGAAATTACTTAACTTAGAACGAGTCGTCACTCCTTTGGTGATGTCTCCAAGTATATTGTCAATAGGATGGTCTCTTGAGGATTTCTAAGCCGATGGAAGATCATTCACTTCAGCCGAGCTTTCCTCTTCATCTTTTATATGACTAATATCTTCCTCCTTCTCAATGTCCACTGTTTTGGGCTGATCACTTCCCTTAACAACATCCTTGAGTACGTCTTCCGAAGATATATCTGCGTCATCAAAAGAAGTACCTTTTTCCGACATTTTTCGGACAAGACTCATCAAAAGAAACATGAACCGACTCTTCAATAGTAAGTAAATGTTTATTGTATACTCTAAATGCTTTAATTGATTGAGAATATCCAAGAAAGATACCCTCATCCGCTTTTGCATCAAATTTTCCAAGATTTTCTTTACCATTATTTAAAACAAAGCATTTACAACCGAAAACATGAAGATGTGACAAGTTAGGTTTTCTCCCTTTCAAAAGCTCATAAGGGGTTTTATTTTAAATAGGGAGAATCAAAATTCTGTTTAAAACATAACAAGTTGTGCTAATAGCATCTTCCCCAAAGTATTTTGGTAGACCGTCCTCACTAAGCATAGTTCTAGCCAACTCCTCTAAAATACGGTTTTTGCGCTCCACAACGCCATTCTTTTATGGAGTACGAGGGGATGAAAAATTATGCTTAATTCCATGCTTGTCACAATAATCAACAAAGAGGTAGTTTTGAAACTCCCATCCATGACCGCTTCAGATTGTAACTATTTTTGAATTTATTTTATTTTGGGACAGTTTTGCAAAACGTGTAAAAGCAGAGAAAGTTTCGTCTTTTCTATGTAAAAATATAGTCCATGTAAATCTAGAATAGTCATCGACCAATACAAATCCATAGTAGTTACCACCTAAACTCTTTGTCCTAGAAGGGCCAAAGAGGTCCATATGGATAAGCTCGAGGGGGCGTGAAATAGAAATAACATTTTTTGATTTAAAGGACACCCTCGTTTGTTTTCCATTCGACATGCGTCACATAGGTGATCTTTTGAAAATTTTATTTTTAGAAGACCAACTACTAAATCTTTGGACACAATTTTATTAAGCAAATCGAAGTTAACATGCGCTAGGCGTCTATGCCAAAGCCATGGATCATCATTTGAATCACTTTTATTTTCTACAATACTTCCTTTTAGAGATTCTAAAGGCTCGTTTGAATCACTTTTATTTTTAATTTTTAAAAAATATATTACCAATCAGTTTTAAAAAGGTCTTTTTAGAAAGAAAATAACATAAAAATTTGTTTGGTAATAATGTTTTTAAAATTAGAAAATTAGAAAATTTGTTTGGTCCTCTAATTTCTTTCTAAAGCCATGAATCATCTTTTTCAATTTTATTTTCTACAATACTTCCTTTTAGAGATTCTAAGGGCTCGTTTGAATCACTTTTATTTTTAATTTTAAAAAAATGTATTACAAATCAGTTTTAAAAAGGTCTTTTTAGAAAGAAAATAACATAAAAATTTGTTTGGTAATAATGTTTTTAAAATTAGAAAATTAGAAAATTTGTTTGGTCCTCTAATTTTTGAAAACTATTTTTTTTAAAAAGAAACAAAAATGATTATTTCATAATTAAATTTTTGAAACATATTTATTATATTAAGAAATAAAAATTAAAATACCGATGATATATTTTGTGAGAATATAAAACTCAAGCTAATATGTACATGCACATATTAATTTAATAATTTAAGTACAGTAATTATATATATATATATATATATATATATATATATATATATATATATATATATATATATATATATATATATATATATATATATATATATATATATATATATATATATATATATATATATATATATATATATATATATATATATATATATGTGTGTGTGTTTTTTTTTTTTTTCTTCTTTATAATATATCTGAATATATTAAATGTAATATAATCAAAAGATTTTTGGTTATATTATAACTATTTGAATAAAAAAGATATATATATATATATATATATATATATATATATATATATATATATATATATATATTAAAATGAATAAATATTTTTATTTTATTAATAATTATAATATTTAAAAAGAATTTGATAATTTAAAAAATTAATACATAATTATTTTGTTAAGTGACAAGGGAAGAATGGAGTGGGGGTATGCATTAAACCACAGATGAAGTGACAAGCTAGTGGTGAGAGATTGAAGAAATAAAAAAGAGTAAAAAAGTATAATTAATTATCATTCTGCCATTAATTAAAATAATGAGTTTTGCGTGTGTTTTTATTCTTAATTCATTTGGCAATTAAGAAGCAAAATTGAAAACAAAAACATCTTTAAACTGTTTTACTTTTTTAGATTTTAAAATTGAAAAATTGAAATTAATTTTTAAAAACTGTTTTAAAAAACAAGTCTATCAAACAGGTTTTTTAATTTTTAATATTTGAAAATAAAATAAAAACTATTTTTAAAAAGTATTTCAAACAGACCCTAAGTCTTTTTCGATTTTATAGACTATACCCTCCAAAAATGAAAAGATTTGTTTATCGGAGGATAATCTCTTAAAAGCTACTAATGCCTCGGTATGCAATTTTTTAAAAGCTATTTTTAATTCAGAAAAGGACATAGAAGAGAAATCATTATAGTAGGTATGTCTTACTTTCTTTTCTTTGTTTAGGCTCTTGTGGTAAGCCTTGTCTTTGATGTGTGTCATGAGACATAGGTTGGTCGTCTTATCACTATCAGTTGAGCTTTCATCACTTGACGATTCACTATCGCTTTCCCAAGCGATGTATACCCTTCTTTGTTTGTTGTATTTCTTTGGTGGAGCTTTTCCCGTGTCCTTCTTTAGTTAAGGACAATTCGGCTTGTAGTGCCATACCTTACCACAATTGAAGCAAGATCCTTTTGCCTTATCCTTTTTGTTCTCTTCTTGTTTAGATATTTTGGATTGTCTTCGAAAATTTATGAGATTTTTGTCGGAGTGCTTTACTCCATTCCTTTGAATGAATTTGTTGTACCTCCGAACAAACAGTCCCATTTCCTCATCATCTGAGTCTTCGTCACTACTTGAGTCACTATCACTTTGCTCTTTATTTGAGGACTTAGAGCTAGAAGCCATAAGAGCTATGGACTTCTTCTCACTCTCTTTGTCTTTAGTCTTTTCCTTTTTAATCTTCTTCTCATAATTTTCAAGTCTTGTTAGTTCTTGTTGATGTTATTCTAACTTACCAAATAAAGTTGTGATGTCGAGTGTGGTAAGGTCATTTGCTTCCTTGATAGTTGTCATTTTAGGCTGTCATTCACTACTAAGACATCTCAACACTTTATTAGTAGCAAGTTCATTGGAAATAGGCTCCCAAGTGCATTTAAACGATTAATGAGATGAGTAAATCTTTTTTGCATGTCGAAGATGGATTTTCCTTGTTTCATGCGAAAGAGTTCAAACTCTTGAGTAAGTGTGTTTATGCGGGATTGTTTAACTTCATTAGTTCCCTCATGGGCAACATGTAACGCGTCCCACATCTTCTTGGCAGTCGTACAATGGGATACCCTATAATACTCATCAACACCAAATGTTGAAATTAAAATGTTTCGGGCTTTCCAATCGTACACCCACTTCTTTTCATCGTCGGCAGTCCATTGTGCCTCTGGTTTTGGTACAATGTTGTCTTCCATGTTGTTCATAGTAATTTCAAAAGGAACGTCACGGATGGCAACCCATACATTCCTTTCTATGGAATTTATGTGTACTCGCATGCAGTCTTTCCAATAGCCGTAATTTTCACCTTGAAAACTGGAGCTCTATTGTAAGCCCCCTTTGGTTCAGAAGCCATATTGTTACGAGAAGATACAGAGCACTAGCGAACCAGCGCTCTGATACCACTTGTTAGACGGTGTGGTAGGTGATCGAGAGGGAGGTGAATAGATCACCACAGATAAATCACGAATTTTAAAATTTTTAATTGATTTTTAAAGGCTAGCGGAAAAGCGCAATCCCGAATCGATTTTCGTCTATTCTGAATCGACTACTAGAAAATCGGACATGCGATAAACCGATGGATAACAATATGACGATAATAAATAAACACGCTTGGATAATCATTTTAATTAAATTCACACACATCACTATATTCCAATGAACAAAAATAAGCAGAACACTTTTATCAAACAGTTGGTGTGTAATGTTTAATGATCCTTATTGTTAATGGAGTTGTCAAAGCAATTTTATCAAATAAAAACACAAAAACTATTTTTCAATTATGCAGAAATCTTTTGCCAATGTAGGATCATTTAATAGAAAATTTAACACCACAATTGAATGATAAACTCGCTAGAAAAGTAAAGAGATTAAGCGTAGAAAATTGTACGCAAAGAGTTTGGTAAGGAAGTTCCCCACTATCGTCCTCGCGTGTGGGTATGTCTCCCCTCAATTTCAAAATCGAAATTGTGATCTTATTTCCTATAATGTTGCAAATGGTTACAAGGTTACAACACAAATAACGAACACCAATCCCACCGATTATGTTGAATTTGTCTTAACCCCGCTTGATCCGATCCGATCAAGTCTTGAACCTCAAAATCAATGATCAATCCTCAACTCCACTACTTGTTTGCGAAATCTCCCAGATTTCCGAACCCCTTCGCTACGGCTGAATTAGATCCACTTGACTTTGATGAAAACCCCCAAGAAACGATCCTTTCTTGATGGAAAACCTTCTAGTTTTTCATAGAAACCCCCTTTGTATCCCTTCAACCCAGCTTCGATTACAAATCCTACAGTTGAACGTTATCTCAAAGATCTCTTGATGCAATGCACAATTATTATTATGTTTCAATGTGATTGGATGTGAAAAGATGATTGAGAAGATGATGAAGACAAAATATCTTTCAGGTTTCTTGCTCACACAAAAAATGCTCTCAAAATGTTTTCATGTGTTATGCGAAAAGATTAATGTTTTACTACTTATAACAGAAAATAACATAAAATTTTAGTTGGATGAGTCGATACATGCGATGCATGAGTCGATACATGTGTGTAAAAATTGACTCATGAGTCGATACATGACCCAATGGGTCGATACATTTGGTAACAAAAACGTTTGCCAGAATGAATGTATCATGATGTATCGATACATAGGGTATGGGTCGATCCATACTGGGATGAAAAATAATTTTTCACAATTTTAATACAGCATGAGTCGATACATGAGTAAATGGGTCTATACATGTTTGATAGAAAACACAAAACGAAAAGGTTGACAGGCCATGTATCGATACAACCATCGATGGGTCGATACATACTGAAGGAAAATTGATTTTTGAGAAAAACAATTTCACATGTATCGATACATCACCATATGAGTCGATTCATGCTGAACCAAAATTGAATTTCAAAAATACAATTTAGACATGTATCGAGACACCAACTCATGCGTCGATCCAAAACATCAAAATATGCACACAAAAATGATAGTTTAATGATGCAAAATTCTTCTCAATTGTTATTTTAATGCTATGTCATGCTAGAGATCTTTTTGAAATAATATCCAATTACATTTCTATCACAAACTTTGACATCACTCGAAAACTCATAATATGGGATATCACTCACAAGTTCTAACCCGAACTTGAGTGCAATCTAAGATAGAAGGGTGGTATAGTAATGTTGGCTTTGAAGGAATAGTCCTAAAAGAGTTAACATGAGATCCCCCACTCAGTGCATACCTCTTTGGAGTTACTGATGTCACACTAGTAAGTCGTGGATATGCATTACTTTCTCTAAATTGGGGGTCCGAGAAGCTGAGAACCGTAGAACATTTAACCCAACTTGGCCTATTTAGGACGTAATGTGTAGACTGTTCAAGTGTAGACTTGATAACAGTTGTTACGCGATACTACACTCAGACGAGTTTCTCTTGAGAATACTATGGGTTGATGAGTCAGACATCCTAACCTATAGTATCTGATAGATGGGATCACGAATCTAAGAACATGATCTACAGGCAACAATCAGTCATGGTGGAGAAAAAGGAAGATTTTTTGAATCCTCAACCTCTATCCTCGGATATCTTGGATGCTTCTTTCCGTGAAGGTTTCAAGTCGTCTCCATTAACACCCTTTGATAAAAAAAAGTGACCCTCAAGAATACGTCACATGCCTCAATACCCAAATCTCCATAGTTGGAGTAGAAGATTATATCATATGCAAACTCTTGGCAGGAAAACTCAAAGAAACTATTTTAAGTTGGTAGATGAACTTTGAGAGATTCTCTGTAACCAACTACTAGCATCTCACCAGGAAGTTGATTCTTTGGTACTCAGCGAGCAAGCATAGAATATATTTGACAACTAGTTTATTTAATATTCTTCAGGGAAATGATGAATCCTTTAGAGAATATTTGTCTAGGTTTAATGAAGAAACTATTAAGATGGTTCACCCTAATCAACAAAAGTTCGTAGGGGCTTTCCAAAATGCCCTTAAGGCGAGACATTTTAATGAGTCACTTGCACAGAAACTAGTAGATTCAATAAAGGAGATCATGGCAACAATAGAAAGCTATGTAAAAGGACAAGGGAGTAACACTTGTAAAAGAGCAAGAGATTCAAAGGAGCAAAGTATTGAGAAACCTAAATCATCAAAATACTCACAGGAATTCAATCATCCAGCCCATCCAAGATAGGAACACATTCAAAGCAACACAAAAGTCGATAGATAACTTCACACCTATAAATACTCCGAGAGGTAAAAATACTACAATAAGTATATCATAGTAGACCCATTCCACCCCCATATGCCAAGAAAATAGGTGATAGGGAGCGATCCAAACAAATGGTGCAAGTATCATAAAGTTAACGACCTTATACAAATGGTCTCCACTAGTTAAAGAGAGAGATTGAACGTCTAATACATAAAGGTCATTAAAGGAGACACATGTAAGGAGCTTAATGTAATACAAGTGAATAACCACACTAGCTTATGAGAAGTCAACCAAGATGAAGTAGGTTGACTTCTAGAACTTACACCGATCGTTCTTAGGTTGAATCTTGGATTTAGATGATGAAGTAGCAATCACTCTCTCAATGAGGGCATCCATGGTGCAATATTATAGGTAATCATTATTTTCATGGGAGTTATCATTCTAAATAGTGATTGAGTATTTTTATGGAAATGAAATATTGAACTCTTACCCGACGCGTCACTTATTCGAGTCGATGAATTAAGTATGATTCAAATGAGCTCCAAAGATTAATCAAATGAGCTCCAAAGATTAACGTGGATAATGGATGTTTATATTTAATTTTTTTATTATATAAATATGCATTATTTTTACTAACAAAAATGATTTTTATTTATAAATTGTAATTTTCTTATAAATAAATAAAAAAGTGTATTTTTTTCTCCCTTATATAAAAAGAATAGTAGCTTCTATCTTCTAAAAACTGTTCGAATATAAATGATATATTATATAAGTCTTTTTCAGAACTTATCTAAATGTCTATATTTGAAGTTAGGTCATTACTTTTATAGAATAATAGTATTGGACCACTGTCCTTGAGTGACTTAAATATGTTTCTTGTGACATGCAATGCATCCACCGTTCATTAATGGTATGAGTATATGCAACCTAACATCATCTACAGTTGTAAGGCCAAATTCACAAAGATAAACATTAAGAAATAGAAATCCATTTTCTTCTTAACTCACATTTTAACATAATTAATACTTTGCCATGACAACCAAACAATATATATATATATATATATATATATATATATATATATATATATATATATATATATATATATATATATATATATATATATATATATATATATATATATATATTGTGATTCATTGACACTAGATATAAGTCTGAAAGTCTTACACTAATTTTTAACCATTAATAGGATTCAATCAAATTATCATATTAAATGAAGTAAACAAAATAGTTATTTTTTTAAATGCTATTTATATGATCGATTGATTTATTCCTATTAATTATTGAGATTTGATGTAAGTCTTTTAGACTTACACTTAATATCAACGAATTTAATTTTATATATATATATATATATATATATATATATATATATATATATATATATATATATATATATATATATATATATATATATATATATATATATATAAAAGTTGTAATTCAGATTCATTTTAGTTGTTTTTAGAGTTAATTTGCATTATATTTAGTAGGTGGTCCTGATAGTATACAAACTGAGTGTGATTCAGTTTGTAAACAGATTATGTAGTGTAACCTTTTTTTTTCAGTTATGGTATCAAATTTAGTTAAAGTTCTCTCTCTTCTCTTTCATCATCTTCTTCATCTTCAATCTTATGCTCAAACAATTGGTATCTAGAGCTCCGATTCAGATTCAGATCAGGAAACACGAGTGTACGTGAGACGCGTGTGATTGATTTCATTTCTTAAATTCACGGTGAATTGAAGTTCAAAAACTGAAACTGAATCACATTTCTTGATTATGAGGGATTGAGAAACACGAGTGTTAGTGAGATTTGAGTGTTTTGCACAATAACGAAGATGAACAGTGAAAACAGTAGCTTGAACACAAAGCTTCTAGTCTTTGATGGAAAGAATTGGAATTGATGGATGAATCAGATGTGTGTGACGTTTGGAGTCCAAGATGTTCTTGATCTCGTCAATGACGGTTACACAGTAGTTGCAACAAATGCAACTAAAGCACAAAGAAACACGCATAGAGAAGCAAGGAAGAAGGATCAAAAGGCTTTATTTTATATCCATCAGTGTGTGGATATGAATGTGTTTGAGAAGATCGCTAATTCAACAACGACGAAGGTTGTGTGGGACACACTGGTAAGCTGTTATGGTGGTGATGCATCAGTGAAGAAGGTGAAGCTTCAATCTCTACGTAAGCAATATGAGAATCTCAACATGAGTAAAAATGAGAAGGTACCTAATTACATCTCCAGAATAATTTTGATCACAAATGAGATGAAAGCTTTTGGATAGACTCTCTTTGAACAAGTAATCATCGAAAAGGTATTGAGATCACTTACTCCTCTGTTTGATTATATTGTTGTAGTAATTGAACACAATAAAGACCTCACCACCATGAGAATTGAAGAACTGCAAAATAGTCTAGAGGCATAAGAGTTGCGTCTGACAGAGAGAAACTCCGAAAGAGAGGTAGAGCAGGCTATAAAAGCATATTTTGGTAAGAAGAATCAGAAGCTGTTTTGGTCAGAAGTCAAGAAGAGATATGATGCTGGTTATTAGAATTCAGAAGTCTCTAACTCTGATGAGAAGAAACATAAGAAGGAAAGAAGAAGTTTGACAAGAAGAAGGTTCAATGCTATTGTTGTAAGAAGTTTGATTACTTTATGTCATACCCTAATTTTTAATCCTAAGATTCCACATCTCATTTGCATCTTTTGCATACAAACAAGGTCACATCTTGGCCATTCCCCTATCCATCTTTGGGTTTGCTTCTCGCCGGGATCACCAAGTACCTCTTTGTTGACCTTTGTGTTTATGTTCATTTCTTATCTAACCATTAATCAAAATACCAAAAATATGTCTTGTTTCCCTTAAGTTTATTGTGCAAGGTAGGGCTCCTCAAGTCAAAAGCATCTCAAAATTTGGTGGCTTACTTCTCAAGAAAAGTCTAAGGTTTGTGTGTTTATTTCCAGGTCTTCTTCAACAAGTAACTTTAAGATTTGAGCAATATAATCAAGAGACAATCAAGGACACCTTATTTTGAGTTCATATGATCGCCCATGTGCTTTGGAATGCAAGGAAAGTACAAATACACAAGCTTGTTCTAAGAGGTTTGACCTAAAAGTCAACAAGTTGAAGTCAAAGTCCCAAGGATCACAACTCATTTGATTCTCAACCTTTTTAAATGCCCTTTTTCGCAAATGACTCTTCTCAACATCATCTACTGTTGGTGTAAGCCCTAGAGGCCAATACTTTTGGTACTTGTATCGGATTATTTATTAATGATAAAAAGGTTTTTTTTTCTTTATTATGTTTGTTTAATAAAGTTCCTAGAATAGCTAGTCCATTTAATGTATCAAGTGTGACTTAATAATGAGATCCCATTAAACATAAAGACACTACTCTTAAAGTATCCTTAGCTAAGCTTTATTGTGAAGTGGGATAACATTAAAGCATTAAGACTATTATGTATATAGACTGATGATCACATCTCATGGATCATGGATAAGGAGTTATCAAGTCTTAAACATAGGTATGAATATTAGGAGTAATATTTATACTGGATTGACCCGCTATGAGAATACTATATAGAATGTTATGCAAAATGTCATAAGTTATTCTCATCGTGATAGTGGTGTATACCACCCTTCGACCTGAAACCACTATGGACCCTAGATGTAGAGTTGAGTGCTTTATTGTTGATCAAATATTGTCCGTAACTGGATGACCATAAAGACAGTTAATGGGTACTCCACGAAGCATGCTGAGGGACATGAGTGACCTAGATGGAATTTAATGTATCAAGTGTGACTTAATAATGAGATCCCATTAAACATAAAGACACTACTCTTAAAGTATCCTTAGCTAAGCTTTATTGTGAAGTGGGATAACATTAAAGCATTAAGACTATTATGTATATAGACTGATGATCACATCTCATGGATCATGGATAAGGAGTTATCAAGTCTTAAACATAGGTATGAATATTAGGAGTAATATTTATACTGGATTGACCCGCTATGAGAATACTATATAGAATGTTATGCAAAATGTCATAAGTTATTCTCATCGTGATAGTGGTGTATACCACCCTTCGACCTGAAACCACTATGGACCCTAGATGTAGAGTTGAGTGCTTTATTGTTGATCAAATATTGTCCGTAACTGGATGACCATAAAGACAGTTAATGGGTACTCCACGAAGCATGCTGAGGGACATGAGTGACCTAGATGGAATTTGCCCATCCTGCGTAACAGGATAAGTGTCTACGGGCCCAATATTGAACTGGACAAGGATGACACGGTCTATGCCTTATGTTCAATATAGACATAAGGGCAAAAGGGTAATTGTACACATAAGTATTATCACAAAAGGATTTGTCATATCACATGACATTTTCGTGTCTTGGGTAGCAGTGACGTGTTGCTAGATACCGCTCACTGTCTATTATGTTAAATACATGATTTAATATAATTTTCAATGCCATGAAAACCTACAGGGTCACACACAAAAGGACGGATTAATCAGAGATAGAGTAAATAAGGAACACCGTAAGATACGGTGCACTTAAGTGAATTGTAGGACATCGTAAGGTACGGTGCACTTAAGTAGAATACGAAATATGGTAAGGTACCATGCGCTTAAGTGATTTTGGTATATCATAAGATATGGGCCACATACACTTAAGTGGGATTTTTAGCTTGCAGCCCACACAAGTGGTTCTATAAATATAACCCTTGTGCAGAAGCATTGTATCAGATGAAATTTTGTTTCTCTCTCTCTCTCTCTCTCTCTCTCTCTCTCTCTCTCTCTCTCTCTCTCACACACACTCAAAGCCTTCATTCGTAGCAGCTAGCACTGAGACTGAAGGAATCCGTTCGCGTGGACTGAGTTGAGGCATTGTCACCATTCAACGTTCGTGATCGCTCCTTAGATTTGCATCAAAGGTTTCAATCGCCACAATAGGTAACGATTCTATCACAGATCATGCCCATTCGTAAGGATCACTAAAGGAGAATTTTTTTAATTTCCGCTGCGTTTTGGATCGCTATTCTCCTTCATCTACAACTTCTCTTTACATGACAAAAGCCAATTATGCTTGGAGGATTATCAAAAGTTTGGAGACATTATAGGTCATCTGTGGACTTAGTGAAATTTTGACATATTTTCAAGTGACTTTTTGCCAACTTTCAAAGATCATAACTTCTTCAATTTTCAACATATGACGTTGATTCATTTTGCACAATGCCATTGGTGATACCCTCTACAAGTTTTCTTCAAGGACCAAGGTCAAATTATGCTTGGAAGGCCATGGAATTCATTGGGACATTATAGGTCATTTTCAGCCATGAAGCACTCAAGTTTTTCTAAGTTATGGAACTGGTATTTTATGCCAACTTCAACACACCATTACTTTATGCTCAAACATCCAAATGCAATCTTTCTTGGCTCATTCTAATCCTGGCCATGATGTTAACACATTGCAAAAAGAATGGGATCAAAAAGCCTCTTGAGTAGGATTCCCCATTGAGTTGAACATGGTAACTTGAAACTGAAGAAATCACCATTTCCCAAAATTTGATCATGACTAAACTCAATTCCAAGCCAAATTAGCAAGTGTTTTGGTTATAAACATGTTTTAACAAACCTCCAGAAGTTAATTGACACTTAAAACACATCATTTGGCTGTGTTTTGAGGAGTTTCAAGTCACACTTTTCACACACATGGATCAAATTTGTTTTGCACGAATTCAACATCATTCCACATGTATTTGGATCCAATCACATTCCCTATAAATAGAGGAAGCTATTGCCTTCATTTGTAAGCTTTGGAGAGCCAAGAAACCCTTGCTGCAACTTGAAGTTTTTCCAGAAAATTCAACTATCGTGTTTTGAGTTTCAGCCCGTTTCAATCCATTTCTTGATTCTATTAGCTCCAACGGCATCCTCTGAAACTTTTGCAACAATTCCCAAGCTCTGAGACTTTCTGAATTTCTCCAACCAGATCGAGCTTCATCAACTTCTGATCACCATCTGGACAAGGTAGTTATGAGCATCATTTGAACTCAAACAAGTTACCACAATGTAGTGCTTCATTATATGATGCTTTCCCATAACTTATCTGGTGTTGATTGATCATGTTCATTATTTAATTTAATTTTTCGTGGCTTGCTTATTTCTGAAACTTCTTTGAAATTCCCTTTGTTTAGTTCACATAAATGAATTTGAGGCATAAGGTTGAATTCAGGATGAGAAGAGGATCACAATTGTGGTGGTCCCGTGTCTTGAAGTTACCAAAAGATAAAACTCCAGTGAGAGCTCACCGGAGAAGATGACCAGAGTATTTCTCAGGCGGTCTGAGTTTGGACCAGACACGTTGGCAATTTGAAATGTTTTGATTGGTTAAATTCAAATTGGATCATGTGTTCTGATTGCAGCGTGTTCCGTCGTGTTTCTCATCATTTGGAGTGTTGAATCTGCCACGTCAATTAATGAGGCGTGACAATGCTCCTGGTTTTTTCTGATTTTAATTCTTTTTTTTATTTTAAATTGCTTTTTCTTTAAAAATTTGTAGTAATTTCATTTTTTATCCAAAAAATCCCAAAATAATTTCAAAAATTCTCTTTTATTTTTCTTCATCTGATTTTTATTTTTCCACATTTTATTTCATTAATATTCAATTTTTCATGAATTTTCTATTTTTTCCTTTGTTTTAATTGGTTTAAAAATACTTTTCTGCATTTTAAAATTCTGAAAATTTTATTATATGTTTCTCATTTTATTTTCATCCTTCCATAATGTTCTTGGCCATTTATTTGGTGTTTTAAAGGACTTTTTGGATTTTCCATTTTATTTCCATTTTAAAAATCATTTAAAAATACCTTTAATGCATTTTTATTTTATTTAATTACATTTTAAATTTGTTTGACCTTGTGGACTTCTATTGGCCTTGGATCATGATGATTTTGACTTCAAGTCTCATCAAACTCAATGGATCTTGGGTGTTGATGGGGTGAAAATCCTAATCCAACAAAATTGATGATTGATTTTGATGATGACTTGATCAAATTTGTGATTCAATTTGGGTGTGACCTCTTGTTAGCTCAAATTTTCGACACCCACCCCAAATTACCAAAATTGGAAAATATGCGCAGCTGGTTTCAACCAAGAAGTGATTCGACCAGCTAGGGGTAGATCGGCTTAGCTGATTGGATAAAGATCAAGCTTATAGCTGAAATTTCGGAGAAGTTCCTTAAGGAGCGGTTAGAAACTGGTTTCGATCAGAGATTTGAAATTTAAATAAAGGAGGGAAGATTATCTTCGTTAGAAACCGCGAGGATACGCGTGGAGCAGAGGGAGTGAACGCTCGCATGCAGGGCGCCACGTGTATCGACGTTATTGAAGGACCATCAAAGCGGTTATTTCGATCTAGTATAAATATAGGGTCTTAGTGTTAGAAAAGTGTGTGTCAAATTGTGTACAAAATCTGCAAATTTACTAAGTATTCGTGTGAAGAAGAACTGTAAAACGCAGAATGTATGTTATCTACACCATTGTTTAATCATTTCAAAGCATTATAAATCTGTCTTTACTCTTTCTTCAGAAATATTCTTCCTTGTTCTTTCCTTTCAAACACTTTACTTTTACTTTGTCATTTGCAAGTTTAAAGATCCTTAGTTCCTTTCCTTACCTTAAACTTTTACCTTACAGTCTTAAAGATTCCAGTGCTTACAAACCTTTTTGATTACTTTCAATCCTTTTACAATTCCCATCGTTTACTTCATTTTTCTTTACTAGTTCTCAACGCTAATTTAAGCTAGTTCTCAATGCTAATTTAAGGCTTTTCTTTTCGTTTAAGTCACTCTTTTGTCCTTAGTTTTCTTTAATACTCTGATTTGATGTTTAGTTTGATCATTTATTATTATTACGTTTATGAGACACTTAGCACATGTCCTGGGATCAATCTAATCGATCCTATGAGTGACCAAATTTAGAAATTTGGAAGATCAGCGGTTGTTTACCATTTTTCAAGGTAAACAAATTGGCACACCCGGTGGGACCAGTGTTAACGTCACGTATTTTGTAGCATTTTTTATTGCTAAGTTCTGTTTGAGAAAAGAGTCGTTGTATGCTTTTAAGAAGTGGTAAAATAGCCATAAACGACGAACGACGAATAGGAAGAGAATCACAGACGGGGATGGCGAATACGAATCCGCCAGAAAGTCAGAATTCTCAAAATCCGTCAAATAACAACATAGTGCCTCCTTCTTCTTCGATAGGGACAAACACGGGCACAACGCATGCGTCCGAAATAGTTTTGTCTATGGTGAGTTCGATGCCTACACATTCGATCTCCCATTCTGAACCAATTTTGACTTACGTTGGACCTAGGGGACCTCCCCACACTCCTTCACCAATTAGGGACCTCCCAAATAGGGCGTTGGTACCCCCTGGTTTTTCAATACCATTTAGCGGTCGAGAACAGCCGTATGAAATGCCAACTTCAATGATGGATAATCTACAAAACATGGGTTCTACTTTTTCGGAACCGGCAGCTAACATAAATTCACCAGTACAAGGGTCTGGGATAAACGCGGGTCAAACCAATCAAACGTTAGGTCTAAGATACCTAGTACAATTACCCACTTTTACCAATAATTCTGTGGCGGAATGGAGGCAACAAATGGACGAAAGTAATCATGAAATGGTCCAGATGTTAACTCAAACTTTGGCCACTGTGCTAAATCCTCTGATTCAGAATACAACTCAGTCGAATCAACAGATGAAGACACAAGTGGCTCGAATGTCTGAGTTTCTTGGTATACCTCAACACAAGTGTCCCCTGCCTAGGGATTGGGTAAGAAAGAATCAAGAGCCCACGTTTGAGGAGGACCTCACCATTAACCAGATCCCACAAAATCAATGGGGTATAGTAGTACCTCCTAGGATCGAACCACATGTACCTAGGGAACCAAGGGTGTTAATGGTAAATAGGAATCAAAATGTCGATGATATCATACGGCAAGTTCGACATGATGATGTGGCAGTAGATAATAACCTAACAACTATAGTCAAGAGAATTATGGTTCTAAATGGGGTAAATTTTGGCCCTAGAAGATCAAATTATACGTCGCCTTTAGCAGAATATGTCTTACAGACAGATGTGCCCCTGAGGACCAAAATCCCCAAATTCACCAAGTTTGCTAGGGATACTACTGAGTCTACTATCGAACATGTGGCGAGATATCTAATCGAAGCTGGAGATATGTCAAATAACGAGAGTCTTCGGATGAATTTTTTTCCAAGTTCTCTTACAAAGAATGCTTTCACATGGTTCACAACTTTGCCCCAAAATTCGATGCATTCATGGAACCAGCTAGAAAGAATGTTCCATGAACAGTTCTACATGGGGCAAACGTAGATAAGTTTGAAAGAGTTGGCTAGTGTCAGACGAAAATTCACTGAGCCAATTGACGACTACCTGAATAGATTTCGACTACTCAATGCCAGGTGTTTCACGCAAGTACCAGAGCATGAGTTGGTCGAAATGGCCGTTGGGGCCTTAATTATTCGATTAGAAAGAAATTGGATACTCGATACCTAAGGGATATGACACAGTTGGCTGACAGAGTTCGACAAGTAGAACGTTTAAAAGAAGAAAAGGCTAGGAGGAACAAAGGTAAAAGGGTAACCTATGTCGATTTTAGGAAAGATCATGAAGACTCAGGTCATGAAGTTCCAGACTTTGATGATATTGAGATCGATCTCGCTGAATTGACACAGGGGCCACCATATGCATGCAATGTTTTATCCCCTTCGAACGGGAAAAACCATGTCGAACCTGATAAGAATGACAGGTTTCCTAAGAAAACATATACCTTCGACGTTATAAAATGTGACGAAATTTTCGACTTACTCGTTAAAGATGGTCAAATGATAGTACCTTCGGGGGCTAAAGTACCCCCTTTAGAACAAAGAAAGAAACAAGGGTTTTGTAAATACCATAGTGTTTTGGGTCATAAAACGTCTCAATGTTTTCTTTTCAGGGATCTGGTGCAGAATGCAATCCAAGAGGGAAGACTGAAGTTCGGTGATAAGCCATGGAGCCAGATGAAAATCGACTCCGATCCTCTACAAATTGATGAAGCTCATTATACTGAGCCAGAGGAGGTGAATTTCATTGAAGTTGCTGATGATTTCTGTATGACCGAAGTTACTAAAGACTTTGTCCATAGGTCTGTCATGGTTAAAATACATGAATACTCCGAGCAAGCACCTCTTGACGGTTTGGCCCTAAGGGGTACAGAGGACATCAAGAAAGAAAATGTTGAAGCCTCAGATGTCGAGGATGCTGGAAATTCAAAGTTAGTGATGATCACTAAAGAAACCACTAATAATTTCATTCGGATGGACAAGGCCACTGATGGCCTTCAAAAACAATTCCAAAACTTGGTTATTATTGAGGATATCCACATGAAAGTTAATATGGTGGAGGTATCTCGAGAAGTCTCAATGGAAGCCGATGATGAAGGTAAACAAGAGGAATACAACAAGGTCGCCTTCCCTCAGGAGGAAGAAACATTGTCGGACTTCCTCCAAAGGTGCCAAAAGAAGAAATCGGAAGTTATGTTATGCCCCAGGTGCAGTGTTGTCTTCGACAAAAGGGCAGCTCAAAATTTGGAGGGGGTTAGGAGAGTGAATCACCAAAATGGACATAAAGCCATCCATAATAATCAAGCAGGTAAGCCAGAAAGGTTCTTTGATCCCAGGAGATATCCTGATCCTAGGCGCCCCATGGTGAAGTTGAGTGAAACTAAGCAAGCTGGACGAAACTTCCAACCCATGACCTTTAAGCCAAGCATTGAAGGATCAGATGGGAAGTGGGTCAAGCAGGCTGAGGGTAAGAAACGTGGCCATGGCAAGTGGCAGAACTTCGAGGTTGAAAGGGGTTCATCGCAGGCCTACCGCCAGGAATTTCGGTCCGACAAAAGGACCACACATGTGTCTGAAAACTATAAAGGAAAGAATCCCATGACGAGATCCTAGTGGAGAAGAGAACAAAGAAGGCGAAGAGACAAAAGAGAAGCTAGCGAAATGGACCAGGCTGAATCAAGTACCAACGTGATGGTGAAGAGAAAGGATGGCCCTAACTTCACCAAAAGAGATCCCAAGATTTCAAACAAGACGAACGGAAAAAATCAGATGGTTGCCGAAGATGAGTTATTAACTGACAACTTCGACTATGGTTCGGAGGATTCCTTAGACATTTTGGTCGGAGTAGTATCCGTGATTCCCAGAGAATTCGATCGGATCACCGAAGTCGATGATAATGACAGTATTACCGAAAGGGAAATGACTGCCCATAAATCGGTATGTTACTATATAATGAACAATGGCTGTGTCGAGGAGCAGAATGCTTTTTTCAAGAGACCCAGTGACACCATGAAGAGCCATTTGAAACCCCTTTTCATCATCGGAAAAGTCGAAAACATCCTAGTTAATAAAATATTGGTAGATTGTGGAGCGACTGTGAATTTGATGCCCCATCGCATGTTGGCAAAAATTGGCAAGTATGACACTGATGCCAAACCTTATAATATGGTGTTAACCAATTATGAAGGAAAAGTAGTTCCACCCTGGGGGCTATCCAAGTCGAATTGACTGTTGGAACGGTCATTAGGTCTACAATGTTCATGATTGTGGAAATGAAGGCAAACTACAACATGTTACTGGGAAGAGAATGGATCCATGGAGTGAGTCGTCCCATCTTCGATGCACCAGAGGACTATAATTTGGCGTCCAGATGACATCGTTGAAAATATAGAGGCAGATTAGGGGTATTTCAAAACCCCTATCAATCATGTCGATAGACGCCAATTCGACAAGCACTTAGCCACTATAGCCCCTTGTGATTCGGCTGAGTTTGTGTCCACCCCTAAAGATAACGCCTACTGTTCCTTATCATTCCACCCTCACTATGGTTTCTGGTGTGACAGAGAGGTAGTGGGCAAAGACAACTTTGGATATTTAGGAGTATCCGGAATTGACCCCACGGGGTGGGGAAGTGAATTCAATGATGATGACTGAGTTTGCAGCGTTAAAGAGGATTTCGGCCTACATAGCCGAAAACAAGCAACAATTGGCCTTAGAGGCCGAAGTAAAAAACATGGTTGTCGAAGCCAGTGAAATTTCTCCACCAGTAGGTCCTGGTAAAGACTTTGACCCAAGACCACCTGACGAAGGTCAAGACGAAGAGCAAGACCGGAGGCTTGACGCGATCTATGATTACGAGTCTTTGGGTTTCGAGAAGGACCCGCTAGCGACCAATATTAAGATGCTCACTCATGATCCTCTCGAAGAAGTGGACTTGGGAGAGGGGGGTAATAAAAAGGCCAACTTACATCAACACCAACATTCATCCTCAACTCAAGATCGAAGTGGTCCAGTTGCTAAGAGAGTTTAAAGACTGCTTCGCATGGGACTATGATGAAATGCCTGGTTTAAGCAGGGAGCTGGTCGAATTGAAACTACCGATCAAACCTAGAAAGAAGCCGGTGAAGCAGAATCCAAGATGATTTTCCCCAGCGATATTGTCGAAAATCAAGGAGGAAGTTGAAAGACTTCTCCGTTGTAACTTCATTCGTACTTCCAGGTATGTCAAATGGTTAGCTAACATTGTGCCGGTGGTAAAAAAGAATGGTACGTTAAGGGTTTTCATAGATTTTAGAGATTTGAATATTGCAACCCCAAAAGATGAATATTCAATGCCGGTGGCGGAAATGTTGGTCGATTCCGCTGCAGGTTACAAATATCTAAGCATGCTTGACGGGTATTCTGGGTATAATCAAATATTCATTGCCAAAGAAGATGTCCCCAAAACAGCATTTCGTTGCCCTGGAGCCTTAGGCACCTATGAATGGGTAGTGATGCCTTTCGGTTTAAAAAATGCGGGGGAAACCTTGTAACAGCCCATTTTTTTTTAGTATTGAATTATTATACTATTATTATTATAATTTTAATTTAATCATGTAGAGTGTTAATTAATTAATTGGTGTATTAATTCATTATCTAGTGGATATGAGAAATAATTAAATAATTGAATTAATTAATTAACTTGGTTGCATAGTGAGTGGTTAATATTTAAATTTAAATGGAGGTATTTAAATATTAGGTATTATTGGGCCTAGTGAGTAAATTAGAGGAGTTAAGCCCAACTAGAATACTATTATAAATAGTAAGAGTGAAGGAAGTGAGAATTAGAATTCACTTGAGCACTGAAGGCAATAGAGAAAGAGGATAGGAAAAGCGAAAGGAGTCAAGGTTTCTATCAAATTGACAAGGTAAGGGGGGAAATCCTTATCATTGTGGGTTAGTATGATTGGGTCAATGGGTAGGAACATGTTTTAGGTTGAAATCCTTAATTGGCATGGTTTTGGAATTATTAGGTCTTGATAAATACTCTTGAATTGTGATGATTAAATTATGCTAAAACTGTGAATGAATATATATTTGGATGAGTCATGATTTTCTGAACGTGTAGCTTTTTACGGAATCGAAATCGGAGGTCCGGAAGTCCTCCAACGATGAAAAATGCGGGGAAATCTGCATTCTGTTTCGTGTTAGCGCAGGAACAACTTTCTGTTTTGCGTTAACTGGTTAACGCCCTCGTGTTAGCGCAGGAACAGCTTTCTGTTTTGCGTTAACCGGTTAACCCAGGGCGTTAACCGGTTAACACTGTTACGATTTATGAAAAATTGCATTCTGTCTTGCGTTAACCGGTTAACCCAGGGCGTTAACCGGTTAACACTGTTAAAATTTGCCTAGGAGTGCATTCTGTTTTGCGTTAACCGGTTAACCCAGGGCGTTAACCGGTTAACACTGTTATAATATTGAAAAATTGATATTTAATTGTTGTGTGCGTTTTGGAATGAAATCTATGTGTACCTATTTGATGGTTGGCATATATTGGTGAATAAAATATTGTATGAATGTGTATGTATAACATTATTGAATTGTGAATGATTTATGGTTATGGATGTGTACATGTAATCGTAATTGATGTGTTGTGATGAATGTGTATATGTACCAATTGTGAGTCATGGTGATATGTGGGATGTTAAGACGGTATATAGATGGTCTTAATTGCATATGTGTTGGTATGTGTGCATTCATTCATAGCATGGTTGACTTCATTGTGGAAGTGGTGAAACTGTGGGTTCACATGAGTAGACGTTAATCCTTGATTGGGATTAGGCGTAGTATTAAGCGGTGATCCTTCATTGGAAACAGATGTAGCAGACGTTAATCCTTAATTGGGATTAGGCGTAGTATTAAGCGGTGATCCTTCATTGGAAACAGACGTAGGCCTTTGGTCTTGTCCGGATCGGAAGCGTGGCTTGGATTCTAGATATTGAATCGGAAAGCGGTGAAACTTTGAGTTCACATTGAGGTACCACATGCATAGAGTCACATTGTCTTGCATAGAGTCGTCTATAATTATGTGATCATTGAATGCATGTATTGATGTGGATGTGATGTACGTTTGAAATATGTGAGATGTTTGTTGGTTAATATTATTGACGTGATTATACCACGTGTGATGAATTCTTAAATTGTGTTTTAATTCATTGTGCCTTATTATGCTATTTCATAATGATTTTGGAATTCTCACCCTTTCTGTTTGAATGTTACCTTTACATGGGTATCGTGCAGATACTATAGAGTAGTATTGCTGGAGTAGGGGGACGGTAACTCGCTCAAGAATAGCTGGAGAGTTTCCGTATTTAGTTCGAAAGTAGGTAATGAGTCAATGCTCTGGTCATGTAACACTGGGTAGATTAGTGGTATTGAACTCGTATCTTATTTTGATATGCTTTATGTCATTAATTGTTTTATTTTATTCGAAGATGACCATGGTATGGGACATGGGTCATATTATGAAATACATGAGTATTCTTTATTTTCCGCTGTGAACGCATATTGCTTGAATATTCATGATGAAATGTGTTATTTTGAATGACTAGGTGTATTGTTGGTTTTTGAAAGTTTTAAGTTTCGAAAACGTCGATGTGACGCCCTTTTCTTTATATGCGTACTTATTTACTCTGATTATATGCTAAATGATTTGGGGTAGAAAAATGGGTGTTACAAACCTACCAATGGGCGATGAATTCGATCTTCCATGATTTCATAGAAACTTTTATGCAAATATATATATATATATATATATATATATATATATATATATACATACGATATTGTTGTTAAGTCTATTTCAGGGAAAAGTCATATAGACCACCTTCGAATATCTTTTGAAAGAATGAAAAAATATGGTCTAAAAATGAACCCTCTAAAATGTGCTTTTTGTGTGCAGGCTGGGGATTTTCTAGGTTTTGTGGTCCATAAAAAAGGGATCGAAGTAAACCAGAATAAAACCAAAGCCATCATGGAAGCGAAAGCACCATCAACGAAGAAAGGTTTGCAGTCACTACTGGGCAAGATCAATTTGCTAAGGAGATTCATCTCAAACCTTAGTGGGAAGACGCAAGCATTTTCACCTTTGCTTCGACTCGACAAGGAAGTGTTCGAATGGGGGAAAGCTCAGCAAGTGGTGTTCGATAAGATCAAAGCGTACTTGAGCCATCCACCAATTTTGACGCCACCTTGTAGAAATAAAAGTATGAGATTATACATATCTGCATCTGATAAAACCTTAGGGAGCATGTTAGCACAAGAGGATGATAATGGTGTCGAAAGAGCCATTTACTACCTCAGTAGGGTTTTAAATGATGCAGAAACTAGGTATAGCATGATCGAAAAGTTATGTTTATGCTTATATTTCTCCTGAACAAAATTGAAGCATTATGTTGAAGGCCATGAAAAAAGAACTTGATGTTATAAAAAGAAACAATACTGGGGAGATAACCGAGCTTCCAAAGAACAAGAAATCCATAAGTATAAGATGGGTTTACAAGTTGGAACTGAAGCCAGATGGATCAATTAGAAAACACAAAACAAGGTTAGTAGCTAGAGGATTTCTATAGAAATATGGATTTGATTACTTTGAGGTGTTTGCAAATGTAGCTAGACATGAAACAATTTGATTGGTGATTGCTATAACTGCTAATAGAAATTGGTCTCTGATAGATTTAGATGCGAAATCTGCATTTCTGAATGGTCCTTTACAAGAGTAAGTTTATATGTCACAACCTCCTGGGTTTATGGAAAAGGATCAGGAATGGATGGTGTACAAGTTGCATAAAAGTCTTGTATGGACTGAAACAAACTCCTAGAGCTTTGAATATGAAAATTGATTCATTTTTCAAGGTTCAAGGATTTAGAAAATGTTATATAGAGTATGGTGTTTATGTTCAGCATACATCTGATAACAATATGATTATAGTGTGTCTCTATGTTAATGACATATTGCTAACAGGGAGTTGTTCAGATGAGATAGCTAAGTTCAAGAAGGTGCTGATGAATGAGTTTGAGATGACTGATCTAGGAAATATGGTATATTATCCAGGGATGGAGATTTTATACTCTGATAAGGGTATAATTTTTTATCAACTGAAGTATGAACTTGAGCTTCTAAAGAGATTTGAGCTAATAAATTGCAAGTCATCAATCACACCTCCTAAAATAAATCACAAGTTGGATTCTGATGTTAAAGGTGATGATGTAGATGCTACAACTGTCAAATAGTTGGTTGACTCATTGAGATATCTCAGTAACACCAGACTTGACATCTGCTATGCAGTTGGAATGATGAGTAAGTTTATGAACAAACCAAAGTGGTCATATTACCAAGTCGCTGTCATGATACTGAGGTATATTAAGGGGGACTCTAAGTATGGAGTTTTGTTCTCTTCTGGTGTTGAATCTGATTCAGAGCTGATATGCTATTCAAACTCTGATTGATGTGGAGACAGAGTTGACATAAGAAGTACTTATGAATATTTTTTCAAGTATCTGGGAGATTCCATTTCTTGGTGCTCCAAGAAGAAACCAGTGGTTGCATTGTAAACCTGTGAAACTGAGTACATTGCAGTTGCTTTGTTAGTTTGTCAAGTTGTTTGAATTATGAACTTGTTGTAGGATCTAAAGGTCAAGGTGAACAAGCTTGTGAAGTTTATGATTGATAATAAATCAACTATAAGCATTGTCAAGAATCCAGTGTTGCATGAAAGGAGCAAGCACATTGACACAAAGTTTCACTTTATGAGAAATCAAGTTCATAGTGGAGTGCTTGAAGTTATTCACTGTAGCACTCAGAAGCAACTTGCAGATGTTCTGACCAAAACAATCAAGACTGAACACTTTATTCATTTGAGAGATGAAATTGATGTTGTTGATTTTAGATAACTGAATATGAATTAAGGGGTGATGTTAGTTGTAATTCAGATTCATTTTAGTTGCATTTAGAGTAATTTGCATTATATTTAGTAGGTGATTCTGATAGTATATAAATTAAGTGTGATTCAGTATGTAAATATATTTTGTAGTGTAATTATTTTTTTTATCAATTATGTTATCAAAGTTAGTTAGAGTTCTCTCTCTTATTTTCCATCATCTTCAACTTTGTGCTAATATATATATATATATATATATATATATATATATATATATATATATATATATATATATATATATATATATATATATATATATATATATATATATATATATATATATATATATATATATATATAAATAAATAAATAACAGAGCCTCTAATTTTGAAGTCCTCAATTTTGAAAAGTCCAATTTGCTAACATAATTGAAAAAATCTATAATAAAAATCCAATACATTAGAAAAATATGAAAAAAGTCAAAATAATTATAATTAAATCTTATTTTTATTAATATAAAATTATATTTTTTTATATGTTATTTTTAATTATTATAATTATATTTTTTTAATAAAAAATTTGATCCATTTTAAAATTAGAACTGGACCTCCAGTTTAATCATGCAGATTCGAATTAAATTAGAATTTAAACCAAATCATAGTGTTTGGATCGGATATTTTTTTTGTTTAGATAAAAATCGAACCAACCTAGTGAAACTTAATGTTAATTGCGGACGAATTTTAAAAATTCTTTACGCGAACGCGTTTACTCGAACCAACTATGATAATTCATATATTTATATCATCATTAGGATGAAAATTAGTATAAAATATTTAATTCAATAAGAAAAGTTACATAAGAAAAATCCTATATTAATTACATTGTTCTAATCCGTGTGGGATTGCTCTAAGGAGCTGCCAAGAGTCAAGCATTTACATTCACTCAATTTAACCTATCTTCCATTATGAATCTACTTTTAATCTCGTGATCCTTCTTTTCAAAATGAGCGAATTATCACTCTCATGGTCTATCATTTCTATTTGCATATTGGGATTCTCTATTTAAATTTATCTACAATTGACCTATGATACTACTTTAAAAAATATATATAAAATATATGACATATTAATTTAAAATATAAAATAATATTTATTGTCATAACTTTTGGATAGAAGTCACCACCAACCAAATTGCCAAAACTTATGACTATCATATCTACTACCACTGCTCTTAACACATCCATGGGTCACATAAGAAAACTCACCTTGGCCTACTCATGAGTTTAAAATGTGTACTCAATTATAAATAAATAAATAAACTCATCAAAAATAAATTACTTTGCGTCCTTCTTTCTTATTACTAGCATGTTATAAATTATAATCACACGAAAGCTTAAGAAAAATGTTGTTATCTATATTTTTAACTCATACCAATTTAATTTCACTTTCTTCATCAAGCATTTCTTGAGTGTAAATTATAAACCATCTTTCAGCTAACTAAGCCAAAAACATAAAATGAATGAGAAATTGATAAAATAATTTTTTTACTTAATAAAGTTTAACAATTTCAGTTTATCAGCATCTTGATAGATGATGACATTTTCCAATGATGTAACAAATAGTGATATTGTGTGATAATAAAGTATAATGCTGTTATTTAGATAAATCCAATATTGAAAATTTTAAATGAACAAATGAAAGGGATTACAATGAGATAGATGTGGATGTATATTACTTTTTATGGTGGATATATATTACTGAGTTATTAGTAAAACAAATTTTACAAGTAATGTGGAATTGTTATTTATTTTTTAAGAAAATCACGAACCGTAAAGGTAAGTTAATATTATTTCTGAATTTTTAATTTTTTTAATTTTACAAACCATGATGATAGATATACATTGAAATGTAATGAATGAGAATTAAGGATCATGTTTTGGGTAATATTAGTCTTCTTTGTGTTGTGACCGATAGTTATTTTTGGTGGCATAATGTTGCTGGTTTCTTAGATAAATTTGTTTCTTAGAGATTGATTTTTATGTCAATAGTAGATTTTCCATATTGATTAAGATTTGACCATTGCTTTGAAGATTTTGTGGAAAGTAAATGCTTTATCTAACCTCCAAGTTTAAATTTGATGTTATTTGACTTTAAATAAGAGATAAACTATCAAATTTGGAATCATATTGGATTCTAAAAAAATATATTATTTGTGTTTGTGTCTAAACTTAAAAGAATTTCATTGTCATATTTTTATCGGATCTCCGAAGGTAATTTTAATTTGAGATAAGATCTTGAATTCGATTGATCTTGAAAGGCTAGAGCAATGTGATATTATCATCTCATTTGATTGATCAATTTGACTTATTAGAAACAATATTCTTTTTAATGATTGTCATAACAAAAATGATTGAGATTTTTCCCTAACAAATTTTTTATCATGGGAATGGATAGGTGCAAGATTTAAGGGGTTAAGATTTAAGGGGTTAATGGTTTGCAATAGGAGTTTATGACTAATTAAGGGGTTGATTTTCATTAAGTGGAGTCTGATATCTTTTTAGTCTTGCTTCCTTTATATTAAGGTAGAGTAACTCTTATTCTCACATTAATACACTTTTTGTTTATAAAAAAAATCATTTGAACTTTATTTTATTAAATAATACTCCATTTCTTTAATATAAATTTATCAAGTTGTCAAGGTTCAACCTTTTGTAGTCCAATGCTAAAAACAAAACCCTCGATCAATTAATTTTCTACTTTTTGACAAATCAACAAATTGATCCTCAACTTTTTACAATCCTAAAATTAGCTACATTACCATTTTACCAAACTCATTTTCCTCACTTTAACACTTTCATCTACCAACCAACAAATCAATAGATCCAATCACCTTCTCTCTCCTCATTTTTTTCAAACCAATAAAGCAAGCACTCAACTCCACACTCCCTCACTCACTCTATTTTCTCATAACCTAAAAAAAATGGCTTTTTCAAAATCACTTCTATCCTTCACCTTCACCATATCACTTTTCATCACTACTATCTCTCTTTTCTCATTTCCAACTTCCTCTCGCATCACTCCTTCTCACACTTCTCTTCTTGATGTCTCTTCCTCAATTCACCAAACCAAACAAGTCCTTAACTTTAACCCTAATAAAAATCTTCTAGAATCATCTAATAATCAAGAAAAAATCACCCAACACAAACCCTTTTCAAATTCTTCAAACTCCTTCTCCATTCTCATACACCCAAGAGAAACCCTTTTGAATGAACATCACAAAGACTACAAAAAACTAGTCTTGGCACGACTCGCTCGTGACTCAGCCCGAGTCAACTCACTCACAACAAAACTCAAACTTTCCCTCAACAACATCAAAAAATCGGATCTTCACCCGACCCAAGTAGAGCTCCAACAAGAAGATCTCTCAACTCCAGTTTCCTCCGGCACGGGTCAAGGCTCTGGCGAGTATTTCACCCGACTCGAAGTGGGTCAACCCGCGAAACCCTACTACATGGTTCTCGACACAGGAAGCGACGTGAACTGGATCCAATGCAAACCATGCTCCGAATGTTACCAACAAACCGACCCGATTTATGACCCGACATCATCTTCAACCTACGAATCATTAACCTGCGAAGCACAACAGTGTCAAAAGCTAGAAGTTTCCGCTTGTCGTAGCGGTAAATGTCTCTATCAAGTTAACTACGGTGACGGTTCTTTCACCGTCGGTGAATACATGACTGAAACGGTGTCGTTTGGTTCTTCCGGGTCGATTAATCGGGTCGCAATCGGGTGCGGGCATGATAACGAAGGTTTATTCGTTGGTGCTGCTGGTTTACTCGGTCTCGGTGGTGGGGCCCTCTCGTTAACTTCGCAGATCAAAGCGTCGTCGTTTTCGTACTGTTTAGTAGATCGTAACTCGGATAAATCGTCAACACTGGAGTTCAACTCACTAAAACCCGCTGACTCAGTAACAGCACCGTTGTTAAGAAATCAAAAACTCGACACTTTCTACTACGTTCAGATCACCGGAATGAGCGTCGGAGGTCAGATGGTATCTGTCCCACCCGAGATTTTCTCGGTGGATCAAACCGGTAGTGGAGGAATCATCGTTGACTCGGGAACTGCCATCACTCGGTTGCAGACTCAAGCTTATAACTCAGTTCGCGACGAGTTTAAAAGATTGACTCAGAATCTGCGTTTAACCGACGGTATTGCGCTTTTCGATACTTGCTACGATTTGTCGAACTTACAAAGCGTGCGTGTTCCAACGGTGTCGTTTCATTTCGGCGGTGATAAAGTTTGGGATTTACCGGCGAAGAATTACTTGATTCCGGTAGACTCCTCCGGAATTTTCTGTTTTGCTTTTGCTCCGACATCGTCGGCGTTGTCAATTATTGGGAATGTTCAACAACAAGGGACACGTGTCAGCTTTGATCTTGCAAATAATTTAGTGGGATTTTCTCCTAATAAGTGCTAAATTTTTAGTTAGTTGGTTAGTTAATCCCAAATCTTGATTATAATTATGATATTATCATAATAGTTAATTGTAAGGTTGATTTTGTTACACTCGACAAAATACAATTGTGCACTTAATAGGGTTTAGATTTTTATTATTGTTATGATAATGGGTTTGTAATGTAAGTTTAGTGAAAAGCATATAGTGAAAAAGGCATTGGTTTGTATTGTTTGGGTGGTAATATAAATGTACCCAAATTAATATTTACCTTTGGATTGTGTGGTTTATAAATTAGTGTTATTATTTATAAAGTTAGTGTTTAGTTAATTTTTATTATGGAAAATAGTTTTGTTTACACTCAAGATTAGTTAAATGATTAGTAGTTACTTTGTGGGGATATATTATGAAGGGGTTGCATGTGTGACACGTGGCTAACAAGACGACAATGATATGAGATTCAATTTCACATGGGATGTGTTGGGTGCCATTATTTCTATTTATTTTGGATAATAAATAAAGAAGGTGATGGATATTTGTCTTTTCATATTTTGTATTTAAACGTGGTTTTATCTCTATAGATAAGTTAGTTGAAAATAAATAGGATTAAAAAGTGTTTTTTTTTAAATAATTATTTTTTTAATTTTAATATTAAAATAACTATTTTTTAAATTAATTACGGAGATAATCATCTTTAAGTATTGATGCGTTAGTTGAACTAGTGCATCCAATTAACATTCAAATGAAACATTCAAGCATTTAGCGCATGCATGCAGCCAAGCATGTGAAGGCACAACATGCATTGGCGCATGCATGTAGGCATGAGAGTGTGCACCACATACATTGGCGCATGCATGTGTCATGTGTGTGTGACGCGCATAGGGTAATGGCGCATGCATGTGTGTGCTGATTTATAAATATACCGAGCATCTCCCATAATTTTTCACACAACTTCTTACCCTCCTTCTATTTTCTTCATTTTCCTTCAATCTTCTTCATTTTTTTAACCATTTATAAATACTCATATATTTACAAGAAAAATGGTGATTTAATCTTTTCAGCAGTGCAACCTCCGATAAAGATCCAACTTTGGAATATAGAAACGTCTGAACGTCTTAATAGGACGTTGAACCGTTGGTTAGATGGAGAAATTGCAGATGGTGAAAGGATCAGAAAAATTCAATGGCTTGAGTCCACGTTCAACCAAAATGGAGAAGTTCGTATATGGGTGGATATTAAGATTGATAGAGACGTCCACAGGATGACGTATACTATGTTCAAAATTATTTTGTTGGTTGTAATCGCATGGTTATGTTATTGTAATCGTATAGTTATGTTGTTTATGTGTTGTATTTATTAGTAATGGTAATTTATTTGTTGTGTTGTTGTTTATGTGTTGTATTTGTTTGTGATGGTATTTCCTCACAAAGTTATCATGTGAAATAAATGTTGTTTTTAATATAAGGCAAAAGAGTTACAATCAAAATTATCTTGTTGTGATTGTTCCAACATTGGGACAGTTAGTACGATTATGACCGGGTTGACGATATGAACTAGATAATCTAACCATTTTGTTCGTCGTATCCATTTTGGTTCGAATACGGGTGTTGTTTGGGCGACTCTTTTTCTTTCTTTGCATTATTTCATTGTGCCATAGAATGCCCCCTTGATATGCAGGCCAGTAATCCTCTTTTGCTATTAGTAAGTAAGATGGATCCATTCGAACCTTTGAACATGCTGCTATGACATGGGAGCAGGGCATACGAAAGGCTTGAAACTTTTCACAGTCGCACCAACCTCTATCTAGTTCCACTCTATAGTGTCCCCTCAGCATGCCTTCATTGTGATCCATGAACTCAGCAACACTGTACCAATCTTTAGTACGGTCAAACACCGTGACCACATGTATGTTAGCTTAGGCAGCTTCCTCTCTAATTAATTTCATTGAAGCATCACTGAACAACTGCACAGATTGTAACACTACACTCCATTTGGAACGTCTGGTCTCAAACAACACCCCTAGCCCGAAATAGGTTGCTTGCACTAAAGCGGTTATAGGTAGGTTTCTGATGTCTTTGAAGACAGAGTTCATTCATTCCACAAGATTTGTTGTCATGTGACCCCAACGTTGACCGTTGTCATATGCCCTAGTCCACATCTCAAATGGAATATTGTTGATCCACCATATTGCATCTGTGTTTGACAATCTAATATCTTCGTGGTAGTGTTTGAAAGAAGGTTATGTTAATGCATACCCTACATTGGCAACCTTCTTCCGCAATGTTTTGTCTTTGATCTCCCGCATAAAATTTTGAGCGATATGTCTAATGCAGTAGACATGCGTTGACAGAGGATCCTGCCAGCCATTATCAATGTTTTTGTAGGCAATCATTATTGAAGGGTGTTAGTCTAAGATCAAACATAAGTTAGGCTGAGGAGCAACGTGCAATCGGAGATTTTTTAGGAAAAACCTTCATCCCTCAGCAGTCTCCCCTTCAACTAGGGAAAAGGCGATTAGAAAAATATTGTTGTTGCCATCTTGTGCCACTGCCATCAGTGGTATTCTTTTCTATTTCCCATACAACCATGTACCATCAATTTGTATAATAGGTTTACAGAAAGCAAACCTTTGATGCATGGTTGATACGTCCAGAAGATTCGATGGAATATTCCATTATCAATAGCACAAGACCCCTCTAGGGTATACACTGACAGCATTTCTAAATTGACAATAGTCCCTGGAGCATAATGTTTAAGAGCCACCAAGTATTTTGGAAGTTGTTTGTAAGACTCCTCCCAATTGCCAAACCGTTTTTCAACTGCCTTAGTCCTAGCTATCCAAGCCTTCATGTATGATGGAGTATAATTGTATTGTGTTACAATATGCGAGATTATTATACTCACCTTTAACGGCGGATTATCGCTAATGACAGATAAAATTTTGTCACATATTAACTGAGAGCTGAGTTTGCGATGGTCTTGCATTGGGTTCATGATTAAGCATGTGTGAACTGGACCCATAGAACCAATCTCCCAAGAATCACTCCTCTTCCAGTAAGATACTAGCAACTGGAACATGCAGAGCTTATTTTGATAATAAATCTTATACCTCGTTGCATTAGTTTGATCAACCCTATAACAGTTGATAATTCTATGTGATACTTTTTAATGGATCTGACACAGTCTTCTTTTGTGCTAAATGTGTCTCCTTTTTTCAATGATCCTTGAATTTGCACATAAGGATTGTAAAATATATTTGACGAAGGTTCATCTGCACCTAAATTCAAGCTTGTCATGTGTTGAGGTTGACAATATACATGACTAGCTGGTAATGACTCTTCTTCTTCATCATTCACCATTGAATCAACCAATAACTCAGCTTCTTCTTCTTCCTCATCAACAAGCATTGACTTCAGCTTGTTCGTCGACATTAGTTTCACAAAACACTTATGACGGATCAACAAACTGAGACACTTGATGTTGTTGTGTTAATATATATAACTTTATATCATTGTACCCAGATTGTTCATGACTAACAAACATATGATGAACATCATCATCATCCCGAATCTTCAACTGATAAAACTTTACTTGGTTGTCTGCAAAGAACACTAGATTTTTGTAGATGATTTGTCCCACCTGACTACACTGTAAATTCTTTTGTATTCTTTGTTTCAAATATGAAAAATTTGATCGTCGATTTATTGTAAACCGAGTTACTTCTGTGTTGCAAAAACAAAAAACGAATAAGTGATGCTTAAATATTTCACCATCGGTATGGGCACTGATCATGTAATATGGTGATGAAGACATTTATTTAAAATGTAAGTTTAGTGTTTGATGGTGAGTACATTGATCACATATTAGCATGCAGTTAAATAGGGTAGACGGTGAAGGCAGCAGAAGACAAGACAAGTGTATTGATCACGTAAAGAATTTACAGGATTCCATGCAGAGACAGGACAAGGCAAGGCATGCGCCTGCATGATTTTGTGCCCTAATAAGCCAAGGCATGCGCCTGCAAAGATGCTTCTTCCCTAAGAAGCCAAGGAAGACGCCCTTATCAATGACGCATAAAGAAAGTCATGCGCCCTTATCTTTGGCGCCTCCTCTCATGCATGCTTAAACACATGCATGCACCCTTAGCTTTGGCGCATACTACCATGCATGCAAAAGTAAAAGGCATGCGCCATTCCCAAGGGCGCCTACACTTATACATCACATGAGGCAACTTACCAACCTATCTCATCTATAAATATTGCAGCAACTCACAACACTCAATATCTGCAACACTCAATATATGTAACACTCAATACCTACAATACTCAATACCTTCAACGCTCAACCTCTACAACATTCAACCTATACAACATGCAATCTCTGCAACATCCAATCTCTCTGCCAAGGTCAATATCTCTATAAATTATGTCTCTATTGACTATGGGTGATGAACATCAAGGAACAATGGATGATATTGCGACATTTGTATGTTATTACTTATTCTTATTCTTATTTTTATTTCGTAACAAAATGTCTTTATTGTTTATTACTTCTTCTTACTTATTTCTTACTTATGTTTTATTAGGACCCAAAGAGATTTCGATGTCGTGTACATGAATATGTACCACACGATCCTTGATAGAACCATATATTCGAGGATGCGATTTTGGTAATTTACTCTACATAGTCTCATACTCGGTTGACTACAAATTTATTCTTGCTTTGTTAGAGAGATGGAGACCCGAGACCCACACATTTCACCTTTCTTTCGGTGAGTGTACTGTCACACTTGATGACGTCTACATCTTGTTAGGTTTACGTATCGATGGTAAGGTCGTCAATGGTATATTTAACCAAGATAACTCTATATGATATGAATTGTTGGGCGCCCCTTTGTGTGAAGACACAACTACGGGAGAGACTTCTGGTCAAGCTAGGGATCAAGGTATTAATTTAAAATATCTTAAACAATATTATGAAAGTATAATATTAAACGAAGAATCTACCAAGTATAAAAAGATAATTAAAGCTTAGTGTTATATTATGATTTTATTTGGTAATTTTTTATTTGCTGAAAGTACTTGTAATATGGTAAATATTATGTATTTGTCGTTGTTACGAAACATAAATAAGGTAAGCACATATAGTTGGGATTCAACTATTTTGTCCCATCTATATAGTTCGTTGTGTAAAAATGCCAAAAAAAAAATACTTGTATATTTTATTCTTGCGCCTATCTGCTACAAGCATGGGGTTGGTCAAGATTGTCGTCACTCGCCCCGGTCAACGAGAAGTCATTCATATTCACCTTTACAACAAAGTACGTTTAAAATTTTACCATCTAATTTATTAGACTTTATACTACAACTAACTGTAAATAATATTTTTCAAATATTTTCGATCTATGCGGTCAGGTAAAGGGATGAACTACAACAGGTGTCTGAAACACGTTGTAGTAGTCTATCGCAATCTTTTAGACCATATTGGACCAGACAATGTAATACTACTACACAACTCTACATTTGATTTAAAAAAAATCCAATTACATATAATCTAATCATGTCATATTCTTGTATAATTTATCTGGAGGCCATATATGGCTCTTGATCATCAGGTTAACCATGATGATGATGCAGTTTGGACAGCAAAAACACCAATTATACGGTTCACTACTATGGAGATGCACCAAAGTGACCGTGTAAAACTGCAATTCGGCATGCAACGACAAATTCCAGAACCTCCACGTGTTTGGGAGATTGGCATCAACAAAGAGTCGATGGGCAATGGGATTATTCCGACTAGAGAGACTTCGCAAAAGAGATGTGTCGTCATTGGAGGAATCGATGAAAACACATCTTAAACGAGTCAGTCATACATGGTGCTAGACCAACTCAACATTATATGACATGGTTTAGGTCGGTTACAACGCCATAGTTTGTGTCTAAGCCAAGGTATTTGATTGATCTATGCCAACGAGCTTCGTCATCAAACACCCAACAACAAATCCCCGCCCAAGAACAATGTCAACCCATCCAAACCCAACGACCAACCTCACACCATCACCCTCCAAATGTGAGGTTGTTTGTTGGGTTTGGATGGGTTGACATTATTGTTGGGCGGGGATTTGTTGTTGGGTGTTTGATGACGAAGCCCCAAATATGGAAGAACAACTAATTGGAATGATAATTGGTGGTGCAAGTACTTTAACAACTGTTGGAGTAACTGCTCATGTCGTGAGTCAGACGTTAGTTTCGACTAGGACACCGTAAATGGTGATATCACCAATACCACAAACTAGTTTCTTGTTAATCCTGTAGTTACACCTACCACTTTAGGAGGTACTAGGCCTCCGTTCCTTCCAAGTTTTATACTTCCCCTAGTGGTTGCGAGTACCCATATGGTATGTCAAGTATAATGATACCAAGCCTACAAATGAATGTGTCGATGCACACAGGTAACGTAATGGATGTTGCCTACATCAGGATTTGCTTTAAACAGCCCTAGTCGAATAGGTCAATCTCAGAGAAGATTGGAATACATCCCTCAGGTTATGCCACCCTTAACTAATAATTCTCTCTTGGCTATGAGGAAACATATGGATGATAATAACCATGATATGGTTAATATGTTTACTCGACAAATTGGTACAATGTTAAATCATTTGATCCAAAATACAAATCATAGTTACAAATAATTAACACATCAAATGGGTCAAATTGATGACTTATTTGGTGCCCCTCCAACACCAATTCAGCCAGACCGTAATAACCAAGTGCAATAGCAAGTTGCGCCCCAACTAGTCGAACAACCTAAATCTGGGTAGTTAAAAATGTGATATTGGTAAATAGGAATGAATATGTAGATCAAATAGTTGGGAGAGTCCAACAAAACAATTTTTTTTGGGGGGGGGGGGGGGGGATAACACAACCAATATTGTTGAACAAATCCTAACTCAAAATGGTCTTAATGTTGATCTTTATGTGCCAAATTTCGTTTCTGCATTATGTCGTGCAAATTGAACTTCTCATGGGTTGGAAAATCCTTACGTTTATTAAATTTGTAGGTGACACTAATGAGTCTACTATCAAACATATTGCTCGATACCAGACAGAAACTGATGATTTGGCTAATAACAAAAGTTTAAAGATGAAATACTTCGCAAACTCTCTGACGAATAACACTTTCACTTGGTTCACTATTCTTTCCTCAAACTTCCATATATAATTGTAACCAACTATAATGTGTTCTCCATGAGCAATTTTATATGGGACAGTAAAAAAATAGCCTAAAAGAGTTAGCTAATGTGAATGAAAATTGTCTGAACCAATATGTGATTATCTAAATATTATCTGAAGTCAATGTGCTTTAGTCAAATGCTTGAATATGAGCTAGGCGAAATAGCTGCAGGTGGTTTAGGCTATTCTGTTATAAACAAGCTAAATACCAAATATCTAAGGGATATGGCTCAATTAGCTTATAGGGTTAGACAAGTTGAACACCTGAAGGAAGAAAAACGAGATTAGAAAAGTCCAAAATAAATCGACACCCTTGGAAATAAAAATTCGCTTATGGAGAAACAAATGATAATAATCAAGAACTTGACGTAGTGTTTGAATACATTGAAGAAAATGAGATTAATCTGGAAGAATTGCAGCCAAGACCTCCATATGTTTGTAAGGTCTTATAGACCTTCTGATGGAAAGAACCATATAGAACCAAGTAGAAATGAAAAGTTTATCCCAAAAACTTATACTTTGGATATAACTAAATGTGATCAAATTTTTATCTTCTAGTTGTCGACGACCAAATCATAGTGTCAAAAGGTCTAAAGACGCAACCATTAGAACATAGGAATAAGAAAAGCTTTTTTTGTTGCAAATACCATAACTTCCTTGGTCATAAAATGTCTCAATGTGTTCTTTTAAGGGATTTGGTGCAAGACACTTTAAAGGATGATAGGCTAAATTTTGAAGATGAACCTAAGACATCAATGAAAATAAACACAGGCCCTCTACAAGTTCAGCAGGCACATCGCGTCGAGGCTGTAGAGATCATGATGGTCGAGACTACTGAAGATCTCAACAAGGAGGTTAAATAAGTGAGTAGGATGAATTGCATTGACAAAAACAAAGTGGGATACTCAAAAGCTAAAGAGGAATTAATCGAATTTTTGAACCGGTACAAAATCAAAGGTTTTGAAGTATTGTGATGTCCTTGCTGCAGTACAATGTTTGATAAAGAGGAAACAAAAAGCCTAAAAAATATAAAGCCTCGACAACTAAGGAAGCGAATTCGAGATGACAGAAGACCCTAATTTTCCTTTGAAAAAGGGGGTTCATTACAAGAAGTACCAAGAACCTTCACGTTAGTGGAGAAGTCAGAAAAAGACTTATGTTCCACCTCTTGGTGAATGGATTCGACTTACGAACAAACCCAATGTTGATTGACAAAAACGGAAGGTGATTAAAGTTGGCGTAGGTTCATCATACCATGATAATTCCTAGGTGTCGAAGAATTACTCATATGCTTCTAAGAATTACTTAGGTAAAAAGTCCATGACCATAACCTGGTGGAGGAGGCACCAACTTAAAAAGTAAAGTTGCTTTAAAGATTGAAGAGTCAAGTAATAATGGCAAATCCCCAACACTAACAGATGATCGAGTGACAAAGAGACCCATGAAGGAAATATTTTTCCCCTCTTCTACTAGTGGTTAAGCCCAAAGGCAAGGATTTCATTCCAACTGAAGATGATGATATGATTATTGATAATTTTGAATCTAGATCAGAAGATGAACTTTACATAATATATAACATCGTTTCTGTTCTACCTATAGAATTTGATACAATTATTGAAGCAATAGAGGAAGAGGATGGTTGTCTTGCTGAAGAGATAGTAAAACATAAGTCTATATGTTATTATTTAATGAATAATGGTGTGTAGAAAAATAAAAGGTCATCTTCAATAGGTATGATAAAGGAATGAAACAACACCTTAAGCCCCTCTTTATATGGGCTAACGCTGGCGGAGTATCTGTTAATAAAGTCTTACTCGATGAGGGAGTTGCGATTAATTTAATGCCAAAGTCCTTATTGAGGAAAATTGGTAAGACAAATACAAATTTAAGGCCTCACAATATGGTTTTGTCATATATGAAGGCAAGACGATCAAGTCCTTAGGAGTTATTCAAGTTGACATTGTTGTAGGTATAATTGTAAGACCAATGTTGTTTGTAGTCATTTCATCCAAAGAAAGTTATAATTTTTTGATAGGTCGAGAATGAGTACATGGTGTGGAGGCAATCACTTCAACTCTACACCAGAAAATTGATATATGGAGGCCTGATGGCATCGTCGAAAATGTCTAAGCAGATCAAAGCTACTTCTTAATTGAAGTTAATCATATAGAAAAGAAAATATTCGACAAAAGATTGGTTAACATTTCACCTTATTTGCCTGTTGAAACGGGATTCTCTCTAAGATGAGATGCTTTCTATTCAATGAAGTTACATTTCACCTTATTTTCCTGTTAAAGGTCTTGACCATGAGCTTACATTTGAGTGAATCAAAAGCTCCTACTATGGTCATTTGACTGTTAATGCAATAATGTGCTCTTGGGGATCCGTCTTACCATTGAAAAACACTAATTATGGTGGCTTAAAGCTCTCTACAACCTGATCATCCTAGATAGCTTTGGATAAAGGTTGAGAGTCCAATGGCTCCTCCTCTATATCTCTATCTTGGAAACTTTGTGTTTGCAAGACTTAGATACTGTCTTGCAAGGCTTCATTTTATTGACGAAGTGCTTCTACCACCGCGAGCAATTAAGTTATATATGGCGGTAGAGATGGGTCACTTCGACTGGGAGATGATCCTAATATCGTTCGGACAGAGTATTAATGCTTTAGTGATGGTTTTTGTGTGGCCTGGGCAAGTTTTATCGAGGCTCCATGGTGGGCGCCAAATGGTCTTGCTAAAAACACTAAAAGGTTGACTTCCTTGTTATAGTTCAAGAAAAGCCTAAAATGAATTGTAGGAGTGTCTGTTATGTGAGATTTTTGCGTTTAGTGTATGCTTTCTACCCTCCAAGTATCCTCCTATTTATAGGTATCCTTCTCCCTTTTCCTTACTCTTCATACCCTTTGTAAATTCTCATGTCAATAACATTTGTCATCCCTTATAATTGCCTTTTAAAGGTTGTATCTTCAATAATTATAACTCTTTGCTATAATGTATCATATAATAACCGTATCTTATGACCTTTCAAATGGCATCCTGGTGCTATCATCAGTCCCAATCTCTACCAATGGGATCATTCTTATTATATAAGAGGCCGGATTCGCCCTGCTTATTCTGATGTCCTAACCGAATTTCGATTAGTAGGTCTGGTGTCTTACCCAACTTCCGATTAGTAGGTTTGATGTCTTATCAGGGTTCCGACTTGTAAATGGTAGCATGACAATCCAGTCTGTTGACATCACTCTACTCGATTGTTATTCCAATTCATTTTCAAAGAGCTCGGGTGCACAAGTAGGTTTCCTTGATCTCATACCTCGGTTGGCCAACTAAAATTTTGTGATGTACACCTTCCTTTGGTAAATAATTCATGTCTTTAGTATAATTAGTATGACATTCAAGATATGACAAACAAGTCTAACAGAGTACTACTAAACTAGCAAGTGCAATTACAAACCATGAACTCCGCATTCACATGCACAACTCTATTGTCATTGACATTTATCAATGTTGTTTTGATTACTTGACTCAACTCTCACCTAGCTTCCATGTTTTTAACCATGAATGAAAAACAAAAGAAAGATACCTTTGAACATGGTTCGGTGACGGCATCGTTCCGCGTGATTCTTTATGATGTCTTCGCACCATATAGCGACTGCTATCTATTTTTTGACATTGTTCATTTCGCCACTTTTTTGTTTTTCCATCAAGAGGCAACTTTCTAAGGGTATGCTTTAATCATAATCGAAATGAATGTCTTCGATATGTACTAGGTCTTGCAGCATATTAGGTCCTACAAAATGTTTGTCAATATGTTCAATTTTTATAAAATACTTCACAGAAAATCACTAAAGTATGCTCATGTTCATCACTATTCATGAAGGTCTAGTCAGTTTCATAATGCATTTTTGACTTTTATGAGTGTTTATTCCCATAATAAACAGGGAACTAAAAACCTCTTCGATTTAATGTGAAATTGAGTAATCTATGTTTAGGGAAAAGTCAATCATTAAAATAAGAGATTAAATTCAACATATTGAGATCAATCCCAAAACCAATTTCCGGCATTAAGTTCTTAACGTGATAACAAATATTAGAACCAAATAGAATGGAACTGAGGAACTTATCTGTATAGAAGCTACTCTCACCAACAACATTGTCGGGTAGAACTTCTGGTTCCGCTGTCGTACACGGGTCAAAACGAGTAAAATAATGTTGTAGTTAGGGAAGCGACACTCGAGTCGTATCGCAATGACTATTGGAAAAATTAACCAAATAACGAAAAGATAAAGGGGGGTTTTAAGATTCAATTGAGAATACAGGAAAAATAAGTGATTATGAAATAAGCTAAAACGAGACAACCTACTGTTCAGTTTCCCAACTTGTCATCGGTAATTATAAATCCAAAACCCTAAGTGAATTCTAATCCCCTTTCGATTACAGTATTAATTAACAAGTGAAATTGACACTACGCGGTTTACACTCCTATTATCCAAATGAAGCAAACAAATTCAATACTCACGAATTAAGGAAACGTGATTCAACATACGCAATTTAACGGTAAAACAACGCTAAAATATGATACAAATACAGGAACATAAACCAATAGGAATAAATTAATATGAATCTATATAATTCACATTAAGCATATAAAATATATAGAAGAATATTGAAAGGGAAGAGAAATTGGATCGAAAATATAAAACCTCAAAGTATTGACAGAAACATGAATCAGTAGGTCAATCCTTGGTGATTAGTTCTCCATGAATCGTAAAACCAATATTGTATCGTGAAAACTCAGAATAGGATTATTGTAGCAACTAGTTTTCTCTTATAACAAAAGGGAAATTCGGGCCCTTATGGAAACCGACCCGAAAATTACAAAAACCGGCTCAAACTAACTATTTTAATTAAGTATGGAACTTCAACGAATTATTAGACCCTCCTTTACTCTGAATCAGCTTTTTACTTCAACATAAAACTTATATATATTTATCTTAACTTTCCAATGCATATTAGAAAGCTCAATCCGATTCTCGAAGCTCAAGTTATAGTCTGCATAATGACAATGTATCAAAAAATTGTTTAAGCTGAAAATAAAGTATGAAAATAAAATAAAGCCAAAAATAAACTTAAATATAAAAACATATTAAAATAGTAAAAATAATAGAAAAAACTTTAGAGTTGTCTAAGTACAATAGTAGAAGAAAGTGTATCAAAATGCACTGATTAAATTTCCCCACACTTGAACTTTTACACTCTGAGCAAAATTAGAAATTCAAAATTTCAAACAGAAAAATAAGACCAAAACAAAACATGCAATTCCAAAAGTTCTCAGGACACAAAGTGCAAGAAAATTCTAATTCTAAGTTTTAAGAACATGGAATTAGTGAGCAACTAATTGTGACAGTCAAAGCAAATAAAAGGATAGTTTACCAAGGAGTACATTATAAGCAGCAAGATCCTCACAAGATAAAATTCACTCAAATCTCAAGTGTTTAGGTTGATTGTTTACACTCAAAGCATAACATGAAAATCAGAACTACCATAAATTTGAAAAAAATCTAACATCTGCAATTGAATTACATGCACACAAAGATCAAAATGACTTTTATTCGGTTGTAAATTGACCAGGGTACGGGTGAGATAAGTCATAAGGGGGTTCTAGGCTAAAATTTAAAGAGTCAAAAGAAAATTTAAAAGAGTTATGTGAGTTGAACTAAAAATATTTCACTCACTTTCAGACAACACTTTTGCATTCTCTCTTCTCTTCTTTCTTTTTCTTTTTTTTATACTTTTTTTTCTTTCAGAAGGAATACAATAAGGACAAGAGTTTTCTTCTTTCTTTCTTTTTCCAATTTTTTTTCTCTTTTTTTTTTCTTTCTTTTTCTTTTTATATTTTTTTTCTTTTCTTCCAACCTTTGAAACATCACAGCTATATTACTTCAACCCCAAATAACTCAAAACAATATTTTTTTTCAACCCTTTGAATAGGATAATATCATTGTTTTACACTTTTCGACTTGTAATGAGTTTTAAACAAAGAATTGGATAATAAGCTAAAGGGTTTTCAAATAATAGATGATATATTCAGGGTTGACTTTTTGGCTAACTGGCTAAAAAAAAACAACTTGTCTTTATCATATCAGTGTGCACAAGTAAACAAAAAGCTTCAACAAGAGTCAATTCAAGTTCTAGAGACTAACAAACATGAGTGAAATACGCAAAAAATAAAAATATGGGTTTTTTTAATGTTATCCATTACTAGGCTCAAAATCTCACAAGGTAAATGATCTACCACAAATGATGGACAATTCAACATTTAATCATACTTATCATACTAAGAATGCATAGAAAATCAATCACACCACACAACAAGTATTTAATCAATAAAATAGAGAAATTACTCACACAACACTTGCAAACCCAAAACCAATGAAAAAGCATGCAATTTTTTTATAAAAATAAATAAGAAAATAAGTAAGTAAATGAAAAACAAGAAAACACACAAGTAAATGATTCCTTCCCCCACACTTAAGACATGCATCGTCCTCAATGAAAGAATATAAGTATAAAATAAGAGAGATGAGAGATAGAAAAGAACATACCGAGGAGTAAAGGTGCACATATGATCGCATAAGTAGTCTTTCCCAAAGAGAGATCTTATACAATCTCTTCTTCCAAAATGGGGATCTCATGGAGTAGCTTTGGACAGTTTCCATTGATCTTGAAATTTTTAGTAGTGCCTTTGTCTTTTATTCCATGTTCAAAGAAGGATCTTCGATAAGTAAAAGTATCGAATGGGCACGTGAAAGTGATCTCATTTTTCACAACATCAAGAATCAAAGGGTTAAGGGGCTTCCTCCCTACTTTTGTTCCATATTCAAGTGAGACGCTATGCATACTCATGGATGAGCTAATATCATGCGTTCCATCCAAGGTCCATCTGATTCCCTTCTTATGTTCTTGCAATAATTTCTCTTCCTGCTCAAATTGGACCTTTGATGAACAATATAAATCTTTAGGAAGTGGTTTAGGTTCTAGAGAAGGTGGTTGTTCAATGGACGGTTTGGTTGGGGCAGCCAGAATGTAAAAATCGGAAAGCAAATCTATTTGAAAAATAGAATGCTCTTCTAAGGGATATTTCATAGTATCAAAAATGTTGAATTTTGCAACAATGTCACCAAATTCCATGGACATGGTTCCATCGTCAACATCAACTTTTGTTTTCGTTGTTTTCATGAATGATCTGCCCAAAATGATTGGTTATTTGCTTGAATCTATTTCTCCATACTAGTCCAGAATGTAAAAATCTGCAGGAAAAATCAAGTCATTTACTTGAACAAGCACATCTTCCACTACTCCAATAGTGTGAGCATCGCTCCTGTTTGCCAACTGAATAGTAAGACTTGTATGCTACAAAGGACCAAGATCTGGATTTTTAAAAATAGAAGTAGGCATAATATTAAAAGAAGCTCATAAATCTAACATGCAATTTTTGAATTTACTATCTCCAATGGTACATGGAATAGAAAAAGTTCATGGGTCCTTGCTTTCTTGTGGCATGGCCTGATTGAGGGCTGAACCAGTTATCTTTTCAGGTGAAAATTTAAGCTGAATAAGGGATGAAACATTTCGTCCCAAATTGACTCTCTCGTTTCCCGTAATCTTCATCTTATGTGTGCACAAATCTTTCAAAAAAATTGCGTATTTTGAAACCTGCTTAATCACATCAAGTAGTGGAATATTCAACGCCACCTTTCTCAATAAATCCAAAATCTCTCTCTCTCTCTCTCTCTCTCTCTCTCTCTCTCTCTGTGTGTGTGTGTGTGTGTGTGTGTGTGTGTGTGTGTGTGTGTGTGTGTGTGTGTGTGTGTGTGTGTGTGTGTGTGTGTCTTCCTCGTCAATCTTCTTATTTTTCAGTATTCTTTGTGGGAAAGGGATTGGTGGTACGTACTCTTTTTCAACCTCAATAACAACAAAAGGTTCAGGTGTTACACTAACAATTTATTATTTTTTTCTGGGGCTGATTCTGTAACTTTTCCGGATCTCAAGGAAATTGCACTCACATTAGGATCTTTTGGATTCACTATTGTTTGGACAGGTAGTTGGTTCGATCCTTGAGCTTGCTGCATGACATTTATTAAAGTGGCAAGTTGTCCAATATGTGTGTTTGTAAGTTCTGAATACTAGAATTTGTTCGGTTCTGAAATTGGAGACTATTTACAGCCATTTTCTTGACAAGGTCCTCTAGTGAAGGTCTGAGAGGTGCATAAGTGATTACTTGTGAGGGTTTTTGTGGTGGTGGCAGTGGTAACTGTTGGTGTAAACCCTAGAGGTCAATACATTTTGGTACTTGTATCGAATAATAAAAGGCATTCTCTTTATTATGGTTGATTAATGAAGTCCCTGGAATAGATAGTCCGTTTAATGTATTAAGTGTGACTTAATCATGAGAACACATTAAACATAAGGACACTATTCCTAAAGTATCCGTAGTCGAGCTTTAGTGTGAAGTGGGATAACATTAAAGCATTAAGACTATTATGTTTGTAGACTGATGATCACATCTCATGGGTCATGGATAAAGAGTTATCAAGTCTTAAACATAGGTATGAATATTAGGAGTAATATTTATACCGGATTGACCCGCTATGAGAATACTATATAGAAAGTTATGCAAAGTGTCATAAGTTATTCTCATGGTGATAATGGTGTATACCACTCTTCGACCTGAAACCACTATGGACCCTAGATGTAGAGTCGAGTGCTTTATTGCTGATCCAACGTTGTCCGTAACTGGATAACCATAAAGACAGTTGATGGGTACTCCATGAAGCATGCTGAGGGACATGAGTGACCTAGATGGAATTTGCCCATCCTGCATAACAGGATAAATGTCTATGGGCCCAATATTGAACTGGACAAGGATGACACGGTCTATGCCTTGTGTTCAATATAGACATAAGGGCAAAAAGGGTAATTATACACATAATTATTATCACAGAAGGAATTGTCAGATCACATGACATTTTCGTGTCTTGGGTAGCAGTGATGTGTTGCTAGATACCGCTCACTGTTTATTATATTAAATGTGTGATTTAATATAATTGCCAACGTCGCGAGAACCTACAGGGTCACACACAAAGGACGGATTGATAAGAGATAGAGTAACTAAGGAATACCGTAAGGTACGGTGCCCTTAAGTGAATTATAGAACATCATAAGGTACGGTGTACTTGAGTAGAATACGAAATATGGTAAGGTACCATGGGCTTAAGTGATTTTGGGCATATTATAAGATATGGGCCAAAATACACTTAAGTGGGCTTTTAGCTTGAAGCCCACACAAGTGGCTCTATAAATAGAACCCTTGTGCAGAAGCATTAATTGCGGTTGCATTCTTTTCGTTTTCACTCTCTCTCTCTCTCTCACTCAAAGCCTTCATTCGTACCAGCTAGCACTAAGATTGAAGGAACCAGCTAGCACTAAGATTGTAGGAACCCGTTCATGATCGTTTCGTGGATCTGCATCAAAGGTTTTGATCGTCACAAGAGATCAGCACCAAAGGTTTCGATCATCACAAGAGGTAAATATTCTATCACTGATCATGACCATTCGTAAGGATCTCTAAAGGAGAAATTTTAATTTCCGCTGCGTTTTGGACCGCAATTCTCCTTCAGTAACATCAACTGTTGTTGACTAGATTATGGTGTGGATGGATTCTCATACCAAAGGTTTGGATGGTTTCTCCAGTTGGGATGATACATATTAGAGGATAGATCAGGAATATTGTTATTTATGTACTGGTTGTTGATTTGAGGGTTATAAATATTTGATGTGTATGCTTGAGGCAAGTTATAATTTAAAACCTGTTGCAAAGTAGGACAAGTATTTGTTGGGTGTTCATGAGAGGTGCAAATGCCACATAATCTTTCAGATTGAGTTTTTCCTACTGCAAATTTTCTCACCAATGAAGTAAGCTCATCAATTCTGGTTTCTAAAGCCTTGTTGGAAGAAGAAGCTTGAATTTCATGCACTCCTTTTGTTAGAACCACGAAATTGTTTCTAGTTGTGAATTGTTGGGGGTTTAGTGCCATGTTCTCAATCAAGGTCTTAGCTGTACTTGGGGTCTTATCAACAAGTGCTCATCCACTAGCAGCATCCAAGATATTTCTGTCCATAGGTAACAATCCTTCATAAAAGTATTGTATTAGCAATTGTTCAGAAATCTGGTGGTGAGGGCAACTCGACACTAAGTGCTTGAATCTCTCCCAGTACTCAACCAATGATTCCATGTCAACCTGTCTAATACCACATATTTCTTTTCTGATTGAAAAAGCTCTTGAAGTAGGGAAAAATCTTTCGAGGAAGATTTTCTTCATATTATTCCAACTTGTAACATAATTTGACATAAGATAATATAACCAATATTTCGCAGCACCTTGTAGTGAGAATGGAGGTGCTCTGAGCTTGACATGATCTTCGGTTATTCCTTGAGGCCTCAATGGTGTAGAGCACACAACCTGGAATTATTTTAAATTCCTATGTGGATCCTGGCCTGCAAGACCAATAAACCTTGTCAACAAGTATATTAAACCCGATTTCAATTCAAAAGGTGCAACAACTTCAGAATATTCAATACAAAATGCATTATAATTCACATCTGGTGCAACAAGTTCTCTTAAAGTTTTTTGTTCAGCCATATTATAATAAAATACTCAAAATAAGAATAAAATAAATTATAGGAGAACACAAAATCAAAATCACTATTAGTTACACATCATGAGTCAGCAATGCAACAATTATGAAAATACCAACAATATCCCTAATGAGAAAAATAGTTGAAAAAAATGAAAAACAGTTCAAATAAAATCTGGAAATATATCTACAAATCAAATAAAATCAAAATAGGACTCCACAAATTTTTTCGGTTTTTTTTGAAAATATGAAAACGGAAAATAAATCAAAATAAATAGAAAAATAAGGAATTTCTGATTTTTAAGAGGTCGTCCATTATTTAGTTCCTAAATAGAGGCTTTAGAGCCTTGATTTTTTTCTAATGAATCGACAAAGAATCGAAATAATTGAGACGATTTTCCTTAAAACAAATTCTTTTTAATGCTAAAATGCGAAAGGCCAGAACGCAAGAAAGCTAGAGCAAGAATGCTGAAATGCAACATCTATGACTCTAAGATTGTATAAAATCGACAAGAGTCCTCGACAACGGTACAAATTTGATCTGATGTTGCACACGGGTAAAAAACGAGTAAAACAATGATGTAGTTATGGAAGTGACACTCGAGTCGTATCGCAAGGACTCTTGGCAAGATTAACCAAATAAAGAAAAATAAGGGGGGGAGGAGGTTTAGATTCAATTGAGAATATAGGAAAAATAAGTGATTATGAAATAAGCTAAAACGAGCCAACCTATTGTTCAGTTTCCCAACTTGTCATCAGTAATTATAAATCCAAAATCCTAAGTGGGTTCTAATCCCTTTCGATTACAGTGTCAATTAACAAGCGAAATTGATACTAAACGGTTTACACTCCTATCATCTGAATGAAGCAGACAAATTCAACACTCACGAATTAAGCAAATATGATTCAACATACGCAATTTAACAGTAAAGCAATGCTAAAATGCGATACAGATCAAGGAACATAAACCAATCTAAATAAATCAATATGAATATATATAATTCAAATTAAGCATATAAAATATATAGAAGAATATTGAAAGGGAAGAGAAATTGGATCAAAAATATAAAACCTCAAAGTATTGACGGAAACATGAATCAGTAGGTCAATCCTTGGTGATTAGTTCTCCATGAATCGTAAAACCAATATTGTATCGTGAAAATTCAGAATAGGATTACTGTAGCAACTAGTTTTCTCTTATAACAAAAGGGAAATTCGGGCCCTTATGGAAACCGACCCGAAAATTACAAAAACCGGCCCAAACTAACTATTTTAATTAAGTATGGAACTTCAACGAATTATTAGATCCTCCTTTACTCTGAATCAGCTTTTTACTTCAACATAAAACTCGTAGCATTTTCTCTTAGCTTTCCAACACATATTAGAAAATGTTAATCCGATTCTCTAAGCTCAAATTATGATTTGCATAGTGATAATGTGTCAAATAACTGTTTAAGCTGGGGGGAAAGTACGAAAATAAAATAAAGTCAGAAATAAACGTATATAAAAACACACTAAAATAGTAAAAATAATAGAATAAACTATAAAGTTGCCTAAGTAAAATAGTAGAAGAAGGTGCATCAAAATGCACCAATCAAAGGGGTTGGATTGCTTCAACGAGTGGTGAGACAAAAACCCAGTACTTATGCGGCAACTGAAGTTATGTGTTTCTTTACTATGGCTGCTTTAGATACGTTGTCAGATGGATATTATTTTCTTCGTCTTCTCACTTAGTCCTTACGCGGCCGTACTACTCTAAAGGCTAAAGTTATTAAAATATCAAAGGGGTTAACTTATCATCGGAATGAGGAAGCAAATCGAATCAACCTATAGCCAAGGCATGAAGTTAGTGTCCTTCCAGTATGACACAACTTTGCTACTAGGCAGTTTCTTCTTGGACAAGCTATTTGTGAATAACAAGTACTTCTTCATAATATTTACATCATGCAAACATAACCATTACATTAGCCTACATATGGAGGCCAATTTTTCCAAGACAGATACCAAAGTTACCGGTTAACCTTGTCTTACAATATTGACATTGATCAGAAAACATATCTTCAAATGTGATAGATAATATAATTAAAAACAACAGTCAATTACGATAAGCTAAATGTAATGTGTGAGGATCACTTATCTTTCAAGGATAGCGTCTAAGCTGCTATCCGACTCCGTATTATCATGATAGTGTTTTGCAGTATATTAGGTCCTGCAATGCTCGGTATATCAGTAACAATCGTGTGATATTTCCTAATTCGGTTCATCCCCTGCATTATTTGGTACAAACTATCATACAGACTTTAAAAATCTTGTTCATCACATATGTCCACTGAACTTTCCGTTCCTGTCATTATCATTGACATCAAAATTGATATTCGATTTAATGTAAACTTAGGATAACTAACTTTAAGGTAAAGCCAACTTTTAGATAAGAAACCACGAACGTGACATTAAATCAAACACGTTGAGAGTACTCTTGAAACTAATTTGAATATCAAAGTTCTTAAAGTAAACACAAAAAGTAACACTTATTTGAACATAAGCTATCGCGATCTACAGTCGAGCTAGACCGGGCCACGAGCGTTGCTGGAACAAACTTATAGCATTCCATTTACTCATAAGATAGACACTATGATGTTGAGCTCGTCAAGGTTGAGAAGATTGCCAAAGGTTCGGGACAATTTAGTCTGTCATGGAGCTAGTTTCAACATTGGAGATGAATAGATCGCTTCTCGACAAATTCTTGGTCTGACACATCCTTCAACATTGTCGTGAGCAGCAAACCATGATTTAGATGGTTGTGGTTGGTGTCGTCCTATGATACAAGTAAAATAAAGACTTTAAGTTAAGCATGATGATATCACCATCTTGGGATATGTGAAGGTTTTGTTTGGATGCTTCTAGATCTGAATTGTCGAGTCAAGCGAATTTGACAAAGTTCATGGGTCTACACATGATGGGTTCAATTGCACGCTCTCCTGGATCTTGATATGTCGAGTTCGATCAAATATTTATCAGTGGTGGTTGACGGATGAACTCAACAAGGAGATAAAGTGTTTAAGGGCTCGTCATGTAGAGTGAAATGGTATGTTCAAGTGACAAATCTTGTGAAATTGGAAATTCATTTACCATGAAAAAGTTATTGTTTAGGTTTGATCGTACGGTCCGAGAGAGTTTTATGGAGCCCCACGTTGGACGCCAAATATTCTTCCTAAAACATCATTTGGATAAATCTCGCTGAAATTGGTCAGGTAGGATCACAATCTTCCTATCTGTCAGGAGATATGTTAAGGAATTATGACCACCATTATTGGTGGTCCAAGGTTTTCACGTGTCTCTTTTCTTTTGTTATTCATCGATCAAATACCCTTTTTTATTTGGTATTGAGAGTCTTTTTATATCACAAATCTTGCCCTTCCCTAAATACTGAAGATGTCTGATTAATAGATTTTTGTAAACATTAATCATTTGTAACTGCTTCAACTTTTTAACTTTTCTGTAACAAATTCGTCCATTGCCATAACGATTCTGACTTGAACGATCCTTCAGAGTTTGATAAATTGAGTTCGGGATGAGTATGAAACTCATTATCCAACCTCATAATAATGCTCCAACCTCATAAAATTCTCAAAACCATACTTATTTAAATTAAATTAAATGTTATTTAATTTAATTATTTGTCCCGACCCCTAGCCTGTAAAGGATTTTATATTTAGATTAGGATATGAAGTAATTTGTTGAGTATTGTTGATGGATAAAGCCGTAAAGACAAGGGTATTATGTGATCCCATAAATAAAGAATAGTAGGGTCGGGTCCATGTAATACTATTACTAACCATGATTGTCGGCAAAATAATGCATTGATTCACGGATGGAATTAAGACTGACTGCTGATGTTATCCTCTGTTTTCAACAGCTGGAACTCACTCCCATTTCCTGCAATTTCCCAACTTCAATAAAAGCATTGGTTTTAACCAATTTTAATATGTTTGTTTTATAAGATTTTTTTATTAAATTATGAGAATTAAATAATTAATTGTGAAATTAGATTTTTTCATAACAAATATATTATATTAGTATTGTTTACATAGCTCCCGACAGTCCTCTAAATCAATGTTTTAAAAATCGGATCGAATCGGTCGGTTCAGTCGGTTGGATCGAGAATCGGAAATTAATCTGGTTGAGTCAATCTTTCAAAATCGTTAGTGGGTTAAAATTGGAGTAAAATCAAAAAAACAAATTGAACTGTCCAAAATCATTCGAACCAAAGAACCGAGTCGGTTTTGTAAAACCATTTGGTTCAAAAAAATTTATCAAATTAACCATTTTTTAATTTTTTTTTATAAATTTTAATATTTCAATATCAAAATTTAACGTATATTCTCAATCACAAAAAAAAATCGTATTTTTTACAACTATAAAAATTTCTAAGTTTTATGATTCCATTATAGTTTTTCTTTCGACCACACTTCATAATAATCATGTCGTCATAATCACGATATGCAATTCAATATTGATTGTCGTTCAAATCAATATTATTTGTTGTTGTCAATTAAGACTTATTTGTCGTAGTTCAATTCAAATTCATTTTTTTGATAAAATATATTATATTATATATTTTTTTATATTTTATCGTAATTTAGATATTCTTAATTATTTAAACTTTATTTTAATTATTATGTTTTATTAATTTAACTTAGTTTATTGTAATTTTTTAATTTAATCAAATTATTCTCAAATGAATATTGAAATGAAGTGTAGAACTATGTTATTTATTATATGTATTATCGATATTATTATATTAAACTTATAATGAATTTTTAAAATATTTATTTTATTAAATTGTGAATATATGAATATGTGTGAGATATTTATGAAATTTATTTTTATATTATTAATTTATTTAATAAACAATTCGATAGTAGATTTAATCGATTGAACCAATTAAATATTAAATCGTAAGTTTCACCGGTTCGATCTCCGATAGGATTTTTAAAAACATTACTCTGAATTAATACTCTCTTCAATCTAAAATATTTCAATTATTTAATGGAAAAAATTGTTTCATTGACCCTTTCAATTTAATACAATATTAATTATTTTAATATATTATTTAATTAATATTATCTTCATTACTCTTAACTATTTTACTTTTTTAAATTAATAAAATGTATATACGATTTGCTGGCATGCCATGGTTAAAAAAGAAAAAAAAAATATTCTTAAAAAATTTCGTTTTTAAAATAATTGTTCACTTAGACATAAAGAGGAATTTATACCTAATGGACGTAAGTATATATATATATATATATATATATATATATATATATATATATATATATATATATATATATATATATATATATATATATATATATATATATATATATATATATATATATATATATATATATATATATATATATATATATATATATATATATATATATATATAATATATATATATATATATTATATATATATATATATATATATATATATATATATATATATATATATATATATATATATATATATATATATATATATATATATATATTACTTCGTCAAAAAATGTTAGGTCAGTTGTTAAAAATTTGATTCACACAAGTTGTCAGTTTAAACTCACCAAATAAAAGTTAATAGTACTTCAATACAAACATTTAACTCTATTTTTTATTCATACAAATTTTTAATTTTTGTGAATTGGCTAACAATTTTGAAATAGAGTGGAACATATCCCATTTTTAATTATACTATTTATTTTTACTTAAAATATTATTGTAACTATAATTTAATTAATATAAAAATGCATAACTTAAAACATGTTGGAGTTGCTTGGTGTTGACTTAATTAAAAGTTTTAAAGATTGGAATGTTTGTAATTTAAGATTAAATACAATAAAGGTTTGTAGAAATTATATTAATAGGAATCTATTTGATACACAAATAAAGGAGATATTTATTGGAACAGAAGATTATCAATTTCAAATGGCTCAGGCGATTTTTTTACTTTTCTAGAATATTGTTGACCTAGTATAATATTCATCATTATCTCTACTATGAATACCACTAAAACACGTTTTATGTTAAAAAAAATTATGATTCCTTCTATTTGTTCGAAATCCATCATAGTTTATAGATGATTTTTATCAATTTTGATGAACAAGATTGATATTAACCACACAATGACAATGAAAAAAAAGAACAATTGGGAAAGAAAGAAAAGAACGTTGGAGAAGAAGAAGAATATTTTTTTGTAGAGTTTTCTCTCTTTCCACAACATGTGGAAAACTTATTTATTCACTTTGCAACTGCAAAAATATGTGAATACAATGTTATGAGTTATATTAAAAGTAAAGATTACTTCATCTATTTATAGATTTAGGTTAGCTTACTCCCTAAGCCAAAACCCAAAACTATAAAAGCTCAAAATAGTTAAGACTACTAAAAATATGCCTAAGTCGAAATCATGTGTGAAACAACCTGCTTCGACACAAGGAATTACAATTCAACTCACCACTTAATTCATTGTGTCTAAGCTATCTACTTTCATCATATCTCTTAGTCTTTTGAACACTTTGATCGGCACTCCCTTCGTCATGATGTCTGCAATCTGATTCTCAGTTCTGCAGTGTTCCAAATTTATCTTCTCATCTGCTACCTGCTCTCTAAGATAATGGAACCTCATTTCGATGTGCTTACTTCGACCATGTGCTATCAAATTCTTTGTCATATTGATAGCTGATATGATGTCGATCTTCATGGCAATTGCTCCATGACTCTTTGTTGTTATCTCTTCGACCAAATTCACCATCCACGTTGCTTGACATGCATAAAGGGAAGCAGCTACGTATTCTGCTTCGCACGATGATAATGCCACTACTGGCTCCTTTCTCAAACTCCAAGCAATTGGTGCACCACCTAGCATAAACACGTAGCCAACAGTGGATTTTCGATCCTCAGCATCACTACACCAACTTGAGTCGGTGTATCCCACTGTTTGCATTCTTTTCCTTCATCAGTTGCAGGAAATAAAATGCCATAGTCGAGAGTTCCTTTCAAATACCTTAGTATCCTCTTCGCCGCTGCTAGATGTGATACTTTTGGCTTCTGCATGAATCTACTCACCATACCTACAATGTATGATAAGTCAGACCTTGTGTGATAAAGGTATCGAAGTGACCCAATAAGTCTTTTATATTGGGTTGGGTCGACATCATCTTCATTTGAATCTTTCAACAGTTGTAATATGGGCTCAGCTGGAGTCGAAGTTGGGTTGCAATCTTGCATCTCAAATCTCTTGAGTATTTCGCCTGCACGCCTTATTTGATGCATCATCAAACCTCTACCACTCTTGTAGAATTCGATGCCAGGGAAATATGAAATGTCACCCAGATCTGACATTTTGAATTCCTTGTTGAGATCACCTTTGAAGTCTTCGATCTCCTTCTTGCAACTACCTGTTATCAACAAGTCATCGACATAAAGACATAGTATAAGCAATTCACTCTTATTTCTTCTTACATATACTCCATGTTCAGTTGTGCACTTCACAAATTCCTTCTCTCTTAGAAAGTCATATATATTCTTGTTCCAAGCTCTTGGAGCTTGTTTAAGTCCATAGATGGCTTTATGCAGCCTGTACACCTTTCTTTCTTTGCCTTGTTTCACAAACCCAGCTGGTTGTGTAACATAAACTTCTTATTTTAAGGGGGCCATTCAGGAATGCATATTTCACATCCATCTGACACATCTTCCAGTTATTCATGTTTGTTAGACCAACAATCAACCTGATTGTTTCGATCCTAGCAACAGGTGCAGAAACTTCGTCGAAGTTGATTCCTTCTTTCTGAAGAAATCCTTTCGTCATAAGTCTCGCCTTGTGTCGAGTCACTTCTCATTTGGGATTCAACTTCACCTTATATACCCACTTAACATCGATTGCCTTCTTGTCTTGGGGCAATTCGACAAGTGACAAAGTGTTGTTGACTTCAATTGACTTCAGTTCTTCGTTTATTACTTTCACCCAATTCGGATCTTTCAATGCCTCAACTGCATTAACTAGTTTAACATCTGCGTAGAAATCATAGTGTACCAAATCACCTTATTCATTGACCACATCATCTGATGTAATCACACATTCTTGCAACCTTGCAGGCATGTGTCTTGTTCTTTGAGGTCTGCTTGGGTCTGCTTCACTTCTGACTTCTTGTTGAGCTTCTATTTCGACTTCACTAGCTGGTTCATCACATAAGATTCTCATTGAATCCTTCTTAACATTCTCATTCCAATCCCATTCCTTAATCTCATCTACGATCACGTCTCTGTTGATCACCACTCGCTTGTTCACTGGGTCGAACAACTTGTATCCTCCAGTCGAACGATATCCTATCAGGATCATCTGACTCGACTTATCATCAAGTTTTCTTCTCAACTGATCTGGCACATGTCTATGTGTTATAGATCCAAACACCTTTAGATGAATCAAGCTAGGCTTGACACCAGACCAACATTCTTCTGGCGTGATTCCTTCTATCTTCTTTGTCGGACATCTGTTCAGGATATATGTTGCAGTCGATATAACTTCTCCTCATAATTTTTTGGGTAGATGCATGCGTTTCAACATACTTCTCACCATATTCATGATGGTTCTATTCTTCCTTTCCGTGACTCCATTCTGCTGTGGAGTGTAGGGTGGCACCACCTCATGCACAATCCCTTCTTTCACACATAATGCTTCAAAGTCTTTCAACACATATTCTCCACCATCATAAGTCCTCATAATCTTGAGCTTTCGACCACTTTGTCTTTCGACCATAGATTTTACCATGTTTTTCATTGAGGGTTTTATGTTGACAAAACAATCTTTCCTTCTAGACATGTGTAATGAGCATATTGAGTCCAAGTACCATTGATCCTTGAATCTCTCTTCATCTCTCATTGTAACCATCAGCAACATCTCTTCTTCTTCATGTTTCGCCAGCTTTGCATCAGTTTCTTGATTCTTCTACTTTTCTGGACAATAACTATAATAGTGACCCTGCTTATGAAAATTGTAACATTGAATGTGACTCTTGTCTGGCTTTCGACCACCACCTCTTCCTTTACCTGCAACACCACTTCTTTGGTTTCCTTGGTTACAGGGTTTTCTTTGATTCGACCAGTTTCCTTCTTGTTGATTTCAACCAGTCGAATTGTTGTAGCCTCATCTTCCTTTGTTGTCATTCCAGCTTCATTTACCTTTCCTTCCTTTTGTTGATTCCTCCTGCAAAGCCACACCACTCTTCGACTTTCATGCAGCTCTTTTAGCCATTCTTTGTTCATGAGATTCAAGCGTCCCTTGAAGATCTTCCTTGGCCAGTTTTGACAAATCTTTTGACTCTTCTATGACTACTACCATGTGCTCGAACTTTGGAGCCAACGACCTCAAGATCTTTCCAACAACAGATCATGATGTCAACACTTCTCCATATACCTTAATTTGATTCACCAATTTCGTAACCTTAGTGAAGAAATCATTTACGCTTTCATTGTCTTCCATCTAAAGCAATTCATACGTCCTTTTGTATGTTTGTAACCTCACCTCTTTCACCTTTTTCGCGCCTCCAAATGATTTCTCCAGATTTTCCCATGCTTCTTTCATTGACTCTATATCACTAACCTTTTCAATTTTATCTGGATCAACACATTGATGGATTATAAAGAGAGCTTTATAATCTTTCTTTTTCAATTCTTTATGTGTAGCCCTTTCTTGATCCGTCGCATTTTCTGCAAGTGTTGTTACTCCTTCCTTCACAAGATCCCAAAGATCTTGATAACATAACACAACCTTCATCTGCTTGCACCAATTCTCATAATTATTATTCTTGAGAATCGGAAGATTTGTTGGAAAATGCATATTTGGATGATTCATTGCCATCGTGATTTTCTTCCCACTAATCGCTTAAACTAAACTTTGATACCAGATATTGGAAATCCACTACAACCTATGGAGAATTTCTATCAATTTTGATGAACAATATTGTTATCAACCACACAATGATAATGAAAAGAAAAGAACAATTTAGAAAGAAAGAAAAGAACGTTGGAGAGGAAGAAGAATATTTTCTGCAGAGTTTTCTCTCTGTCCATAACCTGTGGAAAACTTATTTATTCACTTTGCAACTGCAAAAATCTGTGAATACAATGTTATGAGTTATATTAAGAATAGGGGTTACTCACTCTATTTATATATTTAGGTTAGCTTACTCCCTAAGCCAAAGCCCAAAACTATAAAAGCCCAAAATAGTTAAAACTACTAAAAATAGGCCTAAGTTGAAATCCTGTGTGAAGCAACCTGCTCCGACACAAGGAATTACAATTTAACACTATTATTGTAAAGATGTTCTTCACGACCAAACCTAATGCCAACAATTCTTTTGCTGAAGCTCTGGGCAACATGTGCAATATTCCAATAAGTCAATTATTTGTCTCATGTATTAAGAGTGATAGGCTCTTCATATCCATCACAAAAGATGAATACCTTTTAGCTCTGGATTCTCGTAAACATAACCTCCATAAAAGAATTTTATGGCCAAAAGGTTTTTCCCTCTCATTGTACTAAGCTTTCGTAGTAAACTAGTAACATTATGACATTCCATTGGAAAATGGGGTATCATTTTCATTGGGAGAATATTTTTTAAGCTCTCATTCTCGAGCTTAGAAGATGTTCACATGATTAGGCCAATAACTTCTAGGAATCTGAATCTGGGAATGCTGAAGTTATTCTCTTGAACAAGAGACTTTATACCAAACAATGTTAACATGACCTCGACTCAAGTTTGGGTGAGGAATCACAGGCTCTCCCAACAATATTGGAGATCCAAAATCATATTTTCCATTGTTAGGAGCATTGGCACACCAATATGCATTGTTTCCACTTAAAATACCTTTTAATCGAGCTTTTGGACACTATATAAGAGTCTTAGTCGATATCGATCTTCTTAAAATTATAAAATATTAATTGAAAGAATAAGATTCACATTTTTTGTGGAAATTGAATATGAAAGATTACATGCGTGTTGTCATTTCAAGAATACTATTAGTCATTCAGACAACAATTGTAAAAGGAAAGCAGGGACAAACATTAATATAGCCAAAAGCAAAATGTGAGAAATGCATAAAGACAATGCAAGGGCCAAAGATAAACAGCATGTACCAAACACAAATAAAGTTGACTTGAATCAGAAGAAGCAAACAGAGTTTCCTCCTAATGTAAGAGAAATTAGTGGAACGGGGAAAGAAGGTTCAAACACCCAAGCAACTCAGGTTGACTCTGGTGCCATTATTGTTGTTGATGATATGATAAAATGATTGATAGCTAAATATGTGGATGCAGTGGTATTTTAGATAATAATAATAATAATAATAATAATAATAATAATAATAATAATAATAATAATAATAACAATAATAATAATAATAATAATAATAATAATAATAATAATAATAATAATTCAAAAGATAAAGATGGGGATAGAAATAACTGAAAGCATTATCTTTGATGGATCAGAGTTTGTTGATGCAATGCAACGTAATGCTACTGATATCATAGAAGACATTAAAGACAAAAATGAAGCATTTCTAAAGAAATAGTGTGCCAACATGACTGATTTTAAAGACAAGGATGATGTTTCAGAAGAAGAATCTTACTCAGAGGCAGACTTGCCCCATTTGCAATGGGCTCTATATCCAAATCATAAAAAACGAAATTGAGGCAAGAATCCAAGTCTATGGAGGTCTATTCAACCAGTTCAAAAGTTGGTCCAAATAAACCTTCCTTATGAAGTGTTTGTATTGGAATGTTAGGGGCCTAGCCAATTCCCCCATAAAATTGGCTCTGAAAATATTATTAAAACTCATAAACCAATTCTTTGTTTTGTTTCAAAACCTTGGATGAATATAATGAACTTCCCTTTGGCTTTTTGGAAATGCTAGACCTTAAAGTCTTTGCAATCAACTCTAGGGAGCAACTAGCTCCAAACATTTGGTGTATTTGAAATAAGTTTGTTGATCCACAACCTCTATCTCATATCAACATGTCTTTTTTACTTTATCTATAGATGATATCCAAATAGGAATAGCTTTCATTTATGCCTCAACTTGCCATGTATCCAGAAGAAGGTTATGGAAAGAGCTTCCTATAAGTCACTCTTCCATATTTATACCTTTGTGCTTTGTAGGAGATTTCAACTTAATAATAGGTGCTCATGAGTCATAGTCCTAACAGAACTCATAATAATCAATTTAAAGTCTATTCATACCAAAACAACCAGGTGGACATTCCTACAAAAGGTTCCACATTCACTTGGTCTAATGGCAGGACTGTTAGAGCTTATATGGAAAGGATACTTGATAGATCCTTCTATAATCATCGTTGGTTAACTGTCAGTTATGCTATGACAATCTCTACTTTGTCTAGATTGAAGTATGATCACCATCCTATCCTGCTAGAGGCTAATTTCACTCCCTATATGTTGTTTTACTTGTTTAAATAATTCATCTCTAATTGCTTGTTTGCTCCTGTTGTCGGTTTCCCAATCACTACTACGAAAAATACATATAATCACGGTTGTGAAAGACCTATAATAACAGTTGAACAACGTTGTTAGGAAGGGTGTGATTGTAAGTGGGTTATTTATAACCATGGTCCAGTGACCGTGGTAGAAATCTGGAAAGTGCACTATCTATAACCACGGTTGTTTTAAATAACCGTTGTAAAAAGTTTAAAGGTCTTGGGTTCGATACCTAACAATGTAATTTTTGTTGTTTAAACAACCTTTCACTATAGTTTTATCTTTCAACTATGATGATATGTTCTTTTAAGTTTATTATAACATATGTGGAATGTTTATTTCATTAACTACTCACCAAACATATAACCTTTCAATGTGATATAGAAATTAATAATTTGACAAATTAAGTTATATTAGAATAACAATTTAAAATGATCAATGTTTTCTAGATTTTTTCTTTCATTCTATGTATATCACTCGCTTTCTGAAGTGTTAGAATTAGGTCTACTGCTTGTGACTCTTCAACCAACACTTTATTCTCTACTAGTTCATTGAACTAGTAAAGAATGAAGTGTTGATTGAAGAGCTACAAGTATTAAACCAAGTTGTAACTCTCAAAGAGGGAGAAAGTTACATAGAATGCAAGGAAGAAAGCTTGAAAAACCATGATCAATGTAAGTTATTTTCTAAAATAACTTAAATTTGTACATTAGAAAATTATAATTCAATTAGAAAGGTTATTTAGTTAGTGACGGGTTGGCAAAACACTCAAACCACATATGACATAATAAAATCATCTAATAGAAGTGTTGGTTTAACATAGTGAAAGCTACAATATACAAGGTATATCATTAAAAATCAACAACATACAACATATAAATCATCATTAACAACATCAACTTTTATCAACAACAGCATACAACTTTTATCAACAACATATAAATTTTATCAACAAAAACTAAAGGCAAAATTACACCAGAGGTTCTTTAAGTTACTTTTTTGTAACAGGTTGGTCCTTTAAGTTTATTTTACAACAACTTGGACTTTTAAGTTACCAAACATGTGCACCGTTATCCTTTTTTAACATAGCGAAGGTGCTAACTGTGGATGCAATTATTTTTAATGGTATGAAAATGATTATGTGCAACCAGAAACACATCAGTCACACATTTCTATATGTTCAAAATATGATAAAAATGATGTATAAATCACCATAAAGGACCAAGTTGTTATAAAAAAACTTAAAGGACCAACCTGTTACAAAAAAAGTAACTTAAATGACCTCTAGTGTAATTTTTCCAAAACTAAATCAACAACAACATCCAACTTTTATCAACAACAACACACCTTAAACAAAATACAACATATAACAATAAATATTAAATCAACAACAACATACAACTTTTATCAGCAATAACATACCTTAAATAACATATAATATATATCAACAAAAACTAAATCATCAACGACATATAACTTTTATCAACAACATACAACATATAACAACAAAAAGGAAATAAATAACATAATAAAATATGGAAAAGTCTCATGCACGTACCTAAAATGTGAAGATGAAGGAAGAGAAATGAGTTGTATAACATCTTTCCTTGATCCATAAACGAAATATGGAAACTTTGAAAAAAAATTAAGAATAACACAATCATATTTGGAATAGATGTGGTAACTACTTTCCCATTTATATTGTCTTTTGATATGTTAAACACGAATTGACCATTTCAAAAACAGAGATCCAAGTAGAGAAAACACAAAATACACAAAAATCATGTGAAATCAAAATGGAAGAAAGCGTATGTAGGAATCATGTATCTTGAAAGTTCTTCAAAAGTATGAACATTAGAATCTATACAAAGAAAAATGAAAGAAAGCGTATGAGTAACATGATTACCTTTTAGAAGAAGAAAAAGAAGAAATATAAAGAAGAAATAATGTTGAACTTGATTACCTTTTAGTATGAAGAAGAAGAAAGGCGAGTTATATGGAAGAAGAAGAGAAATGAGTATGCTGGATGTGGAAGAGAGAGATGTTGGGGTTTTGTGTTTTGAGCGACACGACTATATATATATATATATATATATATATATATATATTGGAGAGAGGAACACTACATTCTTTCATAGGATGGAAAAAAATCAAAAGATCAAGAAACATTATCTCCTTCCTAAAATATGGGGATAAAGTTTTAAATGACTCTGATGAAATGGTAGGTCATGTTGTTAATTATTTCACTAACATTTTTTTTCTTGTAGATAACTTTGAAGACTCAAAACTTGTAGATGAGGTCATATTGACTCTAGTTAACACTCACATGAAAAAATTTCTTACCATTCTTCCTTCCAAAGAGGAGATATCCAATGCAGTTTTTAGTCTCCACAATAATAGTGCCCCTAGCCCATATAAATTCGGTGGAGTCTTTTTCCATACATATTGTAACATAATTGAGAATGATATTTGTGTCGCAACCTGAAAAATACAGTGCGCGAAAAAACAACCGGCGAAAGAAAAAGACAGAAGAGTCGCCACCGTGCGTTATTCATCCCAAAGGAGGGAAAGGAAACGCTCGAAGTAAACCTGAAAAAGGAAAGGACAAGACGGGGTCTCGCAACCAAATCTTGGGTTCGGGAGTCGGTTATGCGAAGGGAAGGTATTAGCACCCCTACGCATCCGTAGTACTCTACGGGATCCACTTTTGTGGTTTTTTTGTCTAAAGGGGGTGGGTTTACCTAATGTGTTTATTTACTAAAAAAAAGGGGTTGAATGAAAATGACTCGCGCGGATGTTGCATCCACTGCATACGTATCTCATCTGAATATGAGAATCAGAGTCTTCGTAGCTCGGCTGACCTATGGGTTGGGAGGATGTGTGCTCGCTAAGACATCGCGTCTTATGCCTACGTATCTCATCTGGAATGAGAATCAGAGCAAGCCGTAATTCGGCTAACTACGGGGTTATGGATTGGGTTTTGGACGAACGACGTTACTACGCAATCTACCGGATGCTCGACCTTTGGAGACTTACTCGCCTGTAGTAGAAGGAGTAAACGTGTTGCTTTGGGTTTTAGGGTTTGGGATGCTCGAGGGCAAACAAGCAGTCCTTGACGAAGGAACCGCGCTACCTGCAGGGATATGATTACAAAACACAAAACATGTATCTCAAAGTAAAATGCCACCAAGGGGCTCAAACATTGCCTCCTATCGAGGTCTTCCAGCTAAGAAAGCGATAAAGTATGAGAAAGGGAAAAAATTACCACACGGATAAAGATCCGAAGCTATAGCAGTTAAAGGGGCAAGAAACCCTGAAATGTCTCCAGCTGGACCGTCAAAGGAAATCAGTCAACACGAATAATCAGAATAAAACTCCAGGGGGTATCCCACAAATAAAGTGGGAAACCACGCGAGTGTCTCTGCGAAAGCCATGTGAGCCCTCACAAAACTCGACAAAGGGTTAGAGCAGCAGGATGAAATCAAGAGAAAACAATGTCATGGAAACACAAGACAGGTTAGAATAAACAAAATAGGGTAACCCAGAGTTGCCCCTAAATCAAAATGTAACCACATGAATAATTCCATCAAAATTCACAAAAGGCTCACAAAAAAGGTATCAAATTCACCCATAATACCTCATACATTTAGAGCATTTAAATAAAAGGCATAAAGATGATGGATATAGGGCAAACCTGATTGGAGAGCTTGATTGAAATTGAGTTGCACCCGTGAGGTTTACAAGTTGAGTTCCCTTCAGGGTTTGGAGGCTGCTCTGAGTTCTCTGTCAGGTCTTCTCTCACTATCTTTTTTCTCAGGGTTTTGTTTCAAGGAAACCTCAGAGTATTTTGCTTCTCTCCCTTTTTCTCAAGTGAATCTCCCAGTGTAACTCCAAGTGTGTTTTCCTCTACTGAAACTTCAGTATTTATAGACTGATTTTCGTGGGTAATGGGCTCAAATGAGGGAGACCCCAAGTCCAAAATAATTTGTTATATTTTATTTATTTATTTATTTTATTTATTTAATTAATTAATTAATTAATTAAATAATTTTTTTTCTTTTTTCTTTTCTTTTTTTTTTTTTTTTTCTTTTTTTTTTTTTTCGTTTTTTCTTTTTCGTTTTTTTTTTCCAGGAAAAATGAAGGGTAAATTTTGGGGTATTACAGCTGCCCCTATTCAATCAACTGGAGACCCGGAAAGAAGATGGCAGCTGCTTTCGTGCTTTCGAGGTATCAAGGGATTGAATATAATAAAAGCCCAAAAATTTGCACTGAAGTGAAGTGAAGTAACAATGTCTGTCAGAATCGGCAAAGAGGTGGTCTTGAAAGAAGAATCCGTTTGATACGGTGAGAGTCAGTCTGAATATCGAAAAAGAATGTTAAACTGGATACCAAAATAAATGGTAACACAGAAATAACCATGGCCTGAATGTCGCTCATCAGTCTGAATACTGGAAAGGATTTCGATCTGAACATCGGAAAATTGGCCTGAATGCCACAAGTTGCATCGACCTGAACGTCGGAAACTTCTTCGATCTGAACATCGGAAAGACTTGGCCTGAATGCCACAAGTCGTATCGACCTGAACGTCGGAAACTTCTTCGATCTGAACATCGGAAAGACTTGGCCTGAATGCCACTTCGGTCGAAATATCGGGAAAACTGGCCTGAATGCCACTTCGATTTGAATATCGGAACACTAGCCTGAATGCCACTTCGATCTGAATATCGGAACACTGGCCTGAATGCCACTTCGGTCTGGATACCAGAAAACTGGCCTGAATGCCACAAGTCGCATCGACCTGATCGTCGGAAACTTCTTCGATCTGAACATCGAAACACTGGCCTGAATGCCACTTCGATCTGAATATCGGAACACTAGCCTGAATGCCACTTCGGTCTGGATACCGGAAAACTGGCCTGAATGCCACTTCGGTCTGGATACCAGAAAACTGGCCTGAATGCCACTTCGGTCTGGATACCGGAAAACTGGCCTGAATGCCACAAGTTGCATCGACCTGAACGTCGGGAACTTCTTCGATCTGAACATCGGAAAACTTCATGCCTGTCAGCATTGGCAGAAATAGGGAATGATAATAGAGGCGGCGCATGGGCCAATGACACTGGCTGGGGATAACAAAGGTAAGTCATGAACAATCTTCAGTCTGAGTACTGGAAACAACTTCTAGCTTATCACTTGGGATACCGAGAATGTTTTATGCTTACATGCGTATGTTTGAATTTTTCAATGGCGTAATGCTCCATGAAAATGGAAATGCTACGCAATTTGGAAGGATGCAATGCAATATGATTCTACATGCAGGGATGCGAAATGCTGGGTAGAATGTCAAGCCGAGGCAAGGGGATCTGCTGGGGAAATGATTACCATCCTTTGGGCTCTGGCCAGGCTGCTGGAGATACACACCACAATGAACTCTGTGGGGAGATGACTAGCCATGCGGTGTTCTGGCCATACCGAGACTCTGATCGGGGAAAGAATGGCATTGGAAGTCTGCTGCTGAGGAAAGCTACAATGGTTCTGGCAACCACGATTTGCGAGAGATGACTCAGCAGGGGGAGCAAACACTGATACGGTACCGAGGTTCTGCTTTAAGAAAAGAAACCATGGATCTGGCATTGGGATTATCGATCTGGCATCGAACTCTAAGGAGCAGCCACTTCTGCTGGGAAGATACAGTCTGGCATTGTCAACTCCGCTGGGGATATGTAGTCTGGTACTATCAACTCTACTGGGGAGTGTATGTCCTGAAACAACCGCTTAGGGAAGTACGATGGTGAGAAACTGCTGGGGATTGAAGAATCCAACGCTCTGATCAGCTCTGCAGGGATAAGACACCGAATTTGTCTGTTGGTGACTTCACTGGGGAAGATATTCACGATCATCTGCAGGGAATTTTAAGGAAATGCCCCGAGGGTATCTGTTCTGAATAGACGATCCAAAGCACTTAAAATTTACAGCAATTTTAAATGTTTATTAAGCATGTACCTGTAAAGCCCTTATGTGTCATGATGCAATGTTTATCAAAAATCGGACGTCATTTTTGCAAACAAAACAGTAAAATGAAAATGAAAACAGAGATATACTGAGTAACATGATTTTATTGATTGAATGACCTCTGAATAGGCATTTACATTAGGAAGAAATCCCTGGAAAGAGGTAATCGCACAAAAGATAAAAACAGAAATTAATCTAATGGCAATGTGAAATGGATTTCTATTGGGTTCCAATTCTGCTATGACTTGCCCGTCTTCAAGATCCTCCAGATGATCAGCTTTCTGAAAGAGTGATTGGACTGTTTCCTATCCTTCAAAAATTTCCAGTCATTGGCACGAGATGAGATTCAGAACTACTCAGAACGCAGTCATTCGCTTAATCCCTAACTTCTGCCTGGATCGCCCTTTTCGGGTTTTCAATCCACCGGGATACCCATTTTTGCCTAAGTTGCCTTTTCAGGTTTTCAACTTACCGGGTGTACAATCTTTTTTTTTTTGTCCCTAATTTTTGCCCGAACCCTTTCATTTTCTTGGTTCGCCGGGATGCCCATTTTTGCCTGGACTACTCTTTTTTACTGTCCAGTGGGTCTATTTTATGCGAAGTGTTTTTTAACTGCGTCTGAGTTCACAGGGGAAGTGAAGTTTTCACCATCCATAGTTGCAAGCATTAAAGCCCCACCATCAAAAACCTTGGTGACAATATACGGTCCATCATAGTTAGGAGTCCACTTGCCCCTGTGATCTGTCTGAGGAGGAAGGATCCTTTTCAACACTAAATCTCCGACTTGGAAACAACGAGGACGCACCTTCTGATCAAAAGCTCTCTTCATCCGACTCTGATACAACTGCCCATGACAAATGGCTGCCATTCGCTTCTCTTCGATAAGACTCAACTCATTGAACCTTGTCCGAATCCATTCAGCTTCATCTAACTTGACATCCAACAGGACTCTTAGAGAAGGAATCTCCACTTCAACAGGTAGGATTGCTTCCATACCATACACCAGGGAGTAAGGGGTTGCCCCGGTCGATGTACGTACTGAAGTACGGTACCCATGCAAGGCGAAGGGTAGCATCTCATGCCAATCTCTGTACGTGACGACCGTCTTCTGCACAATCTTCTTTATGTTCTTATTTGCCGCCTCAACAGCGTCGTTCATCTTAGGGCGGTAAGGGGAAGAATTGTGATGCTGAATGTTGAAGTTCTGACACAACTCCTTCATCATTTTGTTGTTGAGATTAGAACCATTATCAGTAATGATTCTTTCGGGAATCCCATAGCGACAAATGATTTCTTTCTTGATAAAACGGGCAACCACATGTCTGGTGACATTCGCGAACGACGCTGCCTCGACCCACTTGGTGAAATAGTCGATGGCAACAAGGATGAAGCGATGCCCATTGGAAGCAGTCGGCTCAATCTTTCCAATCATGTCAATGCCCCACATAGCAAACGGCCACGGCGAAGACATCACATTCAGAGGATTCGGCGGTACATGCACCTTATCAGCATAAATCTGGCATTTATGACACTTCCGAGCATACTTGAAACAATCTGATTCCATGGTCATCCAATAATAACCCGCTCTCAACAATTTCTTAGCCATTGCATGTCCGCCGGCATGAGTACCGAAGGAACCTTCATGAACTTCCTGTATTAATATGTCCGCCTCGTGTCTGTCCACACATCTGAGCAAAACCATGTCGAAGTTCCTCTTATACAACACATCGTCTTTGTTCAAGAAGAAACTGCCTGCCAATCTTCTCAAAGTCTTTCTGTCATTGTTGGATGCCCCTGCAGGGTACTCTTGATTCTTCAGAAAGCACTTGATATCGTGATACCAGGGCTTGTCATCGACTACCAGTTCAGCAGCAAACACATACGCGGCCCTGTCAAGGCGCATCACATCGATCCTGGGAGCATGGTTCCAACGAATTACCTTGATAATGGAGGATAGAGTAGCAAGTGCGTTTGCCATCTGGTTCTCATCACGAGGTATATGATACAATTTTACTGTTGTGAAGAAAGTCAACAGTCTTCTCGTGTAATCTCTGTAGGGGACCAGAGTGGGCTGGAGAGTATTCCAATCACCATTCACTTGATTAATCACCAGAGCTGAATCTCCGAAGATGTCCAGAGTCTTGATTCTCAGATCAATGGCTTGCTCAATACCCAAGATACAGGCCTCGTACTCAGCTTCATTATTTGTGCACTCAAAAGTCAAACGAGCGGTGAAAGGTATGTGGGCACCTTTCGGAGTAGTAATAACAGCGCCAATTCCACTTCCTCTAGCATTGACAGCCCCATCAAACAACAAAGTCCACTTTTCGTTTGGATCAGGTCCCTCCTCAACAACTGGCTCTTCACAGTCTTTTATCTTGAGGAACATGATGTCTTCATCAGGGAATTCAAACTTCATCGGTTCATAATCATCAATCGGTTGCTCGGCAAGGTAGTCTGACAGAATACTCCCTTTGATGGCCTTCTGTGACGTATACTGGATATCATACTCTGTTAAAATCATCTGCCAATGGGCAACACGTCCGGTGAGAGCCGGCTTCTCGAATATGTATTTCACTGGATCCATCTTAGAAATCAACAAGGTAGTATGGTTCAACATATACTGTCTCAGTCGGCGAGCAGCCCAGGCCAAAGCACAGCAAGTTTTCTCAAGCTGCGAATATTTGATTTCACAGTCGGTAAACTTTTTGCTAAGGTAGTATATGGCATGCTCTTTTCGACCAGACTCGTCATGCTGTCCCAATACACACCCCATCGAGTTCTCAGTCACTGATAGGTACATTATCAGAGGTCTCCCAGGAACTGGAGGTATAAGGATCAGAGGTTTCTGTAGATACTCTTTTATCTTCTCGAAAGCCCTTTAACAATCTTCATTCCACTTGATAGCCTGATCTTTCCTCAGCAATTTGAAAATTGGCTCACACGTGGTTGTTAGGTGAGAGATGAACCTTGCAATGTAGTTCAACCTCCCTAAGAAACTACGGACTTGCTTCTCCGTTCTTGGCTCTGGCATTTCCTGTATTGCTTTCACTTTGTCAGGATCCACCTCAATCCCTTTTCCGCTAACAATAAAACCCAGCAATTTTCCCGATCTCACCCCGAAAGTGCACTTGTTCGGATTAAGTCTCAGTTTGAATTTCCTCAAACTCTCAAACAGTTTCTGCAAATTCACCAAATGTTCTTCTTTTGTCTGAGATTTGGCAATCATATCATCCACATAAACCTCGATTTCATGATGAATCATATCATGGAACAGAGTTACCATAGCTCGTTGATATGTTGCTCCGGCATTTTTCAGACCAAACGGCATCACCTTGTAGCAGAAGGTGCCCCATGGGGTTATGAAAGTTGTCTTTTCCATGTCTTCTGGTGCCATCTTGATTTGGTTATAGCCAGAAAAGCCATCCATGAAAGAGAATACCGAGAACTGAGTTGTATTATCCACCAAAACGTCGATGTGAGGTAATGGGAAATCATCTTTAGGGCTAGCTCTGTTCAGATCCCGGTAGTCGACACACATCCGTACCTTTCCATCCTTCTTAGGTACTGGGACGATGTTTGCAACCCATGGCAGATAATTGGTGACTGCTAGAAACCCTGCATCCAACTACTTTTGCACTTCTTCCTTTATCTTGACAGTCATCTCTGGTCTTGTTCTTCTGAGCTTCTGCTTGACCGGAGGACAACCTTCTTTGAGAGGCAAGCGGTGTACCACGATGTCTGTGTCCAGCCCAGGCATGTCCTGATAAGACCAGACGAAGATGTCAACGTATTCTTGCAGCAATTCAATCAGCCCTTTCTTCACATTATCTTCCAAAGCAACCCCTATTTTGATTTCTCTCTTGGCGTCTTCGGTGCCGAGATTAATCACTTCAACAAACTCTTGATGCGGTTGAATAACCCTTTCCTCTTGTTTTAATAACCTGGTAAGTTCTTCAGGGAGTTCACAGTCTTCATCACCCTCTTCTTCAGCTTGAAAGATTGGATTTTCAAAGTCGAAACGAGCCATAGCAGAACCGTTATCAATAGGATCCGGTGTTGTGCATCTGCATGAGTGATGGTATGTGCTTATGAGTGTGAACAAGAAGTGAAAACTAAACGAAACATTGCCATTTTTTTTATTTTTTTATTTATTTTGAAAAACTGCAAAAATAGAAAGACAGGGAACGAAATATTTGAATGCAAAAAGACGTCCTTTATTTATGATAAAAAATGCAAGTGTCACATAGATGGGCCCTACAATGAGTCATTACGCCCTGGGCGGAACGTAAGACTTGGACATGCATGAATAAACAAAGAAAATTACTCTTCAAGAAGAGTGACTTGGATAATCTCTTCAGAAGACCAATTGTTGATGACTTCATCTGGGATCCTCGGACGCACCCAGTTGTCAATGTCACAATCACTATCCCCATCTTCTTCGTTGACTGCAGAGACTTGACCATTCTGAATGGGTTGTTGACCGGAGGTGACATGTAGGATTGGGATAGGCCCCGGTCCATTGGGTCCATTAGCCTCTCCAGCTGGAGGATCAGCCAACGTCTCCGGTTGAGTAATAGGGGGATCCCTCTGCACCAACAATCTAAGCTCCTGCTGTCCTTGAGCCACCCCTTGAACCAAATCCATGAATTGATTCATGCGAATCTTCATCTCGGCGAGCTCTTCTTGTAGGCTCTCCATCGCTCTCTGTTGATTCCTTCGGGTACCGTATCGGTGAATGCCTGAGTCAGCTATCCTGCTAGTGGGACACCAAACAAACTGAGAACACTGTGGCGGTACCTGTTATGCAAGACATGCGGATGACTATGCAAATGCAATGACATGTTTATCAATTCCAAAAGTATTCTACCCCCTTGATTCCAGTCTCACATTTGATAAACAGTGTAAGAAGAAAACCCCGACTAGAATCAAGAAGAAGATTTAAACCTCCTTGAAAAGGATAAACATGTGTTAAATGATATGAATGCAAATGATGTGATGATGTGAATGCAATGCAGTGGTATGTCAATCAGGATTGCTGTATCTGCTTGAACATCTGTCAGGTTGCACTATCTGGAGAGAAATCAAGAGCACACCAAACAAAGGTCATGGGATGGATCATGTTATCCTTAATATCAACCACCCATTTCGGCGGATTATGGTTTACACCTTATCAACACCCGAGTTTCATTGATATTAAGGATACCTGATCGGATCAACCATGAATCAAGGGTTTGTCGCAAGTCACGAGCATGGAGTTTAGGTTAAGAACCACCCAAAAGAAGTGTACTAAGGTTTAAACCTGCCAAACATGTTCTACAAAAGGTTCCCATAGTCATAATCCCATCTTTCGGATATTATTAGAGGAACGACTACTCGTATTCCAACAATATTCTCAAGAGAGACTCTTATGAGTGTAGTATCGCGTAACAATCGTATCAAATCTTACACTTGAACGACTTTCGCACTACGTCCTACGAATAGGCCAAGATGGGTTAGGTAAACTAAGGTCCTTGGCTTCTTAGGTCTATATTGGAACAAGTAATGTCTAACCACAGCTTACTTATGTGACATTATTGATCTCAACATGACCTCCACCAAGTGAATGGGCTTGCAAGTCAACTCGCTAAGGAATACTCCACACAAGTTGACAGGACTATGCCATTCTCCTATCTTAAGTGCACTCAAGTTCGGGTATAGAACTCATCTCACAAAGATCACCAAGCAGCCATAGCCAACCAACAGATACAACAATGATATGTACACAATGTAATAAGGTAAACCAGGTAAATAAATAACTGTACAAAAGCATGAACACCCAATACACAAACAAACTACGAAAGCTAGGAGGGACTCGCTTAGGGAAGATGGACCAGCAAGAGGTCAACTTCTTAGGGTCCCCAGCAGAGTCGCCAGCTGTCGCAACCTGAAAAATACAGTGCGCGAAAAAAACAACCGGCGAAAGAAAAAGACAGAAGAGTCGCCACCGTGCGTTATTCATCCCAAAGGAGGGAAAGGAAACGCTCGAAGTAAACCTGAAAAAGGAAAGGACAAGACGGGGTCTCGCAACCAAATCTTGGGTTCGGGAGTCGGTTATGCGAAGGGAAGGTATTAGCACCCCTACGCATCCGTAGTACTCTACGGGATCCACTTTTGTGGTTTTTTTGTCTAAAGGGGGTGGGTTTACCTAATGTGTTTATTTACTAAAAAAAGGGGTTGAATGAAAATGACTCGCGCGGATGTTGCATCCACTGCATACGTATCTCATCTGAATATGAGAATCAGAGTCTTCGTAGCTCGGCTGACCTATGGGTTGGGAGGATGTGTGCTCGCTAAGACATCGCGTCTTATGCCTACGTATCTCATCTGGAATGAGAATCAGAGCAAGCCGTAATTCGGCTAACTACGGGGTTATGGATTGGGTTTTGGACGAACGACGTTACTACGCAATCTACCGGATGCTCGACCTTTGGAGACTTACTCGCCTGTAGTAGAAGGAGTAAACGTGTTGCTTTGGGTTTTAGGGTTTGGGATGCTCGAGGGCAAACAGGCAGTCCTTGACGAAGGAACCGCGCTACCTGCAGGGATATGATTACAAAACACAAAACATGTATCTCAAAGTAAAATGCCACCAAGGGGCTCAAACATTGCCTCCTATCGAGGTCTTCCAGCTAAGAAAGCGATAAAGTATGAGAAAGGGAAAAAATTACCACACGGATAAAGATCTGAAGCTATAGCAGTTAAAGGGGCAAGAAACCCTGAAATGTCTCCAGCTGGACCGTCAAAGGAAATCAGTCAACACGAATAATCAGAATAAAACTCCAGGGGGTATCCCACAAATAAAGTGGGAAACCACGCGAGTGTCTCTGCGAAAGCCATGTGAGCCCTCACAAAACTCGACAAAGGGTTAGAGCAGCAGGATGAAATCAAGAGAAAACAATGCCATGGAAACACAAGACAGGTTAGAATAAACAAAATAGGGTAACCCAGAGTTGCCCCTAAATCAAAATGTAACCACATGAATAATTCCATCAAAATTCACAAAAGGCTCACAAAAAAGGTATCAAATTCACCCATAATACCTCATACATTTAGAGCATTTAAATAAAAGGCATAAAGATGATGGATATAGGGCAAACCTGATTGGAGAGCTTGATTGAAATTGAGTTGCACCCGTGAGGTTTACAAGTTGAGTTCCCTTCAGGGTTTGGAGGCTGCTCTGAGTTCTCTGTCAGGTCTTCTCTCACTATCTTTTTCCTCAGGGTTTTGTTCCAAGGAAACCTCAGAGTATTTTGCTTCTCTCCCTTTTTCTCAAGTGAATCTCCCAGTGTAACTCCAAGTGTGTTTTCCTCTACTGAAACTTCAGTATTTATAGACTGATTTTCGTGGGTAATAGGCTCAAATGAGGGAGACCCCAAGTCCAAAATAATTTGTTATATTTTATTTATTTATTTATTTTATTTATTTAATTAATTAATTAATTAATTAATTAATTAAATAAATTTTTTTCTTTTTCCTTTTTTCTTTTTTTTTTCTTTTTTTTTCGTTTTTTTTTTCGTTTTTTTTTTTCGTTTTTTCTTTTTCGTTTTTTTTTTCGTTTTTTTTTTCCAGGAAAAATGAAGGGTAAATTTTGGGGTATTACAATTTGCAATATGGTAGCTAAATTCTTCAAGATTGGTTGATTCTTTCCTAACTGTAACGCCGATATGGTCATCCTTATACCTAAAACCAAATATATAAAAACTATGGACATGTTTAGGCCCATTTCTCTGGTAAATTCAAGTTTAAAATTATATCCAAAATTTTAGTAGTTAGTCTTGATCCAATCATCTAAATTCTCATCTCCAAGGACTAAAGAGGCTTCATACATGGAAGAAACATCAAAAAGTGTGCATGTTTAGCATCTGAGGCAATCAATATATTGGACAACAATAACTATGGTGGCAACTTTTCCTTCAAGGTGGACACTGCCAAAGCCTTTGAAACCATAAGTTGGACATTCGTCATGCAGGTTCTCAACAAGTTTGACTTCTCTCAAATATTTTGTGAATGGATTAAAACCATCCTTTCATCAATTAATTTGTCAATTGGCATCAATGGAGTTCGTCATGGCTATTTGATAATAAGTATTTTCATTGTGTTAATTAGCTCGATTTCAGTATTTTTAATGTTGTTTTACATTTCTTTTATTGCAATAAGCTGGATTTTTACTTTAAATTGCAGACATTAAACAATCGACATTGATTGTGGAAAGAAATGGAGAATAAGCAAAGAAAAATAAAAGAAATGGAATATGTGACGGGCTATCATGACGCCCATCATGCCCTAGAAGGAGAAAATTGTCATGGCCCCCAGCGTGAAGGAAGAAACAAGACTTGAAGACTATGATAAGTCATCCTTTCAGCCATGCGGACGCTCGTCATGGCTATAGAGTTAAAAATCAAAACTCTCACATCATGACAGGCTGGATGTCATGCATCATGATGCCCATCATGATGTCCAGTCCCAGAAATTTTTTTACGTTTCCAGTTGCAGTTTCATCCCACTTCTCTAAGTTTTGCCCATGATTCTAGATTATTTCTGGAGCATTTAGAGTGCACAATTCACTATAAATAGACATGCAATTCATTATATTTACTTTAAAATCAAGCATTACAATTATGCACTTTTGAGTTTTATACAATTTATAATTCTTCAAGTTCTTTAGTTATTTTCTGCTATTTTTGCTGCTTTATTTAGATCAAAGTCTCCCTTCATAGCACGTTTAATTTCAAAGCCAATTTCAATTATTTCTAGGTTCGATTCTTTACTGTTTTTTTTATCATGAATTCATTATTAGCATGTTTTGTAAACTTATTAACCATGTTTGTGTAATCTGTTTTAGAGTCTGAAACATGAGGATTATTTTACCAATCAGTTTTATGAGAATTGCTTAGTTATTTAATTGTAATGAGAATTAAAGTGTTGCTTTGTAATCTATGATTTAAAAAGAAAATTCTTATTACGAAAGTAGAAGCACTGAGAGATCGTTACACTCCAAAAGGGTGGAAACGGTATCCGACCTTAAAATTCAAACTTTAAATTTTGAGATAGCGAAAGCATCTCTTAATTAATAGAGAAACTAATTTTATCTTGTAGAACAACTTTAAGCTTAAAATTTACACTATAAAACCCGGTATTTTGCAGGTTTAAGGTCCAGTGACACGCCGACGAAAGTGGGTGTTCCCACTAATTTAGTATTTTCTACAAAAAAAAAACATAATTCTCGTTATGATTAAGGGCTGAAATTTGTATGAGTAAAATTGATAATTATGAATCATTTTTTTAATCTCTTACTTTAACATCGAATTAATATCATTATTTCTTTTTAGCACAAAACGCTAGTTTTTGTGTAGCCTTAGATACACATAGAAGTAATAGACACCGGTACTTGTAATTTGGTCTTTATGGATACAACAACTTTTTATACTACTTTGGTATAGTCGTATTCTTTCGGCCTATCACTATTCTAAGTGTACCAGAGGGGTTAAATGTGGGAATATACTACGAGGGTGCTCACTTCGAATCCCAATTACTGCATTTTATATTTCATTTTTATTTTTAATTGATTTAGGGTCACATGGTGACTTTCCCTTTTTTATTTATTTTTAATTTGTATTATCCTAAGTCATATTTATCTATCGAGGGGTAATATATGTTGCATCAACATTTTCAAATGTCTTTTTAATTTTTTATATATTATTTTAATTATTAATTAATCTATTACCTTGATTTTTTTATAAAAATCGACGTGATAATTTTTTAAATTATTTCTCATAATATGGTGCTATGGTGATTTTATGTTTTTTTAAAACATTTTTTTAATTAAGATACTCTCTCAGTTTTCCCTAAAACCCAACGTGTTTGTTCTATTGCATGAATACTTCAGAGAACTAGACTCTAACTTTTCATTTACCTATCTTCAAACACTCTAACTTCATCGCCATTCTCTTCACAAAAACCCTAGGCAATTTTTATCAAAACTCTTACAACATCAACTCGAATATCATCTTTTTTCAAAGTCAACTCTTCCAACATCAACTCGAATATCATCTCTTCCAACATCAACTAGAAGCTTTGTCATCATGTTGAGGTGCGTAACTTAATTGTTTATAGAAATGACTTTAGTTTTAGAAAAGTTCATAGAAATGTTGTTAGAAATATTGTCACCCATTATGGTGTTGGTTTTAGAAATGTTTATAGAAATATTAATACCATTGAAATGTACGTAACTCTTCCATATATGTTATTTTTCTTGAAATGTTTCATCATATATCTAGTTAGTATTACTCTATGGTATTTCTCTTCCATATATCTAGTTAGTATGTTTCTTAATTTACACAGACATGGGTGATTCGACAAGTTCCTCTCATACAACCTCTGTTGCAACCTCTATTAATACAAAAAGTAAAAGAAAAACTAGAGGTGTCACGATGTGTACCAAGGTTTAAAAAGCCCTTGAAAATGGTGTTCGCTCCCTAGTTGATTTTGATCTGAGAAGCGGTAAGGATTATGGTGAAAATACTGATGATTTTAAGGGTTACATGGCATTACAAGGTAGAAGCAAAGTGAGTATTTTGATAGATAATTGGAATGAGGTTGACAGTGATTTGAAAGATAGCATATGGACTGATATTACAATATTTATTATGAGTTTTTTTATTTGTTTTACAATATGACCATTTATTTTTTTGGTTTAATACCAATATCAACTTTATTATATAAATGTAGGAAGTGTTTATTGTTCTAGAGGATAATGTTAGAACAAGATTTGGTTATGCATCTATACCTTGAGTTTTAATGGTAACAACGTTGTATTTGTGTGAGAGAAATTTTGGCATCCTAATAATTTGTTATTGTGTATCTTTAACAAACAGGTTTGATTCTGATCATATGATGTGTAACATCATCAATTTCTGAACTTTGTGCTCCAAATTCGCTTCTGCATTGCAATTAGAAGTTCTGAAAGATGTCAATATTGTTGCTGCAATGTTCTTTCTGCTTCTGTGTTATCTCACCCATCAGAAGATTCTGAAGAAACACTATGTTACTGTTGTAATGTTCTCTCAGTTTTTTTGCTTCTGGACGTGACTCTAATTAACAAGTTTCTGAAGAATGGCAAGCTTCTAAAATTGTGTCAAGTAGCTGAAGATTCTGAAGATCTCAAGACAAATGATTGAAGTTATCAAGGTTCTGACTGAGGTTTCTGAAGACTCTGAAGATTATGAAGACACTGAAGAACTCAAGCCAGACTACTGACGTTGTCAAGGTTCTAAAGTTTCTGAATCCAGCTCTCTATTTCTTCACTTCATGCTTCAATCATCTTTTATCAGAAGCCAATGAATCTAAAGATAAGATCAAATGGGAACCGAATAAAATAGTACATAGTACAAATTGAACAACCTTTCCACTACCTGATTTCATGGGCAAGGATTGTACTATTTATCACACTTATCACTAATTTTATGGGCGAAAGGACGTACGTGGTATAATTTCTTTCTCATCTAACAGTGGACAGACGCTCAAGGAGCTATCCCTATTTTTCCCTCCAACGGTGTGATGGTGGCACTATATAAGCATGCTTTGGACACTTGAAGAACTCTCGCTTTTTCGCTCGCGTTTTGCTACTGAACTACACAAGATAATTTTCTTTGTGAAAAGCTCATCTTTTGTATTCAGTGTTCTTTAAGTATTTATTATTCATTTGTGTAAAATCTGCTTTTGAAGAAGCATCTTGTAACACATAAACTTGTATTCAAATTGTTTGTTTGATTCCTTAAGGAGGTTATCCTTGAGAAGACAAAGAAATATTTTCTTTGTGAGTCCTTGAGGAAACTAAGGTTTAGAATTGGATCTTTGAGAAGACAAAGAAGGGTATTCTTTGTGTTTATTATAATCTGTTGATTATAGTGGATTAAGTCCTTGTGTATAAGGCAAATCACATTGGAGGAAGTTTAGGAGGATTTTATAAAGTTTAGTGGATAACGTAGATCCTCCATACGTGAAGTATTCATTTATTGATAAGAAAGTTTAGGAGGATTTTGTAAAGTATCACACCACTCATGATTTCTTAGCCAAGAGCCAAAAAGGAAAGGAGAATAGAGCTAGAAATATTTATCCACGTAGATTGTCTCGTGGAGTATATGATAAACTTGAACAGAAAATGATTAATGAAAAAAGAAAACATAGATAACTAGAGTTTGAAGATCCTTCTAATAGCCTTGATCGTAATCCATCTCCACCATCACACCATGATAAATGGATAGTTCACATTAGAGGCTACACACGAAGTGGCTGAAAAGATTGTAAGGAGATACCTTTTTCAATATTACTTATTTTAGTTAATTTAATTTGGTAAAGGTCATTGAACTTTTATATGTGTTGTAGGATGTACTGGTTGAACAAGACAGTGTTGGTATCTTCATTCCACAAGATCATCGTAACATCTTAGTAAGCGATTGGAATCGAGGAGCATGTTAGGCGTGTGTAAGACCCTAATTTTTACCCTAAGATCCCTCATGCTATCTCATCATATGCCCTGGCATTGGGATCACACCTTGGCATCCTCCTTACCCCTCACCCATTGAGTTTGCATTGGGAGAGGTCACCAAGCACAATTTGATTGTATCATACTTTGTATTTTATCATCTTTACTAACCAAAATACCAAAAATATGTCTTTGCATATTTGTCTAACTCTTTTGTAGGTAAGGCACATGCTCACCTGTGATCTATCAAGCTCATATCTAGGGTTCAAGACCCTCATGGCAAGGATCTCAATAAATATTTGATCTATAATAGCTTTAGACATCATATATGGATCCCCATGAGCTTCACATAATATTTTGGTCAAGAATTCATCAATAGTTTGGCATTGGTTTGCAGTGGAAACCCTAGTTCATCTGGGTGTCTTGTGTAACTTCTTCACCAAGCTTCTTCAACAATTAATCAAATATTTCAACGTGCACTTTAAATTTCATCATCTTATGCATATATGATCTCCCATGAGTCCCAAAAGTCAAGAGAATTGCAAGCTAGCAAGTTGGTTGATGATGGTTGACCAGAGGAATTCATCTTATCAAAATTGGTGTCCCTTAGACCCTATCTCCTGCAATTTTATCATATGAAAATGATTCAAAGATATAGGTTACTCTAAATGACATTACAAACAACTTTCATGTTGAGGCCTAGAGCTAGTTTTGCTTGGAAAGTCATTTTTTATGGTGAAAGATTATAGGTCATTTTGTCTAAACCCTAATTTGGAGGTCAAATTCCCAAGACCATAACTTTATCATATTTTATGATGTTAAATATTTCCAAGTTTCACAATAAAATTCAAGGTGTCTACTTTAACTTTGATGTTTGGAGGAAGAGCTGATTCAACTTTTATGAGCATGTGATATGAGGATACATTATAGGTCATTTTGGACCAATACCATTGAACAAGTGATTTTCCTCAACTTCAGAAATGTATAACTCCTTCATATCAAATCCAAATGATGTCAAATTTGTGACTATTTTGAAGAACTTTGAAAGAGATACAACTTTAATGAAGGAAATTTTCTTATTTGAATCTCACATAAAAAGTTAGCCAAGGTGGAACAAGTGAACATATGGCTTGACACTTAGGAAAATTTTTGATATATTTAAATTTCCAAACTTCTACCTCAAAATTCATCATGATGTCAACTTCAAATGGAAATGTTTTCAACATTAAATTTGTTCCTCTTGATCTAACCTTTCCAAAAAGTCCAAATTCATCCATTTTGGACAAGATTTGAATGGGTTGCACATGGCTTGAACATTGCATCATCATTTGGCAAAGATCAAACTTCAAACATCCATGCACAACTGCCTAGCATTCCAATTTGATTTTAGACTTATTGACATTCAATTATGGACCAAATGGAATGATCTCATGGGCCTGTACACGCCCATGCACCCATGCATCACTCATTGCCAAAATTGGAAACTCACTTCAAGGGTGCAAATATCACTTGATTCAGCTATAAATAGAGACCCTATGCATCAGAAATGAGGACTCCTTCGTGCCGACTTTGATCCCAAACACCAAACCCTTCCATTTGAGAGGATAAACCTGATAATTTCCTTTGGAAATTGAGTTGGAATCTCACAGTTTTGAGATTCAAAACTCCAGGGATCCAAGACCTTTTGTGCATTCTAATCTACTTTTGCAAGCATCCTGAGCAAGATCAAGCACGAGCCAAAGCAAGAAGAATTGAATCCAAATCTGCATTGAAGGTATTTTTTAGAAAATTTCATCTCTTCGATTCTCACTCAATTCTCCATAATTCTCTTGGATCCTTGGTTGTCTGATGTCCTACCAATGTAGGCAACAAGATTGAGTTGCTTTGAGGTTAAATCGAAGCAAATTAGATCATGCACCTCAAATTTCAACTCCTTGTATCTCTCAATATACTTGGAGTTAGGATGAATTGAGGCCAAATTTCGTGCTCAGTGCCATTTTTACTTTAAAATCATGTCCTTCTTTTTAATTTTAGTGATGGTTATAATTAGACCAGTCCGACGAGGCTCGCCTGCGAAGGAGACCGGAGATTTGCTCTGGTGATGAGTTGGCAAGGTCCAGAGCGACATGATCTGTTTGAATTAATCTAATCATGAGCGTTGGTTTGAATGACCTTATATGTGGCGCGCTGACTAGAGTCCATCATGGATTGCGTGTTTGTGGCCACTTGATCTGCCACCTCAATTAATGAGGGAGATCAAGTGGTCCACGTTTTTTCTGATTATTTGATTTTCATTTTATTTGTGTTATTTTTATTAATTCATATTAATTTTAATATTGATCCAAAAAATATGAGAGTTTCACCAAAAAAAAATTTAATAAATTCCTCTTTCATTTCCTGAATTAAAATTATTTTTTGGATCATTATTAATATTTTTCATGATTTAATTGGTTTTGTGAATATTTTTAATTGTTTAAAAATAGTTTTAAGTTTTAAAAAATAATGAAATTTTTTCTCCAAGGTCCTTTGACCTTGTTTGACCTATGATAAATCCCATGGCCATTTCTTTGGTGTTTTGATGAGGATTTAGGAATTTGGCAAACCATAATTTAATTTAATGCATTTTTTAAATTGTTTTTAATTGATTAAATGCCAAATAAATTGTGTTGAGCTTCTATTATTGACTTGTTGAGTTTGACTTGTGTTGTTGGGCCTTGGTTAATGTTGATTTAACTTTGTTGAGTTAAGATCATTGGATTTAGGGGATTGATGAAATGTATATTTCATCTCCCAAAATGAATGAATGATCTTAATTTGGTAAAAGTCCTCCTTTGACCAATTTGTGTTGATTCCATTCCCCCTCCCTCTTCATCTCATTCCCCTTCTTTATTCATTCATGTCATGGACTTATGATATCTCAATATCCTAAGGCTAGTTGATTGCAAAATCAACATGAGTATGGATGAGATTAGGTTCACCACTTTGCATATTATTTTTGTGTATGGTATATTTTATAAGCATAGTCCATTATACTATGTCTCTAACATGCATTAACACCAAAATTCTATTGCCCGACCTCAAATAGTTGTGACTTCTACATAAGTCCAATTATGATTGCTTAACATAGCGCTAAATTTGTGACACAAAAGGCATAACATTCTAGTAAGTGAGATTGTAAGTCTCCCCTCTTTCATGGTATTGTGTGGAAACTTGGCCTTTTTCCTTCCTTTGGAAGATGTCTTAGTTCAAGGATCCATGCTTGTGATAAGTGGGTTGAGTGTTCTCCAAAGAATGACTTAAACAATACAAAAGCAAAAGCAATACTAACTTCTAATCAACTAACAACTAACATTTAATTTCAGGCCATTTACTTTTATGCACTTTAATTTCAAGCCTTTATTCATTTTCTATTATTCATACCATTCAATTTGTTTATTTTAATGTCATTTTCACTTTGCTCACTTGAGCCATACTTTGTGAATATGTTGTGTTTGTATATACTTGTTTTGTGTTTGTGGTCTTTTAACCTTAATGTACATAATAAGAACAAAAACCCTAAAAAAACATTTTTGTGTGGACTGTTGGATTTGATCTGAGACATTGGACTTAGAATTAGGCAACACTCCCTATGAAAAGGACTTGGCCAATACCAACTTTCATGAAAACCAAGTGCTTGTGAAGTGAACATTCATCTGATACAATATTGAAGATCCATTTGAGTTCATCTGCAACATGATCATATTGAAGCTGTTATTTTGAATCTGTGTCTAATGCCTACCTTTGAAGTCATCTGATACATGGGAAATTTTGAAGAAAATCATAGAGTTGCTAAGCTTGGATGTGGCTATCTTTATTTGATGCCTTGTTCTTCATCTTACTATTTGTGTATTGATATTGCTTAATTCTAAAGTCCAAGGGAAATTTGAGTTTCTATATGACATTCTTTTCTATTAGATTGCAGCTCATTGGTCAGATCTTTTCAACTCTCAACTTTTAAATTTGTGCTTATGATTAGTCTCTTCATCTCCTCCCCATTTCTTTAATTTCAAAATCTCTCCCTCCTTTTTAAAATCTTCTTTGCTTGTGATTTCTAAACTTAGATTTATTGCAAATTAGAAACTTTAGCCTTATGCCATTGCTTTTTTTAACTCTCTTTCTTAAACAAACTTGTAAATGAACTTAACTATACTCAACTTAAAATTTCAAAAGCCAAAAAGAACTAACACTCATTCAAACCTTTTTAGGCCCTTTGTGCCTCTTTCAAACTTAAAATTTTGTTAAAAGCAACTCACACACATTGAAATTGATACCATGAACTACGAGGTTTTGATCCATCTAGCTTATCCATAGCTTGATGATCATGAATTTACCGCTATAAAAATTAAGTGGCGACTCTGCTGGGGAGTAGCCCCTAGTGGGTTTAGTCTACTTTTTTGTGTGTATATAATTGTATATCTGATATTTGTATATTTGTTTGTATGATATAATTTGCTTGTTGTGCTTGGTGATCTTTGAGTGGTGAGATAAGTTCTAACCCGAACTTGAGTGCAAATTAAGATAGGAGGATGGTATAGTCATGTTCGACTTGTGTGGAGTAGTCCTTAACAAGTTGGCTTGAGACCCATCTACTCAGTGGAGACCCTTTTGGAGTTATGAATGTCACACGGGTTATTTGTGGTTAGTGAAATTCTGGTTTAGTCAGAGTTCAGATGTTCTACTCCACGTCATGACATCTGATCCAACATTGTTACCACTTCAGCAAGATATCTATCCAATTAACATCCAGTACTAATATGCACACATTTACAGATGTCACGACATCTGCTACTGTATCACCATGGAAAGGAAGAACACTCAGTTATGTCCATCTGGTAGAGAGACTCAGCAGAGATCAACCATAGCACTAACTTCTATTGAACCTGCACAGCTATCAGCATGATGTCTCAGTAGTGATTTGAACATCACCTGTTACAGTATTACAGTTTGCTGGCCTTGTACTTGTATTTCCTAAAATAAAGGTTGAACAAGTTAACCTAATTTCCACATATTAGGGTACTAACAAATAGGCTATTTGTTAGGTTCATTAATTGTAGCTTAGTTGTTAGTTTCCTGGATTTTAGCTCAGCTGTTGACTTCCTGAAGAATAGCCTGAGAAGACTGCTGAAACAGAAAAACTAACCAACCTACAATTTAGCATATGCTGTCTAGGATGAATGTCATAACATTCAGTTTGACAACCAGAACATATACCATATGCTAAGTCTGTTATTTTCCTGAAAACAGACTGTGCTAAATGTTGTACTGTAGCAGACCAACCAGTCTATACTTCACTATCAACTTACGGTGATAAACGTCAAAACATCCAGTTAGACATTTAGACAATGATCCTTTGGCCAGGTCTGTTATCCTCTTGAAGAACAGACTGAAATAAATACTGAACTAAAGCAGAAAAACCAACCTGCCTATTATTCAGTATATGTTGTCAATGATGAATGTCAAAACATTCTGATTGACATTCAAACAGTATGCTATGTATCTGATCTGTTATTATCTTGATAAGCAGACTGAAATACAAGCTGAGTTATGGCAGACAGGATTATAACATGCAGGAAGAAAACAAACACAGGAAATTGTTAACCCAGTTCGGTGCAACATCACCTACTCTGGGGGCATACCAAGCCAGGAAGAAGATCCACTATCAGCAGTATTAATTCAGAGTTAAACTCCCCCGTTTACAACTCTTCACTTAATCCCTACCCAATGCAATCTATACCTAGGAACTCCTAGATAGAAACCACCAGTTTCCATTCCTATCACTACAATTTTAAATTAATGATAAACAATTTGAACTTGCTTCACATCTTCGTTCAAGACCATAACAACTCTTACCTACAGGCTTGAGTTACAAAAATTCTCAACTTTGAGCACTGAGAAACACATGGTAACCTTCCCACAGGTTGGGAGGTTTACCTCACACGCACCCCTAATTTTTACATTGTTTGAGACTTAAAAATCCTAGGTTACACTATGCTATTTATAACCTAAGCACCCAACTGGATTTGGGCCTGCAGAAATCGCAGCAAACTTCTTCTTTGCTGTTACAAAGTCAGCAGAAACTTCTGCTACAATCAAGGTCTTCAATCTTTTAGTTCCCAAAATATCTCCATATATATCTCCATATTTAGAGCCTATATATTCTGATTGAGTCTTTAAGACCTCCACATGAAAGTTAGGATATTCACCAAATATCCTCACTAATCCCAGAGTATATAACTGAATTAATTAATTCAGTTTTCTACACATGTGCGATGTCACAGTCATGATGTCGTGACATCGTACATGACATGTTGGTCCAGATGTTGAACTTCTTCAACCCAACATATTAAAACAACAGAGGTGATTACATTATTTGTTTTACAAAATTAATGTCAATCCTAAGGTATTAACAGTTAGGCATTACTTTCTCTGATTTGAGGTCCGAGAAGTTGAGGACCGTAGAACATTTAACCCCTCTTGGCCTATTTAAGACGTAGTGTGGAGACTGTTCAAGTGTAGACTTGATAACAGTTGTTACGCGATACTACACTCAGACGAGTTTCTCTTGAGAATATTATGGGTTGATGAGTCAGTCATCCTAACCTGTAATATCCGATAGATGGAATTAAGACTCTGGGAACTTTTTAGAACATGATCTACAGGTTTTTATCCTTAGTTCACTCCTTTGGGATGGTTCTTACCAAGACTTCATGCTCGTCACTCACAATAAACCCTTGATTCTTGGTTGATCCAATCAAGTCTTGTCAATATCAATGGAACTTGGGTGTTGATGAGATGTAAACTATAATCCACCAAAATGGATAATTGGTCTTGACAATGACTTGATTCATCCCTTGACCTTTGTTCGATTTCCTTGTGTGTGATCCCTTATTTGTGATTGTTGCATTCATGCATTCATGGGCATCATAACATTCATCACACCAAAAATTTCAAGGAACTGAGATCTTATTTGCAAATATTTTCAGACCATGGATTGTGGACGAAGGAACACTAAGAAGTACAGTTTCAGATGTCCCGATTTGAAAGAGTTAAGGAAGTTGTCATCTTTTGTATTAGATCCCTTGGACTTCAAACAACGTCATGGGAAGCTTCTATCTATCTTGTCTGCTGGTGTGGTTGAAGGACTCTTAAGTGTGTTGGTTCAGTTCTATGACCCTCTCTATCGTTGCTTCACTTTTCCCGATTATCAGCTTATGCCTATGTTGGAGAAGTATGCCCATCTCTTGGGAATACCTGTTTCTAGCAAAGTGCCCTTTTGTGGATTGGAGGAGATTCCTAGATCTCATCTTATAGATGAAGCTCTTCACTTGAAGAAGTCTGAGATAGAGGCTCATTGGGTGAAGAAAGGGGGAATGTTTGGGTTGACTTCTGAATTCCTCATCAAGGAAGCTACTGCCTTTGCTCAAGTCAGTAGTGTAGATGTTTTCGAAGCCATCTTTGTGTTGTTCATCTATGGTTTAGCTTTGTTCCTTAACGTTGACGATTTTGTTGATGTTAATGCCATTAGAATCTTATTGATTGGAAATCATGTGCCTCTTTGCATCTAAGGAATTCTAAGGGTGGTGGAACGATTGTGTGTTGTGTCCCTCTTCTGTACAAGTGGTTTATTTCGCACTTGCCTTAGACGCCTGCTTTTATGGAGAATAAACAATGTCTACAGTGGTCTCAGAGACTTATGTCTCTCACTCATGATGATATAGTTTGGTATGATCCTTCATTAAGCAGTTTGGAGATTATTGATTGTTGTGGTGAATTCTCTAATGTGCCTCTCATTGGTACATAAGGAGGAATCAACTACAACCCTGCTTTGGCTCGTAGTCAACTTGGGTTCCCATTGAGATACAAACCTAATAACACTCAGTTAGAAGGTATTTTCTATCAAGAGGGTAAAGATCCCCAACATTTGAAGCAGAAGATTGTGCAAGCTTGGCATAATGTGCATAGGAAAGGAAGATCCGAGCTTGGTCCGTGCAATTGTGTAGATTTGGAAGCTTACACTACTTGGGTGAAGAAGAGAGCTTTGGAATTGAAGATGCCTTATGCTTGTGAAAGACCTATGTCTATGGTTGTGGTTTAGCCATTAACTCTCCCTAACCAAGATGTAGAGGAGTTGGAAGACGCACTCGCCAAGATGAAGTGAGAGAAGGATATGTGGGAAGAGCGTTTCCATGCTTTGAGCAGAAAACATGAGGAGTTGCAGCTTGAGTCTAAGGACAAAGACACACTTATTAAGCTTCTTGAAGACCGAGTAACGAAGAGACAGATAGAACCAGAGGTTTCATCTTCCTCTAGTATGCCTCAACCTTTCGTCGCTTGGAAGAAGATTGTTAATCAACTCGTCCTTGAGAAGACTCAGATGAAGACTTCTTTTGAGTCCGAGATTCGACGCATCCGAAGGAAGTATACGCCTACAGTCAGATCTTCTGACATTGTTGTTAGAGATCCTTAGGATGACTAGTTTCCTTCTCTCTTATCTTGTATTTTGGTTTCTGAAATTGTACTTAGTGTAATCCTTCCAATTATATAAATAAAAGAGGTTTTATGGTCAGTCAAATTATTGCAACTGTTATTATCATATATATATATATATATATATATATATATATATATATATATATATATATATAGTAAGTTCCTTGAAAATAAAAATAATCAAGCATTGCATCTCATGCATCATTTGCATAACAGGTTTCTCTTTCGCCAGATGTCTTATTGGTATTTCTTTTGTGCTTCAACCAAGCTGACTCATCGATACAATGCCCGCGCCAATCACTCAAGGACCATGGAACATCTAGAGCAAGAGAACAGAGACTTGAAAGACGAGATCGCCCGCTTGACTGCCATGATGGAGTCATTGTTAGCTGCTCAGAGTCAGTCTTCTCCAACGCCTGCAACTCCTCCTCCTCAGAGGACTGCTATTTCCGAGGTTGCTACCTCTACCATTCCCGTTACTATTGCTCACTTTGCGCCTTCCATGCCGGCCGGATTCCCGTGAGGAATGTCCCCCAACTTTGTGCCTGAAGGTTTCGCGCCTACTTTTTCTTCCATGCCGACATCTAGCCCGGTCATGTTTGTGCCACCACCAATTGTGCATACGTTACCCCGTGTTAAAGACACCATCTATCATTCTGAGCCGTCTGAAGGCCCTGATGTTTATGAGAAGATGGACGAAATGAAAGACCAATTCCTTGAGCTGCGAAAGGAATTGAAAAGTTTGAGGGGTAAAGATCTGTTTGGTAGGAGTACTGCGGAACTTTGCTTGGTTCCAAATGTTAAAATCACAATGAAATTCAAGGTCCCTAACTTTGAAAAGTACAAGGGGAATACTTGTCCGCTCAGCCATCTCGTCATGTATGCTAGAAAGATGTCGATGCAAACTGATAATGATCAGTTACTAATTCATTATTTTCAAGACAGTCTGACCGGTGCCGCATTGAGGTGGTACATGGGTTTGGATAGTGCGAGCATCCGCACGTTTAATGATTTGGATGAAGCATTCGTGAAACAGTACAAATACAATGTGGATATGGCGCTGGATAGGGATCAGTTAAGATCATTTTCTCCGAAGGATAAGGAGACGCTTAAAGAGTATGCTCAGAGATATAGAGAGCTTGCCGCTCAGATTACCCCTCCTTTGGAAGAAAAGGAGATGACCAAGATTTTCCTCAAGACCTTGAGATCATTTTACTATGAGAGGATGATTGTCAGTGCCCCTAGTGATTTTATCGAAATGGTAAACATGGGGATGAGGCTAGAAGAAGGTGTTCGAGAGGGACGGTTATCTAAAGAGAAAGCTTCGTCCAACAAGAGGTACGGTAATAGTTTCGCTAAGAATAAAGAGAACGAGACCAATGCAGTATCTGCTGGGAGGCAGAGGAGGCCTCATGTAAGAAGAAGTCAACCACCCCGTCAAAATCATCATCAAGTATCATTTTTTATTCCAGTATTTTCTAACAATCAATCAACACTAATTCAATAACAACGTCAACAACCGCCACAACAACGAACAAACACTTACAATAACAACAACAATACTAACAATCATCAACAACAACAAAACTTCGAGAGGAAGAAGGTCTCTTTTGACCCTATTCCTATGACATGTGATGAATTGTATCCATCATTGGTTCTCAAGAACCTTTTGCAACCAAGGAATCCACCTCAAATCCCTGAACCACTTCCATGGTGGTACAAACTGGAACTCTTCTGTGCCTTTCACTAAGGGGCTCCCAGACATGATATTGAGAATTGCTACCCCCTGAAGTATGAAGTCCAAAAGCTGGTTAATAGTGGAATGGTGTCCTTTGAGGACCGTGCGTCGAACGTCAAAGCTAATCCACTACCTGCTCATGGTAACCCTTCGTCAATATGGTGGATGGTTGTCCTAGGGAGTTCAAGGTATTTGATGCCCGCTTCATTAGAAGGTCCTTGGTGATGATGCACAAGGATATCTGTTTGGTAAGCGATTGTGAGCATGACCATGATGGTTGTGCGATTTGCAGTGTCAATCCCCGAGGTTGTGTGGTTGTGAAGAGAGACATCCAGAGGTTGATGGATGAAGGTATGATTCAGATTCTCCAGTCCCGTCACGCGAATGACGATGTAAATGTAATAGTGCCAGTATTCAAGACACCAGAGAGAGTGGTGATTCAATTTGACAGCAGCAGTAGTAACAATGTCAGCAATAGATCGGTATCGCCGTTGGTTATATGGTTAGTGGGTCCCATCCCGTATGCATCCGATAAGGATGTCCCATATCAGTACAATGTTAGTATGTTAGAGAATGGTCAAGAGGTTCCTTTACCTACAACCAGTTTTGTTGTGAGTATAACTGATGTTACTAAGGTGACCCATAGTTGTCGTGTCTTTGGGTCGGTGTTCCCTAAGAATGTGGAAGATATATCTGTTAATAAGAAGATTGATGTGCTTGTGATAGGTTCTGTTAGTGTTCCAAAGTGTCAGTCTGGTGAATCCAGTGGATTGATTTCTCATCATTGATGATGAGGTACTCCGATTAATTAAGAAGAGCGAGTTCAATATGGTGGAGCAGTTGCTCCAAACCCCCTCCAAGATTTCAGTGTTATCTCTGCTTATGAACTCTGAAGCACACAGAGAAGCATTGCAGAAGGTATTAGAGCAAGCTTATGTGGAACATGATGTTACGGTGGATCAGTTTAATCATATTGTGGCTAACATCACTTCCTGCAACAAACTCAGCTTTTGTGATGAAGAACTCCTCGAGGAGGGTAGAAATCATAATTTGGCTCTGCATATTTCGATGAATTGCAAGGAGGACGATCTGTCAAATGTGTTGGTTGACACCAGTTCTTCATTGAACATACTTCCGAAATCAACTCTGTCAAGGTTGTCATATCAAGGAGCTCCGATGAGATATAGTGGTGTAATCATCAAAGCTTTTGACGGTTCTCGCAAGACCGTGATCGGTGAAGTGGACCTTCCTGTGAAGATAGGTCCGAGTGATTTCCAAATTACTTTCCAAGTAATGGATATCCACCCGGCCTATAGCTGCTTGTTAGGAAGGCCATGGATACATAAGGTAGGAGCAGTTACTTCAACGTTGCACCAGAAGCTCAAATTTGTCAAGAATGGTAAGCTGGTTATTGTTGGTGGGGAGAAGGCTTTGTTGGTAAGCCACCTGTCATCTTTCTCTTATGTAGAAGCTGAGGATGAGATTGGAACTTCGTTCCAAGCCTTATCTATCGCTGAGGAAAAGAGAGTTGGGGCACCCATGTCCTCATTTAAAGATGCACAGAGAATTATTGAAGATGGTAAGTCTGATCAGTGGGGACAGATGGTAGAGGTCTCCGACAACAAGAGTAGAGTCGATTTGGGTTTCCAACAAGGTTCATTTGTGGCTAGAGATGAAGATGTGAAACCCAGTTTCTGTAGCGGAGGGTTCATTCATGGTAATGAACAACACTTAGTTGATGTGATCGAGGGTGATGAAGACGAAGACTGCGCCAATTTTGTGACGCATGGAAAAACGTGCAACAATTGGACTGCTGTTGATATTCCTGTTATTATGCATCGATCTAAGTAATTGCTTTTATTGTTTTTGAAAATCCTTCTCCTATTCCTAAGGGAGAAGTGAACATTGTTTGGCATTTTCAAATTTGATCATCAATAAAATATAATTCTATTCATCCACATCTATGATGTTTTTGTTTTTACTTTTTGCTTTATTTTGAAAAATGGTAATCCCAAAAAACATAAATAAATAAATAAAATTGTCCATCTGCATAATATTTGATCACAATTCACTTCTCTAAAATCAAAATATCGAATCGTTATGCAGGTTGGTTTCTAAACCCATTGAATACAATAATCATTCTCCTTCTCTAAATTTTGAATTCCATGTGTTTAAGGCTGGGGAGGAAAGTAATGAAGAGGTATCTGATGAACTGTCTCGTCTACTTGAGCATGAGGAAAAAGCCATTCAGCCATTCGAGGAGCAGATTGAGTTAGTCAACTTGGGTTCCGAGGATGATGTGAAGGAAGTCAAGATTGGGTCTCGCTGTGTCTTGAGGTTAAGAAGGGGTTGATTGATCTTCTCCGAGAGTATTCAAATGTGTTTGCTTGGTCCTATCAAGACATGCCTGGGTTGGATTCTGAGATTGTGGAGCCTAGATTGTCGTTGAAGCCAAAATGCCCGCAAGTCAAGCAGAAGTTGAGGAGAACGCATCCTGATATGGCAGTGAAGATCAAAGAAGAAGTGCAAAAGCATATTGATGTCGGTTTCCTTGTGACTGATGAATATCCATAATGGGTGACCAATATTGTGCATGTTCCGAAGAAGGATGGAAAAGTCTGTATGTGCGTTGATTATAGAGATTTGAATAAAGTCAGTCCGAAAGATGATTTCCCTCTGCCACACATTGATATGTTGGTAGACAATATGACTAAATTCAAAGTCTTTTTGTTTATGGATGGATTTTTCGGATATAATCAGATCAAGATGGCACCCGAAGATATGGAGAAGACCATATTCATTACACCTTGGGGAACATTCTGTTATAGAGTGATGCCTTTCGGTTTAAAGAATGTTGGTGCAACTTACCAAAGAGCAATGACTACTCTTTTTCACGATATGATGCATAGAGATATTGAAGCCTATGTTGATGATATGATTGCCAAATCCATTGATGAAGAAGAACATATTGAACATTTGTTGAAACTATTCCAGCGTTTGAGGAAGTACAAACTTCGCTTGAATCTCAATAAGTATACATTTGGTGTTCGTTCTGGTAAGTTGTTGGGCTTTATTGTCAGCGAGAAGGGTATTGAAGTTGATCATGTCAAGGTCAAAGCAATACAAGAGATGCCGGCGCCCAAAACTGAGAAACATGTCAGAGGTTTTCTCGCCCGCTTGAATTAAATCTCAAGATTTATTTCGCACATGACTGCCACATGTGCACCTATATTCAAGCTTCTTCGGAAAGATCAATCTTGTGATTGGACCGAAGACTTCCATAAAGCTTTCGACAGTATCAAAGAGTATTTGCTTGAGCCTTTGATTCTGTCTCCGCCTGTTTAAGGAAGATTGTTGATCATGTATTTGATTGTGCTTGAAGAGAGTATAGCTTGTGTTCTTGGTCAGCAAGATGAAACTGGAAAGAAAGAGTATGTTATCTACTACCTCAGTAAGAAGTTCACCAATTGTGAGACTCGGTATTCTATGCTAGAGAAGACTTGTTGCGCATTGGCTTGGGCTGCTAAGCATCTACGCCAGTATATATTGAATCATACTACTTGGTTGATATCTAAAATGGATCCAATCAAGTATATTTTTGAGAAGCCTGCTTTAATTGGGAGGATTTCCCGTTGGCAGATGTTGTTATCAGAGTATGATATCGAATACCGATCTCAGAAAGCAATCAAAGGTAGTGTCTTGGCTGACCATTTGGCTCACCCACCCATTGAAGATTATCAGTCAATGCAGTATGACTTTCCTGATGAAGAGATCTTGTACTTGAAAATGAAAGATTGTGATGAACCATTGCTTGCAGAAGGGCCGGAACCTGGTTCCCGTTGGGGCATGGTATTTGATGGAGCTGTTAATCAGTATGATAATGGCATTGGGGCAATGATTATTACTCCTCAAGGCACGCATTTTCCATTTACAGCTAGATTGACTTTCAAATGTACAAATAATATGGCAGAGTATGAAGCTTGCATTATAGGGCTTGAAGAGGCCATTGATCTCAGAATCAAGTATTTGGACGTATATGGAGATTCAGCTTTGGTTGTGAATTAGATCAAAGGTGAATGGGAGACGAATCAACCCGGTTTAATACCATATAGAGATTATGCGAGGAGGATTTCAACTTTGTTTACAAATGTTGAATTTCATCATATCCCTCATGATGAAAACCGGATAGCAAATGCTCTTGCAACATTGGCTTCAATGATCATAGTGAAATATTGGGTTGAGGTTCCCAATCTGACTGTGATGCGTCTTGATAGGTCAGCTCATGTGTTTGCTGTTGAAGAAGCCAAAGATGAGAAGCTGTGGTATTTTGATATCAAATGTTTCCTCCAAAGTCAGATTTACCCGTCTGGGACATCTTTGAAAGATAAGAAGACTTTGAGAAGATTAGGCGGTAATTTCTACCTGAATGGTGATGTGTTATACAAGAGAAACTTCGATATGGTTTTGCTCAGATGCGTGAATAGACAGAAAGCAGACTTGTTGATGACAGAAGTCCATGAAGGTTCCTTTGGTACTCATTCCAATGGACATGCTATGGCAAAGAAGACGTTGCGAGCAGGTTACTATTGACTGATAATGGAATCTGATTGTTGCAAGTTTGTGAAGAAATGCCACAAGTGTCAAATATATGCAGATAAAATTCATGTTCCTCCGACACTGTTGAACGTCATTTCCTCCCCATGCCCCTTCTCCATGTAGGGAATTGATATGATTGGCATGATTGAGCCCAAAGCGTCGAATGGACATCGTTTCATTTTGGTGGCTATTGACTACTTCACGAAATGGGTTGAAGCGGTATCTTATGCGAATGTAACCAAGCAAGTTGTTTTGAGGTTTATCAAGAATCAGATTATATGTCGTTATGGTGTGCCAAGTAAGATCATTACTGATAATGGATCTAACTTGAATAATAATATGGTAGAAGCTCTTTGCAAAGACTTTAAGATTGCACATCATAATTATTCTCCCTACAGACCTAAGATGAATGGGGTTGTTGAAGCTGCAAATAAGAACATCAAGAAGATCATCCAGAAAATGGTTGTGACATATAAGGATTGGCATGAGATGCTCCCATTTTCTTTGCACTGGTATTGTACAGCCATCCGCATTTCAATAGGGGCAACCCTTTTCTCACTTGTTTATGGCATGGAAGTTGTACTCCCCGTAGAGGTTGAGATCCCATCACTACGTGTGCTGATGGAAGCCAAGTTGACCAAAGTTGAATGGTGTCAGACTAGATATGACCAGTTGAATTTGATTGAAGAGAAGAAGTTGACGGCCATGTGTCATGGTCAATTATATCAGTAAAGGATGAAGAAAGCCTTTGACAAGAAGGTTATACCTCGTGTGTTCAGAGAAGGTGACCTTGTGCTCAAGAAGATCCTATCTTTCAAACCAGATTCTAGGGGCAAATGGACTCCTAATTATGAAGGTTCATATGTTGTTAAGAGAGACTTTTCAGGCGGTGCTTTGATTCTTACAAATATGGATGGTGAAGAGTTCACTCGTCTTGTGAACGCAGATGCAGTCAAGAAATACTTTGCCTAAAAAAGAAAAGAACAACTCGCTAAGTTGAAAACCCTAAAGGGCGGCTTAGGCAAAAAGGGAGCATCTCGGTGGATTGGAAACCCAAAAGGGCGATCCAGGCAAAAGTTAGAGACATAAAACAGAAAAGAATTGTCCCGATAAATTGAGTACCCCACCTTGGGGCAATTTATGCAAAAATTAGGGATTATGGCAAGTAATTGCATCCTGCGGATCTTCAGTTTTGAAGACCTTCTTGAGCATATTGTCGGATTCTAATCCCCAGTAGCGGCCAAGAGCACAGTGGATATCAAGAGTTGGTAGAAGGATTAGTGATTATTGTATTCAATGTATCCCTTTTACATGTAAATTACCATTTTTCAAACTTTTGTAAAGATCTATGGAGTCTTGTCATTTACAGACTACCATTCTATTAAATATAGTTAAACTTTTATCCAATTGTTTCTACTCTTGTTTAATTCAGCCAAATAGATTTAAATTTTATTATGATCATTTTTGAAATTAAAATTTTAATCAAAATCATATTTTTCTTAAACATATAAAAGCATTAATTTTAAGCAAATCGATTTCATTAAAAGGAATATCAACAGTGGTTTGAAAGAAGTAAGCCATAAATGAGGAGAATTATTGGTTCTCCCCAAGCAGTTGATGTGATTCCTCTTTCATCCTCGGTAGCGTGTTAGCATTCGGTGTTTGTTGATGTCCCCAGCCGAGTTATTCATCTTCTCCAGCTGAGTTTATGATCGTCCTCCCTCAAGTTGTAGGCATTGCATTGCAGCAGTTTGCATGGTTTCGGCAGAACTCTGGTTCCCCACAAGTCGCCATCAGATTCATCCCCAGTCAGAGTTTCCTCCTGGTTTTTGAGCAGCTATTTGTGTTGATCCCCTGCAGGGTTGTCTCCCATTTGATATGGATTTGACCTAAAATTCCCCGCGGAGTTGATAGCAATTTCCTCAGCAGATCTCCTCCTTTCTTCCCCAACTAGGTTTGAGCCATTGAGATTCCTGATCTTTTCTCCAGCAGTTGTTTCCCTCCTTTGTGGATTGGCTAGAAATTGTATCGATGATTCAAACCAATGACATTTTCTATCCTTTGTGATCGTTTTGTCAGCATAATCATCATATATACATATACATATACATATACATATACATATACATATACATATACATATACATATACCTATACATATACATATACATATACATATACATATACGTATATATATACATATACATATACATATACATATACATATACACTCATATAGCTTCCATTATTGCATTATTGCATTTTTGAACTCTCTGCTTTGGTGGTCCTTTATCCCCGTGCATGTTCGGCGTGTCTTCCCTCCTTCAATTGTAGAGTGTTAGCCCCTTAAGCAGAAAGACTTTAACCTTCCTCCTTTTCCCCACTGAGTTATTTCCTCGTGGATGATTATTATTTCAGTTTCCTCCCCAATTGAGTATCTGGATGGAACCACTCCCCTTGAGTTATTACCTCATTGGTTTGAGTCTTGATTGACCGTTTCTTTCTAGATAGATGCTTTTGGTCTCCTAAGAGTTTATTACCCAGTAACTGGTAGTATTCTCCTTAGTTTGCAGTTTGTTACTTCTTGCCCAATACTCGGCAAAAGTAACCCCTTTCTCCCCAGCGGAATCGTTTTCACGTTTCCCAGGAAGTTTATCCTTGATATGTTCATCCTAACCAATATTTTCTCCCCCTGCTTTGAGTTTATCCTTGATATGTTTATCTTAACCGGTGACGGATATTCTCTCTTTGGTATTCTACCCAGTAAAAAGGTAGTTGTAATCCCTATTTGTTCCCCCCAGAGAGTTAATCCTTGATATGTTCATCCTAACCGATGACAGGTTTCCTTTTCTTTGTGGTCTTCTGCCCAGTAACCGATAGTTGTAAATCTTGCTTTTCTCTCCTTTGCAGAGTTTATCCTTGATATGTTCATCTTAACCGATGACGGGTATCCTCCTTAACATCCCCAGGCAAGTTAATCATTGATATGTTCATCTTAATTGATGACACATTTTCTTTCCTCTGAGTCTATCCTTGATATTTTCACTTTAACCGGTGACGAATATTCTCTCTCTTTGGTCTTCTGCCCAGTAACTGGTAGTTGTAAATCCTATTTTGTCTTTCCCCAACAGTTATTCTTACCCATTAACCGGTAATGAATACACCTCCTGGCGGCCCTCAGTGAGTCATCCTTGATATGTTTTCCCTAACCGGTAACGGATGTCCTCCATATCAGACTTTGTTATCCCCGTACCCAGTAACCGGTAATGGGTAATCTATTTCTGCTCCTCATGTGTTAAAGATCTTTTCTTCCCCAGTCGAGTTTAAGTGTGTATTTCCTTAGTGAAATCGTTGTTCCTGCTTGGTTCGAGTATTTCAATTTTGTTCTGATCTACCCGTTTCCCTTGCAGACATTCCTTTTATTCCCCGGCTGAGTCTTTCCATTGATTTATTTTCGTGGAATCCCTCGAGTCCCCCAGAAGTTTTTAAGTCGTAGTCTGGCCTACGCACAACCTTTTATCCCCTCAAAGTCTTTGTCTCCCCAGTGAGTTTTCCTTATAGAATGCATTATGCTCCTGCGGACCTTAGGTCTCTCCGGATTCTTTTCCTTTGGGACAATATTTTCCCACAAAGAATTATTTTTAACATTCATATCGTACGCATCATGAGGTCTCTTAGGGACCAAAATTTGCTTTTATGTTGTTATTTAAGCTCATTCTACTGAGTCGATGCGAAGATTTCAACCTTCATCTCCTCAGTTAGAACATTCTTAAATAGGGGCAGCTGTAAGACCCCAATTTTAACCCTAAGATCCCTCATGCTATCTCATCATATGCATTAGCATTGGGATCACACCTTGGCATCCTCCTTACCCCTCACCCATTGGGTTTACATTGGGAGAGGTCACCAAGCACAATTTGGTTGTATCATACTTTGTATTTTATCATCTTTACTAACCAAAATACCAAAAACATGTATTTGGATTTGTCTAACTCTTTTGTAGGTGAGGCACATGATCACCTTTGATCTATCAAGCTCATATCTAGGGTTCAAAACCCTCATGGAAAGGAGCTCAATCAAGATTTGATCTAAAATAGCTTTAGACATCATATATGGATCCCCATGAGCTTCACATAATATTTTGATCAAGAATTCATTAAGAGTTTGGAATTGGTTTGCAGTGGAAACCCTAATTCATATGGATGTCTTGTGTAACTTCTTCACCAAGCTTCTTCAACAATTAATAAAATATTTCAAGTGACACTTCAAATTTCATCATATTATGCATATATAATCTCCCATGAGTCCCAAAAGTCAAGATAATTGTAAGCTAGCAAGTTGGTTGATGATGGTTGACCAGAGGAATTCATCTGATCAAAACTGGGGTCCCCAAGACCCTATCTCCTACAATTTTTATCATATTAAAATTATTCCAAAAGAAACTTTACTCTAAATCCTATTCCAAACAACTTTCATGTTGAGGTCTAGAGCTAGTTTTTCTTGGAAATTCATTTTTTATGGTGAAAGATTATAGGTTATTTTGTCTAAACCCTAATTTGGAGGTCAACTTCCCAAGACCATAACTTGCTCATATTTTATGATGTGAAATATTTCCAAGTTTCACAATAAAATTCAAGGTTTCTACTTCAACTTTTATGTTTGGAGGAAGAGCTAATTCAACTTTTATGAGCATGTGATATGAGGATACATTATAGGTCATTTTGGAACAATACCATTGAACAAGTGATTTTCCTCAACTTCAAAAATGCATAACTCCTTCATATCAAATCCAAATGAGGTCAAATATGTTACCATTTTTAAGTAGTTTGAAATAGATACAACTTTGATGAAGGAACTTTTCTCATTTGAAGCTCACATAAAAAGTTAGCCAAGGTGGAACAAGTGAACATATGGCTTGACACTTAGGAAAAAAATTTATATGTTTAAATTTCCAAACTTCCACCTCAAAATCCATCATGATGAAAGCTTCAAATGAAAAAGTGTTCAACATGAAAGTTGTTCCTCTTGATCTAACCTTTCCAAAAAGTCCAAATTCATCCATTTTGGACAAGATTTGAATGGCCTGCGTATGGCTTGAACATTGCATCATCATTTGGCAAAGATCAAACTTCAAGCATCCATGCACAATTGCCTAGCATTCCAATTTAATTTTAGACTTATTGACATTCAATTATGGACCAAATGGAATGATCTCATGGGCCTGTACACGCCCGTGCACCCATGCATCACTCATTGCCAAAATTGGAAACTCACTTCAAGGGTGCAAATATCACTTGATTCAGCTATAAATAGAGACCATATGCATCAGAAATTAGGACTCCTTCGCGCCAGCTTTGATCCCAAACACCAAACCCTTCCATTTGAGAGGATAAACCTGAGAATTTCCTTTGGAAATTGAGTTGGAATCTCACTGTTTTGAGATTCAAAACTCCAGGAATCCAATACCTTTTATGCATTCTAATCTACTTTTGCAAGCATCCTTAGCAAGATCAAGAATGAGCCAAAGCAAGAATAATTGAATCCAGATCTGCATTGAAGGTATTTTTCAGAAAACTTCATCTCTTCGATTCTCACTCAATTCTCCATAATTCTCTTGGATCCTTGGTTGTCTGAAGTCCTACCAATGTAGGCAACAAGATTGAGTTGCTTTGAGGTCAAATCGAAGCAACTCAGATCATGCACCTCAAATTTCAACTCCTTGTATCTCTCAATATACTTGGAGTTAGGATGAATTGAGGCCAGATTCGTTCTCACTGCCATTTTTACTTTAAAATCATGTCCTTATTTTTAATTCTAGTGATGGTTATGATTGGACCAGTCCGGCGAGGCTCGCCTGAGAAGGAGACCAGAGCTTTGCTCCGGGGATGAGTTGGCAAGGTCCAGAGCCACATGATCTGTTTGAATTAATCTAATCACATGTGTTGGTTTGAATGACCTTGTTTGTGGCGTGCTGACTAGAGTCCATCATGGATTGCGCGTTTGTGGCCACTTGATCTGCCACGTCAATTAATGAGGGAGATCAAGTGGTCCACGTTTTTTCTTATTATTTGATTTTCATTTTATTTGTGTTATTTTCATTAATTCATATTAATTTTAATATTGATCCAAAAAATATGAGAGTTTCACCAAAAAAATTTAAATAAATTTCTCTTTTATTTTCTGAATTAAAATTATTTTTTGGATCATTATTAATATTTTTCATGATTTAATTGATTTTTTTGAATATTTTTAATTATTTAAAAATAGTTTTAAGTTTCAAAAACTAATGAAATTTTTTCTCCAAGGTCCTTTGACCTTATTTGACCTATGATAAATCTCATTGCCATTTCTTTGGTGTTTTGATGAGGATTTAGGAATTTGGCAAACCATAATTTAATTTAATGCATTTTTTAATTGTTTTTAATTGATTACATGTCAAATAAATTGTGTTGAGCTTCTATTATTGACTTGTTGAGTTTGACTTGTGTTGTTGGGCCTTGGTCAAGGCTGATTTGACTTTGTTGAGTTAAGACCATTGAATTTAGGGGATTAATGAAATGTACATTTCATCTCCCAAAATGAATGAATGATCTTAATTTGGTAAAAGTCCTCCTTTGACCAATTTGTGTTGATTCCATTCTCCCTCCCTCTTCATCTCATTCCCCTTCTTTATTCATTCATGTCATGGACCTATGATATCTCAATATCCTAAGGCTAGTTGATTGCAAAATCAACATGAGTATGGATGAGATTAGGTCCACCACTTTGCATATTCTTTTTGTGTGTGGTATGTTTTATGAGGATAGTCCATTATATTATGTCTCTAACATGCATTAACACCAAAATTCTATTGTCCGACCTCAAATAGTTGTGACTTCTACATAAGTCTAATTACGATTGCTTAACATAGCGCTAAATTTGTAACACAAAAGGCATATCATTCTAGTAAGTGAGATTGTAAGTCTCCCCTCTTTCATGGTATTGTGTGGAAACTTGGCCTTTTTTCCTTCCTTTGGAAGATTTCTTAGTTCAAGGATCCATGCTTGTGATAAGTAGGTTGAGTGTTCTCCAAAGAATGACTTAAACAATACAAAAGCAAAATCAATACTAACTTCTAATCAACTAACAACTAACATTTAATTTCAGGCCATTTACTTTTATGCACTTTAATTTCAAGCCTTTATTCATTTGCCATTATTCATACCATTCAATTTGTTTATTTTAATGTCATTTTCACTGTGCTCACTTGAGCCATACTTTGTGAATATATTGTGTTTGTATATACTTGTTTTGTGTTTGTGGTCTTTTATTCTTAATGTACATAATAAGAACAAAAACCTTAAAAAACATTTTTGTATGGACTGTTGGATTTGATCTGAGACAATGGACTTAGAATTAGGCAACACTCCCTATGCAAAGGACTTGGCCAATGCCAACTTTCATGAAAACCAAGTGCTTGTGAAGTGAACAGTCATCTGATATAATATTGAAGATCCATTTGAGTTCATCTGCAACATGATCATATTGAAGTTGTTATTTTGAACCTGTGTCTAATGCCTACCTTTGAAGTCATCTGATACATGGGAAACTTTAAAGAAAATCATGGAGTTGCTAAGCTTGGATATGGCTATCTTTATTTGATGTCTTGTTCTTCATATTTCTATTTGTGTATTGATATTGCTTGATTCTAAATTCCAAGGTAAATTTGGGTTTCTATATGACATTCTTGTTTATTGAATTATAGCCCATTGGTCAGATCTTTTCAACTCTCATCTTTTAAATTTGTGCTTAGGATTAGTCTCTTCATCTCCTCCCCATTTCTTTAATTTCAAAATCTCTCCCTCCTTTTTAAAATCTTCTTTGCTTGTGATTTCTAAGCTTAGATTTATTGCAAATTAGAAACTTTAGCCTTATGCCATTGCATTTTTTAACTCTCTTTCTTAAACAAACTCGTAAATGAACTTAACTATACTCGACTTAAAATTTCAAAAGCCAAAAAGAACTAACACTCATTCAAACATTTTTAGGCCCTTTGTGCCTATTTCAAACGTAAAATTTTGTTAAAAGCAACTCTTGAAATTGATACCACGAACTACGAGGTTTTGATCCCTCATTTTATGTTGGTACGTAGGCACAAGTCCGAAGGTCTTGTCAAACACAAAAAATATAATTAATGAATTATTTTCTCATCTCTCCACTCTATTTATTGCAAACATCATTTTGTACAAAAACACATATGCACACAAGAAAGGGCTCCCTAGGAGTACCTAGGACACTTTGGGTGCTAACACCTTCCCTCTGTGTAACCAACCCCCTTACCTGTAATCTCTGGCATTTAATTAGTTTTGATTTGAAAACTTCTTATTTTTTGGGTTTTGTTCGTACTTATCCCTTTTCCTTTGGAAACAATAAAAGCGCGGTGGCAACTCTAGTTTTATTGACGTCTAGCTTATCCATAGCTTGATGATCATGAATTTATCGCTACAGCGTGTATTTGGTCTTGGAAGAAGGGTCGGCTTGAAGTTTTTTTTGGACCATTACAACCAATTAACGAAGTAAACAGTAGGAGATAAATTGAAGAGATAGTTATTGAAAAGATAGGTGAGGTATTAGGACAGAAGCGGGAGAAGTGGACTGAAGAGGCGATGGATAATTGGACTCGGGAGGAACGTGAGAGGGTGCATCTTGAGAAGCGGGAGAGGGTGTTGAAGCATAAGCGAGAGAGGATGTTGCAGTATTTGTGGGAGGAGAAAGAGAGGATATCATAGGAGGAGCAGGAGAAGATGTTGCAGGAGATGTGAGTGGAGCGAGAGAGGTTGGCTAAGGTTGAATGAAAGAAGTGTACTAGTGATGTGATTGAGGTATAAGTCTAATTTAAAATATGTGTGTCCTATGTTCTTGTTAATGTTTGTGTATTTTAACTTTTATATTGTATTTCAGTTGTTTTTATGATGCAAAAATTGAAATCAATGGGTGTGCTCAACCACCCAATTCTAAATTAGTTAGACATGCATGAGAAAGTAGTTGAGAAAGTTGTTATGAGTGGTACAAGTATGAAAGATAGTTGTTATGTCTCGCATCAGAATATTAATACCACACCACCGCAAGCAGATAACACTCGGAGACTATCAAGAATGATAGACGAGATTCCAGAACTCACTGAGTTCAAATTAAAACATGAACCACAACAATCTTTTATACTTCATAATATTTTCCTTGTAGAATTTTTGAAGACAGATGATTGGTTGGGCATACCTGTAATACAATTGTGATACTCGTAAGTATAATTTTTATGGTGATTTCAATTTATATTCTTTGCTCTCATGCTTTAACATAAAAATTTGACTTTTGCATTAACTTTTAATTAGGGTCTTGCATGAAATGTGTGTTCAAAGGAAATTGAAACAATATTGTTTCTTAGATACATTGAACATTCAGTTTTGAGGTAATGCAACAAACACTATCCAAATGTACATACAAATAAGTTGGTTAGTGAGAATAAAGAATTCTATCTAGCATCGTTTTTCCATAAGTAAGTATATGCTTTAATTTGTGTTTTCATTTATAAATCAATTTTACACACATTATTAATTATTCTGAGTGTTTATGTAGGAACCAATGGAAACTAATCATTTTATGTTCGAAGAAAAATATTGTGGTCATGTTATGCTCGTTACACTATAAACTTGATGAAAATATGTAAACGGTTTTGAGCGGGTAAGTGATATTATTTGTAATACTCAAATTTTACCTTTAGTTTTGAATAATTTGTATTCATGTTTAATTTTTATCAACATGTAAAACTATGAAGGTATACAATTTTATGAAACGTAATCTACAAGGTAGAAAGTCAAAGTTCATAAAACCACATGTAAGTATTACTTATGATTTTTGATATTCTTTTATTTTCTCTAATGTATTATTTGTGCTAATTAGTACCTATATGAACATTATTTATAGTCGCGAAAAGAACCTGAAAGCTTTGAATATGGATACTATGTTATGAGACATATGTTTAATATTGTCTTCAGGAGCACTATCAATGGATGACTTAAGGTATTAATGTTATCCATATATATGTAATTTATGTATATTTGTTAAGTTAATGTTGATTTTGTTATTTTATCATAATTTAAATTTTGTTCAAATCATAGGGGTTTGGCGACGAAACATCATTCCCACAAGAAGATGTAGATAATATTCGATCACGTTGGGCCGATGCCTTCCTATCTTATCATGAATCTCATAAACAATAGTTTTTCTTGGTTGTTGTAAGCATTGTATAGATGTTTTATCATTATATATGCAAATATGTATAGGTTCTCTTTGTAGAAGTTATGTGTATCCCAAATGTCATTGTAAGTATTGTAAGCATTGTACATTTGGTTTTGTAAACAATGTAAATTTGGTATTTTGTGTTATGTTCTGTATAAAATACAAATGATCTGATTTTGTCACATAATTTGTATGTTATGTGTAAAAAATGATATAGGTCAGCTCGATAAGGTACCCAATTCTAACAAAACCTAAGCATATGTAATAAACCGATACCAATTGAATAAACGATAAACTATGCTAGAATTGAAATACCTAAGCATGCAAATTCTACGAAAATTAAATGCAAGAGAGTGTGTGTGTGTGTGTGTGTGTGTGTGTGTGTGTGTGTGAGAGAGAGAGAGAGAGAGAGATGACATCGAGATTTATAGTGCTTTGACGTTCGTCATCGCTTTACCTACGTGCACTCTTAAATGGTTTCCCATTAGAACTTGCACTGTTCCTTTTTGTTTGAAAATATTTGCAAGAGTTCATACAATCTCCAATCCACAATAATGCTGAGAAAAATAAAATCTATTATCTGGATCTTGACTTGTATACAATGTAATGTCAAACTCTTATGTGTAATCTTTACTCGATTAATGTTTCTTAAATCCTCCAATATCACTAATCTTCTCCAAGCCTTTGTGTGTAGCAATCAATCTATTGAACTTACCGATTCCTTGAGCAATGAATTTTCTGAAGGTTTAAGAAGTACTCCGCCTTGTCCGTAGCCTTCCACACAATCACTATTAAGGCAATCTGGAGAGAAGAACTTCCTACTTTTCTTTTGAATTTGTCAACACCAATGACAATCACCTCAATATTGCAAACTACCTAAAAATATCACCAATTCTTCAAGAACAATTAGTTTCAAGAGTGTGTCTCCTTCAATCAATTAAAAATATTTCGTTATCAAGATTTGAATCAAATTGAAGCTGATTTATAAGAATGTTAAAGCAAGAACTTGAACTTTCAAAAACAAAGGGTATTTATTTTTCACATAATCATACAAAAATGAATATGAATTTGTTGATTTGTTACATGAGAAATGATGAAAAATAGATTTTATATGTGCTTGAGATTAAGCAATAAAAATGGTTGAAAATGTTAGTTAGATTTGAATAAAGAGCATTTCATGATTTGAATCAAATGAACAAGTGAAATGGAATAAAATAAAAATAGATTTTTGACCCATTTTTTAGTTGATTCGAATTAAGAGAAAATTATAATTCAAATCAAAGATTCGGTGATTCAAATCATGTGTTACTTCTGATTCAAATCAAAAAGGCTGAGCCAAATGAAAAACATAGAAAATTTGTCTGATTCAAATCAGGTGTATAAATTGATTTGAATCAATTCTGACAGAGGTGGACCAAAGTTGGGTGATTCTAATCATGTGTAAAATTTGATTCAAATCAAATTTATTGAAAATTGAGGGTTTATCTCTGTCCAAAATGATTTGAATCAGGATTTATGCTTGATTCAAATCAAACACCCAAAATTCCAAACTTTCATAATTTTAAAAAAAATTGAGATTTTTCTTTCCACCTAAATTGAATCAATAACATATATGGCGCCTATTCCACTGGATCATGCAACTGATTAAAAGCGGCATGATTAAGTTTAAACCTAACCAATGCTTTATGTATGCTAAAAACTAATCATTTCAAAAATTGATCCAGAGAGGTGGAATCACGAAGGAGACTCAATAGTCGAAAGTAAATCAAAATGAAATCAATAGTAAAGCAACATAATACCGTATTGTGGTGCTCCCCCTAAATGCATAAGGGACATGCAACTACATGAAGGTCATAGAAAACCCTAACAATACTCTTATATAAAGGGTCTCTGCCATAAAACCAGAGTATATACTCTTAAAAGTCTAAAAGGATTACTCCTTGCCTTATTCATTCATTTACTGGTGTCAAAGTGTTTTGCAGGTACCACTATCAATCACACCTCCAAACCGAGAAGAAGCTTTCACAGACTAAATGTTATCGGACATTGTCATCTTATGAATTTCCAACTCTCTGTTGGGATACATCGGTTTGAATAAGATCATTTTTCATCTTCTTATTTAATCACTTTTGAATTTGCTTTCACAGGAGTACATGATGAGTTGCAGTTAAGCATAATAAGTATCTTCAAGATATCCAAGATGTACTTTCTCTGGTGAATTACAAATCCTTTCATGACTGCATCAAATTTGAGGCCAAGGAAATAACTTAGATCTCCCAAGTTACACATATCAAATTAAGTGGTCATGCTTAATTTAAGATTCTCAATTCAATTGCAATTGTTCTCGTGATGAGTAAATCATCTACATATACACATTATGTTGAGGTTTCCCAGATTCACATCTTTCACATATATTCCATGTTCAATTGTTTACTTGGAATAACTATTTTGCTTTATAAATTTAGCAATCCTCATACTCCATACTCTTAAAAAAAATTCAAGACATAGAGAACCTTATTAAACTTTGAGACCATATCTTCTTCATATTTCTCATTGAATTCCTAAGGATGTTTAACATCCGCTTCAAGAAATCTGCTGAGAAATGTAGACTTGAAGTCTAGTTGAATAAGATTCCATTACAAGAAGTTGACTGCAACTATCACTAATTTGATTGTCTCAAATCACTGGTGCAAAATGTTTTAAGGATTTGAGGAAATATGTTTGCAATAAAAGTAGTGTCAAAATAAGGGGGGAAAGTAAAATACATATTGAAATAATTGTTGCTAAAGCAAAAGGCTTTATAACTTAAGGATAATGCATAAACCTTCCCTAAAAACACTTGATTCAAAGAGAAAATTGAAGAAGGGTCGTCAGATGATAGAAGAAGTTAGATACTGGCATCTGTCGACCTGGACGGTCATAATTGGACCTGAAGAACGAAGGTCATCGAAAACACTAACAATACCCTTATATAAAGGGTATCTGCGATAAAACCAAAGTATATGCTCTTAAAAACCTAAAAGGATTATTGCTTGCCTTATTCATTTATTTACTGGTATTAAAGTGTTTTGCACGTACCACCCTAAATCACACCTTCAAACTAAGAAGAAGCACTCGCAGACTAAGTGTTACTGGACATTGTTATCTTATTAATTTCCAACTCACTATTTGGATACTTAGGTATGGATAAGATCATTTTTCATCTTCTTTTTTGCTTAATTTTGAATTTGTTTTCATAGGAGTACTTTATGAGTTGTAGTTCAGCATAATAAATCTCTTCAAGATATCCATGATGGTCTTTCTCTAGTGAATTACCTAGCCTTTCACGTCTGCATCAAATTTGAGGCCAGTGAAATAAGTTAGGCCTCCTAAGTCACACATATCAAATTAACTTATCATACTTAATATAAGATTTTCAATCCAATTGCAATTGTTTCTTGTGATGAGTAAATCATCTGCATATACATATTATGTTGAGGTTGTCCATATTCACATCTTTTACATATATTCCATGTTCAATTGTTTACATGGAATAACTAATTTGATTTATAAATTTATCAATCCTCTTATTCCATACTCTTAAAACTTTTTTCAAGACATAGAGAATCTTATACAGCTTTGAGGCCATATCTTCTTTATATTTCACAATGAATTCCTAAGGATGTTTAACATCCTCTTCAAGAAATCAGTTGAAAAATATAGAGTTGAAGTCTAGTTGAATAAGATTCCATTACAAGAAATTGACTGCAACTATCACTAATTTCACTGTCTCAATTCATTGGGGCAAAATGTTTTGGGGATTTAAGGTCGTGTGTTTGTAAAGTCTTTGTCTTTTAACAAGTTTTTCCTTATGTTTGGAAATTAAGCCATCTAGAGGATGCTTGATTTTGTAGACTCATTTGACTACAGTAGGTTTATTCTATGATGGTGATGATATTATATTCCATGTTTGATTTCCATGTTTAGGGTTTAGGTCATGCTCTTGATAATCACGTTCCTCGTCAAGACCATTATGTTCAGAGATATACATTGTTGTGATCTCATCATGAATTCACACACCTCTTGAAAAAATGTTTCAAATTCTCTTGAAATATATTTACCACCTCCAAAAATATGGGGAATTTTGAGTTGCCTTTTAGTATTTGATTTTCTACCATCACTTTAAACATTGAAAACTTAAACCAAGTGGTCAACTATTTCATATTTAATCGTTATCAAATACACACGCGTCATTCTATTGAAATCATCCGCAAAGGAAACAAATTCTATTTGTTCCCTCTCAATGAAACTACCAACATCAAAAGTACTAGATCAATATATTCCCTCTCACGAGCTTATAACTTAAACTTCTTAATTTTTTCAATAATCTCATTGAAGTAGCTTATATAACTTTTTTTATCTCAACTTTTGAACATGTATCTTAAAAGAAAAAATGTAAATATTAATTTAACATTTTTTCATTTCATTTAACATTTATAAGATATATGATGGGAGACGACTTTATGTTTATCTAGTTCGATGAGAAAGAGATAGTTGTTAATTATGTAACTGTGATCGTGATTAATTTTCAATTCAATTATAAAGTCTTTATTTTTCACTATAAGACTTCTGCATCAAAAAACTCTGATATTTCATTTTGAAAATCGTTCAAATTTTTAAAAGGGTTTATTTACCCCCCCCCCCCCCCCCCCCCCCCCCCCCCCCCCCCCCCCCTCTAGATTGTTTCTCTACTCCATATTCCTACCCAGTAGCATTATCCATAGTTGAAGCAAAATACTTCGTTGGATGAAGTTGTCGTGCTCAAGTAATCTGGATGAAATTGTGGAACCTTGTTTTGCAGGTGATATGCTTTTAACAAGGACTACAACTTTTGATGATGATAACTAATGATTACAAATATTTAATGATGTCAACTAATGTCTTATGACAAGTCAAACATAAGTTATTATGCGGATAAAGAGGCAAACCTAAGTATTATGGTTTTATGAACTTGACTATTCGACGATGGCAACCAAATGGAATATAAGTTTAAGCCTCATATCAAGTGAACTCAAGCAAGTGTCTACTAAAGAAAATATTTGACAAATTCATGAAGTGCAAGAAAGCCCTACCTTAATTAATATGAGTGAATATTTTGTAAAGCATACGGCCTTTCTCGTAAAAGTACATGGCTAAAGCACACACACACATTGAAAACATCTTTTCAAAATAGTTTTTATCAAAAAAATATTTTTTTAAAATGTCTTTAAGTTATGCCAGATGAATTGTGAGTTTTCAGAATTGTTGTGGGCAAAGTTTTGATTTTTCTAATCGATTAGCTCAGTTAAAAATTGAGCTCGAAACGATTAGGACATCATCTTAATGATGTGCAACAGCTAGATATTTATATTTCCTATTTTGAACTTACAATTGATTATATTTTGAATATCTTATCGATTAGCATTAGGCATTAATCTATTAGGATGTCTTAAAAATAATTAATTTCAAATTCCTATTTGAGTCAACCACTAGCTTATAAATAGAGGTCATTTTCATCATTTCAAACCATAAATAATATTTTTTTTACATTTCTCACTTTCTCCCTCTCTCTCTCTCTAAACTTTTTTACTTTCTCTCATTAATATTTTAGCCGAAGTGCTTCTGCGAGAAATTTATTTGTGAGTGAGGATAAGTTGTAATTCTGGAAGGATATAATTGTAAAATTCATCAAGGGAATTTTTATTTAAACCTTGGTTGAATATTATCAATTAAGGGATTATTTAGGTTAGAAGTTAAACTCGTAAAAGCTTTTGGTTTGGAGATTGTGTGATCAAACCCTTTGTTTAGGTTCGACATAAGCCCGTGGTAAAATCTTATTGGTTCTTGGTTAGCCCATGGTGAAACCAAGGTTAGGTAAAAGCTTAGTCTGTGGTAAAAGTTTGGATAAGGTTCGAGAATAGCCATGTATTAAAATCTCTCAAGTTATTAGTTAGCTCGTGTAAAACCAATGTGTAAGGTTCATGAGCTCAACCTATGATAAAAGCTTACAAAGTTTGTTTAGAAACTTAAAGACTAACCTCTCCAAGATTCTCGTAGAGAGAGGACTAACCGCTTCGATCTACTGCGTGGAAAAAGTACTAATCGCTTTGATCTTCTGTTTGGAATAAAAGACTCAACAGTTATATTCCAAGTCTTATTGTTTGGTTGAAAGTCAACCATTTTCTTTGAATAAATGGGATTCGTGAGTATTACCTACTAAAAACTCTCAAAATTTATTGGATACTCTCAAGATCAATTCTTGGGGACATGACTAAGTCCTTTCTTGATTGATTCTATATAATCCTTGGTGTTCCTCCCTTTTCCTAAAATATTTATTTTCCAAAATTTCTCTTCTATAATTTATTTTATGTTGCTTAGTATTTAAATTGTTTTTAAACTCTGATTTTTATCCGCAAATTTTTCAAAACCACATTCTTTCTAAACCACACAATTCATCCCCCCACCCCCTTCATCCCTCTTGTGTGTAAATTTACATGTCCAACAAGTGGAATCAGAGTCTAGCTCTTGTTTAAGGAATAAACATATCAGGAGGAAGATGACTTCTGACAAGAGATATTTTCTAAACACACCACCACTTTTCAATGATAATAGGTTCGATATTTGGCAAGCTAGGTTTATAATTTTTTTACAAAGCATAAATAATCAGTTTTGAGAAACAATAGGCAATAGTCAATTTATCCATACTCATCAAGTAAATGATGAAGTAGCAGATAAACATGAATCCCTTTGGACCGAAGAGGAAAAGAGAAAATATGAAATAGATTTCAAAACCAAAAGCTTAATATCAATGTCTTTAGAAGATAGCAAATTTTACTATGTTCATCAATGCGATACCTCCAAGTATTGAACAAGAGAAGATGAACATATAAGGCGAAGAAAATAAAGATACCACGCTTTGATGTTTTTCAAATTTTAAAAATATTTGGAGTTTTTTTAGAAATTGTATCAATAACAGATTTTATAAGAATTAAGAATTGGAAGTTTAATCCAACTCTTAAATCAAAATATGGGAGCCTTCATGAGTTTCAGGAAAATCATGAAAGAAGGAAATTGTAGAGAAATAAAACGAACTAGTTCAATTACTCAAAGATGAAGTAATGCAAAAACCGAAGAATTATCATATTCATCATACTCATATCATACAACTCATGTGAAATCCTTCAAAAGGACATACTTGAATGATACTTGGAGATTCAACATCAAATGATGGACCCTCTTGTTCGAAGAAGGACAAAGAAGAAGAAGAAATTTCTTCAATACTCGAACGAGGAAAATGAGGAGAGAAGTCAACCTTGGGAAGAAACGTAAAAGAATCTTATTCTAATGAATAATATGAAATATGCTTAAAGGTATCCTACAAGGGAGATATTATTCCATGTATCTGAAGGAGAATAGCGAACCAAAATGCAGCGAAAATTAAAAAAAAAAACTCCTTTAGTGATCCTTACGAATGGGCATGATCAGTGATAGAATTGTTACCTCTTGTGGAGATTAAAACCTTTGATGCAGATCTAGGGAGTGATCATGAATGTTGAATGGTGACAACGCCTCTACTCAATCCACACGAACATATTTTTTCAATCTCAGTGCTAGCTGCTACAAATGAAGGCTTTGAGTGAGAGAGAGAGAGAGAGAAACGAAATTTTCATCTAGTTAAATGCTACCGCATAAGGATTCTATTTATAGAACCACTTGTGTGGGCTGCAAGCTAAAAATCCCACTTAAGTGTATGTGGCACATATCTTATGATATACCAAAATCACTTAAGCGTGTGGTACGTTACCATATTTCGTATTCTACTTAAGTGCATCCTACCTTACGATGTTCTATAATTCACTTAAGTGCACCGTACCTTACGGTGTTCCTTATTTACTCCATCTCTCATCAATTTGTCCTTTTGTATGTGACCCTGTAGGTTCTCACGACATTGGTAATCATATTAAATCATGTATTTAAAATAACAAACAGTGAGTGGTATCTAGCAACACATCACTGCTACCTAAGACACGAAAATGTCATGTGATCTGACAAATCCTTTTGTGATAATACTTATGTGTACAATTGCCCTTTTGCCCTTATGTCTATATTGAACACAAGGCATAGACCGTGTCATCCTTGTCCAATTCAATCTTGGGCCCTTAGACACTTATCCTGTTACGCAGGATGGGAAAATTCCATCTAGGTCACTCATGTCCCTCAGCAAGCTTCATGAAGTATCCATCAACTGTCTTTATGGTCATCCAGTTACGGACAATGTTTGATCAGCAATAAGGCACTCGACTCTACATCTAGGGTCCATAGTGGTTTCAGACCAAAGGGTGGTATAAACCATTATCACCATGAGAATAACTTATGACACTTTGCATAATATTCTATATAGTATTCTCATAGCGAGTCAGTCAAGTATAAATATTACTCTTAATATTCATACATATGTTTAAGACTTGATAACTCTTTATCCATGATCCATGAGATGTGATCATCAGTCTATATACATAATAGTCTTAATGCTTTAATGTTATCCCACTTCACAACAAATCTCGACTACGGATGCTTTAAGAATAGTGTCCTTATGTTTAATGGGATCTCATGATTAAGTCACACTTTATACATTAAACAGACTAGCTATTCTAGGGACTTTATTAAACAAACATAATAAAGAAAAAAAGCCTTTTATTATTAATAAATAGTTTAATACAAGTACCAAAAATATTGGCCTATATGGCTTACACCAACAATCTCCCACTAGCACTAGAGCCAATCATGCATACCCCTAATGCCCATAGATCTAGTATGGCCATCATGCTTCTGCTGCGCAAGAGGCTTTGTCAGTGGGTCAGCAATATTGTCAAGTGTAGGTACTCTGCATATTTTCACATCTCCTCTATCTATTATCTCTTGAATGAGGTGATAACGCCTAAGTATGTGTTTGGATCGTTGGTGAGATCTAGGCTCCTTAGCTTGTGCGATAGCACCATTGTTCTCACAACAGAGATCAATGGGATCCACAATGCTAGGAACTATGCCAAGTTCACTAATGAACTTTTGGATCCAAACAGCTTTCTTTGATGCACTTGAGGAAGCAATATACTCGGCCTCGGTTGTAGAATCAACAATTGTATCTTGCTTTGAACTTTTCTAGCTTACAACGCCACCGTTTAAGTAGAACACATAACCAGATTGCGATCTAAAGTCATCCTCATCTGTCTGGAAGCTAACATCGGTGTATCCAATTACAGCAAGCTCTTCTTGACCTTCATATATCAAGAATGATTCCTTAGTCCTTCTGAAAAAATTAAGGATATTCTTGACAACTACCCAATGAGCATCACCGAGATCAGATTGGTACATACTCGTTGCACTTAGAGCATACGAGACATCTGGTTGAGTACATAACATGGCATACATGATAGATCCTATTGAAGATGCATATGGAACCTTATTCATGCGATCCCTTTCTTCCTTAGTTGAATGGGATTGTAATTTTGACAGACACAGGCCATGTTGCATAGGTATGAATCCTTTCTTGAAATCATGCATATTAAAGTGTCTCAGCACTTTGTCTGTGTATGTACTCTGACTTAAGCCAAGCAGTTTTTATGATCTATATCTATAGATCCTAAGTCCAAATATATAGGTTGCTTCACCTAGGTCCTTCATAGAAAAGTATTACCCCAACCAAGACTTTACTTGTTGCAGGGTGGGGACATCGTTTCCAATGAGTAATATTGAAGGAGAAGAGTGATCCAAAACGCAACGGAATTTAAAAAAAAAATCTCCTTTAGTGATCCTTACGAATGGGCATGATCGGTGATAGAATCGTTACCTCTTGTGGTGATTGAAACCTTTGATGCAAATCTACGGAGCGATCATGAACGTTGAATGGTGACAACGCCTCTAGTCAGTCCACACGAACGGATTCCTTCAATCTCAGTGCTAGCTCCTACAAATGAAAGCTTTGAGTGAGTGAGAGAGAGAGAGAGAGAGAGAGAAACAAAATTGCAACTGCACAAATGCTTTTGCACAAGGGTTCTATTTATAGAACCACATGTGTGGACTGCAAGCTAAAAATCTCACTTAAGTGTATGTGGCCCATATCTTATATTATGCCAAAATCACTTAAGCGCGTGGTACCTTACCATATTTCGTATTCTACTTAAGTACATTGTACCTTACGATGTTTTACAATTCACTTAAGTGCACCGTACCTTATGGTGTTCCTTAGTTACTCTATCTCTCATCAATTCGTCCTTTTATGTGTGACCCTGTAGGTTTTCGCGGCATTGGAAATTATATTAAATCATGTATTTAACATAATAAACAGTGAGCGGTATCTAGCAACACATCACTGCTACCCAAGACACGAAAATGTCATGTGATCTGACAAATCATTTTGTTATAATACTTATGTGTGCAATTACCCTTTTGCCCTTATGTCTATATTGAACACAAGGCATAGACCGTGTCATCCTTGTCCAGTTCAATATTAGGCCCATAGACATTTATCATGTTACGCAGGATGGGAAAATTCCATCTAGGTCACTTGTGTCCCTCAGCATGCTTCGTGGAGTACCCATCAACTGTCTTTATGGTCATCCAGCTACGGATAATGTTTGATCAGCAATAAGGCACGCGACTCTACATCTAGGGTCCATAGTGGTTTCAGGTCGAAGGGTGGTATACACCATTATCACCATGAGAATAACTTATGACACTTTGCATAACATTCTATATAGTATTCTCATAGCGGGTCAATCCATATTAAATATTACTCTTAATATTCATACCTATGTTTAAGACTTGATAACTCCTTATCCATGATCCATGAGATGTGATCATCAGTCTATATATAATAGTCTTAATGCTTTAATGTTATCCCACTTCATAATAAAGCTCTACTACAGATACTTTAAGAATAGTGTCCTTATGTTTAATGTGATCTCATGATTAAGTCACATTTTATACATTAAATGGACTAGTTATTCTAGGGACTTTATTAAACAAACATAATAAAGAAAAAGCCTTTTATTATTAATAAATAATTCGATACAAGTACCGAAAGCATTGGCCTCTAGGGCTTACACCAACAATATCCCATTAGCACTAGAGCCAATCAGGCATACCCCTATGCCCATAGATCTAGTATGGCCATCATGCTTCTGTTGCGCAAGAGGCTTTGTCAGTGGGTCAGCAATATTGTCAAGTGTAGGTACTCTTCATATTTTCACATCTCCTCTATCTATTATCTCTCGAATGAGGTGATAATGCCTAAGTATATGTTTGGATCGTTGGTTAGATCTAGGTTCCTTAGCTTGTACGATAGCACCATTATTATCACAATAGAGACCAATGGGATCCATAATGCTAGGAACTATGCGAAGTTCACTAATGAGCTTTTTGATCCAAACAACTCCCTTTGCTGCACTTAAGGCAGCCATATACTCGGCCTCAGTTGTAGAATCGTCAATTGTATCTTACTTTGAACTTTTCCAACTCACAGCGCCACCATTTAAGCAAAACACATAACCAGATTGCGATCTAAAGTCATCCTTATCTGTCTGGAAGCTAGCATCGGTGTATCCAATTATAGCAAGTTATTTCTGACCTCCATATATCAAGAATGAGTCCTTAGTCCTTCTCAAATACTTAAGGATATTCTTAACAGCTACCCAATGAGCATCACCGGGATCAAATTGGTACCTACTCATTGCACTTAAAGCATACGAGACAATTGGTCGAGTACATAACATGGCATACATGATAGATCCTATTCCAGATGCATATGGAATCTTATTCATGCGATCCCTTTCTTCCTTAGTTAAAGGGGATTGTGTTTTTGATAGACACAGGCCATGTTGCATAGGTATGAATCCTTTCTTGGAATCATGCATATTAAAGCGTCTCAGCACTTTGTCTATGTATGTACTCTGACTTAGGCCAAGCAGTTTTTGTGATCTATCTCTATAGATCCTGATTCCTAATATATAGGCTGCTTCACCCAGGTCCTTCGTAGAAAATCATTTCCCCAACCAAGACTTTACTTGTTGCAGGGTAGGGACATCGTTTCCAATGAGTAATATGTCATCTACATATAATACCAGGAAAACGATCATGCTCCCACTAACCTTCTTGTAGATACAAGGCTCATCTTCGTTCTTGATGAATCTATATTGTTTTACTGTTTCATCAAAACGAAGATTCCATCTTCTGGAAGCTTGGTTCAATCCATAGATTGATCTTTGTAACTTACATATCTTTTGGGCTTCTTCTGGTATGTCAAATCCTTCAGGTTGTGTCATGTACACATCCTTAAGAAGATTCCCATTAAGGAAAGCAGTTTTGACATCCATCTGCCATATTTCATAATCATGATATGCAGCGATAGCAAGTAAAATCCGAACAGATTTAAGCATTGCAACTGGTGAAAAGGTTTCATCATAGTCAACCTCGTGAATTTGTTTATATCCTTTTGCAACCAGTCTTGCCTTATAGGTATGTACCTTACCATCCATGTCAGTCTTCTTTTTGAAGACCCACTTGCATCCTATACGGTTAACTCCTACAGGAGGCTCTACCAAGGTCCAAACTTGGTTTGTGTACATGGAATCCACTTCAGATTTCATGGCTTCTAGCCATTTCTCAGACTCGAGACCAGTTATGGCCTCTTGGTAGGTCACAGGCTCATCTTAATCCATGAGTAATACATAACCTTGATCAGTTATGAGATATCCATATCCCTCAGGTAGGTGACGTATCCTGCTTGACCTATGTTGGTCTCGTTCTACTTGAGCAGGTTGCTCTTCCATAACTACTTGTGTTTCCTGCTCTAATTCCTCCATAGGTGTATCAATGCTTTGTGATTCTTGAATTTCTTCAAGCTCTACTTTCCTCCCACTGATTCCTTTGGAAATAAAATCCTTTTCTAGGAAAACTCCAGTTCGAGCGACAAACACTTTGCCCTCAGAAGGATTGTAGAGGTAATACCCTCTTGTTTCTTTATGATACCCCACAAATAAGCATTTGTCAGATTTGGACTCAAGCTTAGTTGAAATTTCTCGTTTCACATAAACTTCGCAACCCCAAATCTTCATGTAAGACCTATGTGGTTTCTTACCACTCCATGTCTCATATGGTGTCTTCTCAACCTTTGTGGATGGAACACGGTTAAGTGTGTAAGTTGATGTCAATAGTGCATGTCCCCAAAAGGAGTTTGGAAGATCGGCGTGACTCATCATGGATCGGACCATGTCTAACAAGGTTCGATTTCTTCTCTCAGATACACCGTTCCATTGGGGTGTTCCAGAAGGAGTAAGTTGGGATAGGATCCCACACTCTTTCAGATGGTCATCAAACTCTAGGCTTAAATACTCGCCACCTCGATTTGATCGAAGATTTTTAATATTCTTACCTAGTTGGTTTTGTACTTCATTCTTGAATTCCTTGAACTTTTCAAATGACTCTGATTTGTGTTTCATTAATTACACATAACCATATCTACTGAAATCATCAGTAAATGTGATGAAGTACTGAAAACCTCCTATGGCTGGTATGTTCAGTGGTCCACATACATCAGTATGTATGAGGGCCAAAAGATCATTAGCTCTTTCACCTTTTCCTGTGAGTGGAGACTTTGTCATCTTTCCAATTAAACAAGATATGCATGTCTCATATGATTCATAATCAAAAGAGTCCAAGAGTCCATCTCTATGGAGTTTGGAAATGTGTTTCTCATTTATGTGGCCTAATCGACAATGCCAAAGGTAAGTTGGATTTAACTCATTAGGTTTCATCCTTTTAGTATTAATGTTATAAATAGGCATTTCAAGATCAAGGACATATAGTACGTTGTTCATTTGTGCAGTAGCATAGAATATATCATTCAAATGAATGGAGCAACAATTATTCTTTATTATAAATGAAAAATTAAACTTATCCAAACAAGAAACGGAAATAATATTCCTGTTAATTGCAGGTACATAATAACAGTTCTCTAACTGAATTATTAAACCACTAGGTAAAGTCAATACATAAGTTCCTACGGCTAAAGCAGCAACCTTTGCTCCATTGCCAACTCGTAGGTCAACTTCACCTTTTGCAAAATCTCTACTCCTTTTTAGCCCCTGCACATTGGTACAAGTGTGAGAACCGCATCCAGTATCTAATACCCATGATGCAGAAGTAGATAAATTAATCTCAATAACAAAAATACTTGAAGTTGAAGTCCACTTCATTCTTCTTATCTTCCAGGTACTTTGGGGAGTTTCTCTTCCAGTGTCCGGTCTTACCGCAGTGGAAGCAGGTGCTTCCTTTGCTATGCCTCCACTAGGCCTCAAAGCAGGAGCAGTGGGTTTGGGTTTGGCAACTTTCTTGCCTTTCCCTTTATCACCCTACTTGGTGGGTCTTTTGTTCTGTCTCTTTCCATTTTCGATCATCAGAATGGACTTCCCTTTTGACTTCAGATTCTGCTCAGCAGTTCTTAACATGGCTAGCAGTTCAGGAAGAGATTTGTACATATCATTCATATTAAAATTAAGGACAAATTAACTTAATCTATCTGGAAAAGATTGCAAGATCAAATCAGTCGCAAGTTCCTTTCCGAGGGGAAAATCTTGAGCACATGGGGACCTACAGGGGCTCCCTCAGCTAACTTGCCTTGAAAAAGGGCTTTTGAAACTTCAAACCTTTCATTCCTTGCTTGTTCTTGATAGAGCATCTTCAGGTGTTCGATCATATCGAATGCTGTCATGTTCTCATGTTGCTTTTGCAACTCTGAGTTCATGGTAGCTAGCATGAGGCAAGCAGTTTCATTGGCATCATCGACATGCTTTTTATAAGCATATCTTTCTGCCTTAGGTGCAGAACTAGGAGGTTCCTCTTCAGGAACAGGTTTCTCCAAGACATACAACTTTCTATCATGTTTGAGGACAATCCTCAGATTTCGGTGTCAATCCAGAAAATTTATCCCAGACAATTTTTCCTTGTCAAGGATTGATCACAAAATGTTGTTAGAGGTGTTTTTTGTCATGGTAATCTACATGAAAATAATGAAAATATAAGTATCAATAACATATTTAATTAGGCCTTTAATTAAATATGCTTCCACTATTTTACTCAAAACAAATGACCCTCGCCATTTGATTCGGAAAATTCCGTTGGAAGATTTTCTAGTGGGTCGAGATCCACGTTTCACTTTGTTTTAAGTCCGTGCAGGCGGATTACACAAAACTAGGTTATTTAGGTAGGAACTCCTTCCAATTGTATCTAATACAACTCTCGAATATTTTAGTTGGGTGAATAACTCCTTATTCCAATCCATCACATGGATAATTTCCAACTCTTGCTTCTAAACGTATAAAATCTTATTATAATTTGTTTAGTTAAGTTTGACCCGTTTTTTTAGCAATTGGATATTACAATTATCCCATCGCACCTTACTAATATAGAGCATGCACCTCGCGAAGGCGAAACCTACATTATTCGATACTAGTCTTGATGAGTGCTAAAACTTGGAAAGCATAAACTTAATATTTAATTTGAGGGAATTCGCAATTATTATGATCTCACCGGCTTATTTATCATATAAATCATCTCTCACATGCATCAACATACATTCACATGCATCAACATACATACAAAATGAAACAGTTATGGCCCCTAGCGCAATTGTTCTCCCAAGCCAATGAGAGAACCTAAGATAACCTAATAACGATCTAAGCTTCGCCAAGAAAGATCTTCAAGGTTGTCCTCCTTTAATAGTATATTCTTCTATTTCTTCATGGCATTACATTACATAAAAGAAACTCATTTTACATACGAGGGAGTGAGATGAGAAAAGAAGTTACATTAAGAGATTAAAAGAGAGGCACGACACGCAGGTCGTATTTTAAAATCCCAAAACAAAATAAAGGAAAACTAAGGCCATAACCGATCACCACAAGACAATAATAATAAACACATTATTATTATTATTATTATTAATTTAAATTCTGTTAATTAAATAAACCAAATTAAATTTTGGCGACTTATCACACTACGCAGAGTTAGTTAGGGGTTCTGTTGCCCGGTCAGCAAAATTTTAATGAACAATTCATTTGAAATAGACGTCGATTTTCGCATCAACACTTGATACTTTAAAGCACAACTCTTATGCAGTCACAATCCTAATCGTATAACTCTCTGACAGCACAACCCTTGTACCATCATGAAACCTAATGCAGCAATTTCATACCGTCAAACACACCTTGATTATTAATTCAGTATGATTGATCAACACATAATTTCTTCACCATACTTTTGTTGGATTCCGAAGCAAATGGCCATTGATCGCTCAAAGGAAAACAACCATTAAGTGTTTGAATGAACGAAACATAAACAGTATATCATATATATCGTATTTTGCATCATAATTTCTTATATCATATATATAACTTGATCGATCTCAATTGTGTAACCTATGGACGATCGATGTATCGCTGCTTCACCATACTAACATCGGATTCAGAAGCATAGTCAACATCAATCATCCAAATCGTACACACATGATGCCAAATTTAATTACTCGTTTGTCATTTAATTCATTATGTCTTTTAATCGTATTAGTACAGAGAATACATAAAATAAACAGCTATCAGATGCATGGTTTCGTAAGTGGCTCTGATACCACTGAAGGAGAATAGCGATCCAAAATGCAGCGGAAATTAAAAAAAATCTCCTTTAGTGATCCTTATGAATGGGTATGATTAGTGATAGAATCGTTACCTCTTGTGGCGATTGAAACCTTTGATACAGATCTAAGGAGTGATCACGAACATTGAATGGTGACAACGCCTCTACTCAGCCCACACAAACGGATTCCTTCAGTCTTAGTGCTAGCTGCTACGAATGAAGGCTTTGAGTGAGAGAGTGAGTGAGTGAGAGAGAGAGAGAGAGAGAGAGAGAGAGAGAGAGAGAGAAAGAGAGAGAGAGAGAGAGAGAGAGAGAGAGAGAGAGAGACTAAATTTTCATCTAGTTAAATGATTATGCACAAGGGTTCTATTTATTTAACCACTTGTGTGGGTTGCAAGCTAAAAAGCCCACTTAAGTGTATGTGGCACATATCTTATGATATACCAAAATCACTTAAGCATGTGGTAAGTTACCATATTTCATATTCTACTTAAGTGCATCGTACCTTACGGTGTTCTACAATTCACTTAAGTGCATCATACCTTACGGTGTTCCTTATTTACTCTATCTCTCATCAATTCGTCCTTTTGTGTGTGACCCTGTAGGTTCTCGCGACATTGGTAATTATATCAAATCATATATTTAACATAATAAACAGTGAGTGGTATCTAGCAACACATCACTGCTACCCAAGACACGAAAAGGTCATGTGATCTGACAAATCCTTTTATGATAATACTTATGTGTACAATTACCATTTTATCCTTATGTCTATAATAAACACAAGGCATAGACCGTTTCATCCTTGTCCAATTCAATATTGGGTCCTTATACGTTTATCCTGTTACGCAAGATGGGAAAATTCCATCTAGGTCACTCATGTCCCTTAGCATGCTTCATGGAGTACCCATAAACTGTCCTTATGGTCATCTAGTTACGGACAACGTTTGATCAGCAATAAGGCACTTGACTCTACATCTAGGGTCCATAGTGGTTTCAGTTCGAGTGGTGGTATACACCATTATCACCATGAGAATAACTTATGACACTTTGTATAACATTCTATATAGTATTCTCATAGCGGGTCAATCTAGTGTAAATATTACTCTTAATATTCTAACCTATGTTTAAGACTTGATAACTTTTTATCCATGATCCATGAGATGTGATCATCAGTCTATATACATAATAGTCTTAATGATTTAATGTTATCCCACTTCACAACAAAGCTCAACTACGGATACTTTAAGAATAGTGTCCTTATGTTTAATGGGATCTCATGATTAAGTCACACTTGATACATTAAATGGACTAGCTATTCTAGGGACTTTATTAAACGAACATAATAAAGAAAAAAGCCTTTTAATATTAAAAAATAATTCGATACAAGTACCAAAAGTATTGGCCTCTAGGGTTTACACCAACAGTATCAAACCATCTTATGCACAACTCTTTAGAATGAGTGGTCGGAAGAAAAAGATAAACTGTGAGAACACACCCTATGTCTTAAGGAATTACTAAGATATATTAATGAAATCAATTATTAATTCAATATATAAATAACTAATCTTAAAAGTTCAAAAGAATAATGTAAGCGGTGTGATCCCTTATAGAATAAGTAAATGATTTACGTGAAACCCTAGAAAAGTTCACCCAAGGGAAAGAGAGGCTTTACTTGATTTTATCAAGTCAAATATAAATAAGAATGGTCTAGGTTTTAAAAGGGATATAAAACCTATGAAAGGTACAGATCATAAGGAAAATAAGTGTCTAGTGTATACGTGCACACATTGTAACTGAATAGGATATTTAGAACTTTTTTGTTTTGATAAATTTAAAAGATCTAAAGGTGACAACCTTAGATCTTCTGTGACTAATGCATTTGGGCCCAAGAAATATTGGCACTAAAGGTGAAACCTTAGTATTTTGAAGGTATGCTTTGCATCTCGGATATTTGATCATTATTAATGAAGTTATGCAAAGCAATAGTATACTTCTAAAGTATAAAATATTTATGAAGTCTCTAATTTGAGGATGAACAATGATGGTAAATTTCAACAATTGTGATCAAAGCAAATTGTTTGAGAATATCTCAAAGTTTATGATCCTAAGTGCTTAGTTGAATAGACATGTCTGTAGTGGACTTGTTCATTTTGTTATTTATACCAACTCTCGTATCCAACAATGTGTAGAGAAGGATACACCATATTATATTTGGTGTTTTCCTTTTATAGAAGTATTTATCAAGAACATTTGATAAAAGAGGTATACATTATTTTAAGGTATAAATAATGAGAAAACTTTTATTAAACCCTTAAAAGAATGAATTTACTTTAGCTCATCTCACTAAATTATTTTTCTAACTCATAAGATGAGTATTATAGTGTTTTATAGAAATGGGATGCAAATAATGATAAATGGAGGTGGATAAAAGAGAAAAATTCAGCACAAGACCCAACATGCACCAAAGAGGTTAAACTACATAAGCTCAATATGTTAGCATGTTATGAAAACTTATTAGAAAGTTTTGGCGCTCGGATCTTCAAATCATAACCAAGCCAAACTTGTGCCTCAAACAAATCAAATCCCAACATTGATGGAGATCTCTCTGAATCCTAAAAAGTCTAGTGAACTAATCGATTGGATGCCCAAGCAAATCGATTAGCACACTTAATCTAGAAAGGTCTTGATTTGATTTTCAATCAGCACAACCTGCATTGAATGTTTTCCAAGAATACACAATCAAATCTTTAGATGGCATACTATAATAGGTATACTTGTCTTCAATATTTATTGCATCTCCTTCATATTTTCTTGCATATTTTCTTGTGTGAGTTCCTCTGACATAAGTATCATCATGGCCTCTTCAAGCCAAAAATAAAGAGAAACACCAAGAAGAGATATTATCACAGCCATGCTAATGAATAACAAAAAAGAATAAAATAAGACGATTCTAGAAAAAGAAGGTAATATAACTATGGTATATGGAAGAAAAATGTTGGTGTAAGCCCTATAGGCCAATACTTTTTGTACTTGTATCGAATTATTTATTAATAATAAAAGGTTTTTTCTTTATTATGTTGTTTAATAAAGTCCCTAGAATAGCTAGTCCGTTTAATGTATCAAGTGTGACGTAATCATGAGATCCCATTAAACATAAGGACATTATTCTTAAAGTATTCGTAGTCGAGCTTTATTGTGAAGTGGGATAACATTAAAGCATTAAGACTATTATGTATATAGACTGATGATCACATCTCGTGGATCACGGATAAGGAGTTATCAAGTCTTAAACATAGGTATGAATATTAAGAGTAATATTTAATATGGATTGACCCGCTATGAGAATACTATATAGAATGTTATGCAAAATGTCATAAATTATTCTCATGGTGATAATGGTGTATACCACCCTTCGACCTGAAACCACTATGGACCCTAGATGTAGAGTCGAGAGTCTTATTACTAATCAAACATTGTCCGTAACTGGATGACCATAAAGACAGTTGATGGGTACTCCATGAAGCATGCTGAGGGACATGAGTGACCTAGATGGAATTTTCCCATCCTGCGTAACAGGATAAATGTCTACGTGCCCAATATTGAACTGGACAAGGATGACACGGTCTATGCCTTGTGTTCAATATAGACATAAGGGCAAAATGGTAATTATGCACATAAGTATTATCACAAAAGGATTTGTTAGATCATATGACATTTTTGTGTCTTGGGTAGCAGTGATGTGTTGCTAGATACCGCTCACTGTTTATTATGTTAAATACGTGATTTAATATAATTGTCAATGTCACGAAAACCTACAGGGTCACACACAAAAGGACGGATTGATGAGAGATAGAGTAACTAAGGAACACCGTAAGGTACGGTGCACTTAAGTGAATTGTAGAACATCGTAAGGTACGGTGTACTTAAGAAGAATACGAAATATGGTAAGGTACCACACGCTCAAGTGATTTTGGCATATTATTAGATATGGGCCACATACACTTAAGTGGGCTTTTTAGCTTGCAGTCCACACAAGTGGTTCTATAAATAGAACCCTTATGTAGAAGCATGTGTGCAGTTGTAATTTCGTTTCTCTCTCTCACTCAAAGCCTTCATTCGTAGCAGCTAGCACTTAGATTGAAGGAATTCATTCGTGTGGACTGAGTAGAGGCGTTGTCACCATTCAACGTTCGTGATCGCTCCGTAGATCTGCATCAAAGGTTTCAATCGCCACAAGAGGTAACGATTCTATCACTGATCATGTCCATTTGTAAGGATCACTTAAGGAGACATTTTTTAAATTTCCCTGCGTTTTGGATCGCTCTTCTCCTTCAAAAACTTCATGAGAGTCTACAAGCCCTATTCACACATTTGTCAGGCCTTCTTAAGGGCATTCTTTACTAAGGTACCAGATAAAGTCTATCCAAATCTGGTGAAGGAATTTTTTACTCAAACCTACGTGTGATTGAAAAAATATCTTTGGTGAAAAATGTAAGAATCATGATCCATAGAGAATGATTTGGTAGATCATTTCAAATACCATTCCTAGGAACATCCTTCATTTCAGAGAAACCAATAGGCCTCAAAAACATAAAACGAATTGTGGCATTAAACACTCTTGTCACCAACCCTATGGAGAAAATAAAATTACCATTTAGGAGAATCTTTTTTAAGCCAAAAGTTTGAATCATCCACTACCTTATAACAAGAATCCTCCTCCAAAGAAAAATTAACAACAACTATGTTATCAAAGATGATATCATCCTCTCTGACTTCTCACCTAAAACATTCCAACAAACTGGGTAGAAGGAGTATTTCATCACATGTCTTACTCAAAATAAAAACCATCAGCAGAAATTCCTTATGGAGAAATAATCACAAGAATACTAAGTGCCTTCAACATTGACACTCAAGGGGAAAAGACAATATCATCCAACAATAGAATTGACTACACCAGCCTCAAAGACATGAAGATTGATATAAAGTATGAGGAATTAAGGGATGATTGGATCACTGAGGAAGAAGACCCAGAAGAAAAAGAAGATATAAATATCAACCAAATTTGGGAAATCTGTCAAAACATGGAAAGATAGGTAGAAGAAATAAAGAAAACAATATCAAATGAGTGGTGATACTTATGGCATAGAATAGTCTCACCAATGTGCTTTAAATCTCATGTTATTTCCTACTTTCCACAAAGTTCAATTCAGTAATTTCCATTTTTTTACTTTCAATTCAGAAAATTTCCCTTCTATATTTAAATTCTTAGCAATTAGATGAGTGATGTTTTTCCTTCTATATATATGTCTTAATTGCCCATGTTTGTATATTTAAATTTCTACAATGTATCTTTACCAGCCTTTTTTATTTTGACAAAGGGGGAGTTTTATACTCTCAGGGGGGGATAGAGTATACTCTTTATTTAACATATGGGAATTTTAATTACTCCAACATATATGTGTTAATTTCTTTTTCCACATCCCCTAAGAGATTTTTCTCATTACCAAAAAGGGGGAGAATATGAAACCTTATTTTACATGCGATATATGCTTTTAACAAGGACAACAAATTTATATGATGACAACTATTTGATGATGCCAACTAATGCCTTATCACATGTCAAACATAAGTGATTAAATGGATAAAGATACAAACCTAAGTATTAGGGTTTGATGGATTTGACTCTCCAATGATGGAAACCAAATGGAGTATAAGCTTAAGCCTCATCTCAAGTGAACTCAAGCAAATGTTTATTAAAGAAAGCATCTAACAAAGTCTTGAAGTGCAAGAAAGCTCTACCTTAATTAGTATGAGTGAATACTTTGTAAAGCATAAGGGTGTTCTCGTAAAAGTACATGGCTAAAGCACACACACTGAAAACATATTTTCAAACTAATTTTTATTAAGAAAATATTTTCTAAAATGTCTTGAAGTTGTGCCAGATGAATTGGGAGCTGTCAGAATTGTTGTGGGCAAATTTTTGACTTTTGTAATCGATTTGCACATTGACCTAATCGATTATCTCAGTTCATATTTGAGCTCTAAATGGTTAGGACAGCATCTTAATGATGTGCAACGGCTAGATATCTATTATTTCCTAATTTGAACTTACAATCGATTATATTTTTAATATCTAATGGATTAGGATTAGGTACTAATTGATTCAAATGTCTTAAAATCACCAATTTCAAATTCCTTTTTAGTCAACCTCTACCTATAAATAGAGGTCCCTTCCCTCATTTAAAATCATCCAGAATCGTGTTTTGACAATTCTCATTATCTCTCTCTCTCTCTCTAAACTTTTATTTTACTTTCTCTCACTAATATTTTAGCTGAAGTGCTTCTGTAGGAAAGTTCTTTAGTGAGTAAGGATAAGTTATAATTCTAGAAGGGTATATTTGTAAAATTCACCGAGGAAATTTGTATTTATACCTTGGTTGAATATTATATCCATTTAGGGATTATTTGAGTTAGAAGCTAAACTCATAAAATCCTTTGGTTTGGGGATTGTGTGATCAAACCCTTTGTTTAGGTTCGAGATCAGTTCGTGGTAAAATCTTATAGGTTCTTGGTTAGCCCGTGGAAAAACCAGTGTTAGGTTAAAGCTTAACCCGTGCTAAAACCTTGGACAAGGTTCGAGATTAGCCCGGTATAAAAATCTCACATGTTATTGGTTAGCCCGTGTAAAACAAAGGTGTAAGGTTGTGAGTTAAGATTTTGTTAAAAGCTTACAAAGTTTTTTTAGAAGTTTGAAGACTAACTGTTCCAAGATTCTCATAGAAAGAAGACTAATCACTTCGATCTACTGCTTGGAAAGAGGACTAACCGCTTTGATTCGTCGTTTGGAAGAAAAAAACTCAACTATTATATTTCAAATCTTATTGTTTGGTTGAAAGTCAACCATTTTTCTTGTATAAGGGGGTTCATGAGTATTACCTACGAAAAGTCTCAAAATTTATTGGATACTCTCAAGATCAATTCTTGAGAACACAACTAAGTCATTTCTTGACTAAACGTGTACAATCCTTGGTATTCCTCTATTTCCCTAAACTTTTTATTTTCCGCAATTTATATTCTGCAATTTATTTTCCGCTGCTTAATATTTAAAATGGTTTTAAACTCTAATTTTGATTTGCAAATTTTTTCAAAACCATATTTTTCTGATTCACACAATTCACCCCCCCCTCCCCCCTCCTCTCTCTCCCTCTCTCTTGTGTGTGAAGCCCAACATAAATAACAGATAAGTAATTATAAAATTAAAATCGAAACTATTATGATCAAGTGTGATAACATTAGCACCATAAACCTCACTAAGAATCCAATACTTCACTCTCTGATGAAACAGATTGAGATTTGGCACCATTTTATTAGGGATCATTTGAAAAAAGGGATTACACAATTGAATTTGTATCTTCATCTAATTAATTCTCACATATTTTTACAAAGCCTCTTCCTAAAGAAAAGTTTTTTTTAATAAGAAATAAGTTAGGAATTCTAAACCACTCATGCATCGATTAAACGTATATGTACTTTGTCTTCTTCTTCTCTCTATTCTCATTGAGCAAGAGATGTTGTTCTAACTGTTGTTTATTTTTCTATCTTCTTCTTTCCTACTTCTTAATAATTCCAAAGGGGGAGAAGTATACTCTCGGGGGAGTAGAGTATACTCTATTTTTCTGTGAAGAGGTTGATAACTTCAATATTTTAATCTTAATCCTTTTGTTTTACCAACTCCCTTAGAGATATGTTATCATCATCAAAAAGGGGGAAGAATGTGGTTCTATGTGTTGTGTCGGTAATGGTGGATTTGGTTGTGATTTTGATGATGAAAAAAAAAGGATAAAGCAAAACAATCATGATCTACATCAAGAAAAAAAGTATTAAAGTAAATCAAAAAGTGAAGCTAGAAGGTATACATGTTGGTACAAAGAAAAGTCAAATGTTAAGAACAACATCAAAGGAACTCCGGTCTCTAAACGTTTGCATATGATATTATGCTTTAATTGTTTTAATACCTTTAGATCATTAGTGTGTAGTAAGTGTGAGTAGCTCTCAAATGAATAAACTAGTCCACACGCACTAAAAATATTTTACAAAATTCATCTAATTTGAAAATGTCCTTAACATTAATTATGGTCAAAAGCTAATCAATTAGGATGCATACCTAATCAACTAGGAAGTCGAAATTCACTCTCTAATCTATTCGAACATGTGCCTAGTCATTTATGGATCAAACTTTCTCCCTAAATGATTAATAACCATATTAACTTATTAGGCTCCAAACCTGGATATTTTATTTCCTTAAAAGTTAGGTCTAATCGATTATCGCAATAGACTAGTTGATTATAGAGCAGTTCCGATCCATTTTTCTTTCTTTTTTTGCCAAATTTGTTGTCTCGTATAAAGGTGGACTTGTGTTCACTTCTCAACACGAGAAATATGATATTTTACACTTCTCTTACTCACTATCTTATTAGAAAAGTTTGTATACACTTAATATTATTTTAATATTAAGAGAGACAAAGAATTAAGTATGAGTTGTGTAAATTGTTGTTTAATTAGATTGTGTTGTCATTGTAAATCAAAAATATCTTTCTCTTGTAATATTGACATTTCTATAAAAGTTTCAAGTTGAATCTGGATAAAATCTTGGTATAAGAAGTTTGTAGGATGATCATGTGATAAAAGTTCAAGTTGATAATGGAACACTCAAAGGAGAAACTCTTGGGACTAGAGTAGGTTGCATTACAGTTGAACTAGTATAAATCTTGGTGTATACTCTCTTATCTCTTCTCTATTTTTTATGTTATTTATCTTTCGCGCATAAATTTTTGCTTCATCTCATCTCTTAAAATTGAATCATTTTCGTAAAAAGTTTTCAAAAACCATATATCACAACTCAACCCCATCTCTTTATTGTGTTTGAATTCAGTTGGTCAACAACAATTAATTTAATTAACACCTTCTAGACTTGAATTAAACTTCAACACTCTTTCTTAACTCAAAGTATCTACATATGATTACATTGAGTGTGCTTCTTCTTTTTTTTACTTACTGGGTTCTTAAGAAAGTAAAACTTGTTTCAATGTGTTTAACATTTCATGAGCTATGAGATTCTTTGAAAGGCTAATTGTTGATTTGTTATCTATCAATAGTTACGCTTTTTTCTCTTTGCATGATTTTATCTCAATCATCGGTGTTTACAACCACATTCTTTGAAAATATGCATTTCAAGTTCAGATATACTCAACTTCACAAGAAGATAAGGCCATCAGTGTTTACTTCTATGAGCACCATGATATTAGAGATTTTGGAAAGTTAAACATATATTCCATTGAGTTTCTTTATTTCACATTGTCTCCACACCAATCTGAGTCACAAAAACAAGACAGCTAGCAGATGTAATAAATATAAATGTGGTCAAAGTTAAATCAGGACCACCCATGGTAATTATCCAAGCTACAAACAAACGCCATGACCAAATCTCCACAACCACACAAAGAAAATTACAAAAATCAGTCATCATGGGTGTCGACTAAATTCCCATTGATGATTGAATTATCTAAATTTATCCCTTCGTGGTTCATATTAACTACAGGGTTAAGTAGCGTAATTTTCTCAACCTCTTTGTCAAACCCCTGCTTGGCCAAAGCTATCAACCCATCAAAATGGGTCGCCTTCTCCGCAGCAAAGTCCCATTCTAAAACGGCTTTCTGACTAATAATGACCTTTACCTCCTCTTTAGCCTAAGCCAAGTCATTTTTCTGAGATTTTATCCTCTAGCAAAGAAGACATCTCCTCTTTCTTAGCATTAAAGGTTTGTTGGGCCACCTCAAGATCATTCTTGGAAGATTTTCCTTGTTTTCCCAAGTCGTCCCTAGATTGTCCGACCTCACCCAGCTCTACCTATAAAGCTTCGATCTTGGACCAGTCTTTCTCTTTCTCGGTAGGGAATTTTTCATTAGATGTGAAGATATAACTAGTCAAGGTTACCTTGGGCATGTAAGGAAGGAATTCAATAAATATATATTGGCAGCCAGCGGGTCCCGTCTCTATTAACATTTTTTGTACGCATAAAGGATCACCCCAAAGAGCTCCTCCAAGATCTAGGAAATTCTTTACCACATGCTACATTCAAAAACCCATCCTCGCAGCCACATATGTTATAGCGGGTCTTGATTGTAGTTGGCTCGACCATCACGTAACAAAATTTAAATTTCTTTAGAGACTTGGTGAAAGCTTCAAACAATTTAAGAGGTTGTTTAAAGTTAACCAAACCAAAAGTAAAAAAAAAAAGAACTTTCCCATCCAATCGAAAATACATGAAAGAAGACTTTGACATAAGCTTCCCAGGTCTGACCAAATATTGGGACGCATATTGAAAAGTTCAAATAAAGGCCTGGTAGTTAGGAACTTCGAGGGCGCACGAACAAAGTAACGAACAACTTCTTACTCAAATATGGTGAATGGCGATAAAAAACCAATTTCTCGAAGAAAAAGATCGAACATGGGGAAATATGGGTGAGAAAAATCTTGATGTATCATGTGTATAAATGAGGGGATGGTGATATTCCAAGCATTAGGATGACTTCTTACTTCAATGTTGTTCTCTGATTGCTTTGAATCTGAATACATTGAAGGTGCCCCTAAATACGTATAGTTTGCACAAGGGAATGAGGTGAACGTTTCCTTATTTAAAACAAGTAATGGGGTACCCAATAGCATTGACTACTACACCTAAACATATAGAGAAAAAGATTAATGCAAAGGGAGTGGCCATACACTCTCGCCACCCTCCCTAAAACTATTGTCATACAATAAAGGATAAAAGTGATTAAATATAGAGAACAATTGAGCGAGAGAAACTTATCAATCAAATACAACGAAGTACTGGAGGAAGAACTAAGAAAAAGCAGTTCAAGAGAAATTGTAGAGGGTATCAAGGCTATTGCAGAGAATGGTGAAATAGCAATTGATGAAAAAAATGATAAAAAGCTTAGTGCCTTAGAATATTTATACACGTGTGGGGAAGAAATTGAAAGGGAAAACCCCCAAGATCTAGCAATACAATAAGTGAAATATTGAGCGACAACCAATAAACGAAGTACATGTAACCAAGGGGGTCTTCAAAGTCATTGTAAAAAGATAATTCTCATAAAACTCATCCTAAGATGCCTAGAGACATGCAATCATGATAGTAGACTTAGGTTGACAAGTGGCAGACAGCTAAAGAGGCAGTTTCGAAGAGTCGTGTCATTTGTTGACAAAAATGTATGAGAATATCAAAAGGCTAAAGGGAAAAACAACAGGTTAAAGATGGATAAAACTCCACTATAGTCATTTTTAAACCCTAACTACAAAGAGAGTCATAAGCCCGAGTGTGATTCCACTTAATCATGTTTAAGGGAACTCTTCCTACATGGGTTGAGGCATGAATAAAGTCGGCTCATTATCTTAATGACTCACAAGCTAAAATCATAACTAGTCTAAATCGGTCTCTCTTCAAACTCGATCCACTGAGAAGGAGCTCAATTTAGTCATTTAAGCTCAATGGACAACTTTATTTGCAACAAAAGTAACGTCAAAATAAGGGGAAAAGGTAAAATACATATTGAAATATTTGTTGCTAAAGCAAAAGGCTCGAGAACTTAAGGAGAAGGCATAAATAAAAACACTTGATTCAAAGAGAAAATCGAAGAAGGATCGTCAGATGACAGAAGAAGTTACATATTGGCATCTATCGACCTAAACGGTCATAATTGGACCTGAAGGGCGAAGGTCATCGAAAACCCTAACAATACCCTTATATAAAGGGTATCTGCCATAAAACCAAAGTATATACTCTTAAAAACCTAAAAGGATTATTGTTTCCCCTATTCATTTATTTATTGGTGTCAAAGTGTTAGTGCCACCCTAAATCACACCCCCAACCTGAGAAGAAGCTTTCGCAGACTAAGTATTAACCGACATTGTCATCTTATCAGTTTCCAACTTACTGTTTGGATACTTGAGTCTGGATAAGATCATTTTTCATCTTCTTATTTGTTTAATTTTGAACTTTTTTTCATAGGAGTACTTGATGAGTTGCAATTCAATATGATAAATCTCTTCAAGATATTCAAGATATCCATGATGTGCTTTCTCTAGTGAATTACATTACAAGGTCCATACTTAATTTAAGATTTTCAATCCAATTACAATTGTTTCTCGTGATGAGTAAATCATATGTATATACACATTATGTTGAGGTAGCCAATGTTCACATCTTTCACATATATTCCAAGTTCAATTCTTTACGTGAAATAACTAATTTGCTTTATAAATTTATCAATCCTCTTATTCCACACTCTTAAACCTCCAGGGAATTCCTGAAGATGTTTAACATCCTCCTCAAGAAATTCGTTGAGTAGACTTGAAGTCTAATTGAATAAGATTCCATTAAAAGAAGTTGATTACAACTATCACTAATTTGATTGCCTCAACTCATGGTGCAAAATGTTTTGGGGATTTGAGGCCATGTGTTTGTAAGAAAGTCTGTCTTTTAACAAGCTTTTCCTTATGTTTGACAACTAAACCATCTAGAGGGTGCTTGACTATGTATACTCATTTGACTACAGTAGGTCTATTACGTGATGGTGATAGACTCATGGACTACAGTAGGTCTATTCTATGATGGTTTAGGGTTTAGGAAATGTTCATGATATTCACGTTCCCCGTTTATGTTCAGAAACCTACAGTATTGTGATCTCATCATGAATTCACAACTCCTAAAAAAATGTTTCAAATTCTCTTAAAGTACATTTACCACATCAAAAAATATAGGTAATTTTGAGTTGAATTGCCTTTTAGTATTTGTTTTTCCACGATCAGCTTAAACCTCTTGAAAACTTAAATCAACCAAGTCATCAAGCAAAGGAAACAAACACTATTTGTTACCCTCTCAAAGAAACTGCCAACTATCAGTTCCCTTCCACGAGCTTATAACTTACATTTTGTTTTCTCAATAATCTCATCGAAGTAGAGCTTAAATAGCTTTTTTATCTCGACTTTTGACCATGAATCTTAAAAGAAAAAAGGCAAAATGTAAATATTAATTTTACATTTTTTTCATGTCATCGAAACACCACTTCAACCAAAAAATTTACTCGGCAGTATAAGTTCGACCATCTAACATCGACTATCAAATCATCAATTAACCTCTTGCTAGGTGTAAGCTCAAGTCATTGGATGCTATTATAAATAGTATATCATAGGCTACATTAATGAAATAAACCGAAGTTGTTTTCAAATGTCACCAAACAAAAAACAGAATCATGGCCAACTTCAACAAAATTTAACAAGAATTCACCATATGCAATTCATGAAAAAACATACAAAACTGGAAAAACTAGAATCTAAGCCTCAGTAATAGGATATTCAAAAACAACATCTTTGCCTGAAAGTTTCCTATAAACTGCAGCGAAGGTCTCCAACTTGTATTCTGTATTGTTTCTCTCCTTTGGGTCCAAAAACACCTATATGAAGCACAAGAATAAAGTTTAAATTTAGGACAACAGTTCTTACTCATAATATACATGACCAGCTACACATTAACTTCGATAAATAGAAAGACTTAATTATTTTACCTTCATGACCTTTGACCCATCAACACGGTATCTGATACGCTTTCCAACAATCTCAGCTGGTAATACAACATCCTCCAACATTGCCTCGTGCACAGCAGTGAGTGTGCGGCTGCGGGGGCGCTGAGCAGCTGAACCCTTCTTCGGTGGCCTTACAATCCTCCTTGTGGCAATCAGGATTACATCCTACAAGTTTAAGGTTGGTTAGTATACATTAAATTAGGATGCTCATATCTACTTCATGCTCTAAAAGCTTATGGTTCATTAGTAAACAGTTAAAAACTATGATGGTTATATTTGCTCCCGTTGCTAACTTATTGTAACTTACTTTGAGGTTTGGCCCATTAGTCTAAAACAAGATGGAGCCTACTCTACCAAAACATAAACAAGATTATTTGGAATAACTAAATGCAAAAGGTTAAGGATGCTACAATGGACGGCAAGAGATGAAAACAAGTAGAAAGTTCCACAAGTATTCCAAATAAAGACCTAAATTTAGGAGTGGCTTTAAAATAAATGGGCAACAAATAACAAGGGTTTGAAAAAACATCATTAGTACATGAATGAAGATAGAAATAGTAATTGGTAATCTAAGGAAATGACTATGTATACCTTGCCACTGAATTTCTTCTCAAGCTCCCGAACAAGCCTGACATGAATCTTTCGGAAACCCTTCCTCAGTCTGTAGGGGACATTGATAAGCACAGCCTTGCGATTGCCAGACACATCAACTTGGCTGTAGAATATAGAAAACTATAGAAATTAATATATGCCAGACACATCAATTTGGCTGTAGAATATACAAAAGGTAATTGGCTGTAGAATATACAAAAGGTAAAAATTAATATAAGGAGAAAACATCTGCATATATCATTAAACAAAGAACACGGAGAGACATTCTTACACGGCTGAATTGATATATAAATCCTTTAGCTCACTTTTGAGTTCATGGTTGGTATTCTCCAAATCGAACAAAGCCTAAAGAAAAAAAAATGATTTAACAATGATTAATTTATATTTTGTAAATGACGCCCAGGGTTTTAAAGAACAACAGTCACGGGCAGGGTCGCATTGCGGCAACATAAAGGTTTTTGAAATTTTGGTTGGTTGCCACTCATTTGCATTAATCGCGGTGTGAATTAATCACAATTTGTTGTTTAATATAGAATACAGAAATAATAGTATTGATATTGGCATCTGCCAAAGCCACTTTGTCACAACTGCTTTCACGTTCAGCTTAAAACCCTGATATGACAATAATCAGCAAACACAAAAATAAGCAATATATAACCTGTCCAACTGATTCTTCAAATTCAGTTGGCTCAGCACCCTTATCTTTGCTGATTTTCTTCCTTGAAGTGAACATCTCGACAACTGTGGGCAAAGAAGAAAAATTAGCAAACGTAGGACCTTTATTAAGGTCCAACAAAACTACATCACAAACTAATAAACTAAAGAACAAGTTCATTATACATCATATTCACCAACAAACTAAAGAACATTTCCATCGTATACATAGTAACAATAAACCTAATGACTCGAGAAATTTATCATTTGCACTTCTTAACTGAATCAATCACTGATTCCTTAAATTCAAACACTAAAATCAATTAACATAGCCTAATCCCAAATTAAACAAACAAAAAATACAGAATGACAACACCTTAATAGATCATAAAATCCTAGGAGGGGAAGCGGAATAGTAAGAGAGAAGCGTACCCGAAGAATGTGCAAAGTGCAAAGTCCGGCTGCAGGTTTCACTGTGTATTGGGGATAGAAAAATCTAAACCCTAGAAGGGAGAATTAAATACTTATGACAAACCCTAGGCCCAAATTGTTACTTTGGGCTCTTCTTTTTTGGGCCAATGGATTTTTTTACAGGATTTTATTCTGGCACCCCACTTATACCCCATTTATAGATATGCTATGTATTACGTGTGTTTTTATCTTAATACCCTTTCTGATATTTTATGTTTTAAAAAATATGTTTAATTATAAATTTGATATCACTATTTTTATTTTTATTTCTGTTTTAGATTTTGTCCCTACATTTTAAATTTTGATTTATTGATACTTTAATTTCAATTTTTTCAAGATTTTAGCCTTAAGTTTATTTGAGTGTCATTTTTTATTACACGAAATTGACAAGATGACATAGTTTAAATTTTGTCTTATTTATAATTATCTTTTATTTCAATAAAAATATGAATTATTATATTTATTAAAAAACAAAAGAAAAACTTAAATTAAATTATAATAAATTATAAAATTTGATATTTTTGACCAAATAATTTTTTTAATTTTATTTGTTTATTTTAAAGAATTAACAAATCATAATATAAGAAAAATAATTACTCTAAAAAATCCATTTATACTCCTATTTAATATTTTGACAGATATGTAAAGTAAGGCCAAATAATGTCTACTTTTTACTTCTACAATGTTAAAAAATAACCAAACATTTGCAAATCAATACTATCTAATTGATTCATTATCATTTTATGTCATGTCAATCAGCTTATATCGCGTTCAAATTGAGTTTTCAAAATTTCTTTTATTTCTTTCAATTTTGAATCTTTAATCTCATTAAATTTTTTTCTTCTCTTTTTTTTCTTCTCATTTTTTTTTTCATTTCATCTTCAACTCTATCGTCTCTAAAATTTGAATTTCTTTTGCAGATAAATAAATAAGCAAGAACGACGATAACACATATAAAATAAACAAATTTACCTCCATATATTCATTATTCTTTCAATTTTTCTTTCTTAACTTCTGGTTTTTATTTTGATTATTATTCTTTTGTAAAAATTAATAGCTTGTGAGATTTAAAGAATACTTTTATTTAGTTCATTCTCAATTAAAAAAGATACCAACAAAAAAAAATAATCATATAAATAGATTATTAAAAAATTATAAATATATCAAAGATAAATAGAAAAATATATACATAGTACAAAAAGAAAAAGGGATAGTTTAAAAAAAAATTAAAAAAAAATAAGTTTTTTTAACTAAGATATTTCTTTACGATTTTTACATACCTAAGAAAAATATCAATATGAAATTTAAAAATAATAGTTAGATTTATAAAACAGGAAGAAAAAACTAAAACTATAAAAAAAAGTTACAAAATAAAAATTATATATTTATTCATAATATTCATCTAAAGATAGAGATATAAAAGAAAAATAAGATAGGAGTGATAAAAAAATATGTTATGTTTTTATAAGATATAAAAATAAATAAAAATATTAAAACATATAAGTTTAAATCAAACATGTTTTGTTTTCTTGAATATTTCTATTGTTAAAATATCTAAGAGTGGTTCTTGTGGTGAATATTGATAGTGAAGGAAAGTGGTTGAGTAGTTGTGATCCCCTTGATTCAATACAATGATTTAAAAAAATAGCTTTGGATTTTTTATTTATTTAATTCTTTTAATCCAAAAGATTAAAATAAAAATTAAATATTTTTTTATTTATCTATTTCAAGGTTTTTGGATATGAGTTTCTTAATTTTGTAAAAATTTGTTTTAAGATGAAAAAACCATAAATGAGCAACTATAATCGATAGAAACAAGCTAAAAAAAATTTATACATCCTTGCAAGAGAGAAGAGAGTATGAATAGAAGTGATAGTTGTAGTAATTAATTAACAAATTTCATGTATACAAAATATTTCTACAAATGAAGTTAGAGATGTTTTTAAATTACCAAAAGTGATAGATCTGTAAAAAAAAATGGAGAATGGGAACCATAAATTTAAAAAGATGAACTATTTGTTATTGGTTTGCATCTAAATTTGTTTTCATCTGACGTTGATATTAGATCTCGATGTCGTTTTGTTATGAGAGGTAGATTTAAGGTCTTTGATTTCGTGGTGACAATTTTGAAAAATTAGTTGACGAAAAAGGTGAAATCAAGAGAAAATGTTGTTTTATGTGAAAGAAATGGAAAGATGAATGATAAAAGAGAAATATATAGATTTCATATTTTTCTCTCAAATTTTGAATTGTTTTAGATTTGAGAATGTTGGCAAGAGATATGAGAATATGAGGGGGATCAATATAGTGGATATATGGTGTGTGTGAATATTTAAATTTTATTTTTCTACAAAATTATTATTATTATTATTATTATTATTATTATTATTATTATTATTATTATTATTATTATTATTATTATTAAAGTTAAGCAACACCATTGAGAAAAATAATATAAATTAGTAACTTGTATTAAAGATGTCTTAAGAATAAAATGATGGAGGTTAAGATAGTTGAAAAGGTAAAAGTACTGTAAAATTATTTTGTCAATCAATTTCTCTATGAATAATGATATCAATGTAGGATAAAATCAATATAATGTTGTAGTCGTAATGCAAATAATAATAATAATAATAATAATAATAATAATAATAATAATAATAATAATAATAATAATAATAATAACCTATCTATGAAGGCTCCTAACAATGTCATGTGTGGTTTTAGGACGTTATGAGTAACGGAATCACATAATAACCTGTTTAGGAAGACTCCTTACAACCGGATATCTCTAAGCTTTTCTACCAAACCTCTCACAAGGGATAACTCTAGGATTATGTTTTTGAAAGGAATCAACCTGAAGTCATGGACTTGTTAGAAATTTCCATGCAATTATGGGCTAGCCACATCATGAGGAAGTGTCCAAACAAGTTTACCCTTAGTAGGGTTTTAGTATTGTCCCAATAAGATGCAAACCCCTCAATCCAATACGACACCATTTCTTTTTACAAACGGTTCTTTGACTCTAGACATAGTTCCTAGAGTCATGAACCTTATTTAAAATTTCAACGCATTTGTGGGTTAGCCACATCATGATGAAATTCCCAAATGGGTACGCTTTAGGTGGGATCTTCGTATTGTTCCAATAATGGGTAAACCGCTTAGTCCAAGACTACGTGACCTCCGATCCTAGTAAAAGTTTTTGGATTTAGGTAAGGTTCCTAGAGTCACGGGCCTTATTCAAAATCTCAACGCAGTGGTGGGCTAGCCACATCATGATGAAAATTTCAAATAGATCCACTATAGGTGGGGTCTTCGTATTGTTCCAATGACGTATAAGTCCACCAGTTCAATACTAGATTACCTTTTATTCTAAGGTTCTTCTCGAAGCTCGGGTTTAGAGCTTCACTCAAATAGCAATTCTCGATCCCATAGACGAAAGCATACATAAATGAACATAGTGTAATAATCATGCGAGATAATAAGAAAATAAGAGAAGACAAGAAGAAAACATGACAAGGCTAACAATCAACGCAAAACTAGCTAAACTAGAGTTGACTATCTAGTTGATAGTTCTCAGCAAAGTCGCCAACTATTGCTTCTCTAAAAGAATACGAAACTTCGCGAAGCGCGACGCATGCTAGCGGAATGGACTAACAGAGTTGTCACCAGACTTTATTTATTCTCAAAAAAGGAAAAGAGAAAATATTGATAAAACCCCTAAAAGAATGACTAAGATATGGTCGTCACAACCAAATCGGGTTCATAGTCGATTACAAAAGGGGAGTGTATTAGCACACATCACGTCCGTTGTACTCAACAAGAACAGTTTAGTTAGTTTATGCATAAGTGTTAGCTTTTGGAATGTTTGGCTTTCATCGAGTTAAAAAAAAAGATAAGAACAAAAGGTGAATTTTTATTAGGGTGCATGACGAGATTTTGAATCTCGCTCCTACGTATCTCCAGGTGCGATGGAGAAATCAAGGATACGTAGTTCTGGGTAGAAAATATTTGTTTGTTGGTCGATTTTAGCGAAAGCTATTTTGTCACAATCGAGGGGAAAATATTGCTTACCCAAAATGATTTAGAGGAGCGGGTGTTTGCATCATATTGAATGGATTTCTATATATCAACATTCACAGGAAAACGTCATTTATCTCAACTCACATATATGTGGACGAATCATTGTTTTGCATTGCCTCGAGACGAAAACATCTTTCATTTGTGAAACGGGTTTTAATCACGCAGTGGCGAGAAAAGAGAAGTTTGATTGATTTGATTGTTTTTGGGCGGGCAACAAATAATCGAGCAATGAAGTGTGGGCTAACCATTCAATTATTCGAGGAGCAGGAAAGTGTAAACCTCTCATTACTTTTTCGTCTAACTTCTTTTGAGAAAATTATTATCGAAAGACAAATACTCGAGTAATATGGCGTAAGTCAATCATTCGATTATTCGAGGAGCAGTAAAGTGTAAACCTCCCATTTCTTTTTCGTCCAAGTTTGATTAAAATGTTTTATTCGAATGACGAAAGATTGAGAAATATGTGTAAGTCAATCATTTGATCACTCGAGGAGCAGGAAACTGTAAACCTCTTATTCCCCTTTCAACTGATTTTTATTAAGAAAAAGGTTTTTTACACGCTTCGGATAAGCGGAAAAGAAAAACTTGTTGTTAATGAAGGGTTTATCGCGTTAGTTTGAAAAATGATTTGTGAAAATAGTTTGACTTGGTTTAGAAAGTGGTTGGAAGTTATTTTGAATCAGTGTTAAAAGATGGTTGACTAAAAATGAAAAGGAATTGTAATGCAAGATCGTGAGTTGCATCGCGAAGGGTGTGAATTCTAGCGTGATGACACAATCTCTAGTACAAGGCGTAACCTAATGCCGCAAAGTAAATCGTATTGCAATATGTATAAAGCGCGCAACAAGATAAAAGGATACAAGCGCATATAGAATATTTATAGCATACATTCATCATAAATGACTCGAAAAAGTAAAGCAAAATGAAAACGTGCACGAATTAAAACTCATGATGCAAAGACGCAGATCAATGTCACATACGCCAAGACGTGTAAAGCTACTACAAGTAGGATTCAAATTTGATTTAAATGTTAGGATGTTAGTGTTGGTGTAAGCCCTAGAGGCCAATACTTTTGGTACTTGTATTGAATTATTTATTAATAATAAAAGGCTTTTTCTTTATTATGTTTGATTAATAAAGTCCCTGGAATAGATAGTCCGTTTAATGTATTAAGTGTGACTTAATCATGAGAGCACATTAAACATAAGGACACTATTCTTAAAGTATCTGTAGTCGAGCTTTATTGTGAAGTGGGATAACATTAAAGCATTAAGACTATTATGTTTGTAGACTGATGATCACATCTCGTGGATCATGGATAAAGAGTTATCAAGTCTTAAACATAGGTATGAATATTAAGAGTAATATTTATACCGGATTGACCCGCTACGAGAATACTATATAGAAAGTTATGCAAAGTGTCATAAGTTATTCTCATGGTGATAATAGTGTATACCACTCTTCGACCTGAAACCACTATGGATCATAGATGTAGAGTCGAGTGCTTTATTGTTGATCCAACGTTGTCCGTAACTGGATAACCATAAAGACAGTTGATGGGTACTCCACAAAGCATGCTGAGGGACATGAGTGTCCTAGATGGAATTTGCTCATCCTGCGTAACAGGATAAATGTCTATGGGCCCAATATTGAACTGGACAAGGATGACACAGTCTATACCTTGTGTTCAATATAGACATAAGGGCAAAAGGGTAATTATACACATAATTATTATCATAGGAGGTTTTGTCAGATCACATGACATTTTCGTGTCTTGGGTAGCAGTGATGTGTTGCTAGATACCGCTCACTGTTTATTATGTTAAATGCGTGATTTAATATAATTGCCAACGTCGCGAAAACCTATAGGGTCACACACAAAGGATGGATTAATGAGAGATAGAGTAATTAAGGAACATCGTAAGGTACGGTGTACTTAAGTAGAATACGAAGTATGGTAAGGTACCAAATGCTTAAGTGATTTTGGCATATTATGAGATATGGCCCAAAATACACTTAAGTGGGCTTTTTAGCTTGAAGCCCACACAAGTGGTTCTATAAATAGAACTCTTGTGCAGAAGCATTGTATGGGAATACAACACAACTGAAGAGTTGGAATTTCGTATCTCTCTTTCTCTCACTCAAAGCCTTCATTCATAACAGCTAGCACTGCGATTGAAGGAATCCGTTTGTGTGGACTGAGTAGAGATGTTGTCATCGTTCAACGTTCGTGATCGCTCTGTGGATTTGTATCCAAGGTTTTTATCGTTATAAGAGATCTGCACCAAAGGTTTGAATCGCCACAAGAGGTAACGATTCTATCACTGATCATGCCCATTCGTAAGGATCACTAAATGGAGAAAATTTTAAATTCCGCTGCGCCTTGGATGGCAATTCTCCTTCAGTTAGATTGTTGTATCTTAACATAAATCAAATGGTAAATTGCTAACACATGAGGTGCTCATCGCAAATAAAAATCAAAAAGCAATAGGGTATAGCATCGTGAAAGTAAAAGTTGCATGTTGAAGTGTGAATTGGTAAGAAGCAAAAGTGTGAATTATCTATATGTTAAACCATCGGACGCACATACAAAATTGAATCGAAACGCAACAACAACCAACTAAAATTTCACATGTAAACCAATGAAAATCATCCATTAACTTGCTACGCTCAATGCGATCATCGCAAAATGGATCGAAATTGTGCGAAAACCATCTTAAAGAAATGAAAACATAAAGAAAAATGAATACTCACGTGCAAAGATAAAACATCATGTAAGTTAAAGTTACCACGTTAAAATTACGACGTAATGCAACCAAATGTGCATGATGCAATGCTGAAAAGTAACTCAAGACCAACACGGATACACAACGACAATGTTATCAATATATTGAACTAAATTTTGGCAGAATAACGATATATATATAACATCACATCCGCATATTTTATCCAATTTAAAGCAACCAAAACAAATAGCAACCAACCATAATGTATATTTAATATTATTCCATGAGTGTTATATGTTAGACTATGGCACGGATCTAGAAGGGGGGGGGGGGTTGAATAGATCCCAATTAAAACTTGAGTCGGCGCTATCAATTTAAAAGAAAATTGGTTTTAAAAATGTTTTAAGTGCGGAAGCAGCCGAGGAAAATTTTAGTCTAAAACGAACCGTTATTGGAAAACCGGATATGCGTTAAGCTAATGGATTTGAGATAAAATGAAATACTAATCACTACACAATATGCACACTCAATTGATATATTTCACTAACTAGCAAGCCTAGTTCCAATGATCCAAAATACCAAATTAAACTGGATGTAAGCTTAAGACAACTTTGGCTTATGCAAATTCACAAACACTTGGTGTGCATACACTCCAAGAGATATTTGAGTTGAGTAAGTAGTTCAATTTTATCTAGTACAATAAACTATTGTACTTTGTATTCAAACAGCAGTTTTAGTTTCTTACTCAACTTATATCAAAGTTTGGGAAAATTGCTTAAACTAAAATCACTTAATTTTTAAGCTGAAAAGCACTTATGCAGAAAATTAAAGAAGACAGAGATTTGATGAGGCAGTTCCCCCGCCGTCCTCGCTTCGGGGTACGTCTGCCCTCAATTCTAAAAATAGAATTGAGATGATTAATTAGATATCACCTGTGAAATTTAATCGTTTATACAAGGATTGCAAAGCATGTAAACAACAGAACTTCCAATGTGTTGAACGATGCTTCCTATCCTTGCTCCTTGATTCAAGATGAATCAAGATCTTCGATCGTTGATGCTAGACCTCCGATTCCAGCCCCTTTGTTGAAGATTCTTCCTTTCTTCAAACCCTCGGCCCGGCAGATCTCAAACACAACGAGTCGAACCCGAATCCTTCACTTCAATGCCACCGAATCCGCTACTAGACTGATGAAGACTTTCCTCTTCTCAATCACCTTCGCTCGGCTGAATATTGAAGAACGATTCGTCCAAAAACCCCCAAATACAAACCCGTATTGGAGGACAAAACCCTAACGGTTTTATTCAAGAAAGAACCTGCCACAAGATTCAACCCGAACTGGATTCTTCGATCACAGCTTCGAACCTTATCACCTTTGCTCGATCACGAACCACATCAAAAGTAATTGTTTGCTGATGATGAGTTGTGAAATGTTGAAGATGAAGATGATGAGTCTTGGACACCTTTTTCACACTTTCTTGTTTCCTTGAACACTTGAACTCAATTAGCAAATGTTGGTTAATAAAAGTGTTTTAACTTCTATATATAGTAACAGACAAAACCATTTAAAAATAACAGAATTTCAAACATTGTAAATAACTCAGAAAACTGAGTTTACGCACGAGCGGTCGACCATAGGTCGGCGTGCACTGAGCCGTGAGTGATGCGCCGACCCCTATGGTCGACCCATGGTTCTATGCGCTGACCCAGGGTTAGTTCATTATGCCATGCGCTGACTTCTGGTCGACGCAAGGAGTTTTTATGCTGACCCGTGAGTTATGCGCCGACCCTTATGGTCGACGCAAAGGAGCATGCGCTGACCAATCTCAGTTCTGCTGAGCTTTGCGCTGACCAGTGAGCTTTGAGCTGACCCCTATGGTCGACTCAAGGCCTTCAAATCTGCATAAAACTGTGTTTTGTGATTTTCATGCATTTCGTCATGATTACACTTTGTCCACATATGTTTTTGATCATTATAATAGGTTTAGACAAACGTAGAAAAGGATATGGTGGATAATGTGTTTCATTTGTTTGTAGACGTGCATGATGGTCTTTTGTCATCATCGAAACTTGCGATCGTATGTTGTCTGACTTTTTGTCTTTACATACTCCCCCTTTTTGATGATGACAACCTGTATAATTCAGCATGACGAACAACATGCGATATTGACACATTTTCCACACTCCCCCTTTCTTTTGTAATCTAAGGCTATCTGCAGAAAGCTACTGTTGGTTGTGGGCATTTTTGTCTGCCTGCTTTGTGCACCTTTCTCCCCCTTTGACAGCATCAAAAAGAGAGACAGAGTGATTGTTCAAGATATCAAGGAAATTGCACAGGAAATAACATAAACATATAATAGTAACACACCAATGTCATTTCTGAGCAATAGTCATTGATAAGGAAAACAAGTAAAACATAGAGATACATTCAAAATAACAGTCAAACTACATAATGCATGTGAATGTCTATGTCCTAGTGGCGGTGTCCTGGATGATAACAAATTCCCGGGTTTTTGTAAGGGTCAGCCAGAGATGATAGGTATTCGGTGACACCGTTCAGATTCTTAAGACTCATGTCGATCGACTTTTCTTGAAGTTCAAATGAAGCCGAAAAGGTTGCAAACCGGTCATTCATGCTTGTAGCGAAGGAGTCGAGACGTGCATTTTGGGCTTGAATTTTCTCGTTGATATGAGCATAGCGCTCATCTTGAGCTTGCATGAAGGACTGTTGAGCTATTTGCATATTATGCATCATATCCAACAGTTCTGAAGAATCAGCTTGTTGTGGAGGGGACGGAGGAGATTCTTCCTCATCTTGGTAATACGGCTGGTAAAATTGACGCTGAGTTGACCAGCCCTTGTGTTGCCATTCACCCCAGCCACCCCAGCGTGGAGCATCTTCTTCATTTGAATGCGACTGCTGAGCCCAAGCTGAGTCCAAGTAGTCTTGAGTGTCAACGGGTGGAGGATCATCATCTCCACCATTGTGATCCACATCGTGCCTGACTTCTTCTTCTTTATTTTCTTCTTCATCTTCTTGGTCTTCGCTTTCATCACTATCATCATCTGCAGGAATATTTGCTCTCCGAATAAACTTATACATCCTCCGCTCATTGCACCAAAGATATCCCATCATAGACATAGTTTTTGTACGGAACTCTTTGTCAGATGAGATGGAAGTGTACTTGAAAGACGGATGATGAACGTTAGCTGCAGTCAGGACCTCTTGAATGAAGGATCCGTAGGCAAGCGTCGTTCCTCGTCCGGAGTCACGTAGCCCAAACATTCTACTGGCAATGTAGTACGGCCAGTTGATTTTTATCTTATTTTTCAGAATGTAAATCAGATGAACCTCGGCCGGTTCGACTCTGGAGAGGCCTCCCTTCTTTGGGCGCAGGATTCGTGAGACAACCCACTAAAGGATCCTTTCTCCGGCTTTCAGCTTGCCGGCAGTGACAGTTCGTGGGAACGCGTCACTGTTCACAAACTGATCAGTATAAGGTCGTCTCAGCATGTCATTCAATGCATTCTTAAACTCATAGCCATCTACGTGGTGAGAGTCAGTGACCTCAGGTAGAGGGTTTCCATCATCATCAACAGACATATCAAAGTATTGGTTCCAGATATTGGATTTAAGCGGTACCTTTGTCGGACCAATTCTAGAGTGGAACTTGTGCCCGCGAAAGTTGTCATGAAGGCCGGCATAGAACACGCGAACAAGGTCTTCACTGTATTTGGTATTACATTCCAAGAAGTTGATAAAGCCCTGATGTTGCAGCAGAGCCAGAACTTCAGGAAGGTGCATGCGTTCAGCGGTAAGTTTGTAGAACGCATGTTATTGCACAACGCCTCTTTTGCTGATGTCTCTGTTGAAGACTTCGACGCGAGCGGGTGGAACGAGTGATACAGCAGATATGGGTAGAGATGCGGCGGATGATTCTCGGGATCTCTTGCCAGAGGGTCTGCGTGATGTGGTAGCCATTTGAGCAAGTTTGAAATGGAGTGTTTGGGTATAGAGAGAAGGTTTAAGAAGGGTTTTGAGAGTGATTCTGCTAGATAGAGGTTTCTCCCAATTTATAGTGGAAAGGTTAGGGTTTTGGGAAGATGGAAGATCAAAGAGCAATAGCCACTAGGTAGATGTAAGTTACAAAGTAGTGGGTAGTTTGAAAGGTGATGGAATGTAAATGCATAATTAATGATGATTTTTGGATGGGAATGCATGAAAAACGATTTAAATTTTTCTGCAGAAAAACGAAATTTTTGAGCGATGCGTCGACCATAGCCCTGTATGCGTCGACGCATACTGTTTGGTTTTTGTGAAAATGCAAAAATTAATTTGCTTGCGTCGACCATAGCCCTGCTGCGGTCGACTCATACAGTCCAAATTTCAATTTTTCACTATTTTCCACATGCAATGACAGGTTTGATGCATAATTAACACACCATACAGCAATAAACATCCAAAGGGAGAAATCATATATATATATATATATATATATATATATATATATATATATATAATATATATATATATATATATATATATATATATATATATATATATATATATATATATATATATATATATATATATATATATATATATATATAAACAACATCATTATGAGATATAACTATTGTCGTCATGAGATTTTGCAGAGAGAGAAAGAGAGGAACAGTATCACCTCAATGCCAGAGTGACTTAGTGAACGGTAGACTTGTGCTTACAACAACATAGTTTGGTTAGAGGTACAAGATTAAAGTCTTATATGTAATAAGGTAAAACAGCAGATTACAGTCCCCGTTCCGAAATATCGAGAATGCCAAGTTCTCGACGGATATGAAAGAAAGGTTCAGTGGCTAGCGGCTTTGTGAAAATGTCCGCTAGTTGATTTTCAGTATTGACATGTTCAAACACGATGTCACCTTTCTCTACATGATCCCGAAGAAAGTGGTGTCGTATTTCGATATGTTTGGTGCGAGAATGTAGCACAGGATTCTTGGTTAGGTTAATGGCACTTGTATTGTCACAAAAAATGGGAATACGTTCAAGTTTGAGGTTAAAATCCAATAGTTGTTGCTTAATCCATAGGATTTGGGCACAACAACCACCGGCGGCAACGTATTCCGCTTCGGCGGTTGACAAAGCAACAGAAACCTGTTTCTTGCTATGCCAACTGACCAAAGAGTTTGAAAATAAGTGACAAGTGCCACTGGTGCTCTTCCTATCCTATTTGCAACCGGCAAAGTCGGAATCAGAAAAACCTACCAATGAACAATCATTACCTTTGGAATACCATAGTCCATACTTCGGAGTACCGGATAGGTATCGAAGTATTCGTTTGACGGCTTTTAAATGGGATTCCTTGGGACATGATTGATATCTTGCGCACATGCATACGCTAAACATAATATCGGGACGAGAAGCAGTAAGATAAAGGAGTGAACCAATCATACCTCTATACCGTTTTACATCTACTTCCTTACCGTCTTCATCTTTGTTCAAGTTTATACACGTAGGCATGGGGGTGTCTATGGCCTTAGCTTTTGCCATGTCAAATCTCTTGATAAGGTCCAAACAGTACTTTGTCTGGCTCACGAAAGTTCCTTCTTTGAGCTGTTTGATTTGCAGACCGAGAAAGTATGTGAGCTCCCCCATCATACTCATCTCGAATTCGCCCTGCATAAGGTCAGAAAACTCTCTCACAAGATTCATGTTAGTAGATCCAAATATGATATCATCTACATAAATTTGCACTAATATCAAGTGCTTTCCTTGACGTTTAATGAAGAGGGTTGTGTCAACCTTTCCTCTTGAGTATTTTTGATCGAGTAAGAATTTGCTTAGCCTCTCATACCAAGCTCTAGGAGCTTGTTTGAGGCCATACAAGGCTCTTTTTAGTTTATAGACATGATCAGGATACTCATGGGATTCGAAACCCGGAGGTTGTGCGACATAAACCTCTTCATTTATGTGACCGTTAAGGAATGCACTCTTGACATCCATTTGGAATAGCTTAAAGTCTTTCGCACATGCGAAAGCAAGGAGAAGGCGTATAGCCTCGAGTCGGGCAACCGGCGCATAAGTTTCCTCATAGTCGATGCCTTCCTCTTGGTTATACCCTTGCGCGACTAAACGCGCCTTATTACGGGTTATTACCCCGTTTTCGTCCAGCTTGTTCCTAAACACCCATCAGGTGCCGATTACTCGATGATCTCGCGGAGGAGGGACAAGGTCCCAAACCTCATTTCTGGTGAACTGATTAAGTTCCTCCTGCATTGATAAAAACCAGTGTTCATCGAGTAGGGCTTCTTTAGGGTTTTTAGGTTCCATCTGCGAAACGAAAGCGAAGTGATAACAGAAGTTACTTAGCTTAGATCGAGTTGTTACGCCCTTTGATATGTCCCCGAGAATGTTGTCTATTGGATGGTCTTTGGAAGACTTCCAAGCTTGAGGAAGATCATCGTTTGAAGGCGGATGAACTACCTCGGTTTCCTCATGGTGTACATCTTTGTCCTCCTCAATTTTGACTATGTCGGGTTGATCAATCCCCGGCTCGCCACCTTTGAGTATGTCTTCAGTAGATGTACCTGCACCATGTAAAACACTACCCTTTCCGACATTTCTCGGATTGGATTCATCAAAAGTGACATGTACAGACTCTTCTACAGTAAGTAATCGCTTGTTGTATATTCTATATGCTTTGCTAGATTGAGAGTATCCGAGGAAGATACCTTCGTCGGCCTTGGAATCGAATTTCCCTAAGTTTTCCTTTCCATTGTTCAATACGAAACATTTGCAACCAAAGACATGTAAGTGAGAAACATTTGGCTTTCGCCCTTTTAAAAGTTCATACGGTGTTTTGTTTAGAATGGGGTGAATGAGCACCCTATTCAAAACGTAACAAGCCGTACTAATGGCGTCAGCCCAAAAATATTTCGGTAAGCCACTTTCATTGATCATTGTTCTTCCCAATTCTTCCAAAATTCGATTTTTACGCTCCACAACCCCATTTTGTTGAGGAGTACGTGGAGCGGAGAAGTTATGATCAATACCATGGTTACCGCAATATTCTTCAAATAAGTGATTTTCAAATTCACCTCCATGATCGCTTCTAATTGCAACAATGTTTGTATTTAGTTTATTTTGGGAAAGCTTAGCAAATCGTTCAAAGGCGGCGAATGTGTCACTCTTACTTACTAAGAAAATAGTCCAACAAAATCGAGAAAAGTCGTCCACTATTACGAAATCGTAATAGTTTCCTCCTAGACTTTTAATCCTAGATGGCCCAAATAAATCCATATGGAGAAGCTCGAGAGGTCTTGTTGTTGAAACGATATTTTTGGATTTAAATGAGATCCTCGTTTGCTTCCCCTTTTGACAAGCATCACAAAGGTGATCCTTGGTGAACTTAATTTTGGGGAGACCTAGGACTAGATCTTTTGAGACTACTTTGTTGAGTAAGTCAAAGTTAACATGTGCTAAACGCCTATGCCATAACCATGAATCTTCACTCATTGTTACGAGGCATTTGTCACTTGTTAACGATACTTCATTTAAGTCAAGCATATAGACATTGTTCACACGAAGACCATTAAATATACTCTTCTTATCATCATTATGTACAATTTTGCAACAATCTTTTGAAAACGATACATTGTATCCTTTGTCACATAATTGACTGATGCTAAGTAGATTGTGTTTAAGACCTTCGACAAGCAACACATCAGAAATAGTAGTAGAGGAGGGATTACCTACACTACCTTTACCAAGTATTGCTCCACGGTTGTTATCACCATAAGTTACATATCCCTTCTTCTTAGCCACAAAGTCAATGAAGAGAGATATGTCACCTGACATGTGCCTTGAGCATCCACTGTCGAGAAACCATCTTCTCTCGGTAGTCTCGAGGCATTGTACCTGTGACAAGATAATTAACAAGAGAAGGTACCCAATTGCTTATTGGGTCCTGAGTGGTGAGGAACGAAATGGTTGCATTTGGGCATCCATTGATAAATGCCTTTAGGAACTAAAAACCTCCTAAATCTACATTTAGCAATGGAATGACCTTTCTTGCAACAATAGAGACAAGAGAGAGCTACATTTGGATTGCTTTTGCTATCTTCGTCTTTTATAACATATTTATATTTTTGATATGGATTAACCATACTTTTTCGAAAATTAGATTTGTTGATAGCAAAAGTAATCTTGGGCTCAAGAGCCTTGTCAAGTTTGGCTTTTAGGTTTCTTACTTCACCTTGCCAAATGTAACAAGTATCACACCCAAAGTTCATCATTCTACTTTTAAGGTCCTCATAACTTGTTTTTGTGCTTTCCACTATAGAAGCTTTAAGAGCCTCAAGTTTCCGTTCGGATTCTTGAATTTTATGTTCCAAATGAGAAAAAAATTTCTTATTTGAGGCAAGCCTTTTAAAGGCTTCTTTTGCTTCATAGTGTAAAGTATCAAAAGCAATTTGCAATTCATTATGAGACATACTATAGGATTTTTCATATTTAGCATGTCGTACCTGTTTCTTTTTGTTCTTTTGATGAGCAGAAAGGCATAGATTTGCATTTTCATCTTCATCACTAGAGCTTTCATCATCCGAGGAGTCGCTATCGCTTTCCCAAGCGATGTATGCTCTCCTTGGCTTTGATGGTTTCTTGTGTGGTTTGTATGAGTCTTTTTCTTTTGTCTTTTTGTTCATCGGACAGTCCGGTTTGTAGTGACCCGGCTTTCCACACTTATAGCACGACCCTCTAGTTGTTTTTCCTTTTGAGTCATCATTTTTGGAGAACCTAGATTGCTTCCGGAAGTTTACCAGGTTCTTCTCGGAATGTTGGATGCCGTTCTTTCTTACGTAACGGTTGTAGCGTTTGACGAACAGCCCCATATCTTCACTCTTGTCCTCTTCTTCTTCGTCACTCGATGAATAATCACTTTGCTATTTTGCTTGAGACTTTGAGGAGGAAGTCTTTAGAGCTATTGATTTCTTTTCACTCACCTTTGCTTTGTCTTTCTTGTCTTTCTTTTCGTGTTGTTCCAGGCTTAAGAGAACTTGTTCGTGCTCTTGTAGTTTACCGAACAATGTTGTCAAGTCCAATGTGGTAAGATCATTTGCCTCTTTTATGGCGGTCACTTTCGGTTGCCATTCCCTGTTAAGACATCTTAAGATCTTATTAGTAGCAATATCATTCGAAACAGGCCTACCAAGTGAATGTAATCGATTGATGAGATGAGTGAATCTCTTTTGCATGTCGGCAATGGTTTCCCCTTGCTTCATGAAAAAGAGATCAAACTCTTGTGTTAGTGTATTGATTCTAGCCAATTTAACATCATTTGTCCCCTCATGGGCAATTTGTAGTGAATCCCACATAGCCTTAGCGGTAGGACAATGGGATACACGATAGTATTCATCTACGCCTAATGAGGAGATTAGAATATTTTTGGCTTTCCAATCATAATTGTATTTCTTTTCATCATCATCGGTCCATTGTGCTTCGGGCTTAGGCACAACTTCGTTGTTCTCATTGGTCATGGTTATTTGAATTGGACCATTGAGAATAACATTCCATATTTTTCTATCTATGGAATTTATGTGCACCCGCATACAGTCTTTCCAATAACTATAATTTTCACCATTGAAAACGGGAGCTCTATTGTAAGCCCCTTTAGGTTCGTTAGCCATTTTATATCAACGTTGTATTTTGAAGCACGGAGTGAACCGGAGCTCCTGATACCACTTGTTAGACTATGGCACGGATCTAGAAGGGGGGGGGGGGGGGTTGAATAGATCCCAATTAAAACTTGAGTCGGCGCTATCAATTTAAAAGAAAATTGGTTTTAAAAATGTTTTAAGTGCGGAAGCAGCCGAGGGAAATTTTAGTCTAAAACGAACCGTTATTGGAAAACCGGATATGCGTTAAGCTAATGGATTTGAGATAAAATGAAATACTAATCACTACACAATATGCACACTCAATTGATATATTTCACTAACTAGCAAGCCTAGTTCCAATGATCCAAAATACCAAATTAAACTGGATGTAAGCTTAAGACAACTTTGGCTTATGCAAATTCACAAACACTTGGTGTGCATACACTCCAAGAGATATTTGAGTTGAGTAAGTAGTTTAATTTTATCTAGTACAATAAACTATTGTACTTTGTATTCAAACAGCAGTTTTAGTTTCTTACTCAACTTATATCAAAGTTTGGGAAAATTGCTTAAACTAAAATCACTTAATTTTTAAGCTGAAAAGCACTTATGCAGAAAATTAAAGAAGACAGAGATTTGATGAGGCAGTTCCCCCGCCGTCCTCGCTTCGGGGTACGTCTGCCCTCAATTCTAAAAATAGAATTGAGATGATTAATTAGATATCACCTGTGAAATTTAATTGTTTATACAAGGATTGCAAAGCATGTAAACAACAGAACTTCCAATGTGTTGAACGATGCTTCCTATCCTTGCTCCTTGATTCAAGATGAATCAAGATCTTCGATCGTTGATGCTAGACCTCCGATTCCAGCCCCTTTGTTGAAGATTCTTCCTTTCTTCAAACCCTCGGCCCGGTAGATCTCAAACACAACGAGTCGAACCCGAATCCTTCACTTCAATGCCACCGAATCCGCTACTAGACTGATGAAGACTTTCCTCTTCTCAATCACCTTCGCTCGGCTGAATATTGAAGAACGATTCGTCCAAAAACCCCCAAATACAAACCCGTATTGGAGGACAAAACCCTAACGGTTTTATTCAAGAAAGAACCTGCCACAAGATTCAACCCGAACTGGATTCTTCGATCACAGCTTCGAACCTTATCACCTTTGCTCGATCACGAACCACATCAAAAGTAATTGTTTGCGGATGATGAGTTGTGAAATGTTGAAGATGAAGATGATGAGTCTTGGACACCTTTTTCACACTTTCTTGTTTCCTTGAACACTTGAACTCAATTAGCAAATGTTGGTTAATAAAAGTGTTTTAACTTCTATATATAGTAACAGACAAAACCATTTAAAAATAACAGAATTTCAAACATTGTAAATAACTCAGAAAACTGAGTTTACGCACGAGCGGTCGACCATAGGTCGGCGTGCGCTGAGCCGTGAGTGATGCGCCGACCCCTATGGTCGACCCATGGTTCTATGCGCTGACCCAGGGTTAGTTCATTATGCCATGCGCTGACTTCTGGTCGACGCAAGGAGTTTTTGTGCTGACCCGTGAGTTATGCGCCGACCCTTATGGTCGACGCAAAGGAGCATGCGCTGACCAATCTCAGTTCTGCTGAGCTTTGCGCTGACCAGTGAGCTTTGAGCTGACCCCTATGGTCGACTCAAGGCCTTCAAATCTGCATAAAACTGTGTTTTGTGATTTTCATGCATTTCGTCATGATTACACTTTGTCCACATATGTTTTTGATCATTATAATAGGTTTAGACAAACGTAGAAAAGGATATGGTGGATAATGTGTTTCATTTGTTTGTAGACGTGCATGATGGTCTTTTGTCATCATCGAAACTTGCGATCGTATGTTGTCTGACTTTTTGTCTTTACATTATAGAATTATTACAATGCTCAAAACAATAAAAATCAACATGTAACGCAACCAAACTAGCGTACACAGTGCAAAGTCCAAACAGAAAAACAAAGTTCACACAAATAAAGCAACATATACATAACATAAAATAGAATCGAAACAAAATACAAATTCAAAATGCAACGATAATCTTGTCCCAAAAAGTTACCAAAAGCGGAAACATTGAAGCTATGTATCACTGAAACCGAGTGGTATTGCTATTGCAAAGTAGCTGTTGTTGAATTGTGTTGCTCGAAGTGTTGAGTTGCTAAGTTGAAGAGTTCTCGCTGGAAAAACTGAAACTGAGTTGGAGTTATTTTGTTGTGGAGTAGTGAACAAACAAAATTGACGGCGTGAAGAATTGTTTTATGTTACATGACGTTGCTAGTGAAAACCCCAAGATATTGTTGCTATTGTTATCTCAAGTATTTTTTTACAATGAAGTTGGGTTTGAAGTGTGTTGTACCCTAAAAATTTGTCCTCTCCTTTTCATCCTTTCATTCAACCCCTGACTTGGGAATCATGTGTATACATTCATGTTTCATTCATATGCATCATCATCTGTTAGTTAGTCACTACAAATTCAAAGCTCTTGGCCTGGAAAGCCATGGTTTGTGTGTGGATCAAACTTCAAAAGTATGATTGGGTTGTCCATCTGACCATGGGAGATGTAAAAACCTAGTTGCTTGATCTTGGAGGTGTGGATTCGTCAATGTTTCATCAAGGCAGTCCCCGAGGCTTCCCCACCCTAATTCTTGATGATATGGTCATGAAGCTTTGTGGAGTTTCTCTGGGTATTATCTTGGCTATCAAAACCTTAATTGGGAAGGGTCAACCATTGAAGAATTGTTTGTGAAACATCATGATTGATTCAAAGTCTTTGGTTGAAGGGCATGTCTCATGTAACCCTAATCAAGGAGGATATGGCCCTAAGGTACCTGTTGGCTTGACTTTCCATCTAATTGGTCTTTAAACCCCAGTTTCACCCAATTCTTCACCCATTGGGTGTTTGACACTCTTGCTTGGTCATTATCCCCAAAACCTATTGTCTTTGGTTCATTCATGTTGGTTTTTGGTTTGGTTCCATTCATTCGTGATTAAGGTCATTGGTCCTATCCCAATTCTTTGGTCCTATAACTTTCATTATTTGCTTCCATTCCATGACATTCCACTTGGACATTGCAAGTGCTTAGTCTATGATTTGTTTGGTTTCATTTGGGCAAGATTGACTCAAGACCATTTCATACCATTGGGATCATGATCATCATTGTTCATTCAAGTCAAGATGATTCATGTTAATAGTTCATCAAGTCATCCACTTCAATCCAATTCTTGTTCATGGTTCATGTATGTCCATGTTTTCATCATTTACCCCATTTCAAGCATATTTTAAGTCAATCCAAGTTATAATGCATGTTTAAGTCAATCCATTGATTCATCCATTCCTAATTTAGATGTCCATATAAAGTCCAATGCATTTCAAATAATGTTCATCCATTCAAGTTCATATCAAATTCATCTAAACATCAATATTATTCATACCAAAACATCAAAGTCCGTCCATTATAAATCATTATAAAGGTTCATACATGAAAAATACAAGAAATGGCAATGTTGACCAATTTGTTAACTTTGGTCAATAGTTGACTTTTTGGTCAACTTTGACCAAAGTCAACTGAATCCTTTTTCATCCTAAAACTTTAAGTCCAATTTCCAGTGTTAATCCTTCTTCCTTGAATCCTTGTCATGTGTGCATAATGCTTCAAATTCCAACATTGGCTATCATGTTGCAAACCCTTGTTCAACCACCATGTTTCATGCGCATATGACTTGCAAAAAGAATTCAAGGCAATGCATAATGGAACACATAAAACACTAGCCAAACAGACCAAGTCAGTCCTGTCATGAACATGCAACATAACCACTTTCCAACCTGCATTGTAGCAGCAACCAAGAGCATGATCAAGTTGAAATGCTATAAGCCGACCATCCATCATCACACCAGACTTGCAGCATATCCAAGCTCCAAAAATATGCATAACAATTGAATAACACTTCCAAATCTAGTATGAATAACACTTGCTTAAATGGTTGGTCAGTATAAACCATTATTGATTGAATTAAAAAAACATCAAAATTTTCTAGAAGCTCCCACAAAAGTAAGGGAAATTTTCTCAACCCCTTGATAGCATATTTTAGGACATGTTAATGCCTTAGAAATGAAGTATATTATGTTATGTTTGGTGCCTACTTCTCTCACGAGAACGACATTGTCTGCTTTTGCTGAGACCACCAAGTATATGAATAGGATCACCCCAGTAATGGGTCTCAAAAGGATCAATGGTTTGGAAAGAGTGTGCTTCAGGTGTGTGAAGGATTTTTTTTGCATTTCGGTGTCCATTTAAACTATACATTCTTCCTCAAGAGTTTGTAGAATAAATGGGCATACTGAGTGAACATGGAAAATGAATATGTTAAAGGTTGTGAGCATATCGTTCAATTTCATTATTCTTTCTTTGGTGGACGGAGTCTCCATCTTGGCGATGAGGCCTCACTTGTCTGGATTTACTTTAGTCCTCTCTTTGGTGAGGTAGAATTAAAGGAATTTGTCGAAATTGACCTGGAACATGCACTTATATAGGTTCAACCTCGTGTTGAATTGGCATACACAATTGAATATAGTGGTAAGATAACCTTCATGTAACTCTTCCTCCTCGGATTTGACTATTATGTCACCCATGCATGCTTCTAGCATGTCGCTATTTTCTTGTTTGAAAATCTTGTTCATCATCCCTAAGTAGCTTCCACCTGCATTTTTTTATTCAAAAGACCTCACATTCTACTTTTAGTTGGTATGCCCTGTCATGAACGTTATTTTATTTCGGTCTTTCTCGTATATTGCGATCTGACATCTTTTGCACCACCTTTAATCATTTCGGGATTCATGTCTTGTTCCTCGATAGCTCGAAGATTGAACAAAATTCCATAGACTATAATGTGATATATCTCATGGATATATCTATAGGAATATCCATGAATCAAAACGCTTGCACCCCGTCTAACTTGATTGCTACATGTCATTTGCATTCTCCTCTTAGTGTACCTTATCTATCTCAAGAGATTTTATCACGTCACATCCAAAATCTTATCTTCCACTCTGACATGAGTATTGCTATCACCGGAATGCCCTTATTTAGTAATTTTGAATTTTTAAAAGTACCATAAAATACCTAAATTTTCAAAATAAAATTGAATTTTTTATACTTATATAAAAAATAACAGATATTACAAAAATAAAATACCGATAAAAATGCTTCCCAGACTTTTTAAATATACTATTAAATTTTTTAATTTATACTAAATTTTTTACTAGTGGATTTTTTAGTGCACACTATTTTGCTAAAAATGTTGAAAGATAAAATATTATCGAAAATTGAAGAAGCCGCCAAGTCAAATATTGGGAGTAGCATAATAAATTCTAATATGTGAACCCTAGTGAACCCGACCCATATCATGTTGTTCAAGCCCATCTCTATAGTGCCGCTTAAACCTGTCCGTGCCGTGAAACCCATACCCACCACCACAAGAATAATTTTATACAATTTAGATATTAACAAGAAGAAAAAAATATATTTTTTAACTTAAATTAAATTAGTATAAAATAATTGAAAGTTCTTTTATAAAAAATCCAGTGAAAAATAGGATACCCTTTACAAACCTATCATAGATTTAGTAACACGTGTTTGCAAATTTTGAGTTGTTATTATTCCTTCTTTTCGTTTAACCTAGCAAAGCTTCCGGCGGCAACTGTAATTCAAGCTCGTCATTTCTTAGTATTGTTCCTTCCTCACCGTCCCTCATTCTCCTTCTGCTGTGCAGAAAAAATCAGAACAAAGCTATGTCGTACGATGATGTAGAAATCGAAGACATGGAGTGGAACGAAGAGTTGCAGTCATACACATATCCTTGTCCGTGTGGGGACCTGTTCCAGATCACAAAGGAAAATCTCAAGCTTGGCGAGGAGATTGCTCGCTGCCCCAGTTGCTCCCTCTACATCACTGTTATCTACAACATGGAAGATTTTCTTGGCGATTCTGATCAAAATAGAACAAACAAGGGTCTTCGTCCCTCCAAACAACAAGCTGTCACTGTTGCTTGAATTTCAGGTTTTTCACAACTTCTTATGAATATAATCAATCATTACGACTTAGTAGTTTTAATCTATGTAACTTTTGTTTAGTTCGTTTTACAATTTGGGTTGATTACATGATTTGTTTTATTGCAACTGTGTGTACTTTTTTTATTTATTTTACCTGTCTATTGGATTATACAAACACAATTTGGGAGAATTGCCCAGATGTGTAGATAATTATGGAGAGAATGAAAAACATTAATTGTTAGTCAATTTCTGGGTATCCGTATATGCTCAACAGTTTGAGTTTAGTATAAGTAAAAGTTGAACCTCTGAACTTTGTAAATTAAGTGGAATCGTTGCTTGAAGCTGATATTTAACTTTTTAGGACGGCTCTATGGTTGAAATTCAAGTCATCTCTAGTCACTTATGTTTTTAGCATTTTTTACGCTTCATCAATCAAAGTTGAGTGTGCCTATATAATTTGTAAGTGAAAGGCAAGAGTAAAATGGTTCATAAGTATGAAGTACGGTCTACTTAACAGTCATTGTCAAGTGTTCCGGTATCAACAGTGCCGTCTTTTAAAGTAATGCAATGAGCCAATGATCAAAGCCCGACCTTGGAGGAGGCAACCCTTTAGGTTCCTCAAAAATTGGGTAACTAATTCATCAATAGTTTCAGGTATTCAGAAACTGATATGGATCAGCCGGAGGTGGTTTGGTGAGCGGTTTCAAATAGAGAAAGTACAATTAGGCACTGTGTTGCACAACATGAGAGAGAGATTCATTATTAATAAGCTTGATAGGTGAATAATAGTACTTAATGGAGTTTTAGCTCTTCTTAAAACAAACTTCTTGCCTTTACAAGTAAATTCCATCTGCAACCTAGAGAAGTTAAAAAAGGAAATTTGGAATCAGAAGACGAAGGCTTATACGGATTCCTAAACTGGGCAGCAGGCACGTTGTCTATAGATCACCATGTTGATTTTGATCACTTGGTGTGCAACACAATTTACTCTGATTTCCACATAGGTTTTCAATTTTGCAATTTCTTGTCAGAAATTCCCTCCCATGTTGTTGTAAATCATAGTTCTACTCTGATTGTTTAATATTTATTATTGCTTATGTGATGTGAGTATAAATGTTTACACGTTATATATAATTGTGAGTATCTTACTTTGTTTTCCCCTAATGAAAAAATGCACTATCTTGCAGATGTCCTGAAATGGTGGGAGCAATAGATTTTATCAAGACTTTGATATTTCTTTAGCAGTGAACATCTTTTTTTTGCAATAGGAATTGAATTTCTGGTATTCTGGCAGATCAAAGTAGAAATGGATAATAGGAAAGAGTTTATGGTAAGTACAACAAAATTGTTAGTTGGAATTTTGCTATTGAACTCAATAGTTATTTGATATGATACTATGTTAAATTATGAAACAAATTGATCTGATAGACTTCATAATAGTTCATCTTTACAAATTTATAGAAGCTACTATGATATTTTTCCCCTTTTGGATAAGTTTTTACTGTTGCGGCTCTGTGAGAGTGCGGCTCTCAAAACTAAAGGCCGGACACCCTCACGTTGATTAGCTTCCAGATACCACTAATATGGAAAAGAAAGCAAAATGAATGAAGTTGAGCTTTAAGATAATTTTATGGGGCTCTATGGTGAGCGCCATTTGTGCTCGCAAAGTATACTAAAGCATACTAGTAATTGATAATCCTATCTGTGAGGTGTCAATGATAGGAGCATATATTTTTCTAAGTGAAGTTGTGTTTACTGTTGTTATTAGTAAAAGAAATCACAAGTTTTAGTTTATTAAAAGAATTAAACTTGAATTTTTTTGAAGAACATATTTGTCGCAACGCGAAAAACAACCGGCGAAAAAAAAAACAAGTTTACAGAGCCGCCACCGACGCTATTCATCCTATGACGGAAAGGAAGCGCAGGACTAACCTGAGAAAGGGAAAGGAACGGTCTTACGACCAAAGATTACAAGGTACGGGAGTCGGTTACGCAAGGGGAAGGTATTAGCACCCCTCACGTCCGTCGTACTCGACGGGATCCACGCTCAAAAGAATAGGAAAAGGTTGTCAATAAACTGCTCAAAGAAATGCATGCACTGGAATAATAAAACAGGTGGAAGGAGACGGAGGAAGGGGACTCGGCAGGATGTCGCATCCTGGGCCTACGTAGTTTGTCAGAAACAAACATCAGAGTCAACGTAGTTCGGGGAAATGGGGAACATGCTCGCTAGGACATCGCATCCTATGCCTACGTATCTTCTTTATCCAGAGAAGAATCAGAGCACTCGTAGCTCGGCTAACGCACGCCGAAACAAAACACCGAAAAGAGACGTTGAGACGCCAAAGGAAACACTCAACAGGAAATAGACTGCCAATACATGGACTTACGCCCGACTCCTGACAACAAAAAGGAAACAGATTGACAAACTAATAGGGAGTCTGGAACTCGAGCCTAATAGTTGTCACACAAACACAAAAAGACGCTGAGACGTCAAAAGAAACAAAAGATTGAACACACAAAAAAAAACAAAAGGGTGCCCGGAGAGATCTCGCTCGATCTCCTGCCTACGTATCTCATCTGGTATGAGAATTAGGGCGACGTAGTTCCCCTTAACAGGGGAGAAACACTCTCCTAACCAGAGACCAGGGAAGCAAACCAACTAATATGGAGACTGACTCGAGCCTAAAAGTTGTCATGCACAGATATCCCTAAGTGGAGGTCTCTAATCAGAACCTAACTCGCACAGGAAGCAAGTCAACACGAACAACAAATAAACATCAACACAAATGAACAAGCATCACAAGCTATATACAAACAAGAGGCTCAGACAAATGGTTGGGCTTTAGTCAAAAGGGGTCATATCAACCTCGACAAATAAGCCAAAACTGTAGGGGTGTGCTGAAGCTCTTAACCACTAACATTGAGAGTTAGGGTGAAGCTGATCAAATATCGTAATGAGGATTAGACCTCATGCTCTTAACCCTGGCCTGGGTGAGCTTGAATCAAAGAAAGCGTGGGGATCCAGAAAGAGGGACCCTATTCCATTTGACTGACTTTATATAGAGATCTTGGGTACATGTTCTAGAGCTTCAGCACGTAGTGCGAGCATAAAGAATGACTCACTGAATAACAGGGGATTGATTGCTAATCCCGTCTATCTGTCAATTGCCTCATTTGGAGGTCTTATCAAGTAACATGCCTCATTTAGAGGTCTTTGGCACAAATGTAAACAATCACAATCAGAGCCTCATAAGGAGGACTTCAGCCAAAATGCCTGCCAAAAAGGTGACAGGACTTCCAGACTACATGGAGTAAGAAGGCTAAGCTACCTCAGTGGTGTATCAACCACACTCTAAAGCTTAAGCAAAAGCTAGCTAGCAACTAATGTACCTGTACAAAAGCCAACCAGTTAGTATCTCAGACAGAAAAACCAACAAACAAACAGTGGAACTTTCCAATATCTACACAATGCAAGTCACAAGTGCAAGCACTCAAGTGAATTCATCACATCAATGGACCTACAACACAACAAGAGTTAGTAATCAAAGGTATACATATCAAGTAATGAGACCAAGCCAATCATTAGAGCTAAATGCCCAAACCTGAAACACAAAGCACAATTAGTATGTGTACAAACCACTAGTACCAAGACTTGGTTCAAAAGCAAGTCAAATGGCCAAAACAGAACTCAATATTTCACATGAAACACATTCAATCAATCAAGAAAAGGTCCTCAAAAGGACCAATACCAATTCATAAGGCAAAGGCTTCAAACAATTCATGTCATGCAAAGGCAAACAATATGCACAAAGTTGGACATCCAAATTAGAAAATCCAAATCAAAATAGAAAAAGCATCCAATGATCATGAAATTTTTTATACAAGTTTATCATGTTATGAATGATCATCATGCAAAAAATTAAATCCAGAAGAGCTCAAATGATAGGTGAATGAAAATGCACAAATGCAACATTACAAATGTGACACAAATTGTCACACTACATGTTCATGTGTCCAAAACAGTGATGGCATGTGATAAAAATTCCAAACCAATTCCAAAAAATCATATCACATGTGAGGATCAAGCATGCAAAATTTCAGATCAATTGGATTAACCATGAGCATTTCACAAAGCATTTATCATGACATATCAATTTGGCACCATGTTCAATCAAAAAATATCAAATAAAAATCCAGCAATCAACAAATCATGAAATAAATCCCATAAAAAACTAGACATTAAAACAAGGATGTGGAAGAAAAATGGGATTAAATTGGACATTTCTACTATTTTTTGTGATTTTTTGAAGATGAACAAATAAAATGGAATAATGTGAAATAATGAAGTAATATGGAAAATGAAATTGAATAAAATCAGCATGCATGAGGCCAGGCTCGAACACACGCGTGCAAAGTTAACAAAAGAATTCAAAATAAATTCAGAAATAATGTGATGCCAAGGATCGAACTGATGCACGCAAGCACTGAAGGTTAAGAAGCGAAAATCCAAATTAAATTCACAAAGCACAAAGGCCAAGTAACGAACCCATGCAAGCAAGGCAGGAAATGATAAAACAAATGAAATTTGAAAATGCATAAGCCAAGAATCGAACTAGCACGCGCCAGGCCAGGAGCATTCACCAAAACGCAGCGTTTCAAGTACAAACCCTAGCCTTAAACCAGACGGTGGCGGACGGTTGTTACAACCGTCTTCTCCGGCCAACTAGGCGGAGGAGATCCAAGAAAATTTCCAGAAATGGACGTATCATACATGGATCGAAAGCTCTTCTCACCAGGATCATGAATATCACACTCATTCAACCTAAATCTCACTAACACGCACTGATCGAAGGGAAACAATTTCATCAACCAAACTTTAAATCAACATATCATGATCAATATCCATCCATTTTCAAAATAAATTATATCAGCATGCTCAGTGATGCGAGATCTATACATTCATGGCAAGAAATTGGAGAAATGAGATGGTCGAATTTCCACTTACTTGAGATGCAGTTATCAAAAACCGTGTGTTCAAGCCTCAAAAACTTCCAGATCTACTTCCTTTATCCTCTAATGGAGATTTGTGCAAGAATTAGCAATTGGAAACACCTAGATCCAGCTCAATTTGAAGCTTCCATTAATATGTTCAAGCTCTTGGCATGCACGAATCTGGACTGAATTGACCAAAGTGATGGTTGATTCTTGCTCAAAACTATACCAGAATCATGAATCTACAAAGAAATTTGGTGTTTGTGTGAAGAAAAATGAAAATTGAAGTGAGAGAAAATTGGAGGAAAAATGGAAAATTCTAGATCTCAAATTCTGTTATCTCTTGAAAAACAGTTATGATTTGGTATTTATACTCTGTGTTAATCATGCTGAAATTAGGATTAGGCAATGGCTAATTGAGATTAGAGAGATATAAGGTGTTCTGCAAAATTGCAAATGTGAGGTAGCATGTTCAATCCATACGTGAACAGTGCCATATTGAGGTGCAAATCCACTTAAAATCATTCAACAATCATGATGGAAGTGTTAATTGGCTTGTATCTTGAACCAAATTCAAATTATGAATTTTCCCTCCAAAATGCCCATGTGTGAACAAGTGGTCATGTGATCTTCTTTCATGCAAGGCAAAGATTGATTTGGAATCTCTTGGTCATAACAAGCATTTTGCAAAAAGAGTGGACCAATTTGGAGTTTTGGATCAAAAGTTATGCCATGTTGAACTTCCATGTACACTTTGTGATCATTTGGCCATAACTTCCCAACCAATCATCAGATGATCATGAAATGGGACTTTTTGAAAAGAGGAGAGAGAGATCTTCAACTTTCATGTTCACCAAAAATCCATTTGAAGCTTCTTTGATGTTGGAAAATCAAGTTGAATATGGACCAAAAACTTGCCATTTTTGGAAACTTGAAATTACAGGCCACTTTCCATTTTTGGAAACTTTTGCCATGACTTCAAAATCTTCAAGATATATGTTTGAAATGACAAATGAACCTATTTTGAACATGATTGAGGTGTCTCAACTCATTTCCCCACCTCACAGCCCTCAGTTGACTGCACAGTTGACTTTTTGGTCCTCAGATGACCTTGAAATGCCCTGATCAGCTTGAGCCTCTACCATTTGAGGAAATAGCTCAGAAATGAAACCCTAGCTCATGCAAGCCCAATATAATGATCAATTGATCCTCTTCATCAGCAAATACCTTATTTCTTTGAGAAGCCCTAGTTGAAAGAATGTCATTGATTAGGGTTGACCAGAGGTCAAAACCCTAATCTAAAGGAACTTGAGAATGAATCTTGAAACCCTTGATGATGATAGAACCATGATGATGGTAATATATCCTTGCAAACAAGATTATGCTCAAGACCTTTGAAGGATCAGGAAACCCTAATTGAAGCAAACCCTCAAATGGTTGATTATTCATTTAGAGAAACCCTCAGGCTTGAATCATGCAACTTCTCCATCTTCTCAAAAGACTTTGGAGGATGACTTTTCTTATTTTCAGATGATGTGCAAAATGCAATGTCTAATGCCCTAGAATATGAAATGCAATGTGTCAAACTAGTCCCAAGAAGAGGAGGACAAATTTTGAGGTGTTACAGCTGTCCCTATTCTATCCACTGTGAACCTGTCGATATGAACAGCCTCGGCTTTCAGATGATCAGAGTGAAGAGTGGTTGAATACCAAGAACAGGCGAGCAATTTGCGCTCCGCTGGGAATTATGTAACAATGCCTGTCAAAATCGGCAAAGAGGTGAGCTCGAAAGAGAATCCGTCTGGTACGGTGAGAGTCGGTCTGAATACCGAAAAGAACATTAACCTGAACACCAAAATAAATGGTAACACAGGAATAACCATGGCCGGAATGCCGCTCGTCAGTCTGAATACTGGAAATGACTTCGATCTGAGTATCGGAAGTTATGAGATTATCAATATTGGTCTGAACATCGAGAGATTGGCCTGAACGCCACTTCAGTCTGAATACTGGAAAGCTGACCTGAGTGCCACAAGTGCTTCGACCTGAACGTCGGAAACTTCTTCGATCTGAACATCGGAAAACTGGCCTGAGTGCCACAAGTGCTTCAACCTGAACGTCGGAAACTTCTTCGATCTGAACATCGGAAAACTGGCCTGAGTGCCACAAGTGCTTCAACCTGAACGTCGGAAACTTCTTCGATCTGAACATCAGAAAAACTGGCCTGAATGCCACAAGTGCTTCAACCTGAACGTCGGAAACTTTTTTGATCTAAACATCGAAAAAACTGGCCTGAATGCCACAAGTGCTTCAACCTGAACGTCGGAAACTTCTTCGATCTGAACATCAGAAAAACTGGCCTGAATGCCACTTCGGTCTGAATACCGGGAAACTTCCATGCCTGTCAGCATCGACAAAAATAGGGAAAGTGATAATTGAGGCGCGCGGGCCAACGACTTATGTTGGGGATAATAAAGATGAACCACGAACAGGCTGCCCCTACTCAATCCACTATGAACTCATCGATATGAACAACCTCGGCTTCCAGATGACCAGGGTGAAGAATGGTTGAATATCAAGAGCAAACGAACAATTTGCGCTCAGCTGGGGATTTTTTTTTTTGAACCCCAAAACATATATTTTTATTTCACGCGGATGATCCCTGATCACCACATTTGAACCCCGACAACTTCATGTCACTCTTGCTGCCAAACAATGAACCCTGTTCTCCATTTGAACCCCGATCGCCCGACGATAACTCGCGATCGTCGTTGTGAACCCCATTCTCCAGAAAACACCCCGTGTCTCCTTTTCTCCATTTGAACCTCGTTCTCCAGAAAACACCCAGTGTCTCCTTTTCTCCATTTGAACCCCGTTCTCCAGAAAACACCCCGTGTCTCCTTTTCTCCATTTGAACCCCGTGCTCCATTTTCCCATGCTAATTCCGTTGGCAATGCCGGAAATAACACCAACCACCACTCTAATGGCGACATATAAGAGGGTACACCTTCACAACAGGAAGGTAATCATGCACATTTCTTCCCTCGAATCTCCAGAAGACAATCCTGAGAACCTCATCTCGGATACCATTTTCAACTCCAATCTCCAGTTGAACCCCGTTCTCCAGAAAATGCCCAACACTTCCTTTTCTCCATTTGAACCTCGTTCTCAAGAAAATGCCCAGCACTTCCTTTTCTCCATTTGAACCTCGTTCTCTAGAAAATGCCCAGCACTTCCTTTTCTCTATTTGAACCTCGTTCTCTAGAAAATACCCAGCACTTCCTTTTCTCCATTTGAACCTCGTTCTCCAGAAAATGCCCAACACTTCCTTTTCTCCATTTGAACCTCGTTCTCCAAAAAATTCCCAACACTTCCTTTTCTCCATTTGAACCTCGTTCTTCGCGCTGACCGCGTAATGTTCTCCGATCTTCATTTCCATCTCCGCCCGACCGAATTTCCTCCTCCAATATCGCGCTATTGGGGAATATTGTTGCTCCAACGTCATGATGCTAAACTCCTAAGAGTAACATCTTCCAACTTCCATCTCCGCACGATGGAATTTTCCTCCAATATCGCAATACTGGGGAATATTGTCGATCAACGTCTCGATGCTAAACTCCTCAGAGCAACATCTTCCAACTTCCATCTCCGCCCGACGGAATTTTCCTCCAATATCGCACTACTGGGGAATACTCTTGATTCAGAATCACGATGCCGAACTCCTCAGAGTAACATCTTCACCAACCAGCTAAACCAATTCTCAAACGGTAACCACAGCTCGAGACTAATTTTATGCTTGCAATGCTGATGCATGATTCTTTACAGCGTAATGCTCCATAACCATGGAAATGCTACGCAATGAGTTATGCAATATGCTATGCTTCTCTAAATGATGAATGCATAAAAAGTATCCCCCTCAGGGGACGACACAAGCTATTCTGCTGAGGAACTCAATATCTCTCCAATCTCCAACCCTGCTTGGGATAACACTGATGCTGGGGAAATAGCCCTTACTAAGGATGACCTCCATTGAACCCGATCCGCTTGGGAACTTCGCTGGGGAAACAGCTACCAACACACCTCCGCTGGGGAAACGACAACCTTTAGGCCTGGCTGCTGAGGAAACGCCGACCTCGAACCTGCTGGGGAGATAACAATCTCAAACCTGCTAGGGGAAATAACAAACCTCAGGCCTGGCTGCCGAGGAAACAACGACCTCGAATCCGCTGGGGAGGTACGGAATTTTTGACATGTTCACCTGTCGACTCGTCGAACACTAGTATTCACCATCTAACCATAGTGTCAACTTTCCATTCTTTCATTCTTTGAAGAGTCTTCTTGATTCATCACCTTGTATTCTCGACTTCTCTCTACTCCGAGACAATCGATCTCCTCAGATTCGGGTCAACTCTCCAGTCCTCAGACTTTGAAGAGTCTTCTTGATTAACCCTCAAGGATCGTCGCAATTCTTTCGCCGTCTCTCCACCATTCTTCAACTCCTTGTCCCTGATTGGACTCGAAGGAATCTTTCGTCAAAAAGTTTCATATCACAACCTGTAAATGAGCGAAAATATCTAACAACACCTGCAAAAGAGATCGTTAGATAAAAACGTGTCTCAGGCGTGCCAAAATTTCAACACCTAGGTCACTCAACCTTCCGAATAAGATTTCAAGTTTTCAATCCTATAAACATGCATCGGAAGGGACCCCTATGTCTCAAAATGCAAAGATTCTTATCAAAATAAACAGATGTTTTTGCAACCAAAGCGGTAATGAAAACAAAAACAAAATTATTTGACTGAATATGCATTTTATTGATTGAAAAGGTGGCTCGTAACTGAGCAATACACAGGAAGCAATCCCTGAAAAGAGGTAATTGCGCATAAAAGGAAAATCTATCCTAATGGCAATGTGAACCCGTGATCTCATCGAGTTCCAATCTGGTTACAACCCATATGTCCTCAAGACTCTGCGCGCTTTCTGCCTTCTGAACAAGACGCTTCCGACCGATCTCTGCCGGGGATTACCCATGGTCATATCCAAAGTACAAACGATCAAGCTAGACGCAGTTGTTCGTTTCATTCCCTCTTTTTCCTGGACCGCCCTTTCGGGTTTTCAGTCCACCGGGATACCCTTTTTTGCCCAAGCCGCCCTTGTGGGGTTTTCGACTTGCCGGGTGTACAGTTTTTTTCTCTTTTTATCCCTAATTTTTGCCCGAACCTTTTTTCCTTTTTTTCTGGTTCACCGGGATGCCCATTTTTTTCCTGGACTTTTTTATTCTTTTCGTCCAGCGGGTCTCTTATACGAAGTATTTTTTAACTGCGTCCGCATTCACAGGGGATGGAAAATCCTCACCATCCATGGTCGTCAATAACAAGGCTCCGCTAAAGAAAACCTTATTGACCACGAATGGACCTTCATAATTGGGTGTCCACTTGCCCCTACGATCGTTCTGAGGAGGAAAGATCATTTTCAACATCATGTCTCCCACATGATACACACGAGGTCGCACCTTTCGGTCAAAAGCACGCTTCATTCGCTGCTGGTACAACTGCCCATGACAAATGGCTGCCAGCCTATTTTCCTCAATCATGCTCAACTCCTCATACCGAGTCCTTACCCATTCAGCCTCTTCCAATTTCACGTCCATCAGGACTCTTAGTGACGGAATCAGGACCTCAACTGGTAGCACAACTTCCATCCCATACACAAGCAAGAAAGACGTTGCCCCAGTAGATGTACGCACTGAGGTTCGATACCTAGGATACAAGCTTCGTATTCAGCCACGTTGTTGGTGCACTCAAATGTTAGCCGGGCAGCAAAAGGAATGTGGGATCCCTTCGGCGTAACCAAAACAGCATCAACTCCACTACCATTCACGTTAACGGCCCCATCAAACATCAGAATCCATTCGGACTCAGGGTCAGGCCCCTCCTCCGGGATAGGTTCCTTACAATCTTTCGATTTGAGAAACATGATGTCCTCATCAGGGAACTCAAATTTCATCGGTTGATAATCCTCAATGGGTTTTTGGGCGAGGTAATCAGACAATACACTCCCCTTGATTGTTTTCTGAGAAGTATACTGAATATCATATTCAGTCAAAATCATTTGCCATCTCGCAACCCGTCCGGTCAATGCTGGCTTCTCAAATATATACTTGATCGGATCCATCTTGGAAATCAACAAAGTGGTATGAATCAGCATATACTGTCTCAGTCGGCGAGCAGCCCATACCAAAGCACATCAAGTTTTCTCGAGCAGTGAATATCTTGTTTCACAGTCGGTAAACTTTTTGCTAAGGTAATAAATTGCATGCTCTTTTCGACCAGACTCGTCATGCTGCCCCAGTACACACCCCATAGACCCCTCGAGGACTGCCAAGTACAGAATTAATGGTCGTCCCTCCACAGGAGGCATCAGAATCGGAGGCTCCTGTAAATATTCTTTTATTTTTTCAAATGTCGCTTGGCAATCATCATTCCACCTGACCGTTTGATCTTTTCTCAGCAACTTGAATATGGGTTCACACGTGGCTGTTATATGAGATATGAACCGTGAAATGTAGTTCAATCTACCTAAGAAACCACGAACCTCCTTTTCTGTTCTCGGTTCAGGCATTTCTTGTATTGCTTTTACTTTAGCAGGATCAACCTCGATTCCTCTTTCACTCACAATAAACCCCAGCAACTTACCGGACCGCACTCTGAAAGTGCACTTATTCAGATTCAACCTCAATTTGAATTGTCTCAATCGGTTAAACAGCTTGGCCAAGTCTACCAAATGCCCCTCTTCTGTTTGGGACTTTGCTATCATGTCATCAACATAGCACTCGATCTCATGATGAATCATATCATGAAACAAAGTCACCATAGCTCTCTGATACGTGGCACCGGCATTCTTGAGACCGAATGGTATCACCTTATAACAAAAAGTGCCCCACGGTGTGATGAACATTGTTTTCTCCATATCATCTGGCGACATTTTAATTTGATTATAGCCAGAAAATCCACCCATGAAGGAAAACACCGAGAATTGAGCTGTATTATCTACCAACACATCGATGTGAGGTAATGGGAAATCATCTTTCGGGCCAGCTCTATTCAAATCCCGGTAGTCCACACACATCCTCACCTTTCCATCCTTCTTCGGCACTGGCACAATGTTCGCGACCCAAGGCGGATAATTGGTGACAGCTAGGAAACCAGCATCCAACTGCTTTTGTACTTCCTCTTTAATTTTCATGGCCATCTCGGGTCGAGTTCTACGCAACTTCTGCTTCACTGGAGGACAGTCTTCTCTCAATGGTAACTTGTGCACAACGATATCGGTATCCAACCCTGGTATATCTTGATAAGACCAGGCGAAGATGTCAACATACTCTTTCAACAAGGCTACCATTCTGCTCTTGACATTCACCTTCAAAGCAGCCCCAACTTTTACTTCTTTTCTGACCTCCTCGGTACCTAGATTCACAATCTCGACTTGCTCCTCGTGCGGTTGAATCACCTTCTCTTCTTGTTTCAACAACCTGGCTAATTCTTCCGGCAATTCACAATCTTCTTCGCCTTCTTCTTCGGCATGATAGATCGGATTGCCGAAGTCATATGAGGGTGTAACATGATTGTTATCAATGAGATCCGGAGAATGATCGCATCTGCATGAATGTTGATTCATGCATTGCTTTAGAGTTGGAACGAGACAAATCAAAAGGAAGGAAAATGAAAACAAACATTGCCATTTTTATTTTTTAAAACTGCAAAAATAAATGAAAAACAGGGAACACCGCCTTTTATGCGAAAAACATCCTTTTATTAATGATGCAAATGTTGCAAAATGAAACACATGAGGTGGCCCTTACAATGAACCATTACGTTTCGGGCAAAACGCATGGTTTTCATGCAGACAGAATTGAAAAACAGAAATATTACTCTTCACGTAGAGCGACAGTGATGATCTTTTCGGCCTTCTAGTTCTGGATCTCCATCCCTGGTACGCACGGTTTTATCCACGAGTCGAGCTCGCAGTCACTGTCAATCTCTTCACCCATCGCACAGATGTGATCTGGATCTAGCATTCCAGCACTGGTGAACATGAACGGCTGACGACGTCCTCTGCTCTGTCCAGACGAGCCTCGACCCGACTGATAACCAACCCCAAACATGTCTTCCTTTGTGGCAATGTCTATCATCCTTCCCCAACCTGGGGCTTCTCCACTCTTCACCACCTCAGCAGCATGTTTGTAAGAGGAAATGGACGGCTTCTTCTCTTCCTTGGCAAAAATGGCATTCTCCACCTTGACGGTTTCGAACGCCTGACTTGGTGTTTCAAATATTTCGCCGTTCATTTCTACGTATTTGAACGACGACAGTTGGTTGACAAAGATGTCCTCCTCTCCGCAAACTGTTACGACTTGCCCGTCTCAGATATACTTTAACTTCTGGTGCAAAGTCGAAGTTACTGCCCCAGCAACGTGTATCCATGGTCGACCCAACAAGCAACTGTATGCCGGCTGAATATTCATGACATAAAACACAGACTTGAACACCTCGGGCCCGATCTTCACAAGGAGCTCCACTTCCCCAAACACAGCCCTCTTAGAGCCATCAAATGCTCTAACCACCAGGTCAGTCGGCCTCAAAACCAACCCTTCACAATCCATCTTTGTCAGGGCCTTCTTCGGCAACACATTGAGTGACGAGCCGGTATCCACCAAAACGTGCGAGAGCACTTCTCCTTTACACTCCATTGAGATGTGTAATGCCTTATTGTGATTACGCCCATCCACCGTAAGATCCAGATCAGTGAAACCCAACCCATAACTGGCATTGACATTAGACACCACTGTCTCCAGCTGATTTACCGTAATCTCTTGCGGGACATAGGCCCTCTTTAGGATTTTCAACAAAGCCTCTCTATGCCCTTCGGAGCTTAACAACAATGATAGGATTGAAATCTTAGATGGAGTTTGCTGCAGATGGTCAACAAGCTTGTACTCAGACTTCTTGATGATCCTCAAAAACTCCTCGGCTTCATCATCAAGTTCTTTTTCCGACCCAACAGGCGCCGGTGCCGCTACAGGAGTACCCTCACTCACCACCTGTTTCCCTCTTGCCCTGGCTAAAGCCTCGACCTTATCTTTCTTTTCTTTTTCTGCCTCCCCACTCCTTAATGTGTCAGGCGCAAACAACCTTCCGCTGCGAGTGAAACCACTAGGTTCGGCATTATCCACCTTTGAAACGGTGGTTTCACCTGCAGCGTGATCCTCCTGCTTCTCTCCATTGCAATATACCTCCCCACCATAATCCCACGACACAACATCGTCGTTTTTATATGGAATAGGCCCCGGTACCGTGATGGTAACTGGAGCTGCCTCTGCCGGCGCTGACAAGTTGATAGGATCAAAATAAATGGTTATGGTGGAAACATCCTCCCTCTCCAAACCAACTTTCTCAAACCTGAGACTTCCCTCGTCCATCATCCTCTGAACAACCTCCCTCAATAATACGCACCCATTTGGAGCGACAGTGCAAGCAGCACAATGATTATCACAGCCCGGAAAAACTCCATTTGCTAACAATTGTCTCTTGACCTCAGCCATTAGAGTCTTTAACCGATCCACGTTCATCACCCCAACTTTCCTCTTATCCTCGGAAATTGCATTCACCCCCATCTGACCATGCGCCGACATGGGATTAGCATTAACATTCGGTAATGGTGCGGAATTGATGGCCTTAGGGTCTACCAAATCTTGGACCACATGTTTGAAAGCTTTACAATTCTCAACATTGTGTCCAGGGGCACCAGAATGGAATTCGCACTTGGCGTTCTCATCATAGTTAGCAGGCCTCTGATCTGGTCTCAACGGAGCCAACGTCCTCAGCTGAACCAACCCAAGATCTTTCAACTTCTTTAACAGAAATGAATATGTCACGGGTGGCCTATCAAATTGACGATCTGTCATCCTTCCTCTCACTTGATACCCAGCCCGTTGTGCTCTCGGTTGAAATGGATGTCGTTCCTGTGGCTGTTGTTGTTGTTGTTGTGCAAGTTGATTATCAGCAGGAATTGTTACTACAGCAGTGTGCTAGTAGTAACGATCCCTACCGTGTCCTCTCTGGGCATACATAGCACTCGTGTCACCCTCCTTCTTACGCTGACCGTTACCAAAGGGCTTCTTCGATCCAGACGACGAAGCATTTCCCTGTATCTTTCCCATCTTCAGCCAGCTTTCAATCCTTTCACCATCCACCACGATGTCTGCAAAACCAGTGACGGGACAACCCACCATCCTCTCAGCAAAAGTTCCCTGCAGGGTTCCCATGAACAAATCAGAGATCTCTCGATCCACCAACGGAGGTTGAACTCTGACAGCCAACTCCCTCCACCTCTGTGCATATTCTTTAAACCATTCATTTGGCTTCTGAGACATACCCTGCAACTGGGTACGGCTAGGAGCCATGTCAGCATTGAATTGGTACTGTTTAAAGAAAGCATCCCCCAAATCCTGCCAGCTCTTGATATCCGATGATCTCAACTTGGTATACCACTCTAGAGACCCACCAGATAAGTTGTCCTGGAAGAAGTACATCCATAGCTTCTGATCCATGGTATAGGCAGATATTTTCCGGACAAAGGCCTGGAGATGAGTTTCCGGGCAAGAACTCCCATTGTATTTATCAAACGTGGGCACTTTAAACTTTTGCGGGATCACAATCCCCTCAACCAGCCCCATGTTCGTCATATTGATAGCCCCAGGAGTAGCATGGCTTTCCAGAGCCCTGATCTTCTTTGCTAGTACCTGAATCTCTTTGTTTGGCGGTTGAACACCATATTGACCAAATTGCTCGTTCAGCACAGAGAACTGATCTTCTTTTCTATCCTCCATAGCCCCAAAGAAAGGAGGAAACTGATTATCCTTCACAGGACCTGGCCCATCGCCCGCAGCGAAACCAAAACCACCACCATTGTTGATCACTACACCAGCAGTAGTCGCCTTCCTCCTGGGATCACCACCATCCCTAGAACCACCAAGACCATTGTTGGAAACACCCTCTTGATTATTGCCACTATTGGCAGCCGAAGCCCGCTCAAGCTTTTCCACCTTCTCAACAAGTGCCTTTTGCCCCAAGGCGAACCCTTTCATGACGTTGATCAACTCTCTCATCTTCTCTTTCAGCTCGAGAATGTCAGCGTTGGGTAAATCCATCAGTTTGGATTTGTTGCGTCTGGTAGGGTATCTGTGCGGACGAGCTACGTGCAAAGGAATGATTCTACGTGCGCGAGTAATGATTCCTTAGTCAATCAAACATGTTAGAAACTGACACCTGCAAAACAGAAGACAGGTTATTATGACTCACGCATGAATGCAATGTCTATCCATATGAGGAACACTCTGTCCTTTGATTCTGGCTTCATCGAGACGGATAATAATTTGACAATAACATTCTGATATCAGGATGTCTCTCAACCAGAATCTCAATCGAGAATGTACCCTGAGTATGGATAGACATGAGTTAGATGCGGATGAATGCAAAATGGGAGTGATGCAGATGCATGAATGCAATGCACTGTGCCATCCTCCAAGTCATCTGAACATCCACTGTGGTGGATTCCGGTCTCTGAACTGATCACAACCATCTGAGGGACTGAGGTAACCATAAATCCAACCCGGGGATTCCGAAATAAACGGAACCAGAGGATATATCACCATCATCACAGGTAAATCACTGACCATCTGGACAAGCAACCCCAAATTCAACCCGGGGATCCGAAATAAACGGAACCCGCTGATAAATACCACAGACAGAACTCTGGCGTATCAGACATAAATATCCATAAATCCAACTGAACCAAAGTCACCATCAAATAGTCACCATCAGAACCTGTGTTTTCCAGAATCAGACCCCTCCCCTCACAGGTGAATTCTAGTAAGGACATCCTAAGGCGGATAATGGTCTCAACAATCGGACAAGATACTCAACGGGTTTGCCCTTTCGGGTGTGCCGTTGTAGCTCTCATAAGATCATCTAAACCAAAGATCCGGGAAAGAACGGTCACCGAAGTCAATAGCTCAAAAGAGATAACCCAACCATAGTGGATACTCCACCAGGAAGAGCTCTCTCAGAAGAACCTCGTCCGGCTGTGGTATGTCACATCGCAACAACATGCTGATCCAACATGTGAGGAGACGTGAGACCACGCTAATCCTAGGTGTATACTCGGGCCTGGGTTTTAGCCCCACTCAGAACACCCACCCCAAATCAAAGGAACCACACCTGTCCAGAATCCAGCACATTAATAATATGATGCATGCAAACATATATGCAAATATATACAATCACAGTATAATAATCATAAATGCAATAAATAGAGCAATAAAAGCAGCCAAAACTACCCTAAAGAGCGCTAGGATTGACTCACTTAGGGAAGATGGACCAGCAAGAGGTCAACTAGTCCCCAGCAGAGTCGCCAGCTGTCGCAACGCAAAAAATAACCGGCGGAAAAAAAATAAGTTTACAGAGCCGCCACCGATGCTATTCATCCTATGACGGAAGGGAAGCGCAGGACTAACCTAAGAAAGGGAAAGGAACGGTCTTACGACCAGAGATTACAAGGTACGGGAGTCGGTTACGCAAGGGGAAGGTATTAGCACCCCTCACGTCTGTCGTACTCGACGGGATCCATGCTCAAAAGAATAAGAAAAGGTTGCCAATAAACTGCTCAAAGAAATGCACGCACTGGAATAATAAAACAGGTGGAAGGAGACGGAGGAAGGGGACTCGGCAGGATGTCGCATCCTGGGCCTACGTAGTTTGTCAGAAACAAACATCAGAGTCAACGTAGTTCGGGGAAATGGGGAACATGCTCGCTAGGACATCGCATCCTATGCCTACGTATCTTCTTTATCTAGAGAAGAATCAGAGCACTCGTAGCTCGGCTAACGCACGCCGAAACAAAACACCGAAAAGAGACGCTGAGACGCCAAAGGAAACACTCAACAGGAAATAGACTGCCAATACATGGACTTACGCCCGACTCCTGACAACTAAAAGGAAACAGATTGACAAACTAATAGGGAGTCTGGAACTCGAGCCTAATAGTTGTCACACAAACACAAAGAGACACTGAGACGTCAAAAGAAACAAAAGATTAAACACACACAAAAAAACAAAAGGGTGCCCGGAGAGATCTCGCTCGATCTCCTGCCTACGTATCTCATCTGGTATGAGAATCAGGGCGACGTAGTTCCCCTTAACAGGGGAGAAACACTCTCCTAACCAGAGACCAGGGAAGCAAACCAACTAATAGGGAGACTGACTCGAGCCTAAAAGTTGTCATGCACAGATATCCCTAAGTGGGGGTCTCTAATCAGAACCTAACTCGCACAGGAAGCAAGTCAACACGAACAGCAAATAAACATCAACACAAATGAACAAGTATCACAAGCTATATACAAACAAGAGGATCAGACAAATGGTTGGGCTTTAGTCAAGAGGGGTCATATCAACCTCGACAAACAAGCCAAAACTGTAGGGATGTGCTGAAGCTCTTAACCACTAACATTGAGAGTTAGGGTGAAGCTGATCAAATATGGTAATGAGGATTAGACCTCATGCTCTTAACCCTGGCCTGGGTGAGCTTGAATCAAAGAAAGCGTGGGGATCCAGAAAGAGGGACCCTATTCCACTTGACTGACTCTATACAGAGATCTTGGGTACATGTTCTAGAGCTTCAGCACGTAGTGCGAGCATAAAGAACGACTCACTGAATAACAGGGGATTGACTGCTAATCCCTTCTATCTGTCAATTGCCTCATTTGGAGGTCTTATCAAGTAACATGCCTCATTTAGAGGTCTTTGGCACAAATGTAAACAATCACAATCAGAGCTTCATAAGGAGGACTTCAGCCAAAATGCCTGCCAAAAAGGTGACAGGACTTCCATACTACATGGAGTAAGAAGGCTAAGCTACCTTAGTGGTGTATCAACCACATTCCAAAGCTTAAGCAAAAGCTAGCTAGCAACTAATGTACCTGTACAAAATCCAACCAGTTAGTATCTCAGACAGAAAAACCAACAAACAAACAGTGGAACTTTCCAATATCTACACAATGCAAGTCATAAGTGCAAGCACTCAAGTGAATTCATCACATCAATGGACCTACAACACAACAAGAGTTAGTAATCAAAGGTATACATCTCAAGTAATGAGACCAAGCCAACCATTAGAGCTAAATGCCCAAACCTGAAACACAAAGCACAATTAGTATGTGTACAAACCACTAGTACCAAGACTAGGTTCAAAAGCAAGTCAAATGGCCAAAACAGAACTCAATATTTCACATGAAACACATTCAATCAATCAAGAAAAGGTCCTCAAAAAGACCAATACCAATTCATAAGGCAAAGGCTTCAAACAATTCATGTCATGCAAAGGCAAACAATGTGCACAAAGTTGGACATCCAAATTAGAAAATCCAAATCAAAACAGAAAAAGCATCCAATGATCATGAATTTTTTTATACAAGTTTATCATGTTATGAATGATCATCATGCAAAAAATTAAATCTAGAAGAGCTCAAATGATAGGTGAATGAAAATGCACAAATGCAACATTACAAATGTGACACAAATTGTCACACTACATGTTCATGTGTCCAAAACAGTGATGGCATGTGATAAAAATCCCAAACCAATTCCAAAAAATCATATCACATGTGAGGATCAAGCATGCAAAATTTCAGATCAATTGGATTAACCATGAGTATTTCACAAAGCATTTATCATGACATATCAATTTGGCACCATGTTCAATCAAAAAAATATCAAATAATAATCCAGCAATCAACAAATCATGAAATAAATCCCATAAAAAGCTAGACATTAAAACAAGGATGTGGAAAAAAAATGGGATCAAATTGGACATTTCTACTATTTTTTGTGATTTTTTGAAGATGAACAAATAAAATGGAATAATGTGAAATAATGAAGTAATATGGAAAATGAAATTGAATAAAATCAGCATGCATGAGGCCAGGCTCGAACACACGCGTGCAAAGTTAACAAAAGAATGCAAAATAAATTCAGAAACAATGCGATGCCAAGGATCGAACTGATGCGCGCAAGCACTGAAGGTTAAGAAGCGAAAATCCAAATTAAATTCACAAAGCACAAAGGCCAGGTATCGAACCCATGCAAGCAAGGCAGGAAATGATAAAACAAATGAAATTCGAAAATGCATAAGCCAAGAATCGAACTAGCGCGTGCCAGGCCAGGAGCGTTCACCAAAACGCAGCGTTTCAAGTACAAACCCTAGCCTTAAACCAGACGGTGGCGGACGGTTGTTACAACCGTCTTCTCCGGCCAACTAGGCGGAGGAGATCCAAGAAAATTTCCAGAAATGGACGTATCATACATGGATCGAAAGCTCTTCTCACCAGGATCGTGAATATCACACTCATTCAACCTAAATCTCACTAACACGCACAGATCGAAGGGAAACAATTTCATCAACCAAACTTTAAATCAACATATCATGATCAATATCCATCCATTTTCAAAACAAATTATATCAGCATGCTCAGTGATGCGAGATCTATACATTCATGGCAAGAAATTGGAGAAATGAGATGGTCGAATTTCCACTTACTTGAGATGCAGTGATCAAAAACCATGTGTTCAAGCCTCCAAAACTTCCAGATCTACTTCCTTTATCCTCTAATGGAGCTTTGTGCAAGAATTAGCAATTGGAAACACCTAGATCCAGCTCAATTTGAAGCTTCCATTAATATGTTCAAGCTCTTGGCATGCACGAATCTGGACTGAATTGACCAAAGTGATGGTTGATTCTTGCTCAAAACTATACCAGAATCATGAATCTACAAAGAAATTTGGTGTTTGTGTGAAGAAAAATGAAAATTGAAGTGAGAGAAAATTGGAGGAAAAATGGAAAATTCTTGATCTCAAATTCTGTTATCTCTTGAAAAACAGTTATGATTTGGTATTTATACTCTGTGTTAATCATGCTGAAATTAGGATTAGGCAATGGCTAATTGAGATTAGAGAGATATAAGGTGTTTTGCAAAATTGCAAATGTGAGGTAGCATGTTCAATCCATACGTGAACAGTGCCATGTTGAGGTGCAAATCCACTTAAAATCATTCAACAATCGTGATGGAAATGTTAATTGGCTTGTATCTTGAACCAAATTCAAATTATGAATTTTCCCTCCAAAATGTCCATGTGTGAACAAGTGGTCATGTGATCTTATTTCATGCAAGGCAAAGATTGATTTGGAATCTCTTGGTCATAACAAGCATTTTGAAAAAAGAGTGGACCAATTTGGAGTTTTGGATCAAAAGTTATGCCATGTTGAACTTCCATGTACACTTTGTGATCACTTGGCCATAACTTCCCAACCAATCATTAGATGATCATGAAATAGGACTTTTTGAAAAGAGGAGAGAGATATATTCAACTTTCATGTTCACCAAAAATCCATTTGAAGCTTCTTTGATGTTGGAAAATCAAGTTGAATATGGACCAAAAACTTGCCATTTTTGGAAACTTGAAATTACAGGCCACTTTCCATTTTTGGAAACTTTTGCCATGACTTCAAAATCTTCAAGATAGATGTTTGAAATGACAAATGAACCTCTTTTGAACATGATTGAGGTGTCTCAACTCATTTCCCCACCTCACAGCCCTCAGTTGACTGCACAATTGACTTTTTGGTCCTCAGATGACCTTGAAATGCCCTGATCAGCTTGAGCCTCTACCATTTGAGGAAATAGCTCAGAAATGAAACCCTAGCTCATGCAAGCCCAATATAATGATCAAGTGATCCTCTTCATCAGCAAATACCTTATTTCTTTGAGAAGCCCTGGTTGAAAGAATGTCATTGATTAGGGTTGACCAGAGGTCAAAACCCTAATCTAAAGGAACTTGAGAATGAATCTTGAAACCCTTGATGATGATAGAACCATGATGATGGTAATATATCCTTGCAAACAAGATTATGCTCAAGACCTTTGAAGGATCAGGAAACCCTAATTGAAGCAAACCCTCAAATGGTTGATTATCCATTTAGAGAAACCCTCAGGCTTGAATCATGCAACTTCTCCATCTTCTCAAAAGACTTTGGAGGATGACTTTTCTTATTTTCAGATGATGTGCAAAATATAATGTCTAATGCCCTAGAATATGAAATGCAATGTGTCAAACTAGTCCCAAGAAGAGGAGGGCAAATCTTGAGGTGTTACAATATTATTCAAAAAATATTTAAGAAAGTGGATTCGTGCTTGATAACTTACCGTTTAAATGTAGGACAATTTGATGGAATTTTGAAGAAGAAAAATGTAGAATTGCTTTTAATGTAGAAAAATAATAAAAAATAATGAAGTAAAATTGCTTAAACTAAAAGTGGGATGCGTATTCATACATTTCTCACAAATCATTTTATCTTTTTAACTTGAATGTTTGAATTCTATAGAGAACAATAATGAAAAATGTGAACCTTGGTTAGAGAGATTGAATTGACTTATATACATGTACATCAATAACTGTAAAAACTCTTAACTCTTTAGCACTTGACACATATAATATTACGTGGTCTTTTATCCTATGTTATGCTTTCATGTGTCTTCAATTCTTAATTGCTGCAAAACGACTATTGTTGTCGAAAACAATCTCCCGCCTTCTCTGCCTCTGTCGAGAATTCTTTTTGTCGAACTTTGCGACTTTGGTGTCGAAAACATAACTTAGCTATCTCATATCAACTCTTGTCGAATACACTTGAGTCAAAAATTTCAAGCTAAGAAATGCCTCCAAAATACCACTTTCGATCATGTTTGCAATATGAAAAAATGTGTCATTTTTAGTACACTCTTGACACTATTCAAAGTAGTCTACATACATCACCTTCATCATGACCACTTTCACCTAATTGTCACGTCAGTGAACATGAGTGTAATTGTCATCATGGTTCCATCTTCAAAGGTCATCGGAGGCCACAAGAATTAACCATATCAAAATACAAAGAAAACAATTAATAAACAATTAAAAAAAAATTAAAATGCCATTTGTTTTAATTTTATAGGAAAATTAAATAGTCTTCCTCCATAGCTATCTAAATACCCTTTTCTCTTTCTTTTTTTCTTTTAATGATTTTATTTCTATGAACCTTAAGCATCCTAGTTTTCAAACTTCCACTATCACTCTTTTCAAGTTCAAAGAATGTAGATATGTTCTAGAACCTCTAATGGAGAAAGAGAAAACTTCCATTTGGGCTTCTGAGGTATTGATTCCATTTTCCCTTACAAGTATTATTCATGCGCTTCTGGGTCCTTTACCCAAATCATCTATGAGACCATCCAATTTGGAGAAGTTTTTTCCTTGTTCACCATCATGCGAGCTTCTTGCTTTTGAAGATTGAAGCTTTGAATTAGGGTTTATGGAACATCCCAATTGTGTGTTTTGTTCTTCTCCTTCCACCAACAATGATGCTTATCTTAGCTGGTCACACATAATAAAAAAGAAGACAGAACAAACTTGGAAAGATCGATGTATTTTTGACTTGATTCAACTATCGAAAATTAGACCCATGGATAACCTTAACATGCTTATGGTTGTCATATGTTTTTGGGAGTCTTCAAATAATGTTTTTCATCTAGCATGTGGTATGGTCACTCCTACTCTTTTTGATATTGCTGCTATTACTGGTCTTCGGCCAACTGGGAATACTTTCAACCCCACTCTCAAATATTAAATCAAACCTAATTTTACGTTTGACCGTCCTAGCTTCAACAACCATATCAAAGACCACCACAACAACACTGGAGAAGTTTATGACTATGAGCACATTTATTTCTCACCCTCTGGCCATCTCATTTCGTTTTTTGTTCCAACTCCCTTCAAGTAGCCAAGAAATTTATACCTCTTACAACCCAACTTCATGAAAAAATGGATGTCTTTCTTAACAAATTAATCTTAGGATGTCTTTATAAGTATTTAGGAATTGTTTCTCGTGACCTCTGTCATACCCCAATTTTGTCCGGGCAATTCAAAACTTTCGGATATGATGCATAAACTCAAAGCTTAAGTACCTCACTGGATCCAAGCTTCACAACCCCCAATCATGTCTAAATTTATTTGAACAACTTCACAACCTTAAAACCTTCATCATTCATGGTTTATTCTCATTTGCACTGATGGATTTAAGCATTCACTTGCTCATAATCATTAACTTTTTTTTCAAGATAATTTCAAATTTTATGTTAATTTTAAATAAATAAAAAAAAAGGTTGGCTTGGTTGTTTATTTGAAGCCCAACACTAATCCTAATCATATGGCTGACTTTTCATTATTGGCCATTGAGTTTTCCATGATTACATGATTATTACAATGCAAGCTTTGGTCACTTAGTAGCATTTCTTTGGTCAATCATAATGGCCTTCATGACCGTGCGACGAAGGCATTTTTGAGGGCCATTTTAGGTCTGAACTTAGAGTTTGGTTATGATAGGAAATATTTGGTCTGCAGGAACATAGAATGTCGTTTGTGGCAGGCCAATGGTTAAAGTTGTCTCAAAAGTAATTAGAAACAGATTAAGAGTTCAAAGAAGAAAAGTTCACATTTCAAAGTTAGAATCCTGTTATATCAGGCTGTTTACATATTAACCTTTAATACAGTTACTCAGTCGAGCCATATCATACAATTGTTAAGGTAAATTCATTACAAGAAGTGAAGCAAAATCCTCAGCTGTCTTTTGAACTTAAAGTGACAGATTTCAAGAAAACTCCAAGCTTTTATCCGAACTCTATTTGACCATTCGCATCAGACCGACTGGAGTTTGTAAAAACCCTATGACACGCAATCTTCATCGACCATGTACTTGTATCCATGACAGCAATCCTGGAATGTTTTCTTTGTCAATCCAGCCACGGATATCAGGGCCAAACCGGCTTCCTAACAATCCGCATAACTTCAAACAGAGCTTTGTCTTCACATCTATTTAACGGTGTTGTTGAACCTACTGCTGAGGAGCGTCACCCAATATGAATAAATTCGACTCAACATTCCAGCGGAAATTCTGGTATACCATTTGGCAGTAACAACATGTCATCACATCAGGAAATGAGATTTTGATCCTCCAACCCCTGTGGGATCCCTACAACCAGAACAGCTGGTGCAACTAGTTGTGACTTTTCTTGAGCAGCAGAGACATTTGGGAGGCTCTACGAACACGTTTGCAATGTATGATCCCAGGCAGAATATAGTTAATAAGTATAAAACCTCATTGAGACCATCATATGCTGTAGAAAACAACCTGGCAAAATCAGGACTCTCGACATCTCAGTTTTGGTCATCACGGACTTGCTGCAAATCCTACATGCACACCAGCAAACATTGCCAAACCAACATACAACCTGCAGGAATCAACCAAGACATATCAGTTAACAGAACCACACTGCTAGAAGACCGTCCTGCATTAAGGCAAGAGTGAGTTACAACCAGATTTCTTTTTTTAAGAATAAAGCAAAACCTGCATTGAAGCCAACAAACCTAGCCTATGCAGTTTTCGGATCAACCCAAATCAAGGGCTATAAGAAGCAATGAGTTAGCTCAAAGGTAGCGATGTCGTCAATACCAACTCAACAGTCATAATAATATATGCCTCACAGAGCTCAAAACAAAAAAAACTTAAGCCAACAAGACATGAGGAACTAATCAACAATGGATTGATATTGTAAGACGGAACAGTACCACCAAATGCTGCAAGTTCTACGGTAACATAAGCCAAAGCACCAATGGGAATTTGTCACGTCCATCATAAGAAACAGAATACAACCATTCAAGCACGGCTAACAATCCAAACTGCCCCAAACTTCCAAATTAAACCTGCATAATACACACAAAAATAGCTCAGATATGCAGTGTATGGGAACTGATTATGTAAAGCCCAAAGTAGAGAGATTTGGACCTATTGCCAACTACAACAAGGTTACTGCAAGATAATCATGTGAAAACCAAAGTTCTCCGAATTCACTGCAGTAAAAGCAATCAACAAGGCAGTTAAATTTCAAGAAAATTCCCAAATTGGGAATCAAGACAAATTCAAGAAGAAAGCGCACGGATCGTATTACCTTTTCCAGATTAAGTACCGAAATGAGGCAAACAAGCTGAGCACCCTAAAGGATTTTGCAGGGTACCCCTTTTGATCTGAGTAACCAGTTCAAAACCCTAAACAGGGTGAATATAAAAGGAGGAAGAAACCCTAATCAGAGGGGGGAGAGAGGCGAAAAAAAGAGAAACCCAAATCAACGGAGGTGAAGGAGGAAAAGTCTGAAGAACTCTATACCTTTTACTGTCGTCGGACGAAGCTCGCATTGGAAGTAAAAGGGGGAGCACGAGCCGACCGTTAAGAGGGTGTTTTGGAAGGCAAACCCGGGCGCTACTTTCTCAACCTCAGCTTGGATCCGTTTGTGACAGGTAAGTCACCTCCTCGAATCGTTGCTTTCATTTTATCTTTGATCTCGACCGGATTGCTTCTTTCTGGACCATGGACTAGGGTTTCATGTTGATTGCTTACTGTTCGTCAATGAATGACTTTCCTTTTCGTGAATATTGGGTCTCTCGTGAGGGAGGGAGATGATGAGTTTTATTGATCTTGGTTTTTGTTTTCAAGTATTATGTTTGTTTCTGTTTTGTCTTCTCCCGTTGGAATCATTTTTGTTTTAACCAAGGTGATGACCTTTCGTTCCAGCCGTTCCTCATTAACAACTAGTAGCTAGCCATAAATGCCAGCAACTCTCCTGATTCCAACCCCACAGCCATGCGGCTAGGGTGGTATTTTTTTTGAATTTTTTTAGGGAATTGGTGCTTGGGCCAGCCTAGAAGCGGATCCTAACCGACCCAAGCCCACGCAGTGCAAGAGTATTATGGGCATTGTTTCTAAAGCCCGAATCCAGTGGACCATATTTGCTTTTTATTCTTATTTTTTTTGGTTAATTGGTTTCCGCCCTCATTTTGGTTTTTGTTGGTCCTAAGCTTAACAACAGGAAGCTTGTGGCTTAGTGGAGAGGGAGATTAGCTTACTTTCTCTTGGGTCTTGGGTTCGATACCCAGTTGTGTTGTGTTGGTTTTTTCAGCATCTTTGATCTTTCTCATATTCTCTCATTTAATTACTACTTAACTAACATGTTGCTATTGTTCATTCATTTTTTTCACCTTTTTATTAATTTTTATTTTTAACATAACTTAGGTGATTATTCTTTCTTTGGGATTTATGTGAATTATTTAGTTTTATGTGTGAGATATGTTTCAATCATGATAAATCAGCTCAATTTCATTGATAAAAAAAAAACATTAAAAAGAGTAATAATGATAAATATCACTTAATTCTCGATTCAACGTCGAGCCCATTTTCCTACCCTTGTAAGTCGATTGCTTTTAACCATCGCCATCAACCTCACATGACTTACTCTTGGGCCTTCTTACAATGAGCTCTTAAGCAACATCAACTTAACTTTCAATAATTCCAAACCCCTATACTTTGATTATTTTAATTTATTATTCAAGACATTTTCCAATTAAAACGTGAAGAAAAAGGTTACCTGGATGGAATGTCCAGTCGTAATCCCGAATATTAGGCTCAAGCTGTAAGAGCTTGCAAGCCGTTAATATTCGTCTTCTCTTTAATATTCGAATCATTTTCTAAATAAAGCGTGAAGAAAAAGGTTACCTGGATGGAATGTCTAGTCGTAATCTCGAATATTAGGCTCAAGCTGTAAGAGCTTGCAAGCCATAAATATTCGCCTTCTCTTTAACACTCCAATATTCAAAATCATTTTTCTTAATAAAGTTGGAAGAAAAAGATTACCTGGATGGAATGTCCAGTCGTAATCCCGAATATTAGGCTCAAGCTGTAAGAGCTTGCAAGCTGTTAATATTCGTCTTCTCTTTAACACCTGCAAATATCTCAAATCATCTTCTTAATAAAGTTGGAAGAAAAAGATTACCTGGAGGGAATATCCAGTTGTAATCCCGAATATTAGGCTCAAGCTGTAAGAGCTTGCAAGCCATAAATATTCGTCTTCCCTCCAAAACATTCATAAATATTCGAATCATTTTCTTAGCAATATTGGAAAGAAACAGACTGCCTGGGTGGAATGTCCAGACGTAGTCCCGAGTATTAGACCTAAGCTGTAAGAGCTTGTAGGTCATAAGTACTCGTCTTTCAAACTTCAAAATACCTAATTCCTACCTTAATACTTTTTTCAATAAAGATGGAAATGGAACATGGTGTATACCGTGCACTCCTGAGGCTAGGATTCGAGATGTATATCTCGCTCATCCATGTTCTCGCCATCACTCAAAATACATCCAACCAATCAAACCCTTTTCTCGCCGCCGTGCGACTAATCAAAGAACCCTTTTTTATAAATGAAAGATATATTGTCTTAAGTGATACAAAACAATGTTTCAGCCACGATTGTTGAGTAGAGATAAATGACGCTTTTCCGAATGTAGATTTATAAATCTGTTCGATGTGTGGTATGCGTCCACTCCTCATCTGTTTTGGGTAAAACAATGTTTTCGTCGATTAATATAATATAGCTTTCGTTAAAATCGACCAATAAATAAACATTTTCTACCCAGAACTACGTAAGCCTTGATTTCTCTTTTGAGATACGTAGGAGCAGGATTTATAAATCTTGTCAGGCCCACTAATAAAAAAACTTAGGTTTAGTCCTTCGTTAAAAAATCCAAAAACATTTTCCTCTCTTTTACTCTTTCTTTCCCACCTAATAATTTGAAAAGCCTAATATTTCAAACTAACATTAACGCACACAACTGACCTAATGGTTCCCGTTGAGTACAACGGACGTGAGGGGTGCTAATACCTTCCCCTTGCGTAATCGACTCCCGAACCCGGATATTGGTTGCGATGACCATATCTTATCCTTTCTTTTGTCTTGGGTTTTATCGATATTTCCCCTTTCCTTTTTAGGAATAAATAAAGTTCGGTGGCGACTCTGTTCAGTCCATCATTGCGAGCGTGCGATCGCGCTTCGCTTTGAAGTCGTATCCCCATTTTTTCGAGGTGCGACAGATGGCGACTCTGCTGGGGACAACAATCCCTAAGTGAGTCAAGCCTAGTTAGGTCGTTTGTGTGCCTTTGTTTGTTTACCTATGTGGCTTTTCTTTATTGTTTTTACTATCTCTATTGTCATATTGATATGAATCTGTTGTATTGGTTCGATTGTGGTTTGGTACTTGGATATTCTGATTGCAAACCTTGTGGGAAAGACTTTTTACCCGAGTCTCGAGTAAAAACATAAGATAGGACGAGGTTGAGTAGTGCGGGTCCGCGAGATGTATTTCTCGTTGGGTCGGTACGAGAACCTCACTTAGAGTAGATTCTTGAGAGGATGTTGTCGCTCGGCAAGTAAGTCGCCGTAAGCTTCGATGTTTTCTTTAGGATCCATGACTCTAAGAACCATTTGTAGAACCTTAGTTCTTTGCCCCACTAGGAAAGATGGTTGCGCAGCGTGGGTCTGCGAGATGTATTTCTCGTTAGATCGATGCGAGAACCTCACTTAGAGTAGATTCTTTAGATGGAGTTGATGCCCGACAAGTAAGTTGCCGCAGGTAGCAAACAGTCTAATGGATCCATGACTCTAGGAACTTTTTCAAAAAAAACTTAGACCATACCTGGTGAGAACCATGTTCTATACAAAGCAATCAGACTTATCCATGCCTTAAGCCTATTGAACCTATACAAAAAAATGCATTACATTCATACATTGCATCAACATCATAAAAAAGCAAGCTCTTAGTTGTCTCTTATTTGTTTCAGGAATTGAGGACTTGAAAATGACAACTTCAATAAGACACACTTTCACGCTTAAGTACAAGGAACCTAAGTTGGACAGTCTGAAGGGTTTGATCTCTGATTTGTCTCTCAGCAGACGTGATGAGTTCGAAAAAAGCTATGGGAAAATTTTGAGCCTTCTAAATAAGAAAGTATATTATGGAATTATCGGCTCTCTGGCACAATATTATGATCCACCTCTACGCTGTTTCACATTCGCTGATTTCCAGCTAGCTCCCACTTTGGAAGAAGTCGAGAGGATCGTGGGTCTCAAGTTGAAAGATTTTAATCCGTTTCCAAAGCTCGAAGAAGATATGGGCCCAAAGAAGATAGCTTCGGCCCTAAGTATCAATGTCCCGACTGTTCGAGACAATTGGGCTGAAAAAGGGGGTTGCAAAGGTTTTGCCGCGATGTTTTTGGAGGATTTAGCTCTAAAGTTCAAGAAAAGTGGAAACTGGAATGCATTCTATGCTGTGGTGGCTTTATTGATCCATGGGATTGTGTTATTCCCAAATGTTGAAAAATTTGTGGATCAAGTGGCCATAGAAGTCTTTCTCTCTGGCAATCCAGTACCATTTTTCTTAGCTGACGTTTACTATGCCCTTCACGCTCGACATGAAAAGAGGGGTGAAGTGTTGTTGTGTTGCGCTCCTTTGCTTTACACTTGGTTCATGCAACACATGCCCGAAGAAGGTCCTTTTGTGGCAAAAGAACTTAAGTCTCCCCAGAAATTAGCTTCTCTCACCGCGAGTTCCATCAGATGGTATATCCGAGAATAGGAAACCCCAGACATTATAGTCAGCTGTGGGGAATTTCCTAATGTACCATTGTTGGGTACCAAGGGTTGCATCAACTATAACCCTATGATATCTCGATTACAACACGGTTACTCCATGGATGGTCCTCCTGACGCGAAGGACTTACAGCCATTTGTGCTCTCTGACATCCAAACAAGCAATCCTGATGTAAGAGCAGTACGAAAGGCTTGGTTAAAGATTATAAGAAAGGGTAAAGAGTTTGGAAAGAGAAACATTCTTGCCAAAGAACCTTACACGCAATGGGTGAGAGAAAGAGTTGAGAAAATCCAGTTGCCATATATCTTAAAGGCTCCAGCTTTTCCTAAAACTCCTGAGCCCGAGCCCATACTCCCTGAGGACATGGAGAAACTCGTTACTAAGGTTAAGGAGCTCGAAGTGGAGAATGCCGATTTACGAATTCAGATGAACCGAGTTATCTTGGAAAATCAGAATTTGAAAGAGGAACGTAAGGGAAAAGCCCAAGAACTTGAGGATAGCAACAAGAGAGCTAGGCTATTGGAAGACCAGAAAGATGATCTTGATCATATCCTATCAGGTTCCACATCAGTGATCCGAACCAGGAAGGAAGAGCTCAAAAAAGCTGAGTATAGGATCTGTGAGCTAGGGAGGTTGTTGGATAAATCTCTTATGGATAAAAAAGAAATTAAGCTTGACTTTGAGGCACAAATCCGTGACTTGAGGGAAGCTCTGAAGAAATGCGAGGAAAAGTTGTCTCGCGAGATCCTCCAAAAGGAAGAAGCTGAAAGGAACTGTCACCATCTCAGGTACCAGTTGGAAGAAGTTACTAGGAGGTTTGCAGTTTTGGAGAGCCAGGAAGGTGATGCAGCCTACTTACTCCTAAAAAATGATTGTGTGTACTGGAAGAGGTTGTACAGAGAAGCTAGAGCAACCTTAGATGAAGATCAAAAGGTCATCAAGGAACTCCAAGAGCTCTATGTTGAATGGAATGGCAAGTTCCGCAACTTGGCTAGGTTTGTTAACCTCAACATGTTGGAACTTCCAGAAAACTCCAGGAAGCGGATTGGTGTATGTGTCCAGAAAACACGCCTCCTCAAGTTTTCAATTTCATCAAGTTTATCAAGAAGATGATGAATGAGCTCACCACAGATTTGGCTACGATCTTAAGAGCTGAGACAGAACTTAAGTTTACTTGTACTTGAATTTGAATTGTTGGTGTTTAAATTTTTGTATTCAAATCGTGTGTACTTGAAGTTAAATCTCTTTGTATTTGAATCTGATTTTAATTAATGGAAGTTGTCATTTTAGTTCTCAATTATTACATGTTATTCTTATATTCTAACATTGCTTGAATAAATAATAAAGATAACTAAGAGTTTTGCAAACAAATGCATCCATACATGCATTCATACATTTTCAAAAAAAGAGTCTCATTCTGTCCTTTCTTCCTCCAGTTTCACGCTGAATTTTCAACACCAATATAATACTCGTGCCAGAGCTCGTCAAAGAATGGCAGATCAGGAGCATGAATTGGAGCGAGTGAGCTCAGAGCTCGAAGACCTGCGTGGAAACATGGGGCAGGTCATGGAGATATTACAGGTCATCAGGGCAAAGCTAGACACCCAAACAACGGTTGTTTCTGAAATCGCCGGTCCATCGATTGAACCCCAACCTGCGAGGGCGGTACCAACAACCTGGCCAACCTATGGTTTACCTCCTGGTTTCACGCCTACAGTTGAAGGTGCACCTGGTTTTGCACCACCTGCTCAGCAGACAACTCCTCTACCGACCATCAATGAAAACCATCCAGTGGTTCACACGTTCGCACCTCCTCTCGTCCGGGCGCATGTGCAACCTTACTTTGAAGATCAGCAACATGCTCCAGACTTTTCAGATGAAGATGAGGAAAGGCAGGAAGACCTAAGAGGGATGAAGGAGAATTACCAGCTGCTTGAGAAGAGATTGAGGGCTATGGAGGGCGACCAAGTTTTTGGTGCTACAGCTAAGGAGATGTGCTTGGTGTCGGGTCTTGTGATTCCTGCGAAGTTCAAGACCCCAGATTTCGATAAGTATGAGGGTCACTCGTGTCCTAAGAGTCACCTTATTATGTACTATCGAAAAATGGCTGCGCATGTAGAGGATGACAAACTCATGATACATTGCTTCCAAGACAGCTTGAGGGGTGCTCCCTCCAAGTGGTACCTAAGCCTGGATCAGAGTAGGATTCGTTGCTTCCAGGACTTATCTGATGCCTTCATCCAACACTACAAGTATAACATGGATATGGCCCCAGATAGGAGACAACTGCTCAGCATGTCCCAAAAAGACAAGGAGTCTTTTAAGGAGTATGCGCAACGATGGAGGGAAGTGGCCTCGCAAGTCGAACCACCTCTGGCTGAGAAGGAATTAGCGGATTGGTTCATGGATACAGTTAAACCTGTGTTTTATGAAAGAATGGTAAGTAGTGTATCTGCAAGTTTCTCTGACCTAGTCGCTGTAGGCATAAAGGTCGAACTTGGATTAAAGAATGGAAAGATGACGACTACCTCTGAAACATCTGGTAGTAATGCCAAAAAGTTTCCTGGAGGATTTCAAAGAAAGAAGGAGGGGGATACGAATGCAGTGTCAACCAGTCAAAGAAGGAGTCAGTCATGGAAGAAACAACACCAATTTTCTCAACAACAACCAATTTATCCAGTACAATATGTCCAACAACCATATATGGCAGCTGTCACACCAAATTTCAACCAACCACAAGCTTCAGTTTATCAACCTGTTCCCGCTCAACAAGCGCCGATATACCAGCAGGCACCAGCGCCACCTGCTTATCAACAGCCGAGGGCACAGGCTCCTCGTCCACAAAATCCTCAAAATCAAAATAGGGTGCAGAGAAGTAGACTTCCGTTTGCTTCAATCCCTATGACATACACTGAATTGTACCCGTCATTGCTACAGAAAGGTTTAGTGACGCCCAGATCTTTGGGTCCTCCACCAAATCCTTTACCTCCATGGTACAATCCAGATGCTCATTGTCCTTTCCATGGGGGTGCCCCTGGACATGATTTAGAAGGATGTTATGCTTTAAAGCATATTGTGCGAGACCTGGTTGAAAAGAAGATTCTGTCGTTTCGAGACGTCGGACTCAATGTCAAGAACAACCCTTTGCCAGCGCATGGTGATGTTAATGCCGTCGAAGATGCTTCTGATGTGTGTGTAATCAAAAACGTGGAAGATGTTAAAACTCCGTTGCTAGCGCTTCATGCAGGATTGGTGAGGGCTAGATTGATTGACGCATGTCACGATAGCTGTGAGGAATGTGCCATTCATCCAAGAGGATGCAAAGTGGTGCAAAATGACATTCAGAATTTGATGGATCAAGGTGTTTTACAAATTTCTGGTCCAACAACAAATGAGGAAGTTTCGGTCATTGAACCTGTTTTTAACATACCAGAACCATTTGAGGTGACTTATCACAGGAGAGACGTTGTTCACCCATCACCTGTGGTAGTTTGCATGCCTACCCCATTTCCTTTTGAAAGTACCAAGGCAGTACCCTGGAAGTACGACATAACAGTGTTAGATGGGGTGGTGGATGGAAAACCCGAGGCCACTGAAAGTAAGAAAGATTTGGAGAATGTTGACACCGACATCACTAACATCGCAGGGACAAGCAGGATGACCCGCAGTGGTCGGATTTATACTCCCAATTTTAATGTGAACCCTCAAGAGCCAACGAGGAAAACTGCAAATGTAAATCCTACCCCAGAACATGGAGGGGCACAGCCGGCTGCGCAAACAGATGAAGCAAGTGAGTTCCTAAGGATAATAAAGAAATTTGATTACAAGATAGTTGATCAATTACATCAAACACCATCAAAAATATCTATCTTGTCTTTGCTTCTGAATTCCGAAGCTCATAGGGAAGCTCTGCTAAAAGTGCTTGCTCAGGCTCATGTTACCCAAGATATAACGGTCGGCCAATTCGATGGAGTGGTCGCCAATATCACAGCCTGCAACACTCTAAGCTTCAGTAATGAAGAGTTGCCCAAAGAGGGGAAGAATCACAACCGCGCTCTACATGTATCCATAAAGTGTCAGGAAGATGCTCTGGCTAGAGTTTTAGTTGACACTGGATCGTCCCTCAATGTTCTACCAAAGAGGGCACTTTCTAAATTATCTTATCAAGGTTCAGAGTTGAAGCCTAGTGCGCTTGTGGTGAAAGCATTTGATGGTTCGCGAAGGATGGTAGTTGGGGAGGTAGAGCTACCGATACAGATTGGACCGCATGTATTCCCCATCAATTTCCAAGTCATGGACATAAATCCAGCTTATAGCTGCCTTTTGGGACGCCCATGGATACATGTCGCTGGGGCAGTAACTTCTACTCTACATCAAAAGATGAAGTTCGTTGTCGATAACAAGCTCGTTATTGTCTCAGGTGAAGAGGACTTTATCATCAGTCAACTCTCCTCTTTCCGTTATATTGAGGCTGATGAGGATGCCTTAGAAACCTCCTTTCAAGCCCTTGAAATATCCAATGCTACACTTGAAGAGGTTAAGGATCCTGTTGAGAAAGCTAGTTTGTCATTCGCTTCTTTGAAGAGTGCAAAATCAGCAGTTGAAAGTGGAGGCCCTGCAGGTTGGGGGCAAGTCATCAATGTCAATGAGAAAAATGACCGTTTTGGTTTGGGGTACAAGCCTTCTGCTAATGGAGGAGCCCTGGTCCCTGCAAAGGACCGTGTGCGGAGCATTCAAGAAGTTTTCCTGAGCAAAGGATTTATCCATGGAGAACAAGTTGGTGCAGTGGAAGATGACACTGAAGATGGAGAAACATCAAATCTGATATACCGGTGTGAAGCATCCTTGACAAACTGGGAAGCGGTTGAGATTCCAGAAGTTTTTCCTGTGTCAAAGTAATTGTTGTTTTCCTTTGTGTGTTTTTTGAAAATCCTTAGCTCTGCCCAAGGCTAATGGATCATTTGTAGGGCCCCTTTTGAATTTCAAAAAAATCATTATGACAAATAAAGAGCATTTTGTTCAAATTCTTGTCGTTCATTTATCTGTTGTTTTTCTTAAAATGGCAATCCTTTCAAAAACTACAAAAATATTTTTTTTACTTCTTTTGCATTTTATTTCCATTTTTCTAAAGAAAACCATCATTAAAAAACATGCAGAATAATCAATAAACTAGTTGAATTCGATGACCCCGCTACTTCCTATAATTTCGAACTCCCCATCTACCTAGCGGAAGAGGAGAGTGAGGAAGATGGTGATTTCCCAGAAGAACTGGAAAGGATGCTCGAGCACGAGTCAAAGGCCCTTCAGCCACATCAAGAACCAGTGGAAACAATCAACCTTGGCACTGAAGAAGATAAGAAAGAGGTCAAAGTTGGGACTACACTTGAGGCAAGCATCAAGGAAAGATTGATCAAGTTGCTACATGAATATGTAGATGTATTTGTTTGGTCGTATCAGGATATGCCAGGTTTAGATACTGACATTGTTGTCCACAAGTTACCACTACAGCCAGATTGTCCGCCAGTGAAGTAGAAGCTCCGAAGAGCAAGACCCGACATGGCTCTGAAGATTTGTGACGAGGTGAAACGTCAATTTGATGCCGGTTTTCTAGCAGTTGCAAAGTACCCCCAATGGGTAGCCAACATTGTGCCAGTACCCAAGAAGGATGGCAAGGTCAGGATGTGTGTTGATTATAGGGATTTAAACAAAGCTAGTCCAAAGGACGATTTCCCCCTGCCACATATTGACACTCTGGTAGACAACACTGCTAAGTTCGCAGTCTTCTCCTTTATGGACGGATTCTCGGGTTATAATCAAATCAAGATGGATCCAGAAGACATGGAAAAGACCACATTCATCACCCCTTGGGGAACATTTTGCTACAAGGTAATGCCATTCGGTCTCAAAAATGCTGGGGCAACTTACCAAAGAGCAATGGTCACTCTTTTCCATGACATGATGCATAAGGAAATTGAGGTTTATGTGGATGATATGATTGCAAAATCTCAAAGTGAAGAGGATCACATAGACCACTTGCAAAAGCTATTTGAGCGTCTTCGGAAATTTCGACTACGACTAAATCCTGCTAAATGCACCTTTGGTGTCCGATCTGGAAAGTTGCTTGGTTTCATTGTTAGTCAACGAGGAATTGAGGTAGATCCCGACAAGGTCCGAGCTATACAAGAGATGCCTACTCCACGCACCGAGCGAGAGGTTAGAGGCTTCCTGGGACGTTTGAATTATATCTCAAGGTTTATCTCACATATGACGGCCACATGTGAGCCTATCTTCAAATTGCTTCGAAAAGATCAAGCAGTTGAATGGAATTCTGACTGCCAAATGGCTTTTGAGAGAATCGGACAATACCTGCAAGAGCCCCCTATTCTAATTCCACCTGTTCAGGGGAGACCACTCTTTATGTACTTAACTGTGCTTGAAAAGTCAATGGGATGTGTGTTGGGACAACATGACGAAACCGGTCGGAAGGAGCATGCCATCTATTATCTAAGTAAGAGATTTACCGATTGTGAATCCCGATACTCACTCTTGGAGAAAACTTGTTGTGCTCTAGCATGGGCCGCTCGTTGTAACACCCTTCTAAAATACCCCAAAAGTTTAATTTAAAACAACAAATATATACATCAGAGTAAATATGCAATTAAGGGTGTCACACAATTACTTCACACCATTCACCATGATAACTGTCATACTCTTTTATTAATTCAAAACATAAGGCATTTGCACAATACGCAGCGGATAGAGATTAAATCAATCATGCAAAACATGTAGCATATTACATGTAAACTGGTTCACAACCAACAATAAAACATTTAAAACATCCCATCCCGATGTTACATCTACCAGAGCATGACCCACTAAGGAACTACACTAGACTTCAAGCACTAGCTCCTACTCAATCACTGCTCGTTACCTGAAAAATAGTTGTAAGGGTGAGTTCCTCAATCGATATAATAAGCATTATAAAATATCATGCAATGTTAAGTAATTTAACACATTTCATCACCCTAATCATATCACGCATTCAGTAACGGCACATCAACTCAAACATCATACTCAACACCAACATAAAGCACATGTATAATCTCAATTCATACTCAACACCAACACAAAACACACGTATAATATTGGAATACATCCATTCATATTATACGTCATACATACATTATGCAATGAGACTCCATGCATGCGGTACCGACTATTCGTGAACATATAGTTCAACTTCACCGACCAAATCCAGGTACGGCTACCAAGCTCACTAGTCCCACTCATTTGAGACCTAGTGACTCACATCACTAATTCCTCACCATGGGAATTAGCTACCACCCCAAGGGCTATGCTATGCACGCTAATCACCTAGCATGCAAACATCAACAACAATCCAAAATGACTAACATCACTAATTCCTCACCATGGGAATTAGCTACCACCATAAAGGCCACATTATGCTATGCCAAATCACCTAGCATGCAACATCAACAACAATCCACAATGGACATATGCTCACACTCTAAGCCATAAAACAGTCCATCCACAATTACATACATAATATATACATTCACAACATTATGCATATTTTCACACATCATCAGCATATTTATCACATAATCATATCATGTCATGCCAATTAATAATCATAGTATTAGCACACTCTACTAATACCTACACTGCTCAAAACAACGGGAAACGATCCCTACTATATCATACATCAGCTAAAATTACATTACTCAGCTGAACAACCAAAAACTGCACAACAACAGCACAGAAAAATCACAATTCTGCCCATACGCGTATTGCCTAGTCCCATACGCGTATGGCCCATTTCTCAGCCAATCCCATACGCGTACCACCTATCTCATACGCGTATGCTACGCGTACCACTTCCCCATACGCGTACCAACAGAGACCAAACCACGTTCAAAACATCATCTTCCTCATCCATACGCGTATTGCCTAGTGCCATACGCGTACCAGACCATCTCATACGCGTATTGCCTAGTGCCATACGCGTATGACCAGAAACCAGATTTCCAGATTTCCAGATCTGCTATGGTTTTCTCTACCACGAGATTCTTCAGATCCAACCTCCCACAGTCCAATTTTACACAGTAATCGTTCATATCATCTAACACGAATTATCCCCTATTCGATTTCACAAATTCTAACATTATTACATCTAATTCCTACGAATTCCCTTCAATTATAATCCAAATTTCGTTCATCCAAAAGTTCACAATTTCATCATGCATCATTCTAATCAGAGTCAAATCAATGGTTTATCACTACCCACGACATGCTATCCCATAATACCCATTAAACGACGATAAACCCCCCTTACCTGAATTAACCCGGAAATCTTTAAGCTCCAAGCTTTTCTCTTCTCCAACCTTCTTCCTCTTGCTCTGCCTCTTTGCCCTTTTCCTCTTTTCAGCCGCTTCTCTGCTTTTCACGTGAAACCCTTTCTTTACCAAATGGGACTCTTTTTTCTTATTTCCAACTTATATATATTTTCCAATAATTATTATTCCAATAATAATAATAATAATAATCCAATAATTCCAATTATTTAATTAAATTAATAAATATAATATTAATTTAAATTAAATAATTATCTTATTTTTATCGGGGTGTTACAACTCTCCCCCACTAAAAGAGTTTTCGTCCTCGAAAACATACCTCAAGCGAATAACTCCGGATAAGACTCCTTCATCTGACTCTCAAGTTCCCAAGTCACATTGCCACCTGCTGGTCCTCCCCAAGCTACCTTTACTTAAGCAATCTCTTTACCCCGCAACTGCTTCAACTCTCGATCCTCGATCCTCATAGGTGATGTTTCAACAGTCAGGTTATCTCTCACCTGTACATCATCTATTTGGACTACATGCGACGGATCAGGAATGTACCTCCTCAACTGAGACACATGAAAAACCTCATGCAAATTTGCAAGTGACGGCGGTAAAGCGATACGATAGGCTACCTCCCCTATCCTCTCCAAAATCTGATAAGGACCAATAAATCGAGGTGTCAACTTCTTCGACTTCAAAGCTCGACCAACCCCAGTTATCGGAGTAACACGAAGAAACACATGATCTCCCTCTTGAAACTCAAGTGACTTCCTCCTCTTGTCGTGATACTTCTTCTGACGACTCTGAGCAATCCTCATCTTCTCCTGAATCATCTTAATCTTTTCCGTAGTTTGTTGCACAATCTCCGGTCCAACCACAGCACTCTCACCGGACTCATACCAACATAGAGGCGTCCGACATCTCCTACCATACAAAGCTTCAAACGGTGCCATACCAATGCTCGAATGAAAACTATTGTTGTAGGTAAACTCAATCAAAGGTAAATAACAATCCCAAGCACCTCCCTTTTCTAAAACACAAGCCCTCAAAAGATCCTCCAGTGACTGAATCGTCCTCTCAGTCTGACCATCAGTCTGCGGATGATATGCAGAACTCAATCTCAGCTTAGTTCCCAAAGCCCTCTGCAAACCTTCCCAGAACTTCGATGTAAATCTAGGATCTCTGTCCGAAACAATACTCGACGGAATACCATGCAAACTTACAATTTTCTCAATATACAACTCGGCTAATCTCTCTAACGGATAATCCATTCTGATCGGAATGAAATGAGTCGATTTTGTCAATCTGTCAACAATCACCCAAATAGCTTCAAAACCGCTTCTATTTTAGAAGGATCAACAGCAACACCACCTCTGGAAATCACATGACCAAGAAAACTAACCTCTTCTAACCAAAATTCACACTTGGACAATTTAGCAAATAACTTCTTTTCTCGTAGAACTCCTAAAACCACTCTCAAATGTTCAGCATGCTCTTCTTCAGATTTCGAATACACCAAAATATCGTCAATAAACACCACAACAAACTTGTCTAGGTACGGATGGAAAATCCTATTCATATACTCCATAAATAACCCAGGCGCATTAGTCACACCAAAAGGCATTACAGAATACTCATAATGTCCATACCTTGTTCTGAAAGCAGTCTTCTGAATATCCTCAGTTTTCACACGTATCTGATGATAACCAGATCTCAAATCTATTTTGCTGAACACACTCGCACCAACCAACTGATCCATTAAATCATCAATCCTTGGCAAAGGATACCGATTCTTGATCGTCACTTTATTCAGTTGCCTGTAGTCCACACACAACCTCATAGTACCTTCTTTCTTCTTAACTAATAACACTGGTGCACCCCACGGTGACACACTCGGACGAATAAATTTCTTATCCAACAGATCTTCCAACTGACTCTTCAATTCAGTTAACTCAACAGCAGACATACGGTACGGAGCCATCGATATCGGCCTAGTACCAGGTACCAAATCAATCGAGAACTCAACTTCACGCTCTGGCGGTAATTCATTCGCTTCTTCAGGAAACACATCAGGAAAATCACACACCACGGCTAGATCACAAATCGCCAGTTTATCTTTAGCCTCCAAAGTCGCTAACAGCATAAACAACTCTGCTCCATCTACTACTGCCTCATTCACCTGCCTTGCTGATAGAAACAAACTCTTTTCTTCCTCAATCTCAGGAAGATCACAGTCTTATCAAAACAGTTGATATAGACTCGGTTAAACACCAACCAGTTCATACCCAGGATAACATCAATCTGCACTAGTGGAAGACACACAAGGTCCATCCCAAAGTCTCTACCAAAAATACTCAAAGGACAATTTAAACAAACTGAAGTAGTAGTCACTGAACCCTTCGCAGGAGTATCAATCACCATACTTCCATGCATCTCAGATATCTCTAGTTTAAGTTTCACAGCACAATCCAAAGATATAAAGGAATGAGTCGCACCTGTGTCAATAATAGCTACAAGAGGAAAGCCATTAATATAACACGTACCTCGGATCAAACGATCATCTGCAGAAGTCTCAGAACCCGGTAAAGCAAAGACCTTGCCTCCCGACTGATTCTCTTTCTTCGGCTTAGGACACTGTGGACTGATATGACCCACCTCTCCACAGTTGAAACAAGTCACAGTCTTCAACCGGCACTCTGCAGCCAAGTGACCACCTTTGCCACATTTGAAACACTTCCTCGCAGCACTGGTACACTCATGGACATGATGTCCAGCCTGACCACATCTGTAACACTTAGCAGGGGCACTAGAGTATCCCCCACTAGGCCTCTTCATCCCACTCTGTCTCTGAAAACCTTTGCCAACTGCATACGGTTTTCCATGGTCATTCTGATTCTTGCCTTTCCTATCAACCCTTTGCTGATAGCTCTCCGCTCTGGCCTTGGTATCCTGTTCGAAAATCCTGCAACAGTCAACCAAGTCAGAGAACACTCTGATCCGCTGATACCCAATAGCCTGCTTGATCTCGGGACGTAACCCGTTCTCAAACCTCACGCATTTTGAAAATTCTCCAGTAGCCTCATCATAGGGAGTGTAATACTTCGACAACTCTGTGAACTTAGCAGCATACTCAGTAACAGACCGGTTGCCTTGCTTCAATTCTAAGAACTCTATCTCTCTCCTTCCTCTGACATCCTCTGGAAGGTACTTCCTCAGAAATCTCTCTCTGAACACCGCCCAAGTGACCTCAGCACTCCCGGCAGCTTCCAACTCAGTGCGGGTAGCAACCCACTAATCATCTGCTTCCTCTGACAGCATATGCGTACCGAACCTGACCTTCTGGTTATCGGCACACTCAGTCACTCGGAAGATCCTCTCAATCTCCTTCAACCACTTCTGAGCACCATCTGGATCGTATGCTCCCTTGAACATTGGAGGATTGTTCTTCTGGAACTCACTCAGTTGACGAGCAACTCCCAGTCCCACAACATTCGGATTCCCTCCAAGTACTCCAGCTAGCATACCCAGAGCCTCAGCAATCGCAGCATCGTCTTTACCTCTCCCAGCCATCTCTATTCTGAAAACCCAACAAGCTAAACAATAAGTACTGATAGGGTTACACAACACCTATCCCGTACAGGGGAACAGAATAATTACGACTCGACTCGACCGACTATGCTCTGATACCACTAATGTAACACCCTTCTAAAATACCCCAAAAGTTTAATTTAAAACAACAAATATATACATCAGAGTAAATATGCAATTAAGGGTGTCACACAATTACTTCACACCATTCACCATGATAACTGTCATACTCTTTTATTAATTCAAAACATAAGGCATTTGCACAATACGCAGCGGATAGAGATTAAATCAATCATGCAAAACATGTAGCATATTACATGTAAACTGGTTCACAACCAACAATAAAACATTTAAAACATCCCATCCCGATGTTACATCTACCAGAGCATGACCCACTAAGGAACTACACTAGACTTCAAGCACTAGCTCCTACTCAATCACTGCTCGTTACCTGAAAAATAGTTGTAAGGGTGAGTTCCTCAATCGATATAATAAGCATTATAAAATATCATGCAATGTTAAGTAATTTAACACATTTCATCACCCTAATCATATCACGCATTCAGTAACGGCACATCAACTCAAACATCATACTCAACACCAACATAAAGCACATGTATAATCTCAATTCATACTCAACACCAACACAAAACACACGTATAATATTGGAATACATCCATTCATATTATACGTCATACATACATTATGCAATGAGACTCCATGCATGCGGTACCGACTATTCGTGAACATATAGTTCAACTTCACCGACCAAATCCAGGTACGGCTACCAAGCTCACTAGTCCCACTCATTTGAGACCTAGTGACTCACATCACTAATTCCTCACCATGGGAATTAGCTACCACCCCAAGGGCTATGCTATGCACGCTAATCACCTAGCATGCAAACATCAACAACAATCCAAAATGACTAACATCACTAATTCCTCACCATGGGAATTAGCTACCACCATAAAGGCCACATTATGCTATGCCAAATCACCTAGCATGCAACATCAACAACAATCCACAATGGACATATGCTCACACTCTAAGCCATAAAACAGTCCATCCACAATTACATACATAATATATACATTCACAACATTATGCATATTTTCACACATCATCAGCATATTTATCACATAATCATATCATGTCATGCCAATTAATAATCATAGTATTAGCACACTCTACTAATACCTACACTGCTCAAAACAACGGGAAACGATCCCTACTATATCATACATCAGCTAAAATTACATTACTCAGCTGAACAACCAAAAACTGCACAACAACAGCACAGAAAAATCACAATTCTGCCCATACGCGTATTGCCTAGTCCCATACGCGTATGGCCCATTTCTCAGCCAATCCCATACGCGTACCACCTATCTCATACGCGTATGCTACGCGTACCACTTCCCCATACGCGTACCAACAGAGACCAAACCACGTTCAAAACATCATCTTCCTCATCCATACGCGTATTGCCTAGTGCCATACGCGTACCAGACCATCTCATACGCGTATTGCCTAGTGCCATACGCGTATGACCAGAAACCAGATTTCCAGATTTCCAGATCTGCTATGGTTTTCTCTACCACGAGATTCTTCAGATCCAACCTCCCACAGTCCAATTTTACACAGTAATCGTTCATATCATCTAACACGAATTATCCCCTATTCGATTTCACAAATTCTAACATTATTACATCTAATTCCTACGAATTCCCTTCAATTATAATCCAAATTTCGTTCATCCAAAAGTTCACAATTTCATCATGCATCATTCTAATCAGAGTCAAATCAATGGTTTATCACTACCCACGACATGCTATCCCATAATACCCATTAAACGACGATAAACCCCCTTACCTGAATTAACCCGGAAATCTTTAAGCTCCAAGCTTTTCTCTTCTCCAACCTTCTTCCTCTTGCTCTGCCTCTTTGCCCTTTTCCTCTTTTCAGCCGCTTCTCTGCTTTTCACGTGAAACCCTTTCTTTACCAAATGGGACTCTTTTTTCTTATTTCCAACTTATATATATTTTCCAATAATTATTATTCCAATAATAATAATAATAATAATCCAATAATTCCAATTATTTAATTAAATTAATAAATATAATATTAATTTAAATTAAATAATTATCTTATTTTTATCGGGGTGTTACAACTCTCCCCCACTAAAAGAGTTTTCGTCCTCGAAAACATACCTCAAGCGAATAACTCCGGATAAGACTCCTTCATCTGACTCTCAAGTTCCCAAGTCACATTGCCACCTGCTGGTCCTCCCCAAGCTACCTTTACTTAAGCAATCTCTTTACCCCGCAACTGCTTCAACTCTCGATCCTCGATCCTCATAGGTGATGTTTCAACAGTCAGGTTATCTCTCACCTGTACATCATCTATTTGGACTACATGCGACGGATCAGGAATGTACCTCCTCAACTGAGACACATGAAAAACCTCATGCAAATTTGCAAGTGACGGCGGTAAAGCGATACGATAGGCTACCTCCCCTATCCTCTCCAAAATCTGATAAGGACCAATAAATCGAGGTGTCAACTTCTTCGACTTCAAAGCTCGACCAACCCCAGTTATCGGAGTAACACGAAGAAACACATGATCTCCCTCTTGAAACTCAAGTGACTTCCTCCTCTTGTCGTGATACTTCTTCTGACGACTCTGAGCAATCCTCATCTTCTCCTGAATCATCTTAATCTTTTCCGTAGTTTGTTGCACAATCTCCGGTCCAACCACAACACTCTCACCGGACTCATACCAACATAGAGGCGTCCGACATCTCCTACCATACAAAGCTTCAAACGGTGCCATACCAATGCTCGAATGAAAACTATTGTTGTAGGTAAACTCAATCAAAGGTAAATAACAATCCCAAGCACCTCCCTTTTCTAAAACACAAGCCCTCAAAAGATCCTCCAGTGACTGAATCGTCCTCTCAGTCTGACCATCAGTCTGCGGATGATATGCAGAACTCAATCTCAGCTTAGTTCCCAAAGCCCTCTGCAAACCTTCCCAGAACTTCGATGTAAATCTAGGATCTCTGTCCGAAACAATACTCGACGGAATACCATGCAAACTTACAATTTTCTCAATATACAACTCGGCTAATCTCTCTAACGGATAATCCATTCTGATCGGAATGAAATGAGTCGATTTTGTCAATCTGTCAACAATCACCCAAATAGCTTCAAAACCGCTTCTATTTTAGAAGGATCAACAGCAACACCACCTCTGGAAATCACATGACCAAGAAAACTAACCTCTTCTAACCAAAATTCACACTTGGACAATTTAGCAAATAACTTCTTTTCTCGTAGAACTCCTAAAACCACTCTCAAATGTTCAGCATGCTCTTCTTCAGATTTCGAATACACCAAAATATCGTCAATAAACACCACAACAAACTTGTCTAGGTACGGATGGAAAATCCTATTCATATACTCCATAAATAACCCAGGCGCATTAGTCACACCAAAAGGCATTACAGAATACTCATAATGTCCATACCTTGTTCTGAAAGCAGTCTTCTGAATATCCTCAGTTTTCACACGTATCTGATGATAACCAGATCTCAAATCTATTTTGCTGAACACACTCGCACCAACCAACTGATCCATTAAATCATCAATCCTTGGCAAAGGATACCGATTCTTGATCGTCACTTTATTCAGTTGCCTGTAGTCCACACACAACCTCATAGTACCTTCTTTCTTCTTAACTAATAACACTGGTGCACCCCACGGTGACACACTCGGACGAATAAATTTCTTATCCAACAGATCTTCCAACTGACTCTTCAATTCAGTTAACTCAACAGCAGACATACGGTACGGAGCCATCGATATCGGCCTAGTACCAGGTACCAAATCAATCGAGAACTCAACTTCACGCTCTGGCGGTAATTCATTCGCTTCTTCAGGAAACACATCAGGAAAATCACACACCACGGCTAGATCACAAATCGCCAGTTTATCTTTAGCCTCCAAAGTCGCTAACAGCATAAACAACTCTGCTCCATCTACTACTGCCTCATTCACCTGCCTTGCTGATAGAAACAAACTCTTTTCTTCCTCAATCTCAGGAAGATCACAGTCTTATCAAAACAGTTGATATAGACTCGGTTAAACACCAACCAGTTCATACCCAGGATAACATCAATCTGCACTAGTGGAAGACACACAAGGTCCATCCCAAAGTCTCTACCAAAAATACTCAAAGGACAATTTAAACAAACTGAAGTAGTAGTCACTGAACCCTTCGCAGGAGTATCAATCACCATACTTCCATGCATCTCAGATATCTCTAGTTTAAGTTTCACAGCACAATCCAAAGATATAAAGGAATGAGTCGCACCTGTGTCAATAATAGCTACAAGAGGAAAGCCATTAATATAACACGTACCTCGGATCAAACGATCATCTGCAGAAGTCTCAGAACCCGGTAAAGCAAAGACCTTGCCTCCCGACTGATTCTCTTTCTTCGGCTTAGGACACTGTGGACTGATATGACCCACCTCTCCACAGTTGAAACAAGTCACAGTCTTCAACCGGCACTCTGCAGCCAAGTGACCACCTTTGCCACATTTGAAACACTTCCTCGCAGCACTGGTACACTCATGGACATGATGTCCAGCCTGACCACATCTGTAACACTTAGCAGGGGCACTAGAGTATCCCCCACTAGGCCTCTTCATCCCACTCTGTCTCTGAAAACCTTTGCCAACTGCATACGGTTTTCCATGGTCATTCTGATTCTTGCCTTTCCTATCAACCCTTTGCTGATAGCTCTCCGCTCTGGCCTTGGTATCCTGTTCGAAAATCCTGCAACAGTCAACCAAGTCAGAGAACACTCTGATCCGCTGATACCCAATAGCCTGCTTGATCTCGGGACGTAACCCGTTCTCAAACCTCACGCATTTTGAAAATTCTCCAGTAGCCTCATCATAGGGAGTGTAATACTTCGACAGCTCTGTGAACTTAGCAGCATACTCAGTAACAGACCGGTTGCCTTGCTTCAATTCTAAGAACTCTATCTCTCTCCTTCCTCTGACATCCTCTGGAAGGTACTTCCTCAGAAATCTCTCTCTGAACACCGCCCAAGTGACCTCAGCACTCCCGGCAGCTTCCAACTCAGTGCGGGTAGCAACCCACTAATCATCTGCTTCCTCTGACAGCATATGCGTACCGAACCTGACCTTCTGGTTATCGGCACACTCAGTCACTCGGAAGATCCTCTCAATCTCCTTCAACCACTTCTGAGCACCATCTGGATCGTATGCTCCCTTGAACATTGGAGGATTGTTCTTCTGGAACTCACTCAGTTGACGAGCAACTCCCAGTCCCACAACATTCGGATTCCCTCCAAGTACTCCAGCTAGCATACCCAGAGCCTCAGCAATCGCAGCATCGTCTTTACCTCTCCCAGCCATCTCTATTCTGAAAACCCAACAAGCTAAACAATAAGTACTGATAGGGTTACACAACACCTATCCCGTACAGGGGAACAGAATAATTACGACTCGACTCGACCGACTATGCTCTGATACCACTAATGTAACACCCTTCTAAAATACCCCAAAAGTTTAATTTAAAACAACAAATATATACATCAGAGTAAATATGCAATTAAGGGTGTCACACAATTACTTCACACCATTCACCATGATAACTGTCATACTCTTTTATTAATTCAAAACATAAGGCATTTGCACAATACGCAGCGGATAGAGATTAAATCAATCATGCAAAACATGTAGCATATTACATGTAAACTGGTTCACAACCAACAATAAAACATTTAAAACATCCCATCCCGATGTTACATCTACCAGAGCATGACCCACTAAGGAACTACACTAGACTTCAAGCACTAGCTCCTACTCAATCACTGCTCGTTACCTGAAAAATAGTTGTAAGGGTGAGTTCCTCAATCGATATAATAAGCATTATAAAATATCATGCAATGTTAAGTAATTTAACACATTTCATCACCCTAATCATATCACGCATTCAGTAACGGCACATCAACTCAAACATCATACTCAACACCAACATAAAGCACATGTATAATCTCAATTCATACTCAACACCAACACAAAACACACGTATAATATTGGAATACATCCATTCATATTATACGTCATACATACATTATGCAATGAGACTCCATGCATGCGGTACCGACTATTCGTGAACATATAGTTCAACTTCACCGACCAAATCCAGGTACGGCTACCAAGCTCACTAGTCCCACTCATTTGAGACCTAGTGACTCACATCACTAATTCCTCACCATGGGAATTAGCTACCACCCCAAGGGCTATGCTATGCACGCTAATCACCTAGCATGCAAACATCAACAACAATCCAAAATGACTAACATCACTAATTCCTCACCATGGGAATTAGCTACCACCATAAAGGCCACATTATGCTATGCCAAATCACCTAGCATGCAACATCAACAACAATCCACAATGGACATATGCTCACACTCTAAGCCATAAAACAGTCCATCCACAATTACATACATAATATATACATTCACAACATTATGCATATTTTCACACATCATCAGCATATTTATCACATAATCATATCATGTCATGCCAATTAATAATCACAGTATTAGCACACTCTACTAATACCTACACTGCTCAAAACAACGGGAAACGATCCCTACTATATCATACATCAGCTAAAATTACATTACTCAGCTGAACAACCAAAAACTGCACAACAACAGCACAGAAAAATCACAATTCTGCCCATACGCGTATTGCCTAGTCCCATACGCGTATGGCCCATTTCTCAGCCAATCCCATACGCGTACCACCTATCTCATACGCGTATGCTACGCGTACCACTTCCCCATACGCGTACCAACAGAGACCAAACCACGTTCAAAACATCATCTTCCTCATCCATACGCGTATTGCCTAGTGCCATACGCGTATCAGACCATCTCATACGCGTATTGCCTAGTGCCATACGCGTATGACCAGAAACCAGATTTCCAGATTTCCAGATCTGCTATGGTTTTCTCTACCACGAGATTCTTCAGATCCAACCTCCCACAGTCCAATTTTACACAGTAATCGTTCATATCATCTAACACGAATTATCCCCTATTCGATTTCACAAATTCTAACATTATTACATCTAATTCCTACGAATTCCCTTCAATTATAATCCAAATTTCGTTCATCCAAAAGTTCACAATTTCATCATGCATCATTCTAATCAGAGTCAAATCAATGGTTTATCACTACCCACGACATGCTATCCCATAATACCCATTAAACGACGATAAATCCCCCTTACCTGAATTAACCCGGAAATCTTTAAGCTCCAAGCTTTTCTCTTCTCCAACCTTCTTCCTCTTGCTCTGCCTCTTTGCCCTTTTCCTCTTTTCAGCCGCTTCTCTGCTTTTCACGTGAAACCCTTTCTTTACCAAATGGGACTCTTTTTTCTTATTTCCAACTTATATATATTTTCCAATAATTATTATTCCAATAATAATAATAATAATAATCCAATAATTCCAATTATTTAATTAAATTAATAAATATAATATTAATTTAAATTAAATAATTATCTTATTTTTATCGGGGTGTTACACTCGTCGTCTAAGACAATACATGATTTGCCACACTACTTTGTTGATCTCAAAAATGGATCCGATAAGTACATCTTTGAAAAGCCCGCTTTGACTGGAAGACTCGCCCGTTGGCAGATGTTACTATCTGAGTACGACATCCAATATGTGTCTCAGAAAGCCATCAAAGGGAGTGTGTTGTCTGATTACTTGGCAAACCAGCCTGTTGAAGATTACCAGCCGTTGAAGTTTGACTTCCCTGATGAAGACATTATGGTAGTAAAAGACTGTGAAATCCCAGGACTTGATGAAGGACCTGAACCCGGATCTCGGTGGAAACTCATGTTCGATGGTTCCTCCAATTACATGGGGCATGGCGTAGGAGCTGTCCTGTTGAATCCGGATGGTGGATACACTCCCTTCACAGCAAGGTTATGTTTTGATTGCACGAACAATATAGCAGAATATGAGGCGTGCATCCTAGGCATTGAAGCAGCCATTGATCTCCGAATCAAAATCCTTGAAGTATGTGGAGACTCAGCCTTGGTGATATACCAAGTCAAGGGCGAATGGGAAACTCGTGATACCAAGTTGATCCTGTATCGTGCCTATGTCATGGAATTAATAAAATACTTTGATGAAATCACTTTCCGTCATATTCCGAGAACTGAGAATCAAATTGCTGATGTTTTGGCTATGTTGGCTTCAATGTACCAAGTTAGATTCCATAATGAAGCACCTCTCATTCAGATCGAGCGGAAAGTCGAGCCTGCCTACTGTCAGTCAGTTGAAGAAGAAGCCGATGGTAAACCCTGGTTTCATGAAATCAAATGCTTTTTGCAAAATCAAGAATATCCAACAGATGCAACAGCCCTTGACAAGAAAACATTGAGGAGGTTAGCATCCAAATTCTTCTTGAGCAATGGTGTGTTGTACAAGAGAAATCACGACATGATTCTGCTCAGATGCGTGGATGGACGTGAAGCGGACATGTTGGTCAAGGAGATTCATGAAGGATCCTTTGGGACTCATGCCAATGGACATGCCATGGCCAAGAAGATTTTGAGAGCTGGTTATTACTGGTTGACCATGGAATCCGACTGTTTCAATTATGCTAGAAAATGTCATAAATGCCAAATCTATGCCGACAAGGTACACGTGCCTCCGACCCTACTAAATGTTTTGACGTCACCTTGGCCTTTCTCAATGTGGGGCATCGACATGATTGGCGCCATCGAGCCTAAAGCTTCCAATGGTCACCGCTTCATCCTGGTTGCCATTGATTACTTTACCAAATGGGTAGAAGCCGCCTCTTACGCTAATGTGACAAAACAAGTGGTTGCACGGCTTCTCAAGAAAGAGATCATTTGCCGTTATGGAATTCCAAGCCGGATCATCACAGATAATGGGACGAATCTGAACAATAAGACCATGAAAGAATTATGCGAGAGCTTCAAGATTGAGCACCATAACTCTTCACCATATCATCCAAAGATGAATGGCGCTGTTGAAGCCGCTAATAAAAACATCAAGAAGATCCTGCAGAAAATGGTAAAAACCTATAAGGATTGACACGAAATGCTACCCTTCGCATTGCATGGATATCGGACTTCCGTCCGCACTTCAACAGGGGCAAACCCGTTCTCTTTGGTATATGGGATGGAAGCAGTTCTCCCAATTGAAGTAGAGATACCTTCAATGAGAATCTTGATGGAAACCAAGCTAGAAGAGGTTGAGTGGATTCAAAATAGATTTGATCAGTTGAACCTCATAGATGAGAAGCGATTGACTTCTTTGTGCCATGGACAATTATACCAGAAACGGCTTAAGAGGGCTTTTGACAAGAAAGTACGTGTTCGGGAATTCAGAGAAGGGGACCTCGTGCTTAAGAAGATCTTGCCAATACACAAGGATTCACTTGGGAAGTGGACTCCCAATTATGAAGGCCCATATGTTGTGAAGAAAGCTTTCTCCGGAGGTGCCTTGATTCTCACAACTATGGATGATGAAGAGCTCTCACACCCCGTGAACTCTGATGCAGTTAAAAAATACTATGCCTAACAAAAACCCGCTAAATCGAAAACCTGAAAGGGCGATTTAGGCAAAAAAGGGTATCCCGGTGGACTGAAAACCCGAAAGGGCGGTCCAGGCAAAAGTTAGGGATGAATAAAAATGGTAGCTCGCTAAGTTGAAAACCTGAAAAGGCGACTTAGGCAAAAAAGAGCGTCCCGGTGGATTGAAAACCCGAAAGGGCGATCCAGGCAAAAGTTAGGGGCATAAAGGCATAAACTGCATCAGTTGTTACTGATTAACACCGAAGAATTTGAGGTGGAAGGTTAATCCAGTTACTCCCCTCAAAAGCAAGGTTTTGGGAAGTCATATCTAGTAGGGATGTTAGTGGTCACTGAATTCAATGTAAACCTTTCCTTATTGCCATTTTCAAAAAAATGTAACACTCTATGGAGCTACGCCATTTGTGTGCTACCATTCTTGAATAAAATATAAGTTTTCCCAATCATTGTTAATTTGTGTTCATCTATGCTCTTCTTTGTTATGCAAAATGTCATTTATTTGTTAATAATGAAATTTTGAAACTTGGAAAAAGAATTTGAAACTTAGAACAAATTTACTCTGATACATGTGAAAATCGAAGGAAAATCATTTGTTTCCCCAAAAGCCTCAAGGTTGCATAAATATCCCTGGAGCACCAACAAAAGTCCCCATGGAATACAACTTATGAATCCTCTAGAAGGATGGACCTTTGGTTATTTATAACTGTCAATCATGATAGTTTCTCCTCTGGATGCGCCTGTTAATTGTACGGGTCTGAGTTATTGGTGTTGAGGAATCAGAATCTCTGTCCCTACAAACACCCAGTCTGCCAAGCGTCAGCATTTTCATAATCATGATCATTCATATATCATGCATTCAAATCATGCATAGCCGAAAGGTATTTCGTGCTCATTGTGCATTGACCTAGGTCTTGTTGTTGATCCTATATCCTTCGACCTCTAGTTCCAGTTTGTCTTTGGTATCTTTAAACCAACATCCGGTTTTTCATGGTCATTTTCAAGTCCAATTGTTATCGGCAAAATCCGTTAAAAGCTGGTTGTAGTCCATTGCTTACGGTCAGAGTCCACTTGTTGCTATTCCGGAACCAGGTCATACTTGAACCTGCTCTGAAGAGTTTTTCCAACTTTTGTTCAATACCATTCAGGTCATATATGAACCTGTCGTTGAACCCTTATTCCGGAACCAGGTCATACTTGAACCTGCTCTGAAGAGTTTTTCCAACTTTTGTTCAATACCATTCAGGTCATATATGAACCTGTCGTTGAACCCTTATTCCGGAACCAGGTCATACTTGAACCTGTACTGAAGATTTTTCACTTTTGTTCAATACTATTCAGGTCATGTTTGAACCTGTTGTTGAGCTTTATTCCGGTGTCAGGTCATACTTGAACCTGCTCTGAAGAGTTTTTCCAACTTTTGGTCAATACCATTCAGGTCATATATGAACCTGTTGTTGAGCTTTATTCCAGTGTCAGGTCATACTTGAACCTGCTCTGAAGAGTTTTTTCCAATCTTTGTTCAATACCATTCAGGTCATATATGAACCTGTTGTTGAACCCTTATTCCGGCGTCAGGTCATACTTGAACCTGTACTGAAGGTTCTTCTCTGTTTGTTCAATCCTATTCAGGTCATATATGAACATGTTATTGAACTTTTATCCATTGTCAGGTCATATATGAACCTGTTATTGAACTTTAATCCATTTTGTCAGGTCATATCTGAACCTGTTATTGAACTTTTATCCATTACCAAGTCATATATGAACCTGTTGATACACTCTTCTTGAATTTTTCTGAGTTTGTTAGGTCATATCCGAACTTGCTGTCATAATTTCTTGATATTCCCCAGCATTGTCAGGTCATATATGAACCTGTTTTGTCGCCTTTTATTCCAATGTTGCCAGGTCATATCTGAACCTGCTGTGACATTTTCTTTCTTATTCGGGTCTAGTAAGTCATATGTGAACTTACTACCGAAATCCCTTGTATTCTAAGTATCGATTATCAAATCTCATTTTGATTACTCCCTAGTGTGTGCCTGATTCTCCAGCAGGACTGTTTCCCCAGCAAGTTGTTTTTTACCCCATTTGTCTGTCTCCCTGTGGATCATCAGTATTCCCCACATATTGGTCTGTCTAGTAGTATCCCATGTCAAGGGTCCATCATATCCCTAGCAGATAAAAATTACAAAAAAAAAAAGAGAATCATGCATCCATGCATATCATGGCATATCATGGCATATCATATCATATCACATCATATCATGGGGATTCAGGATCAAAATCCGGGTCTTCTCAGTATTTAATCATCTCCCACTATGATCATATGAAGAGTGTCCTGCTTCATATTCTCTAGTTGAAGATACTTAAATAGGGGCAGCTGTCATACCCCAATTTTGTCCGGGCAATTCAAAACTTTCGGATATGATGCATAAACTCAAAGCTTAAGTACCTCACTGGATCCAAGCTTCACAACCCCCAATCATGTCTAAATTTATTTGAACAACTTCACAACCTTAAAACCTTCATCATTCATGGTTTATTCTCATTTGCACTGATGGATTTAAGCATTCACTTGCTCATAATCATTAACTTTTTTTCAAGATAATTTCAAATTTTATGTTAATTTTAAATAAATAAAAAAAAGGTTGGCTTGGTTGTTTATTTGAATCCCAACACTAATCCTAATCATATGGCTGACTTTTCATTATTGGCCATTGAGTTTTCCATGATTACATGATTATTACAATGCAAGCTTTGGTCACTTAGTAGCATTTCTTTGGTCAATCATAATGGCCTTCATGACCGTGCGACGAAGGCATTTTTGAGGGCCATTTTAGGTCTGAACTTAGAGTTTGGTTATGATAGGAAATATTTGGTATGCAGGAACATAGAATGTCGTTTGTGGCAGGCCAATGGTTAAAGTTGTCTCAAAAGTAATTAGAAACAGATTAAGAGTTCAAAGAAGAAAAGTTCACATTTCAAAGTTAGAATCCTGTTATATCAGGCTGTTTACATATTAACCTTTAATACAGTTACTCAGTCGAGCCATATCATACAATTGTTAAGGTAAATTCATTACAAGAAGTGAAGCAAAATCCTCAGCTGTCTTTTGAACTTAAAGTGACAGATTTCAAGAAAACTCCAAGCTTTTATCCGAACTCTATTTGACCATTCGCATCAGACCGACTGGAGTTTGTAAAAACCCTATGACACGCAATCTTCATCGACCATGTACTTGTATCCATGACAGCAATCCTGGAATGTTTTCTTTGTCAATCCAGCCACAGATATCAGGGCCAAACCGGCTTCCTAACAATCCACATAACTTCAAACAGAGCTTTGTCTTCACATCTATTTAGCGGTGTTGTTGAACCTACTGCTGAGGAGCGTCACCCAATATGAATAAATTCGACTCAACATTCCAGCGGAAATTCTGGTATACCATTTGGCAGTAACAACATGTCATCACATCAGGAAATGAGATTTTGATCCTCCAACCCCTGTGGGATCCCTACAACCAGAACAGCTGGTGCAACTAGTTGTGACTTTTCTTGAGCAGCAGAGACATTTGGGAGGCTCTACGAACACGTTTGCAATGTATGATCCCAGGAAGAATATAGTTAATAAGTATAAAACCTCATTGAGACCATCATATGCTGTAGAAAACAACCTGGCAAAATCAGGACTCTCGACATCTCAGTTTTGGTCATCACGGACTTGCTGCAAATCCTACATGCACACCAGCAAACATTGCCAAACCAACATACAACCTGCAGGAATCAACCAAGACATATCAGTTAACAGAACCACACTGCTAGAAGACCGTCCTGCATTAAGGCAAGAGTGAGTTACAACCAGATTTCTTTTTTTAAGAATAAAGCAAAACCTGCATTGAAGCCAACAAACCTAGCCTATGCAGTTTTCGGATCAACCCAAATCAAGGGCTATAAGAAGCAATGAGTTAGCTCAAAGGTAGCGATGTCGTCAATACCAACTCAACAGTCATAATAATATATGCCTCACAGAGCTCAAAACAAAAAAAACTTAAGCCAACAAGACATGAGGAACTAATCAACAATGGATTGATATTGTAAGACGGAACAGTACCACCAAATGCTGCAAGTTCTACGGTAACATAAGCCAAAGCACCAATGGGAATTTGTCACGTCCATCATAAGAAACAAAATACAACCATTCAAGCACGGCTAACAATCCAAACTGCCCCAAACTTCCAAATTAAACCTGCATAATACACACAAAAATAGCTCAGATATGCAGTGTATGGGAACTGATTATGTAAAGCCCAAAGTAGAGAGATTTGGACCTATTGCCAACTACAACAAGGTTACTGCAAGATAATCATGTGAAAACCAAAGTTCTCCGAATTCACTGCAGTAAAAGCAATCAACAAGGCAGTTAAATTTCAAGAAAATTCCCAAATTGGGAATCAAGACAAATTCAAGAAGAAAGCGCACGGATCGTATTACCTTTTCCAGATTAAGTACCGAAATGAGGCAAACAAGCTGAGCACCCTAAAGGATTTTGCAGGGTACCCCTTTTGATCTGAGTAACCAGTTCAAAACCCTAAACAGGGTGAATATAAAAGGAGGAAGAAACCCTAATCAGAGGGGGGAGAGAGGCGAAAAAAAGAGAAACCCAAATCAACGGAGGTGAAGGAGGAAAAGTCTGAAGAACTCTATACCTTTTACTGTCGTCGGACGAAGCTCGCATTGGAAGTAAAAGGGGGAGCACGAGCCGACCGTTAAGAGGGTGTTTTGGAAGGCAAACCCGGGCGCTACTTTCTCAACCTCAGCTTGGATCCGTTTGTGACAGGTAAGTCACCTCCTCGAATCGTTGCTTTCATTTTATCTTTGATCTCGACCGGATTGCTTCTTTCTGGACCATGGACTAGGGTTTCATGTTGATTGCTTACTGTTCGTCAATGAATGACTTTCCTTTTCGTGAATATTGGGTCTCTCGTGAGGGAGGGAGATGATGAGTTTTATTGATCTTGGTTTTTGTTTTCAAGTATTATGTTTGTTTCTGTTTTGTCTTCTCCCGTTGGAATCATTTTTGTTTTAACCAAGGTGATGACCTTTCGTTCCAGCCGTTCCTCATTAACAACTAGTAGCTAGCCATAAATGCCAGCAACTCTCCTGATTCCAACCCCACAGCCATGCGGCTAGGGTGGTATTTTTTTTGAATTTTTTTAGGGAATTGGTGCTTGGGCCAGCCTAGAAGCGGATCCTAACCGACCCAAGCCCACGCAGTGCAAGAGTATTATGGGCATTGTTTCTAAAGCCCGAATCCAGTGGACCATATTTGCTTTTTATTCTTATTTTTTTTGGTTAATTGGTTTCCGCCCTCATTTTGGTTTTTGTTGGTCCTAAGCTTAACAACAGGAAGCTTGTGGCTTAGTGGAGAGGGAGATTAGCTTACTTTCTCTTGGGTCTTGGGTTCGATACCCAGTTGTGTTGTGTTGGTTTTTTCAGCATCTTTGATCTTTCTCATATTCTCTCATTTAATTACTACTTAACTAACATGTTGCTATTGTTCATTCATTTTTTTCACCTTTTTATTAATTTTTATTTTTAACATAACTTAGGTGATTATTCTTTCTTTGGGATTTATGTGAATTATTTAGTTTTATGTGTGAGATATGTTTCAATCATGATAAATCAGCTCAATTTCATTGATAAAAAAAAAAACATTAAAAAGAGTAATAATGATAAATATCACTTAATTCTCGATTCAACGTCGAGCCCATTTTCCTACCCTTGTAAGTCGATTGCTTTTAACCATCGCCATCAACCTCACATGACTTACTCTTGGGCCTTCTTACAATGAGCTCTTAAGCAACATCAACTTAACTTTCAATAATTTCAAACCCCTATACTTTGATTATTTTAATTTATTATTCAAGACATTTTCCAATTAAAACGTGAAGAAAAAGGTTACCTGGATGGAATGTCCAGTCGTAATCCCGAATATTAGGCTCAAGCTGTAAGAGCTTGCAAGCCGTTAATATTCGTCTTCTCTTTAATATTCGAATCATTTTCTAAATAAAGCGTGAAGAAAAAGGTTACCTGGATGGAATGTCTAGTCGTAATCTCGAATATTAGGCTCAAGCTGTAAGAGCTTGCAAGCCATAAATATTCGCCTTCTCTTTAACACTCCAATATTCAAAATCATTTTTCTTAATAAAGTTGGAAGAAAAAGATTACCTGGATGGAATGTCCAGTCGTAATCCCGAATATTAGGCTCAAGCTGTAAGAGCTTGCAAGCTGTTAATATTCGTCTTCTCTTTAACACCTGCAAATATCTCAAATCATCTTCTTAATAAAGTTGGAAGAAAAAGATTACCTGGAGGGAATATCCAGTTGTAATCCCGAATATTAGGCTCAAGCTGTAAGAGCTTGCAAGCCATAAATATTCGTCTTCCCTCCAAAACATTCATAAATATTCGAATCATTTTCTTAGCAATATTGGAAAGAAACAGACTGCCTGGGTGGAATGTCCAGACGTAGTCCCGAGTATTAGACCTAAGCTGTAAGAGCTTGTAGGTCATAAGTACTCGTCTTTCAAACTTCAAAATACCTAATTCCTACCTTAATACTTTTTTCAATAAAGATGGAAATGGAACATGGTGTATACCGTGCACTCCTGAGGCTAGGATTCGAGATGTATATCTCGCTCATCCATGTTCTCGCCATCACTCAAAATACATCCAACCAATCAAACCCTTTTCTCGCCGCCGTGCGACTAATCAAAGAACCCTTTTTTATAAATGAAAGATATATTGTCTTAAGTGATACAAAACAATGTTTCAGCCACGATTGTTGAGTAGAGATAAATGACGCTTTTCCGAATGTAGATTTATAAATCTGTTCGATGTGTGGTATGCGTCCACTCCTCATCTGTTTTGGGTAAAACAATGTTTTCGTCGATTAATATAATATAGCTTTCGTTAAAATCGACCAATAAATAAACATTTTTCTACCCAGAACTACGTAAGCCTTGATTTCTCTTTTGAGATACGTAGGAGCAGGATTTATAAATCTTGTCAGGCCCACTAATAAAAAAACTTAGGTTTAGTCCTTCGTTAAAAAATCCAAAAACATTTTCCTCTCTTTTACTCTTTCTTTCCCACCTAATAATTTGAAAAGCCTAATATTTCAAACTAACATTAACGCACACAACTGACCTAATGGTTCCCGTTGAGTACAACGGACGTGAGGGGTGCTAATACCTTCCCCTTGCGTAATCGACTCCCGAACCCGGATATTGGTTGCGATGACCATATCTTATCCTTTCTTTTGTCTTGGGTTTTATCGATATTTCCCCTTTCCTTTTTAGGAATAAATAAAGTTCGGTGGCGACTCTGTTCAGTCCATCATTGCGAGCGTGCGATCGCGCTTCGCTTTGAAGTCGTATCCCCATTTTTTCGAGGTGCGACAACCTCGAAGCATGAACAAGCCCTGAAGAGAACTTCTTGGTCCTGGTCCTATCTGGCTTTTAAAGCTTTGACTTAATGCCACTTTTGGACCCTTTTTGGACACCGACGTTTTACTTAGTTTGGAAAGACGAGTCGAAGGTAAAAAGGCTTGATTCATTAACTCTAGCTGACAATAATTCTTCGACCAAGGAGGATTTTGAAAAGTATTTCTTCATGTTTAAGAACTATATTGAATTCGTCTCTACTATGGCAACATTTTCCAGTTGATGCTATGGGCCAAAATGGTTTAGAAGAAAATTCCCAACCTCTTCACGTGGAAGCCAAATTGAAGCTCTTGATATTTGAATGGAATTCTTCAACCCACTTGTTAGGGCAAATATGCCTAGTCCTTATTTTAATGATGTCAAACCTCTCTAGTCGCCCACATCGTGTCTTTGAATAATATCATCATAGCATAGAAAGCATTAATCCTTTAACATGTTCAAAATATAGGTTCTATGTGTTCAAGCATATAGAAGCATATCTTATATGTGAACCATGCATTTAATCACAGGAAACATCATAGGTTCATAAGAGACCGGTTTATATTGGTCACAATATGTTGCAAAACTCATTTTTGGAAGTTTAACCTCTGTGAGCCGATTCATGACTCGGGGCAAAACCTTCGGGTTCGAACAAGTCGACTCATTCTTGGAAAACCTGAATGAGTCGACTCATCCACTCTTTAGGCCGACTCATTTCCCACTTTCTTTTGAACCATATTGCCACGGGTCCGAACAGGTCGACTCGACCCTGTAATAAACTCTGTGTGAGTCGACTCATCCTCTGTTTTACTTAATTTTCTGTTGTGTAACTTTGTGAAATTTTTCTGTTATCTTAGTTATTTGTCCATACATCATATAAATATTCAAATGTCTCTTCTTCAACATTCTGACAAGAAAAATGAAAGATATACACCAAAGTGCTCATCATCTTCATTCTTCATTGTATTTCTCAATAATCACACATAATAATCTATGTTGAGCATTGTGCATTGCAATTGTGATAACGTCCAAATAAGATTGGATTATCTTAGTTTGGGTTGAGACTTTATGTGGGTTTTTCTTGAATAAAACCCTTGAGATTTTGTCCTCCAAGAATTGGGGGTTTTTGCACTAACCTTTGGTTCGCAGATTCAGCCGAGTGAAAAGTTTGAAGAAAGGAAGGTTCGGTCAAACAAGTAGCGGTAAACGGAGGATTGTGAAGAAATCTTAGGGTTCAAGTGACTTGCGTTTGAAATCAGCCGAGCTGAAGTTTAGGAGAACGAGGCGTTCTTCCAATAAGGTAGCGGTGAATGGAGGTTTGTTCGAAGTGCTTGAAGAACTTGGTTCAACTCGAACCAAGGGGAGAGAATAGAATATGATATGTAACAACTCTAGGGGTTGATCGCCAGTGATCATTTGTTCTCTTGTATTGACTTCGCAACGTGTTAATAAAAACATCTCAATTCTAGATTTAGAATTTAGGGCAGACGTACCCTAAGCAAGGACGATAGGGGAATTGCCTCAACAAATCCGGTCTTGTTCTCTCTATCTCTCAACTCTTTAAATTTTGCATTAATTAATTTATGTGTGAAATTAATCATAAAATCAATATCGCTTGATTGGTGTGCATAACAACTGTTTGATAAATTGTTGCAATCACTTTGATTGCAACTGAGTAAAATTCTGCACATTCAACTTGAGTGAAATTGATACTTGGTGTGAAGTGCACACCAAGTGTTCGACAAAATTAATTTCGCACAAACTTAGTAATATTTTCCTTGATCTCTTATTGTGTTGAGCATTATTAGAGGTAACGATATCAAGGATCGTAGTAGTTAATTGATTGATTTAGATAAGGGTTGATATTCTCTATCTTAAGTAATTCCATTCGGTTTCACGTATATCTGATATTTCCATTAATGGATTGTTTAGACGATTTCAATCTAGGGTGCTTCCGCAACCGTTGAAAATATTTTTAAAAAGCGCTAAACTTCAAAACTAATTTATTCAACCCCCATTCTAGATCAGTATTATCGTCCAACAAGTGGTATCACGAGCGCTAGTTCATCTAGTGCTTCGCATATAAATTCTTAGAAAATTAGTAACGATCCTAAAGGGGCGTACAATAGGGCGCCTATTTTTATCGGTGAAAACTATATTTATTGGAAAGATTGTATGCGTATCCATATCAACTCTATTGATAGGAAAGTATGGAAAGTCATCTAAGATGGTCCTATGGAAATAACCATGACCAATGCAGATGACTTTGTTGTACCTAAATCTGAAGCACAATGGAATGAAGAAGATGAGAAAAAGTATAGCTACGAATGGAAAGCTAGAAATATGCTCATTGCCGCTTTAGGTGTTGATGAGTACTATAGGGTTTCCCATTGTACTAGTGCTAAAGCTATGTGGGACTCATTGCAAATTACACATGAGGGAACCAATGATGTCAAACTAGCTAGAATCAACACCCTAACTCAAGAATTTGACCTTTTTCATATGGAAGATGGTGAAACCATTGTTGATATGTAAAAGAGATTTTCTCATATAACCAATCGGTTAATTGCTCTTGGTAGAAATAACCCTAATGATGTTGTTACTAATAAAATCTTAAGATGTCTTAACAGGGATTGGCTACCAAAAGTCACCGCGATCAAGGAAGCCAATGATCTAAGAACATTGGACATGATGACATTGTTCGGCAAGCTTCAAGAGCATGAGCAAGAGCTCATGAATCTTGAGAAACATGAGAAGAATCAAAAGAAGGAGAAGAAGGAGAAAGACAAGAACACCGAAAGGAAGTCTATTGCGTTAAAGGCTTCAAGATATAAGTCATCCACCAATGATGTGTGTGAAAGTGAGTCAAGTGGTGATGACAAAGATTCGAATAAAGACATGGGGATGTTTATTAGGAGGTATAACCAATACCTTAAAAAAATGAAGTCCAACATTCGGACAAAAATCTTGTCAACTATAGAAGGCAATCAAACTTTCCGAATCGAGAGGAAGGCAAGACAAACAAGTCAAAAGGATCATGCTTCAATTGCGAAAAGACCGGTCACTATAAGCCGGAGTGTCCCTTATTGAAGAAAGACAAAGGAAAAGACAAACGCCATAACAAACCAAGCAAACCTAGAAGAGCATACACCACATGAGAGAGAGATAACGAGCCCTCAAGCGATGACAACTCAAGTGATGAAGAAAAAATTGTCAATCTTTGTCTTACAGCTCATCAAAGGAAGAAAAAGAATGTAAGTCATTCCAAATATGATCATACTGATAAAATGTCCTATGCTGATTTGCAAAATGCCTTTAGTACTCTACACAATGAGGCCAAAGAATCTTTTAAACGCTTGGCCTCTAATAAGAAAATTTGCAACCATTTAGAAAAGAAGATTTCTGATTCCGAAAAGGAATTAGAAACTCTTAAGAAATCTATGATAAAGGCTACTAAAGGCAAAACGGAAGATGATAAGGGATTTTGGTTTAGATGGGGTGGATATGAAACTTGCCATATTTGGCAAAGAGAGGTTAGAACTCTCCAAGCTAAATTAGACAAGGCTTTACAACCTAAAGTTACATTTTCTACTGATCAATCACACTTTAGAAGCAATATGAATAATCCTTATCAAAAATACACTTATGTGGTTAAGCATCAAGTTAGCAAAAGCAACTTTTATCCGAACTTAAATTGTCTATATTGTTGCAAAAAGGGACATACTATTGCTAAATGTCGATTTAGGAGATTTCTATTTCCTAAAGGCATTTTTCAATGGTTTCCCAAATGCAACCAAAGTTTCACTCACACACTAGGATCCAATGAATATTGGGTACCTCCTTCCCTTGTTTAAATTTGTAGGTGGAATGTCTTGAGGATACAGAGAGAACATGGGTTCTCGATAGTGGATGCTCAAGACATATGACGGGTGACTCTTCCTTATTCTTTGACTTTGTGGCTAAGAAGAAATGGTTTGTGACCTACGGTGACAATAAAAAGGGAGCTATACTCGGAAAAGGTAGTGTAGGTAATCCCTCCTCTACTACTATCTCATACGTCCTTTTAGTTAAAGGCCTTAAGCACAATCTCATTAGCATTAGCCAATTATGTGACAAAGGATATAAAGTCTCATTTTCAAAAGATTGTTGCATGATTGAACATAATGAAAATAAGAACAATGTGCTTAAGGGCTGGAGGGAAAACAATGTAAACGTGCTTAACTTTAATGAAGTATCCTCAACAAGCGCTAAATGTCTCGTCTCCATGAGTGAAGACTCGTGGCTTTGCATAGGCGATTAACGCATGCCAACTTTGACTTGCTTAATAAAGTTGTCTCAAAAGATCTAGTAGTTGGTCTTCCCAAAATCAAAATTTCAAAAGATCACCTATGTGATGCGTGCCAAATGGGAAAGCAAACAAGGATCTCGTTTAAATCTAAAAATATTGTTTCCACAAAGAGACCCCTTGAACTTCTTCATATGGACCTCTTTGGGCCATCTAGAATTAAAAGTCTAGGTGGAAACTACTATGGTTTTGTCACAGTGGACGACTACTCTAGATTTTGTTGGACTATCTTCTTAGCAAGTAAAAGCGAAACTTTTTCTGCTTTTGAAAATTTTGCCAAGATGTCTCAAAACAAATTGAACACTAACATAGTTTCCATTTGAAGTGAACACGGAGGTGAATTTGAAAACCACCTCTTTGAGCAATTTTGTGAAACAAACGACATTGATCATAATTTTTCTGCTCCAAGAACTCCACAACAAAATGGAGTTGTGGAACGCAAAAACTGAATTTTAGAAGAACTTGGAAGAACTATGATCAATGAAAAAAACCTTCATAAATATTTTTGGGCCGATGCCATAAACACGGCCTGCTATGTACTAAATAGGATACTCATTCATCCTATTCTAAACAAAACCCCTTATGAATTGATAAAGGGAAGGAAGCCAAATGTTTCATATCTTCATATCTTTGGATGTAAGTGCTTTGTATTAAACAATGGTAAAGAAAACCTTGGTAAATTTGACTCAAAAGTTGATGAAGGTATCTTTCTCGGATACTCTAAATCTAGTAAATCATATAGAAATACAACAAAAGGTTACTTATTGTTGAAGAATCCGTGCATGTTTCCTTTTATGAGTCTTATCCGAAAACTGTTGGAGAAGGTAGTATTGTTAATGGTGCAGGTGTTCCTTCGGAAGACATATTAAAAGATCAAGAAGAAAATCGTGTTGACACCCATCCGAAAAAAGCTGAGGAGGAGCCGAATCTTAATTCCGAAAAGAAAGAGGAGGATAATTCCATCAATAACAATGATCTTCCTTTGAAATGGAAATCTTCCAAGGATCATCCCATTGATAATATTCTAGGAGATATCTCAAAGGGAGTTACAACACGGTCTAAGATAAGTAACTTTTGTTATCACTTCGCTTTTGTCTCTCAAAATGAGCCTAAAAACTCCAAAGACGCATTACTCGATGAAAATTGGTTTCTAGCTATGCAAGAGGAACTTAATCAATTTAAAAGAAATGAGGTGTGGGATTTTGTTCCCCCTCCGCGAGACCATAGAGTAATCGACACTAAATGGGTGTTTAGGAACAAGTTAGACGAAAACGGAGTCATAACTCGCAACAAGGCTCGCCTTGTTGCTCAAGGGTATAACCAAGAGGAAGACATAGACTATGAGGAAACTTATGCTCCGGTTGCCCGACTCGAGGCTATACGCCTTCTGCTTGCCTATGCTTGTTCTCAAAATTTCAAGTTATTTCAAATGGATGTCAAGAGCGCTTTCCTTAACGGTCACATAAATGAAGAGGTCTATGTATCTCAACCTCTCGGATTTAAAAACCATGAGCATCCAAACTATGTTTATAAGTTCAAGCGGGCCTTGTACGGCCTCAAACAAGCCCATAGAGCATGGTATGAGCGTCTTAGCAAATTCCTACTAAAGCAAGAATTCTCAAGAGGGAAGGTTGATACTACCCTTTTTATTAGGCGCCAGGAAAACACTCCATCTTAGTTCAAGTCTATGTAGATGACATTATCTTTGGATTTACTAACATTAATTTGGTCAAGGAGTTCTCTAAGTTGATGCAGGGAGAATTCGAAATGAGCATGATGGGGGAGCTAAATTACTTCCTCAGACTTCAAATCAAGCAACTTGAAGAAGGAACCTTCATGAGCCAAACAAAGTATTGTAATGAGCTACTTAAATGCTTCGATATGGCAAACTCCAAAGTGCTCGAAACTCCAATGCCTACCATTGTTAACATGGCTCAGGATGAAAATGATAAGGCCGTAGATATCAAAAGGTATAGAGGTATGATCGGATCTCTCCTCTATCTTACTGCATCCTGACCAGACATTATGTTTAGTGTATGTATGTGTGCTAGGTATCAAACATGTCCCAAAGAATCACATTTAAAAGTCGTCAAAGCATACTTAGATACCTTTGTGGTACTTCAAAGTATGGGCTTTGGTTCTCTAAGGGAAGTGATTGCTCTTTGGTTGGTTACTCCGATTCCGACTTTGCCGGTTGCAAATCGGATAGGAAAAGCATCAGTGGCACTTGTCATTTTTATTCAAATTCCATGGTAAGTTGGCACAACAAAAAGCAAGTTTCAGTTGCTTTGTCAACCGCCGAGGCGGAATACGTTGTTGTGGATAATTGTTGCGCTTAAGTTTTGTGGCTCAAACAACAATTACTTGACTTCGATGTTCAACTTGAACATATTCCCATTTTTTGTGACAACACAAGCGCCATAAATCTAACCAAAAACCCTATACTACATTCGCGCACTAAACATATTGAAATTCGGTATCACTTCCTTAGGGATCATGTTGAGAAAGGTGATGTTGTCTTCGAGCATGTTGATAGCAAAAATCAACTTGCCGATATTTTCACAAAATCACTTACGACATAGCCTTTCTTCCACATCCGTAGGGAACTTGGTGTTCTCGGTATCTCGAATCGCGTATATATATATATATATATATATATATATATATATATATATATATATATATATATATATATATATATATATATATATAGAGAGAGAGAGAGAGAGAGAGAGAGAGAGAGAGAGAGAGAGAGAGGGGTTAAAGGTAGTGCACTGTCAGTGTAAAAAGGTATTACACTGACATCTAATCAAAATATTTTATATTGTCAAATCATAACAGTATTTTAAAAATAAAAATGTGATGTGGCGGATTACACGAGTCTCATTGGTTGACAGTGTAAAAATATTTTACACTGTCAGTGCATATTCTTTTTTCTCATATATATATATATATATATATATATATATATATATATATATATATATATATATATATATATATATATATATATATATATATATATATATATATATATATATATATATATATATATATATATATATATATATATATATCATGCCTGTCCATTCCGTAATTCATAAGTGAGGGCTACATGAAGGCACTTGTCGTCTATCACCATTGGAGGTAATATTGTTCCTATCCAGTTGACCTATATTGATCAATTATATATGTATACATACTTGTTAAATTTTGATATTCATGATTGATTGATTTGAACTAAGTATGATCCATGTCTATGCTTAAGTTATGCTTGAACCTGCTTATGTATCTCATTTTTCATGCATTCTTCATTAAGAAAATTGGTTTGAACCTCATATCATCTAACTAGTAATATGGGTCCCAACAGGTCGACTGAATGAGTCGACTCATCAGTCTATGTGTTTTCCTCGGGTCGCAATAGGTCGACCTGTGGGTCGACTCATCAATCTATGTGTCCTCCTCGGGTCCCAACATGTTAACTTATGTGTCGACTCATTAACCTCTGGGTCCCAACAGGTCGACCCATGTGTCGAGCCATCACTAAAAATTCAATCCCAGTGTTTTCCTCGGGTCCCAATAGGTCGACCTATGCGTCGACTCATCCCTACCCAAATCTAGTTTTTAGGATTTCAAACATCAATGTGTCGACTCATCACACATGTGAGTTGAATCTTCGGTGCCCAATACTGGGACTGCATTTATTCAGGTCCCACTACGTCGACCCGTGAGTCGACTCTTCGCTGCTTGGGTCAGTGCATATACCCTTAAGGTCTGGTCGACTCAGTTTCCAAGAAATCTCTTTTCCCGCATAATTAATTATGTTGGTCACTCTATCTTCTACTTCTCTCCACCACTATCCTTCACACAAAAACCCTAAGAACCTCTCACCAACAACACTCAAATAGCCTCAAGAGCATCTGGCAAGAGATATACTAGAGGACCCTCTTCTCACATCTGGAATGCACCATCTCGATCACATGTTCCGGTAACCGCTTTATCATTACTCTCTGATGATCTTGCTAAAATCTATGATAAGAAGTTAAAAAACAGAATTGTCATAAAACAATACATTTACTTACCGTTAGTGGTTGGACGCATGCACATTCTAAATGTTGTTGAACGTATTAGTTTTCAAGGCATTGATTTATTCTTAAATTGCGTCACTGAATACAATGAGGATTTAGTTAAATTGTTTTATACCGGCGTGGCTGAAAAATTTGAGGGCTTTAGGTTTACCTGCAATATTGGTAATCATAATGTTGAAGTGAATGATGACGTGTGGAAATCTCTCTTTGAGATCTCTCCACTATCGTCTCCAAATGATCTCAAGATTACCGACAGTGTGTATGCACCTGACTATGATTTTAGGATTGCCTTAAACCAATTGTTGAGGAAACCGTTTGCTCCAGAAGTTGTTTAGAGCACTTTATTCCCTACTAATGTGACTACTGGTCAGTTGAAGCCTATTGACAAAATTTACACTGGATTGTGACGCATATTCTGCATCCTAAACAAGGTGGTTACTCCCGTGTGGACAAGGCAGAAGTACACCTGGTGTATGTACTGAAACACAAAATAAAAGTAAATTGGCCGCACTACATTGGAAGTAGGATATTTACACTGGAAGAGTCAGGTAGAGGCACTACTCTCTGTTATCCCTCATTCATTCAAAGTGTACTTCATATAGCAAATGTTTCAGTTCAAGGAATTCCTTATAAATCCATAATTGTACATCAAGAATTTTGTCAGAAGAATTTGAGTTTGATGGGTTACACTTGGGATCGCTCTGCGCGACTGTACAAAACCCGTCAACCAGTTACAGGCACCAATGCTCGGCCTATGGAAGATATTAAGGATGATGATGATGATGATGATGATGATGATGAAGGTAAAGAAGAGGAAGAAAATAATGAAGTCCACTCTCAACCAATGAAGCAAGACCATCAAGTCACTGGCCATGGTGATTGGCTTGGTCCTACTCCCGAACAACATTCGTCCAATAATCAAGGATGGGGTGAATGGAAACACACAGGATGGACCAGCAATCGTTCATCCTATATGCCCACACCCTCTCCTCCACCCAAAAACTTAAAAGTAATGGAAATGTTAAGAACCATGCAAATCCAGCAGTAAAACTTCGCTACACTTCAAGAGGAGAGGTTCGCAACCTTGCAGGAACAAATTCAGAGTCAAGGTGATAATTTTGCATCCTTTGCTTCCATTCAAGAGGAATGGTATGCAGAACTAAGGAGTCAAATCCAAACTCATAGTGACAATTTCAACTCCTTTTCCTATACCATCCTACAAAGGATTGAAGGCTCAAATCGCATTCTCGCAGGCTCCGTAAACATGCTGAACACGAACATTATTGAACTAACTAGCCTCTATGAAGAAGAGAGACTTGCGCGCCCACCTTCCGGTTATAAAGGCAGACATGAATTGTTCCGTGGACAACGACCTTAGATGACTGTTCAATTCACCGCATTTCAATTTTCCTTATGTGTGCATGTTATTCTAGATACTTATTTGTCTTAATGTATTCGTTGAACACCTATTGTAATGTTATTTTTGTATTGGTTCTTTCACCGTGTGATAATTATGCCTATACTTCTTTCATTAACTACATGATTTGTGCATTGTTGTTAATGACCATGTGTTGTAAAGCCGCTGACTAAGTGATTATGAATATTTTTTTACTTCATGTTGTCTGTTTCCTTGCCTTTTTTTGATGTTGTCAAAAGGGGAGAAAGCAATGGAAACAAACATTAGCAGATGGATAATATAACAGGAACAAACATTAGCAGATGGATAATATAGCAAGACGTTTGAAGGAATGCATAAAATCAGGGGGAGGATATCCATCAAAGTACGCGTTTGTACCACGGTTTGCCATCTTCAAAAAGGGGGAGTATGTGAGGGAAAATATGCCTAGTCCTTATTTTAATGATGTCAAACCTCTCTAGTCGCCCACATCGTGTCTTTGAATAATATCATTATAGCATAGAAAATATTCATCCTTTAACATGTTCAAAATATAGGTTATGTGTGTTCAAGCATATAGAAGCATATCTTATATGTGAATTATGCACTTAATCACAGTAAACATCTTAGGATCATAGGAGAACTGTTTAAATTGGTCATAATATGTTGTAAAACTCATTTTTGGAAGTTTAACCTCTGTGAGTCGACTCATGACTCAGAGCAAAACCTTCGGGTCCGAACAGGTCGACTCATTCTTGGAAAGCCCGAATGAGTCGACTCATCCACTCTTTAGGTCGACTCATTTACCACTTTCTTTTGAACCATATTGCCACGGGTCCGAACAGGTAAACTCATAAGTCAACTCAACCCTATAATAAACTCTGTATGAGTCGACTCATCCCTTGTTTGAGTCGACTCGTCGCCTATTTTACTTAATTTTCTACTGTGTAACTTTGTGAACTTTTTCTGTTATGTTAGTTATTTGTCCATACATCATATAAATATTCAAATGTCTCGTCTTCAACATTCCAACAAGTAAAGTCAAAGATATACACCAAAGTGCTCATCATCTTCATTCTTCATTGCATTTCTCAATAATCACACATAATAATCTTTGTTGAGCATTGTGCATTGCAACTATGATAACGTCCAAATAAGATTGGATTATCATAGTTTGGGTTGAGACTTTGTGTGGGTTTTTCTTGAATAAAACCCTTGAGGTTTTGTCCTCCAAGAATTAGGGGGTTTTTTGCACTAACCTTTGCTTCGCAGATTCAGCCGAGTGAAAAGTTTGAAAAACGGAAGGTTCGGTCAAATAAGTAGCGGTAAATGGAGGACTGTGAAGAAAACTTAGGGTTCAAGCGACTTGCGTTCAAAATCAGCCGAGCTGAAGTTTAGGAGAACGAGGCGTTCTTCCAATAAGGTAGCGGTAAACGGAGGTTTGTTCGAAGTGCTTGAAGAACTTGGTTTAACTCGAATCAAGGGGAGAGAATAGAATAAGACCTACAACAACTCTAGGGGTTGATCGCCAGTGATCATTTGTTCTCTTGTATTGACTTTGCAACATGTTAATAAAAACATCTCAATTCTAGATTTAGAATTAAGGGCAGGCGTACCCTAAGCGAGGACGATAGGGGAACTGCCTCAACAAATCTGGTCTTGTTCTTTCTATCTCTTAACTCTTTAAATTCTGCATTAATTACTTTGTGTGTAAAATTAATCGTAAAATCAATATCGCTCGATTGATGTGCACATCAACTGTTCGATAAATTGTTGCAATTACTTTGATTGCAATTGAGTAAAATTCAGCACATTCAACTTGAGTTAAATTGATACTTGGTGTGAAGTGCGCACCAAGTGTTCGACAAAATTAATTTTGCACAAACTTAGTAATATTTTCCTTGATCTTTTATTGTGTTGAACATTATTAGAGGTAACGATATCAAGGATCATAGTAGTTAATTGATTGATTTAGATAGGGGTTGATATTCTCTATCTTAAGTAATTTCATTCGGTTTCACGTATATCTGATCTTTCCATTAACAGATCGTTTAGACGATTTCAATCTAAGGTGCTTCCGCAACCATTGAAAATATTTTTAAAAAGCGTTAAACTTCAAAATTGATCTATTCAACACCCCTTCTAGATCGGTACTATCGTCTAACACCACTGTCTAGATATTTTTTTAATAATATCATAATGAGAATAGATAAAACAACTGTAGGTTTTATATAACATTTTAATTTAGTACAAGAGAAATACAAACAAAGACATAACTTTTCTATTGGACTATACCTATTTTCTGTATCATTTAAAACTCGACTAAGTAATAAATGGATCTTACAACACCATCATCATCCTCTTGAGTTAACATACTTCCTATTGTCAATTCAGATGCATAAATATACAACTTCATAGACCTACTCCTAATAAGAGGTAACATAATAGAGGGATTTGACAGATAACTCTTGATTTCATCAAAGGCTTTTTTGATATTATAGTTCTCATCTGAATCCTTCTTCTTTTTTTAAACGCAACAGTGGCGAAAATAGTTTTGTTTCACCACTTAGATTCGAGATGAACCTTCTCAAGAAATTGATTTACTTAGTAAATATTTAAGTTACTTTTTGTTTGCTGGAGATTCCGTATTAAGTATAGATTTTATCTTGTTTTGATTTATTTATATGAGTTTCTTGTGAACCACAAAGCCCAGAAATTCGTCTCCACAAACACCAAAAACACATTTTAATGGATTTATTTTTAGTCAATGTTTCCTCATTCTTTCTAATGATTGTCGAATGTGGTGCAGATGACCATTTTTTCGACGAGGATTTGGCAAATATATCATTAATATAAACCTGCATAAAGGCCTCAATGAAATCATGAAACATAGAATTCATTACGATTTGGTACGTTGCACCAACATTCTTCAAGTCAAAAGACATTGCCACCCATTCATAGGTTTCTAAGGCCTTAGGGCATCGAAAATCTATTTTTGGCACATCTTCCTCTGCAATTAAATTTTGGTTATACCCTGAGTAGCCATCTAAAAGGCTTAAATACCCAAAGCCTACTGCTGAATCGACTAACATCTATGCTACATACCTTGGGTATTTATCTTTTGGAGTAACAACATTCAGATCTCTAAAATCAATACAGACTCTACGAGTCTCATTCTTTTTAATAACAAGGACTGTAGGTGTTTAATTGGCTGCATTGTATGGTAAAACACAAATGTCTTGACTGATGTCATGACATGTATATGTAACTACATTGTAGTTATTGCAGGACTAGCTAACACAGGATTATTGAATGCTGTGACATTCATACCTGTCAACAGATACTAAGGAACAGAACTTAGTATTCACTTGCAGTCTGGTTATCAAGGAAGAACCAGACCTGGCATAAGGCCTACTGATTGAATGTCAAACTGGATGTTGTGACATTCATCATTGACAGCAGCTACTGAAGATTGGGCAGAGTGGTGTTCTGCTATACTTCAGCACTTTACTTAGTTTGTTATTCAAGAGAATAGCAGAACTAACTTAAGGCCAATTGTGTAAATGTTAAGTTGGACACTTTGACATTTACTAATGTAAGCTGGTACTGTAGTATGGTCATATTGATCATGTACAGGTCAGCAGATTTGTACAGTCTGTTTTCTGGGAAAACAGACTCAGCATATGGACCTTGATGTCAAGCTGAATGTCGTGACATTCATGCCTGACAGCATATGCTAAATTGTAGGTTGTTCAGTTTTCTGTTACAGCTTTCTCAGGCTATTCTTTAGGAAGTCAACAGCTTAGAGAAAATCCAGGAAATCAACAACCAAGCTACATTCAATGAACCTAACAAATAGCCTATTTGTTAGCAACCTAAATATTGAATTTGAGGGAACGTATGTGACCTAAAATTCAGGAAAATACAGGTGCAAAAGCCCAGGTGCTGCAATATAAAAAGGAAGGCATTCCTCCATTCAGTTTCAGGGATTTTGAGGCGTGAAGATTTAGTGTGTCCATCTTACTTCACTGCTGTATTTTTGTGAGTCTAGAATTAGACGTATCTTGTAAGCCAAGTCATTATCAAATAGATGATTGCTTTGGCATAGGGTGTTCATTGAGTTGTAAGTGTTGTGTCACTCAAAGCTTTTAAGCGTGAGTGCTGTGTTTCTTGGTTTAAGCTGTGAAGCATAACCAAGAGTTGTTTTTGAAGTGTGACTTCAAAGTGTTTTTAATATCACTGAGGTGATTGAGGGGGAGTGAGTAGGAACTCTGATCTTAGATTAAGATTGAAATTGCATTGGGTAGGGATTAAGTGATAAGTTGTAAACGGGTGAGTTTAGCTTTGAATTGATACTACTAATAGTGGATTTCCTCCCTGGCTTGGTAGCCCCCAGATGTAGGTCATGTTGGACTGAACTGGGTGAACAATTACTTGTGTTATTTACTGCACTTATAATTAAGTTCTGCATAATCCCTGTCTGTGCAGAATTGGATGTCATAACAACCTGTGTGACATCCAAAGTCTGATAACTAGAATTTCAATTGGCATCAGAGCAGGCACCCTGCCTGTGAAGTTCTGGGTGACATCTAGGGAAGTTACTTTCTAGTACCATGGACAAGGACTTAGGACACTCAAATAGACCACCCATGTTGGATGGCTCTAATTATGATGACTGGAAGCCTCGTATGATAGCCTTCTTAAGGTCTCTAGACAGCAAAGTCTGGAGAGCTGTCAACAAAGGATGGGAACATCCAATGAGGATAGATGAAGATGGAGTCAGTGTGCAGATTCCTGAAGAAGACTGGGACAAGGAACAAGAGGCATTAGCTCTTGGAAATTCCAAAGCCTTGAATGCACTGTTCAATGGAATCACTAAGAACATCTTCAGGCTGGTGCACCATTGTGAACTAGCTAAGGAAGTTTGGGATACCCTCAAGGTAACTCATGAAGGTACTTCCAAGGTGAAGATGTCAAAACTTCAGATGCTGACAACCAAGTTTGAAAATCTGAGGATGAAAGAGGATGAGACTATTCATGACTTCCACATGAATATTCTTGAAATTGCAAACACCTCTGGTGGACTAGGTGAGAAAATGACCGAAGAGAAACTTGTAAGAAAGATTCTCAGGTCCTTGCCTAAGAGGTTTGCTATGAAGGTCACTGCTATAGAGGAGGCTCAGGACATCAGCAATATGAAGGTAGATGAGCTCATTGGTTCTCTCCAAACCTTTGAAATGGGCTTAGGTGAGTATGCTGAGAAGAAGAAAAGCATAGCCTTTGTATCTAATGCTGAAGAGGAGGCAGAAGAAGGATATACTGGAGGTGATGAAAGTATATCAGAAGCCTTAGCCATGCTTGGAAGGCAATTCAACAAGTTCATGAAGAAGATTGATCAAAGAGGTAGACCCAATGTCAAGAACATCCCGTCTGACATTAAGAAAAGATCAACTTCTGAAGAAAAGTTCAACCATGGGAAAGGAATCCAGTGTCATGGTTGTGAAGGGTATGGACACGTCAGAGCTGAATGACCTACTTACCTCAAATTGCAAAATAAGGGGCTAGCTATCACATGGTCTGAAGGAGATTCTGAAAGTGAATCTGAAGGAGAATCTGCCAAACATGTCACTGCACTAACTAGTGTGTGTGTCTCTGAAGATGACACAAGTGCAGATGAGCTGACCTTTGATGAACTTGCTGCAGCATATAAGAAGCTGTGTACCACCAGTGCAGAAGTACGTGCACAAGGTGAAAAGCAGAAGAAACTCATCAAGGAACTGGAAGATGAGAGACAGAAACAACTGTCTGCCATAGAAGGGCTGAATGATGAGATAGCCCTGCTGACCTCCAAGCTGAACCAGATGACCAAATCCATCAGAATGATGAATAAGGGAACTGACACCTTGGAAGAAATCCTAAAGGTGGGACAGCAGTCTGGAACCAAATCTGGGCTAGGATTTAGAAAAAGAACTGAACACAAACGCCCAAAGGCTAAAGTTCAGAAGTTCAAGCAGATGTCACAACCGATGTCTCAACATCGAGGAGCTAGGATGAATGATCATCAGAAGAGAATATTCCAGAATTTGCGGTGTCACCACTGTGGCAGGCTTGGACATATAAAAGCCTTCTGCTACTGGATTCATGGCTTCCCTAACAGAGCCTCACCTGTCAGACCTAAGCATAACACACGCAAGCGATGTGTTCCCATTAAGAAGCAACAATGGTATGCTAGGATAGCACACACTGCCCTAAGGGCTTCTTCCAGAGAAGACTGGTACTTTGACAGTGGATGCTCAAGACATATGACTGGTATGGAAAATCTACTGGTAGACATTCAACCTCACACCACCAGCTATGTGACTTTTGGTGATGGTGCCAAAGGAAAAATCAGAGGTGTGGGCAAACTGGACTGTTCTGGAGTGCCAAAACTGAACAATGTGCTGTTAGTAAGAGGACTCACTGCAAACCTCATCAGTATAAGTCAGCTGTGTGATCAAGGTTTTCATGTTCAGTTTACGAAGGAGCAGTGCATTGTGACAAATGGTGACAATCAGGAAGTTATGAGAGGAACCAGGTCCAAAGACAACTGCTATCTGTGGGAACCTGACCTCTCTAACTTTTCCACAACGTGCTCCTCAGCCAAGGAAGAACAGGAGGTGAAGCTGTGGCATAGAAGACTTGGCCATCTCCACTTACGTGGAATGAAGAAGATCATATCCAAGGAAGCAGTCAGAGGAATGCCAAAGCTTCTGATTAATGAAGGTAGAGTCTGTGGAGAATGCCAAGTGGGCAAGCAAACCAAGATGTCACACCCAAAGCTGGGACATTCCACAACCTCCAGAGTTCTGGAACTGCTGCACATGGACCTAATGGGACCTATGCAGGTGGAAAGTCTTGGAGGGAAGAAGTATGCCTACGTGGTGGTTGATGACCATTCCAGATACACGTGGATAAACTTCATCAGAGAGAAGTCAGATACATTTGATGTCTTCAAGGATCTGTGCATAAGACTTCAAAGAGAAAAGGACAGCTGTGTGGTCCGGATTAGAAGTGATCATGGCACTGAGTTCAAGAATTCCAAGTTTGATGAGTTCTGCTCATCTGAAGGAATAAGCCATGAGTTCTCCTCCCCTATAACTCCTCAGCAGAATGGAATAGTTGAAAGAAAAAATAGAACTATTCAAGAATCTGCCAGAGCAATGATTCATGCAAAGAAGCTCCCTATGCACTTTTGGGCTGAAGCAATGAATACGGCGTGCTATGTTCACAACAGAGTCACCTTGAGAAAAGGAACCTCCTTCACTCTGTATGAAATATGGAAGGGTAGAAAACCCACTGTGAAGTACTTTCATATTTTTGGAAGTAAATGCTACATTCTCACAGATCGTGAACAGAGAAGGAAGCTAGATCCCAAAAGTGATGAAGGCGTATTTCTGGGATACTCCACGAACAGCAGAGCCTATAGAGTGTTCAACTACAGGACCAATGTCCTGATGGAATCCATAAATGTCATTGTGGATGATAAAGAGGAAGGAACCGATGTCATGGAGGATGTTGAAACATTCCTTGATAGTCCAACTGACAGTCCAGTCAAGCCTGAAGAAGTACAGGAACCTCCTCCTGAATGTGAAGTAGAAGCACCTGCCAAAGTGCCATCTATCAGAATTCAGAAAGACCACCCTAAGGATCTTATCATAGGGGATCCCACCAGTGGTGTAACTACCAGGTCAAGGGGAATAAACTCAAATTCCTGCTTTGTTTCCAAGGTTGAACCAAAGAATGTGAAAGAAGCCCTGACTGATGAATACTGGATCATTGCCATGCAAGAGGAACTCGAGCAGTTCACAAGGCATGAAGTATGGGAGCTGGTTCCAAGACCTGAAGGGTCCAACATCATTGGTACCAAGTGGATCTACAAAAACAAATCTGATGAGAAAGGAGTAATTACTAGAAATAAAGCAAGACTAGTAGCTCAAGGATACACTCAAGTTGAAGGAGTAGACTTTGATGAGACATTTGCTCCTGTGGCTAGACTTGAGTCCATCAGATTGCTGTTGGGGGTAGCATGCATCCTGAAGTTTAAGCTATTTCAAATGGATGTGAAGAGTGCATTCTTGAATGGCTACCTGAATGAAGAAGTCTATGTGGAACAACCCAAAGGGTTTAGTGATCCTAACCAACCTGAGCATGTATACAAGCTGAAGAAAGCCTTGTATGGGTTGAAGCAAGCACCCAGAGCTTGGTATGAAAGGTTAACCGAATTTCTGACCACAAATGGATACAGAAAGGGTGGCATAGATAAAACCTTGTTTGTGAAGGATGAGGAAGGCAAAATCATGATAGCTCAAATCTATGTGGATGATATAGTCTTTGGTGGAATGTCAGAACAAATGGTTAAAAAATTTGTTCACCAGATGCAATCTGAGTTTGAAATGAGTCTAGTGGGAGAACTGACCTATTTCCTTGGAATGCAAGTAAACCAAATGGAGGACTCCATGTTTCTCTCCCAAAGCAAGTATGCCAAGAACATAGTTAAGAAGTTTGGTATGGATCATGCCAGGCACAAGAGGACTCCAGCTCCTACTCATCTGAAATTAACCAAAGATGATGGAGGACCCAGTGTTGATCAATGCCTGTACAGAAGCATGATAGGTAGTCTGCTGTATCTAACTGCAAGTAGACCTGACATTTCCTATGCAGTTGGAGTGTGTGCCAGATATCAAGCAGAGCCCAAGGTGAGTCACTTGAATCAAGTCAAAAGGATCCTCAAGTACATCAATGGGACATGTGACTATGGGATGCTGTACTCACATGGGTCTGAGCCTGTCCTATATGGGTACTGTGATGCTGATTGGGCTGGAAGTGCTGATGACAGAAAAAGCACATCAGGTGGATGTTTCTTCTTAGGAGAAAACCTCATATCGTGGTTCAGCAAGAAGCAGAACTGTGTCTCTCTGTCCACTGCAGAGGCTGAATACATAGCGGCTGGAAGCAGTTGCTCCCAACTGGTTTGGATGAAACAAATGCTCACTGAGTACAATGTCAATCAAAATGTCATGACATTGTTCTGTGATAATCTCAGTGCCATCAACATCTCCAAGAATCCCATCCAACACAGCAGGACCAAACATATTGACATTAGGCACCACTTCATCAGAGATCTGGTGGAAGACAAGGTGATCACTTTGGAACATGTAGCCACGGATCTTCAACTGGCTGACATATTTACAAAGGCTCTGGATGCTACTCAGTTTGAAAACTTAAGGAGCAAACTGGGAATATGTCTCTCTGAGACATTATAGCAACCACTGATGTTTGGGATAAATTGTTTAATATCTCTGCCTATTAAACGATTTGTACAAGACTATGATTGGTCAACATATCATAGCTATGCTGCGCGCATCAAGGGTGCATATAAGAGGGTAAGGAGACACCCTACAGAGAGAAGGCCTCTGTACCTGCAGGAGTTCAAGGATGCTGTTCATGCAGGAGTGGTTCTGGATGTCAGAAACAACATCATGGCATCTGATATGGTGGTACCTACTGTAAAGCAAAAGTGGGTGATCACTTGATCGAAGCTGTGAAGCAAGATCAAGTGGATGTGAACTTGGTTGAAACTGTGAAGTAAAACCAAGTCTGGAACTCTGTCATTGTGCTCTGACTATGTTGTTGGCTTTGGCAACATTTGTGACAAAAAGGGGGAGTAATAACCACCAATACCCCTGACAAACAGAGTGGGTCTCTACAACAGACTCTCATGACAGATCTGAAGATTCCCCCCTGCAGCTGATATTGAAGTTTAGGTGCAACTTCTAATATGTGTGTGCTGCTATGTGAAGTTCTTATTTAACTTCCATGTGTGTGAGTGTGCTGCCACTCTGAGTGTATTAGCTAGTTTTATTCCGCTGCCATGAACTCTGTTATGGGGATCAAAGTGTTTTAGCCAAAAATTTGCCAAAGGGGGAGTTTGTAGGTGTTTAATTGGCTGCATTGTATGGTAAAACACAAATGTCTTGACTGATGTCATGACATGTATATGTAACTACATTGTAGTTATTGCAGGACTAGCTAACACAGGATTATTGAATGCTGTGACATTCATACCTGTCAACAGATACTAAGGAACAGAACTTAGTATTCACTTGCAGTCTGGTTATCAAGGAAGAACCAGACCTGGCATAAGGCCTACTGATTGAATGTCAAACTGGATGTTGTGACATTCATCATTGACAGCAGCTACTGAAGATTGGGCAGAGTGGTGTTCTGCTATACTTCAGCACTTTACTTAGTTTGTTATTCAAGAGAATAGCAGAACTAACTTAAGGCCAATTGTGTAAATGTTAAGTTGGACACTTTGACATTTACTAATGTAAGCTGGTACTGTAGTATGGTCATATTGATCATGTACAGGTCAGCAGATTTGTACAGTCTGTTTTCTGGGAAAACAGACTCAGCATATGGACCTTGATGTCAAGCTGAATGTCGTGACATTCATGCCTGACAGCATATGCTAAATTGTAGGTTGTTCAGTTTTCTGTTACAGCTTTCTCAGGCTATTCTTTAGGAAGTCAACAGCTTAGAGAAAATCCAGGAAATCAACAACCAAGCTACATTCAATGAACCTAACAAATAGCCTATTTGTTAGCAACCTAAATATTGAATTTGAGGGAACGTATGTGACCTAAAATTCAGGAAAATACAGGTGCAAAAGCCCAGGTGCTGCAATATAAAAAGGAAGGCATTCCTCCATTCAGTTTCAGGGATTTTGAGGCGTGAAGATTTAGTGTGTCCATCTTACTTCACTGCTGTATTTTTGTGAGTCTAGAATTAGACGTATCTTGTAAGCCAAGTCATTATCAAATAGATGATTGCTTTGGCATAGGGTGTTCATTGAGTTGTAAGTGTTGTGTCACTCAAAGCTTTTAAGCGTGAGTGCTGTGTTTCTTGGTTTAAGCTGTGAAGCATAACCAAGAGTTGTTTTTGAAGTGTGACTTCAAAGTGTTTTTAATATCACTGAGGTGATTGAGGGGGAGTGAGTAGGAACTCTGATCTTAGATTAAGATTGAAATTGCATTGGGTAGGGATTAAGTGATAAGTTGTAAACGGGTGAGTTTAGCTTTGAATTGATACTACTAATAGTGGATTTCCTCCCTGGCTTGGTAGCCCCCAGATGTAGGTCATGTTGGACTGAACTGGGTGAACAATTACTTGTGTTATTTACTGCACTTATAATTAAGTTCTGCATAATCCCTGTCTGTGCAGAATTGGATGTCATAACAACCTGTGTGACATCCAAAGTCTGATAACTAGAATTTCAAGGACTATATTTGTTAACCATTCGACATACCTTTCAGTTCGTATGAATTTGTTCCTTAGAAGCCTTTTAATTTCCTATTTGATATTTGACACCACTGTCGCAACCTGCGAAAAAAAACAACCGGCGAAAAGAGAAATGACAGAAGAGTCGCCACCGTGCGTTATTTATCCCAAGGGAGGGAAAGGAAACGCTCGAAGTAAACCTGGAAAAAGGAAAGGAAAAGACAAGGTCTCGCAACCAAATCTTGGGTTCGGGAGTCGGTTATGCGAAGGGAAGGTATTAGCACCCCTACGCATCCGTAGTACTCTACAGGATCCGCTCTTGTTGTTCTTGTCTAAAGGGTGTGGGTTTATCTAATTTACTATTTACTAAAAGAGGGGTCAAAAGAAAATGACTCGCACGGATGTCGCATCCACTGCATACGTATCTCATCTGAATATGAGAATCAGAGTCTTCGTAGCTCGGCTGCCTAAGGGTTAGGGGGAAGTGTGCTCGGTAAGACATCGCGTCTTATGCCTACGTATCTCATCTGGAATGAGAATCAGAGCAAAACGTAGTTCGGCTAACTACGGGTTAAGGGTTGTGTTTTGGGGTGAACGACGTTACTACGCAATCTACCGGATGCTCGACCTTTGGAGACTTACTCGCCTGTAGTAGAAGGAGTTAACGTGTTCTTAGGAGAAGAAAAATCAATGAGTTGGGGTGTTTTAGGGATGCTCATGCAAAAAGGCAGTCCTAGACGAAGGAACCACGCTACCTTAAATGGCATGCGAACGGGAGACTATACGAAGCCTAGCAATCCTATGGGGAGACGATCACACCATATAAAACAAACATGCATAAAGTGAACAAACAAAAGAAAACATTGCCTCCTATTGAGGTCTTCCAGCTAAGAAAGCGGTGAAAAACGGGAAAAGTAAAGGGATCGAGAGATCTATCGCACGGATGAAGATCCAAAGTAATAGCAACTAACGAAATAAGAAACCCAGAGATCTCTCAAGCTAGCACCATCAAAGAAAGCGAGTCAGTACAGACAATCGGAATAAACCTCCAAGTGGTATCCCACAAATAAAGTGGAATACTGAGCAAGCTATCCCTTCAAGAGTATGTGAGCCCTCACAAAAACTCAACAAACAGGTTAGAGTAACATGATGGAGTCAGGAGAAAACAATGCCATGCCAAACACAAAACAAATTAGAGCAAACATACAAAGCAACTGCTGTCGCGATCGCTGCTGCGTCGCTTAACGAAGGCTTAGCGAAGCCTCACTACAGGCTCGTCTAGCGATGGTGCTAGCGAACGCCTGCGGGTTTTGGGTTCTTCATGGATAACAGTACGATCTCGGAAACCCCAAACCCTGTGGTCTCCATTTCAGAAATTACGTGATTAAATATTCAAGGTATTGTTCTACACATTCATGCACATCTAAACCCGTGGGCAAAACCTCACGATAATACCTCATACATTCAGAGTATTCAAATTAAAAACATAAGGTAATGGGAATAGGGCAAACCTGATTGGAGAGATCGAATGGAATTGAATTGCTCGGTTGGGTTTGCAAAGCAGTGTTAGGGTTTGCGTGAGATGGGGGTAAAAAAGTGTGTGAGTCAGAGTGAACTTTTCAGAGCTGCCTGGAGGTTGCTGCAGATTAGTTCGTAGGTTTCTGTCTCGGCCTCTTTTCCTGTCTGCCTTTTGTTCTACTGAAACTCTGGTATCTATAACCTGATTTTCGTGACTTTGTGGGCTCAAAAGAGGGCAACTCAAGCCCATGAATTTCTGTTATTTTTCAAAACGCGTGCGCTTCACCTAGCGAAGGATCTGCTCGCCTAGCGAGCATGACATTTCCTTTCGCTAAGCGAACCACTCTGCTCGCCTAGCGAGCATGACAGCTCAGGAACAGATTTTTGCTCCTTCAAGATTAGCGTTTTGAGTGATGAATAGGCCCCATTTGAACCTATTGGGAGTAACTCAAGTCTTTCCCTTGTGTTGACTGATCACTCGGATAGAAACCACAAAATGTCTTGGATGATGTCCAAGCTTCTTGGATCTGATCCTGATTGACATGATGAAATGCAATGTATCTAATTCTGATTGATAATGATGAAATGCAATGTGAAATGCTAAATGACCTAAAAATGAATGCATGAATGAGGAGGGCAAATTTTGGGGTGTTACAGCTGCCCCTATTCGATCATCAGCTAACCCGAGCAAGATGAAAGCGAACAGCTTATCAGACAAACAGGGTGAGCTGTGATTGAATACTAAAGACAGACCGAAAATTTGCGCTCCGAGAACACCACAAAAATGCTGAAATACACCGCGCTGTTTATTTCTCTTCCGATCCTCTTGCTGGATCTGAATTAGTCTTCTGACTTAATCTGGAGTTTCGATCCTCTGGCTGAATCTATACTCAATTTAGTCCTCTGGTTGGATATTGATTTTGATCCTCGGGATGGATACGATTTTGATCCTCTGGCTGGATACGATTTTGATCCTCGGGCTGGATACGATTTCGATCTTCTGGCTAGATCTTCTTCGTTTCGATTCTCTGGCTGAATCTACTTCGATCTTCTGGCTAGATCTTTTTTTGTTTCGATTCTCTGGCTGAATCTATTCTCTTTGATTCTCTGGCTGAATCTACTCTCGGTCTTCGAGCTAGACCTGACTTCGATCTTCTGGCTAGATATTTTTTTTGTTTCGATTCTCTGGCTGAATCTATTTTCGGTATTCGGGCTAGACCTTCTTTCTTTTTGGTCTTCGGGCTAGACCTGACTTCGATCTTCTGGCTAGATCTGGATTGATTGGATGATAAATTCCCATCATCAGGATCTCGCATCTGAGGCATGCGCTGGTTGACCCTCTTTCGAAATCTACACCCAATCTTCATGTTAGATATGCGGCTTCAAGAATATTCCACTTTTTGGGTTTCGTACATATTCTTCAGGCTAGAACATGTTGTAACGACTCTTCAATTAGGATTTTTTTTAATAAAACGATCCGCGGGCTGGATCCTCTTGTAGGTTGATTTTCTGTTGAGTTATCAATCTACTCCTCTAGCTGGCTTGGTGGGGAAATAACGCTTGCAGGTGACTCTCTGACTGAATCTTCAAATTGAACCTCATGCTGGCTCTTTGGAAAACGATTCTCAAGCTGAATCTTCGAAATGACCCTCATGCTGGATCACATACACTTGATTCTCTGGCTGAATCTCATGACTTTGATTGTAAAGCAATTCTTCAGTCTGCTTTGAAGAACCCGTTTATCAGTTTATGTATATGCTTGATATGCATGCAAATGCGAATGTTATGCATGGTGCAAAAAAGAAATCTGCTTGGGGAAGCAAACTCTGGTAGGGAACGGATCGCTGCATCAATCCTTGGATGCTCTATGGGGAATGATCCGTCTGCCAGGACCGGGGAGCCACCGAAAATAAATCGGTTTCCCTTTTTCCCTTGAAAGGTTGACCTTGCTATGGGAATATCAACTATGGGGACTTTGTTTGCCGAGGCTCTGTGAGGAGAGTCTGTGGGGAAAGCACTTCCTGGGGAAATGTCGTAGGAATCGACCTTTGTTGGGGATATGAACTTGCTAATCGTCCTCAGGCTGAGGATCAAAACAAATCTGTTAAAAATAAATTGTTGGGGAATGAGATAAACACTGGGGACACCACCCTCTTGCCTGTTGGGTATGCAACTACTTCGCTGTTGCTGGGGATACAAGGTGCAACTCTACTGGGGGACATGCTCTGATGAGGAGAGACTTTGTCAACCGCTTGGGGATGAGGATTCATGACTTGGCATCCGGTTCCTGTGACCTGCAAATCACACACGTATGTCCCGGGGGAATTGCTCGGTTTGAATTCACCGTCCGGGGTTAAGCACATTCAAAGCAATTTTAAATGTTTTCCTGTGCAAATCATCTGTAAAAGCCACCATTATGTTCAGATGCAATATGTTTAATCAAGAATTCAGACATCTTTTACAAACAAACTGATAAATGAAAAATAAAGGGGCTCTTTAACTGAATTATTCGACTTTTATTGGTTGAAAAAAAAATTTGTGCCAGGAATAGGCGAGTACATCAAGAAGTTGATCCCTGAAAAGAGGCGATCGTTATAAATTGAACAAAAGAAAACTATCCTAATGGCAATGTGGATACGGAGTCCCACTGAGTTTCGACTCTGCTATGGCTCGTATGACCTCAAGACGCTCTGCTCATCTTGCTTTCTGAAGTGTATGATTAGTCGATCTTTAACCTTCGAAGATTGTTGGATTGAATGAAACGGTGATACAACAGGGATGAACTTAGATCGCAGTCATTCGCTTATTCCCTAACTTTTGCCTGGATCGCCCTTTTGGGGTTTTCAATCCACCGGGATACCCTTTTTTGCCTGAGCCTCCCTTTCGGGTTTTCGACTCACCGGGTGTACATTTTTTTTATTTTTATATCCCTAATTTTTGCCCGAACCTCTTCGTTTTTTTTGGTTCGTCGGGATGCCCTTTTTTGCCTGGACTCTTTTTCTTTTATCCAGCGGGTCAATTGTGCGAAGTATTTTTTAACTGCGTCTGAGTTGACAGGGGATGGGAAGTCTTCACCATCCATGGTTGTTAGCATCAAAGCTCCGCCAGAGAAAACCCTTTTAACCACGTATGGACCCTCATAGTTTGGTGTTCATTTGCCCCTGTGATCTGTGTTGGGAGGAAGAATTCTTTTGAGTACCAATTCACCAACTTGATACTCCCGAGGGCGCACTTTCTGATCAAACTCTCTCTTCATCCGTCTCTGATATAGTTGGCCATGGCATATAGCTGCCAATCTCTTAGATGATTGTATCGGGAACGGACCCATTCTGCTTCGTCCAACTTAACATCCAGGGTTTTAATCCGTAGGTTGATGGCTTCCTCAAGTCCTAGGATACAAGCTTCGTGTTCGGCTTCATTGTTGGTGCAGGGGAAATTTATTCTGGCACAAAATGGCATATGAACTCCCTCCGGCATGATCAATACTGCACCAACTCCGCGACCATTGACGTTGACCGCCCCATCAAACATCATAATCCATTTGGACTCAGGGTCGGGCCCCTCCTCTGGGAGTGGTTCCTCGCAATCTTTCGATTTGAGAAACATGATGTCTTCATCAGGAAAGTCGAACCTCATAGGTTGGTAATCATCAATCGGTTGCTCTGCAAGATAGTCTGACAAGACACTTCCTTTGATGGCTTTTTGTGAAGTGTATTGGATGTCATACTCTGTCAGTATCATTTGCCACCTAGCAACCCTTCCGGTAAGCGTTGGCTTTTAAAAAATATACTTAACTGGATCCATCTTTGATATCAATAGAGTCGTGTGAGTCAACATATACTGTCTTAGTCGGCGAGCAGCCCATGCCAAAGCGCAGCAAGTTTTCTCGAGCAGTGAATATCTTTGTTCACAGTCGGTAAACTTTTTGCTAAGGTAGTATATTGCAGGCTCTTTTCGACCTGACTCGTCATGCTGACCGAGCACACAACCCATTGACCTTTCTAACACAGTCAAGTACATGATCAACGGTCTTCCCTCTACTAGAGGCATTAGAATCGGGGGCTCCTGCAAATACTCTTTTATTCTTTCAAAAGCTCTCTGACAATCATCATTCCACCTGACCTCTTGCTCTTTTTTCAGCATTTTGAACAATGGCTCGCATGTGGCTGTAAGATTAGATATGAACCTTGAAATGTAGTTCAATCTTCCCCAGGAGCCACGAACCTCTCTTTCTGTTTTTTTTGTGTGCAGGCATTTCTTGAATGGCTTTTACTTTTGCAGGATCTACCTCTATTCCTCCTTCACTTTGGCCTGTAGACTGGCCCCAATCTTGATCTCTTTCTTGTCGAAATTCGGTACCAATGTTGACGGTCTCAATCACCTCCTGATAAGGTGTAATAGCTTGGTCATCCTGTTTCAACAACCTGGCTAACTCTTCAGGCAATTCACGATCTTCCTCAACCCCTTCTCCGGCTCGATAGATAGGATTGTCGCAGTCATACTTAGCCATAACAGTGTCGTTAGCAGTGAGATCCGGGTGATCATCTCTGCTTGATGGAGGATCATGCTTTACCTTAGAATGCGATTTTTTTTTGTTGGGAAAGAAAAACGAAAAAAGAAACATTGCCATTTCTAAAAGTAAAAAAAATAATTGAAAGAAAGAGAACACAAAATTGTTTGCAAAAGCTGTCCTTTATTGATGATGAAAATAATTGCGAAATGCGACTAAATGGATGGCCCTACAGATGAGTCATTACACCTTGGGCAAAGTGTAAGACTTTATTATGCATGTAATAAAAGGAAAACAATAAAAATTACTCTTTCAGTAGAGTAACCCGGACGACTTTTTCAGACGACCAATTGTTGAGCTTTTCTCCCGGGACACACGGGCGAATCTAGCAATCTAAGTCACAGTCGCTGTCAGCCTCGTCTTCATCTGCAGCATTGACGATGTGGGGAGAAACCAAACCCCCGCTGGAGAAAGTACCGGCTTCATTCTTCTGAGACCCCAGAGTAAACCCCAATCCAAACTTGTCTTCTTTGATGACTGACTCCACAAATTTGCCCCAGCCTTGGGCATTACCAGCCTTAACCACTTCAATAGCTTGCTTATATGAAGAGATAGAAGTCCCGACCTTCTCGGACTTAGGTGCAAAGACAGCTCCGGGCGTGACCTCACTGATGTTTATGGCTTCGAAGCCCCTGACACAGCATCTCATGCATCTCGCCATCCATCTCCACATACTTAAATGTAGACAGGTGGCTAACAAAAATATCCTCTTCACCACAGACAGTGACGACCTGACCTTCTAGTTCTTATTTGAGCTTCTGGTGGAGAGTAGAAGTAACAACATCGGTAGCATGAATCCAGGGCCGACCTAGCAGACAGCTATAGGCAGGCTGGATATCCATCACCTGAAAGGTGCTCATGAACACCTGCGGTCCAATCTTAACTGGCAACTCAACTTCGCCAAAGACAGATCTCTTAGAGCCATCAAAAGCCCTCACAACTAAATTACTTGGCCTCAGGATGATGCCATCGCAATCCAACTTCATTAAGGCTTTCTTTGGAAGAACATTCAGAGAAGAGCCTGTATCAACCAAAACATGGGAAAGCACCGCCCCTTTGCATTCCATTGTGATATGCAAAGCTTTGTTGTGACTCCTGCCCTCAGATGTCAGGTCATAGTCGGTGAAACCTAGCCCATGGCTAGCGTTTACATTTGAAACTACCGACTCCAGCTGGTTAACAGTTATCTCTGGTGGAACGTAGGCCATATTTAGTACTTTCAACAAGGCTGCTATGTACGCCTCAGAGCACATCAATAATGAGAGAATGGAGATCTTTGAGGGTGTCTGATTTAGCTGGTCGACTACCTTGTAGTCACTTTTCTTGATAATCCTCATAAACTCATCCACTTCCTTCTCGAATGCGGTCTTAGGATGAGCTTCCTCAGTAGTAACCTCTTCGGTGGCTACCTGTTTTCCTTTAGCCTTGGCAGCTGCCTCAGCTTCAGTATTCGTGCGCGATGTTGATGGTGCAAATAGGCGTCCACTTCGAGTGAAGCCACCAACCCCTCCAACATTGTCTACAACGGAGCTACCAATGTCAATGTCTTCCCTGTTAACTTTCTGCCCCTGGAAGTAGATATCAGCCCCATAGTGCCACGGGATAGCACTGTCTTTCTCATACGGAACCGGTCCTGGTACCGTGATGGTGACCGGACTAACCAAAGTCGGTTGAGGGCTGTTAGAGTAAATTGTAACTGGTGCTGGACTTTCGATGTTCACCGTTGTTGGTTCTGTACTTTCTAGGAAATATATTGTTGTCGGAGCGGGTCTCTCGGGAACATACATTTCTTCAGGAGTGAAATAAATCGTCACTGTCGACACATCATTCTTCACTTGACGGGTCTGATCGAACTGAAGACAACCTTCATCTATCAGTTGCTGAATACCTCTTCTCAAACTGTCACATCCGTTCTCGGCAGCTTGACAATTTCTGCACTCTTCCCCACAACCCGAGAAAATCTGTCCTTTCAAGAGTCAGTCTTTAACCACCGATAGCGAAGTCTTCACTTTAGTCACATCAGAAACCAAATTCAAAGTTTCCCCACTATCAACAGCATTAATCCTCTGCCCGCCGTGGGCTGGCATCGAGTTTTGGATAACATTAGGCACCGGAGAAAAATTGATAGCCTGGGCATCTCTCAAATCTTGTACCTTTAGCTGGAGAGCCTTGCAATTATCTGTAGTATGGCCAGGTGCGTTGGAGTGAAAAGCACATCTGGCGTTGACATCATAACCTCTAGGCAAATTATTGGGATCGATTGGCGGGGCCAGAGTTCTTAACGTAACCAGATTCAGGTCAATCAGCCTGGGGAGTAATACAGAATAAGGCATGGGAATTGGCTCAATGACCCGGTCCGTCTGCCTTGGACGTTGTTGATAGTGTCTCTGCTGACCCGGATTACCTCCTTGTTGTTGATTGTTGTACCTGGGTTGCTGTTGTGGATGATACTACGGTTGTTGTTGCTGTTGAGGAGCAGGTGTTGGAATAGTGATTGCGGCCACTTGATCTTGATAATAGTTAGGGCATCCTTTGCCCCTGCCTCTGCCGGCATACACAACGCTTGTCTCGCCTTCTCTTCTTCGCTGACCGTTACCAGCAAACGGTTTCTTGGAAGCACTATTGTCTTGAATTCGGCCCATCTTCAACAGACTCTCGATTCTTTCTCCAGCAATTACTATCTCTGCAAAGCTGATTGACGGGCAAGCAACCAATCTCTCAATATAATTGCCTTGAAAAGTGTTCATGAACATGTCCGCCATCTCCCTTTCAGACATAGGGGGTTGGACGGACGCAGCAATTTGTCTCCAACGCTGAGCATATTCTCTAAAGGTCTCCTTGGTAGTCTGAGACATTCCTTGCAACAAGGTCCGATTTGGAGCCATGTCCAAGTTGTATTTATATTGCTTGACAAAAGTCTCTGCCAAGTCTTTCCAGCTCTTGATGGTAGTACGAGACAAATGAGAATACCATTCACGAGAAGCTCCAGTTAGACTGTCTTCAAAATAGTACATCCACAGCTTTTCATCTTCCGTGTGAGCTCCCAACCTTCCCAAATAAGATTGGAGATGAGTGCGTGGGCAAGAAGCCCCGTTGTATTTCTCAAAAGTAAGGGGTTTGAACTTGTGAGGAATCCTTACTCCCTGAACCAGACCAAGATTTGTGACATCAAAACCTAAGGAATTTTGAGACTCCAAAGATTTGAGCTTCTCAGCAAGCTCATCCATACGGCGAGTGGTCTCGGGGCGCCTGTTAATCCGAATTCCTTGATTCACATTATACCTTCCGCCAATGCCATTTCCAACATTCCCCGTGTTGCCAACATTACCCGGGTTTCCATCAACATTTGCGTTACCCGCGTTACCAGTATTCACCGGGTTATCAGCGTTCCCAGGGTTACCAGGGTTTCCCTCAGCATTTGGTATCTCCACCTCTGGATCGGGCCTCAGTTGCTCAACCAATTCCCACAGCTTTTCCTGGCCTTCTGCCATACCAGTCATCAATGTCATGAACTGATCCATCTTTTCACGCATATCAGCCAGCTCTTTCTGTACCTGGTTCATTGCTAGTTGTGGACGATTTTCCTTGGTCGGGTACCTGTGGACTCGCTTGGGACCAATAATGCATGAGACAGGGAACAAACATTAGACACTGCGGTGACACCTGCAAAACAAACAAGGGTTAGTATGCATGGTATGCGATGCACTGCTTATTCAATTTTAAGGCACCCCCCTTAAAAAGGAATACCCTGCAAATGAATAAGCATGAGATGTTGGATGCAAATATGCAGATGATGTTATGCAATGCAAAGGCATGTCAATCAGGATTGCTAGATCCGCTTGAACATCTGTAGGTTGCAATGTTCGGAGAGAAACCCACTGAAGAATGTAATACAAGATCAAAGCTCTGCTCCAGAAAACCGGGTTGGTTGGAGGTTAAGGTTTCCTGAATTTAGCCCGCCCCTCACTGGTAGGTTCTAAGAACAGAAGTTCGTCAACTTCAGCCCTTCAGTCGCGGATAATACGTTTACCATTGAAGGTTTGGCATTATTACGGGATAAAAGACCTCCACTGACTCCCCTCAACAGGACATCCTAATAGCAAGTTCCCAGTTTTGGGGTCCTCGGATTGATCAGCGAGAATGCGCCCACCAGAGCTAACATAATCACGTCTCGGAGGAGAGGCCTCGACTGAGTTCTCGGGAAATGGTCACCAGAGTCGACGATTTCTAGAGGAACATCATGTCGTTATGGAACACCCATATGACAGAATATATCCAAAAGAAACCTCGTCTGGGTGTGGCTCTTCATGAACGACTTAACGTAGCAACACGCCACGCAAGCCTCATGACTATCCACTCTAAAACCTGTGTGTACACTCAAGCCTGGGTAATGGGCTTATCTCTCATAGAACATCCCATCCCCACAAACAAACCAACAGAGCCAACAGATACAGCAATGATATGTACACAATGCAATAAAGCAGATAAATAACTGTACAAAAGAAATAAACACCCAACAAACAAGAAACCTACAAAAGCTAGGAGGGACTCGCTTAGGGGAAACCGGGTCCCCAGCAGAGTCGCCAGCTGTCGCAACCTACGAAAAAAAACAACCGACGAAAAGAGAAATGACAGAAGAGTCGCCACCGTGCGTTATTTATCCCAAGGGAGGGAAAGGAAACGCTCTAAGTAAACCTGGAAAAAGGAAAGGAAAAGACAAGGTCTCGCAACCAAATCTTGGGTTCGGGAGTCGATTATGCGAATGGAAGGTATTAGCACCCCTACACATCCGTAGTACTCTATGGGATCCACTCTTGTTATTCTTGTCTAAAGGGTGTGGGTTTATCTAATGTACTATTTACTAAAAGAGGGATCAAAAGAAAATGAATCGCACGGATGTCGCATCCACTGCATACGTATCTCATCTGAATATGAGAATCAGAGTCTTCGTAGCTCGGCTGCCTAAGGGTTAGGGGGAAGTGTGCTCGGTAAGACATCGCGTCTTATGCCTACGTATCTCATCTGGAATGAGAATCAGAGCAAAACGTAGTTCGGCTAACTACGGGTTAAGGTTTGTGTTTTGGGGTGAACGACGTTACTACACAATCTACCGGATGCTCGACCTTTGGAGACTTACTCGCCTATAGTAGAAGGAGTTAACGTGTTCTTAGGAGAAGAAAAATCAATGAGTTGGGGTGTTTTAGGGATGCTCATGCAAAAAGGCAGTCCTAGACGAAGGAATCACGCTACCTTAAATGGCATGCGAACGGGAGACTATACGAAGCCTAGCAATCCTATGGGGAGACGATCACACCATACAAAACAAACATGCATAAAGTGAACAAACAAAAGAAAACATTGCCTCCTATTGAGGTCTTCCAGCTAAGAAATCGGTGAAAAGCGGGAAAAATAAAGGGATCGAGAAATCTACTGCACGGATGAAGATCCAAAGTAATAGCAACTAACGAAATAAGAAACACAGAGATCTCTCAAGCTAGCACCATCAAAGAAAGCGAGTTAGTACAGGCAATCGGAATATACCTCCAGGTGGTATCCCACAAATAAAGTGGAATACTGAGCAAGCTATCCCTGCAAGAGTATGTGAACCCTCACAAAAACTCAACAAACAGGTTAGAGTAACAGGATGGAGTCAGGAGAAAACAATGTCATGCCAAACACAAAACAGATTAGAGCAAACATACAAAGCAACTGCTGTCGCGATCGCTGCTGCGTCGCTTAGCGAAGGCTTAACGAAGCCTCGCTACAGGCTCGCCTAGCGATGGTGCTAGCGAACGCCTGCAGGTTTTGGGTTCTTCATGGATAACAGTACGATCTCGGAAACCCCAAACCCTGTGGTCTCCATTTCAGAAATTACGTGATTAAATATTCAAGGTATTGTTCTACACATTCATGCACATCTAAACCCGTGGGCAAAACCTCACGATAATACCTCATACATTCAGAGTATTCAAATTAAAAACATAAGGTAATGGGAATAGGGCAAACCTGATTGGAGAGATCGAATGGAATTGAATTGCCCGGTTGGGTTTGCAAAGCAGTGTTAGGGTTTGCGTGAGATGGGGGTAAAAAAGTGTGTGAGTCAGAGTGAACTTTTCAGAGCTGCCTGGAGGTTGCTGCAGATTAGTTCGTAGGTTTCTGTCTCGGCCTCTTTTCCTGTCTGCCTTTTGTTCTACTGAAACTCTAGTATTTATAACCTGATTTTCGTGACTTTGTGGGCTCAAAAGAGGGCAACTCAAGCCCATGACTTTCTGTTATTTTTCAAAACGCGTGCGCTTCGCCTAGCGAAGGATCTGCTCGCCTAGCGAGCATGACAGTTCCTTTCGCTAAGCGAACCACTCTGCTCGCCTAGCGAGCATGACAGCTCAGGAACAGATTTTTGCTCCTTCAAGATTAGCGTTTTGAGTGATGAATAGGCCCCATTTGAACCTGTTGGGAGTAACTCAAGTCTTTCCCTTGTGTTGACTGATCACTCGGATAGAAACCACAAAATGTCTTGGATGATGTCCAAGCTTCTTGGATCTGATCCTGATTGACATGATGAAATGCAATGTATCTAATTCTGATTGATAATGATGAAATGCAATGTGAAATGCTAAATGACCTAAAAATGAATGCATGAATGAGGAGGGCAAATTTTGGGGTGTTACAACCACTTCTGGTGCAAATCTTCTTGGCATTTGCTTCACTGGCTTTTTGTCAGGTCAAATCGATAACTTTAATTCCACCAAATCTCGACTAGGTCATGGAATTTCATCATAATCCAAAGTGAAGCAATCCTTGAAATCTTATAGCAACTCGACCATCTGGGTCTTTATGCTTGAATTTTAACACCCTAGACCCCAAACACTTATTTTATAAAAATATGCAGATAATTTACTCAAAAATAAGGTGTCACATTTTCTCAGCCAAAACTTACGTTAATATCCTATAAATTTTTTGGAAGATGTATCCATAAAAATATGACGATTGTTCATTTCTAGTGTTTTTGTAACAATGAAAACAGAGACAAATCTCAATTATTTTAGGGTGACATTTTCTCACCACTATTGGAATAATTATTGCTGTTGAATGAGGATAAAATTTTAAGACAAATTTACTCTATTAAATTTTTTAACATTATTCTTAGAACACAATTTAATATTATTTAGAAGGAAATATATTTAGTTTATTTTTTATGGAAATTCAAGGTTAATTTATATTTAAAAAATCAAATCATGGTTGAGAGAAATTGTTATTAATATAAATAAACTTCAAAAAGAGTTCAAACTTTTTTTATGTATTTATAAATTTAATAATGTTTTTATTAAAAGATGATATTGTATTTAAAAAATATGAAGAAAAAAAAGTTGTGACTATTGGAATAAGAGTGAGGATAAAGTTTTAAGACAAATTTACTGTATTAAAATTTTTAACATTGTTCTTAGAACACAATTTAATATTATTTAGAAGAAATTATATTTAGTTTATTTTTGATGAAAATTCAAGGTTAACTTATTTTTAAAAATCAAATCATGATTGAGATAAATTGCTATTAACATAAATAAACTTCAAAAAGAGTTTAAAATTTTTCTCTGTACTTATAAATTTAATAATGTTTTTATTAAAAAGATAATATTGTTTTTAAAAAATATGAAGGAAAAAGGATTTCAAAGAGTTTAAACTTTTTCTATGTATTTATAAATTTAATAATGTTTTTATTAAAAAGATAATATTAGGATTTGAAGGGATCCACACACTTGTCTCAGCCCAAATCCCAGCCTCGATGATTACCTGTCTCCAGGTCTGCATTTCTGCGGTCTCCAGGTCTGCATTTCTGCGGTAGTGGTCCGGGGACTTTCCTGAGCCCAGCACATTGCAAGGACCCATTCACACATCTTCATGATCAAGAGTTATGATTTTTAGCGCTTAGCGCTTATTGTAATAACCATACATTAAAGTGTACGAACGTGTGAAGCATACATTAGTTATTTTTGGTTTGCTAAGAAGACTCCATAATTTTTTCATCTGCTTCACACATCAAAGACAATAACAGTGATACATTTCCAACATATAAACAGATAGAATGCTAACTCACAACAGCATGAGTGTTCCAAACACCCCTATCAATGGAAGAAGAAGAAGAAACAAAATGTAAGAGAGATCGAGAATCATTTGTGAAGATAGTAGTTGGAGAGGAAATCTTGAAGGAGAGGATCCAAACATCCCTATCTCACATAGCCATCAAAATGGAATACCCGACCCAAATATGGGCTCAAATATATTACCTGAGTAAAAAATCACACCTATACTGTACTACATAACTGTGATGATCGCAATGGAATTCTTTAGAGATGTTCGTTTGCAACAAGAATCCAATGCGTACCAACACACCACAAACAAAATCGTATAAGCGTGTTACGAGTGATTGAACCATAAGTAATGAGAATGGTCTAAAAGTTAAAAGTCTAAATTGATATTTTGAAGATATGCAATTCAATGAAAATCAATTGATACAATTCTTAACATTCTCTTTCGTCTCAACCATCCTAGTTTTCATTATTCTTTGTTCCAAGATCATCAGCAAGTCCGCATCAACGACTTTTATGCTTTTTTGTCTGGCTTTGAACTTGAAACGCAGCAGAAATCTTCCTCCAGCAGCGGATGGAAATGATCGAGGGTATTACAATCCAAGAGAAATTTGCTCCAATGTAGTATGCATAGTAGTAAAATGAATTTGTAGAAAAATTATCTCCTTCCAAAATTGCTGTTATGTAATATACAGCAGTTCCATATAGCTGACCCAAAGAAATCGCAAATTGAAGTATGTAGCTGTATGATTTACCGGTAGTTATTGCGTATCTGTCATCCATATTAGAAAACACAAACAGTGAGATTTAAAATGAAAAATTGAACAAGATAGAACATAATCTTGCTAGTTGATGCATCATATCATTAGAATACGTTCGATTTGAAGTTTCAAAAGCATGCTCGAATCCGAATTAATTACTATTGAGTTTAACTTACACTGCCAGAAGACTAGCTGGACCCTCCAAAACTGCTGTTAGTCCTTCAACCGTTACTACTCCTGCATCCCTTCCTGCATACCTTGAATCTCCTTTGCTATATTCCTTCCCTATTATAGCAGAAAAACTCATGAATTAGACAAGTTCAAATAAGTCAAACCCAAACAAGCCTTAAAACTGTAAATTTCTCAAAAGGTATTGTAAATTCTAACAATGTTGTATATGTGTTCAACGTCAAATTACAACGAAAAATGACTTACAAACTTCAGCAAGGTAGAATCCGGTGTTATCCTTGAAAAACTCTGGTGCGAAGACAAAATAACCCTCAAGAACTATGTGTGTGAGACCAGTGAATGCCCACCAGAAAATTAGCAGCCTATCGACTTTTGTTTTCTTGAGGCGTCCTGCGGATTTCACAGTCATGTAAACAAAATCAGAAAACGTAAATCCATTTCAAGATGACAGAAATTCAAATAGCAATGATAGTGGAAAGCATAGCAAAAATCCTGAAACTTGTGATTCTATCTATCATCAACTATCACGGCTGCAGCCACAATAACACTCAACTTTGAGTTTTATAACCGAAAATTAAACTTCGAATTTAGTTTTTGTGTCTTATCATATACTCTGTTTGTTAAAGAATCCTAATTATGCTATGTATAGCCAAGAAGCACATTGTGACCAATAGGTTACAATTCCTGCCCCCTGAGTTTACCAAATACAAGCAGCAACTCAATGAACAAAAAGTACTAAAAAATACAAATCCTAACAACTAATGACCAGAAACCCAACGCATTTGAAATTAAATATCAACATACTTTGATGCACAAAAGCACCATATTTGTTTATGATTGTGTCCAACAAGATTATGCATATGATGATGAGATCCTAAACATTGGTTGTTAACCCCAACATATTTGAACTGTCAACTTTAACAAGGCAAAATCTTGGCCTATGAAGCACGGACACACAGGACAAGGGTAATAATTTGAAGGGAAAAAAATTGAACATAATTACAAATGTCTCGTGTCTGTGGCTACCGTGACACGGACACGCATTTTACCAGATGTGCCGGTGCTACATAGATCTCGGCAGGCTCAACAATATGATTTGACCTAAAAAATTTCATGGAAAATCAAGTGATTTCTGTTCCAACCAATTTGACCATACCATAGCAAACCAACCCAAATACAAATTGATGTCAAAGCAAAATGTAAAACTAAGATTTCGATATCAACAAAGCAAAAAATAAATTGAAACTGCACCCACATAGGTCTTATAATAAAAAAAGGGTCTTTTGTGATGAATGAACAAATTGAGTTAATGGGTGTGTTATTCAATAACACAAATCAATTCAATTGAAATTTGTATCGCTTCCTTCTTAATGAAACATCTTAAATTAAGTTGAAATTTGGTTTCAACTTCAAAATTTGAGAGTGAGAATTGTTTACCTGAGAAGATCCATGTGAGGGAAAAGAGGATGACAGTGAAGGATGCAAAGACGGAGAGAATGTTGGATTGAGAGAGGAAGCATGGAACGTAGCCGGGAAGATGCAAGTCTCGTGGAACGTAGGGATGAGGATGTGACGCTTGAGATCCCGCCATGTTGTTGTTCGATCTGAATGAATGAGTGTTTGACTTTTTTTGAGTTCGAGTGTGTGATAGTGTTTTGGTGGGTGAATTTGTGACTTTTTAGGAAAAGGTGAGCTGGCAGATACATATAACATCATGTGAAATTAAACTGCACCGGCCAGTTCAATCCATTTACAAGTTTGAAGGGTTTAAAAGTGGTCGGACCCAAAGTTTATTACTCTATCTTCATCTAATAATAAATGTTTTATTTTAAATTTATGCGATTTAAAAAAAAAATTAAATATGTTGATTTTAATAATAAAAAATATTATTATTATTTATTATACTTTTATTTAGTATAGTTAATGGAATAGTTTGAAAGAGTGAAAGTTAATAAATTTGGTATAATAGTGGGAAAAAATAATAAATATTGTATTGATATTTTAAAAAGACGTTTATTTTGAGATAGATAAAAAAAATATAAATGAGACATTTTTTATGAGATAGATGAAGTATTTTTTAAGGAATTTTTTAATGCATCTATTTATTAATTCCTTCGTCCCATAATAAGTGATATAGATGATCATTTCACACAGATTAAAAAAAGAATAATTAAAAGAGAAAATGATATTTTTACTAAAGTACATTTATTATGTATTAGGAATGATAAATATAATTGAAAAAGATGCATTGAAAATTGAAATAAGTCATTTATTTTGGGACATTCTTTTATTCTAAATGGATCATTCATTGTGTGATGAAGGGAGTACTAAATTATGAAAATTGTATCCTATACCCCTGCATTTATCCATCTACCTCTACGAATTACAAAGTTGGACCAAAATACCCTTGTATAAATATCTATATTTTCATTTTTTTCTTCTTTTTTTTCCTCATTTAATTCATTTTGTTTTGGGACAGATTTGCAAAATTCTTAAAAGCAGAAAAAGTTTCATCTTTGAGGAATATAGTCCAAGTAAATCTAGAATAGTCGTCAACAATTACAAAACCATAATAATTTCCACCTAAGCTCTTTGTCCTAGAAGGTCCAAAGAGATCCATATGGAGAAGCTCAAGGGGTCGAGAAGTTGAAATTATATTTTTTGATTTAAAGGAGACCCTTGTTTGCTTTCCCATTTGGCACGCGTCACATAGGTGGTCTTTTGAAAATTTTATTTTTGGAAGACCGACTACTAGATCCTTAGATACAACCTTATTAAGCAAATTGAAATTAACATGTGCTAAACGTCTATGCCAAAGCCAAGAATCATCATTCAAGGTAACTAGACATTTAGTACTTGTTAAAGATACATCAAAAAGGTCAAGCATATAGATGTTGTTTACTCTTACACCCTTAAACACAACGTTCTGTTCAGCATGTTCAATTATGCAGCAAGTTTTTGTGAAAGAAACTTTATAGCCCATGTCACATAATTGACTTATGCTTAACAAATTGTGTTTAAGTCCCTCTACTAGATGGACATTAGAAATAGTAGTGGTGGAGGGATTACCTACACTACCTTTGCCGAGTATAGCTCCTTTGTTATTGTCTCCATAAGTGACATATCCCTTCTTCTTTGCCTTGAAGTCTATAAAAAGCGATATGTCACCGGTCATGTGCCTTGAGCAACCGCTGTCAAGAAACCACCTTCTATCTACGGAAGCAAGGCACTCATCCTACAATATCAAAAGAGAGAAGTTGGTACCCAATTTTCATTGGGTCCAAGTGGGTAAGTGCTAACATGGTTGCCTTTTGGCTTCCATTGATAAATACCTTTAGGGACAAGAAATCTCCTAAACTTGCATTTCTCAATGGTATGGCCAGTACGACAACAATAATGACATAAACCATGATGATGTGGATGTTTATTCTTGTTCATTAAATCCTTTGGAATGAAAGAGTATTTTGCATATGGTGGATTTAACGACTTCTTAAACAACCTAGAGTCAACGACATAAGTAACCTTAGGTTGTAACGCTTTTTCTAATTTGACCTTGAGAGTGTTTACCTCTTTTTGCCAAATATGACAAGCGTCACAGTACCTAACTTTACTACATCCATCAATGTCAATATCTTTTGAATTTTCTGCAATACTAGCTTTTAACGCTTCTAAATCATTTTCAGCTTTTTATACTTTACCTTCCAAAAATGAAAAAATTTGTTTATCGGAAGATAGTCTTTTAAAAGCATCTACAGCTTCGTTATGCAGTTTTTCAAAAGCTATTTTCAGTTCGGAAAAAGACATAGAAGAGAAATTATTGTAATAGGCTTGTTTTACCTTTTTGTCATTGCTTTTCTTCTTGTGGTAGGACAGACTTTTGGTGTGAGCCATAAGGCACAGATTTGCGGTTTCATCACTATCACTTGAGTTGTGTGTGCTTGATGAATCACTATCACTTTCCCATGCAATGTAAGCTCTTATTTGTTTGTTGTACCCTTTTGGTGAAGCTTTTCTTTGATCCTTATATTTCATAGGACAGTCTGTTTTGTAATGTCCAGATTTACCATAATTAAAACAAGATCCTCTTCCTCTACTTTTCTTATTCTCTTCCTGTTTCGCATCTGTAGATTGTCTTCTAAACTTCATGAGGTTTTTGTCGGAATGCTTGACTCCATTCTTTCGAATGAATCTATTATATCTCCTTACAAACAGTCCCATTTCCTCATCATCCGAATCTTTGTCACTACTAGAATCATTTTCACTTTGCTCTTTTCGTGAGGACTTAGAGCTAGAGGCCACAAGAGCTATTGGCTTCTTCTCTCCCTCTTTGTCTCTTTTCTTCTCCTTTTCCTTCTTACTTTTGTTCTCATATTTTTCAAGACTTTCCAATGCTTGCTGATGTTCTTCCAGCTTTCCAAACAGAGTTGTAATCGTAAGTCTCGTTAGATCGTTGGCTTCCTTAATTGCTGTTACTTTAGGTTGCCACTCCCTGCTAAGACACCTGAGAATTTTATTAGTAGCAGTTTCATTGGAAACAGGTTTTCCAAGTGCATTCAACCTATTAGTGAGATGAGTGAATCTCTTTTGCATGTCGGAGATAGATTCTCCTTGTTTCATGCGAAAGAGCTCAAACTCTTGATTTAGTGTGTTAATGCGGGACTGTTTTACTTCAGTAGTACCCTCATGGGCAACTTCTAAAGCATCCCACATTTCTTTAGCTGTCGTGCAATGAGATACTCGATAATACTCATCAACACCAAGTGCTGAAATTAGCATATTTCGAGCTTTCCAATCACACGACCACTTTTTCTCATCTTTCTCATTCCAACCAGCTTCTGGTTTAGGGACTATGGCGCCAGCCGCATTTGTCATAGTAATTTGAAAAGGACCATTTTCAATGGCAGCCCATACTAGCCTATCCACATAATTTATATGAACTCGCATGCAGTCTTTCCAGTAGCCGTAATTTTCACCGTTGAAAATAGGCGCTCTATTATACGCCCCCTTTGGTTCAGAATCCATACTGTTACAGGCAGCCACAGAGCACCAGCGAACCGACGCTCTGATACCACTTGTTAGACGGTGTGGCTAGTGATCGAGAGGGGGGGTGAATAGATCACCTCTTTGTAAATAAACAGATTTAAAATTTTATCAGAGTTATTGAAACTTAGCGGAAAATTTCAGTCCCGAATCGACTTCCGTCTATTCTGAACCGCTACTAGAAAACCGGACACGCGAATGTAATGCTGGATTTGAATTAGAATGACAGAAAATATTAACACTAGAATCTTATTAAATTGAATGCACTTATCACTAAATCCTAATTCCAATGAATAAAACTCAGCTAACAGTTTTGTCAAACAGTTGGTGTGTATGTGATCAATGATGAACAACAGTGGGTTTTAGTTAAAGAAGTTTTCTTGCCACTGCTGTCTCTCAAAAATTACAGTCACAACACACTAACTGAAATTGAGAAACTGTTTGGAAACGTAAAGAGGAGTAAGGAAAGAATACGATACGCAGAGATTTGGTAAGGAAGTTCCCCACGTCGTCCTCGCGTGTGGGTACGTCTCCCTCTCAATTTCAAATGAAATTGAGAACTGTAATTATCAATAATGCCGAATTCGTTGATACAAGGTTTCAATACAAAGACAAAATTCTAAATCCCAAGAACTTCTTCTTGTATGAAACCTCCACTTGATCTGAGCTCGATCAAGAATTTCCTGCAAGAAATTGCAAACAATTCACCGGTTCCATGACCTGTTTGCGAAATCCCCCGATTTCCAAACGCAACGCTGCGGCTGAATTTGTTCTGCAAACGTGACTGACAAACCCTCAAGAACACTCCAGTTCTTGAAGGACAAACCAGTAGGTTTTTCCTCGAAACCCCCTTCAACCTTCAACTCAGCTAGATCCTTGATCGTTCCACTGAACACCTCAGCTAGACCCTTGATCGTACCATTGAATGTTATCTCGTTGATCCTTTAATCCGAAGAACAAGAATGATTATGTGTTGATGTTCTTGAAGAAAAGTGATTGAGAAGATGAAGAAGATGAAGTATCTTTCAGGTTTCTATATGCTCCAAAACAATTGCTGCTACACTACTTTGATCTTGTGTTCAACTGTTTTTCTCTTCTGAATTCGTCAAATTGCACTGCTGTCAAAATACTTCTTATATAGAAAGAACAGAAGCTGTTAGTTGGTAAAACAGACTCATGTATTGATACATGATGTTATGCATCGATTCATACTGTAACTTTGAATATTTTTAGAGGGTTAATGAAGGCATGTATCGATGCAAGGCTCGTATGTATCGATACATATAGCATTTCAACTAAGCTTGTATCGATACAAGATGCGTGTGGATCGATCCATAGAGCATTTTACCTGTCCATGTATCGATACATGACTCGTATGGATCGATGCATGCTGAAGCAAAAGTGTTTTGTGGTTTACAACATATTTCATGGATCGATGCATAAGATCATGTATTAATCCATACTGATACAAAATAGTTTTTATGAGTTCTTTTAATAGATGTATCACTGTGGATCTTCATGTATAGACATGAGACAATAGTTGTTGGGGAATAGCCATCCAAGGCGCAGTGGAATTTAAAAATTTCTCCATTTAGTGATCCTTACGAATGGGCATGATCAGTGATAGAATCGTTACCTCTTGTGGCGATTCAAACCTTTGGTGCAGATCTCTGATAATGATCAAAACCTTTGATACAGATCCACGGGGCGATCACGAACGTTGAACGATGACAACGTCTCTACTCAGTCCACACGAACGGATTCCTTCAATCGCAGTGCTAGCTGTTATGAATGAAGGCTTTGAGTGAGAGAGAGATACGAAATTCCAACTCTTCAGTTGTGTTGTATTCACTTACAAAGCTTCTGCACAAGAGCTCTATTTATAGAACCACTTGTGTGGGCTTCAAGCCAAAAAGCCCACTTAAGTGCATTTTGGCCTATATCTCATAATATGCCAAAATCAGTTAAGTATTTGGTACCTTACCATATTTCGTATTCTGTATAAGTATACCGTACCTTACGATGTTCCTTAATTATTCTATCTCTCATCAATCCGTCCTTTGTGTGTGACCCTATAGGTTTTCGCGACGTTGGCAATTATATTAAATCACGCATTTAACATAATAAACAGTGAGCGGTATCTAGCAACACATCACTGCTACCCAAGTCACGAAAATGTCATGTGATCTGAAAAAAACCTCATGTGATAATAATTATGTGTATAATTACCCCTTTGCCCTTATGTCTATATTGAACACAAGGTATAGACCGTGTCACCCTTGTCCAGTTCAATATTGGGCCCATAGACATTTATCCTGTTACGCAGGATTGGCAAATTCCATCTAGGACACTCATGTCCCTCAACATGCTTTGTGGAGTACCCATCAACTGTCTTTATGGTTATCCAGTTACGGACAACGTTAGATCAGCAACAAAGCACTCGACTCTACATCTAGGATCCATAGTGGTTTCAGGTTGAAGAGTGGTATACACTATTATCACCATGAGAATAACTTATGACACTTTGCATAACTTTCTATATAGTATTCTCATAGCGGGTCAATCCGGTATAAATATTACTCCTAATATTCATACCTATGTTTAAGACTTGATAACTCTTTATCCATGATCCATGAGATGTGATCATCAGTCTACAAACATAATAGTCTTAATGCTTTAATGTTATCCCACTTCACATTAAAGCTCGACTACGGATACTTTAAGAATAGTGCCCTTATGTTTAATGTGTTCTCATGATTAAGTCACACTTAATACATTAAACGGACTATCTATTCTAGGGACTTTATTAATCAACCATAATAAAGAAAATGCCTTTTATTATTAATAAATAATTTGATACAAGTACCAAAAGTATTGGCCTCTAGGGCTTACACCAACAATCTCCCACTAGCACTAGAGCCAATCAGACATACCCCGTATGCCCATTGATCTAGTATGGCCATCATGCTTCTGCTGCGCAAGAGGCTTTGTCAGTGGGTCAGCTATATTGTCTAGTGTAGGTACTTTACATATTTTCACACAACGTCTAAGTATGTGTTTGGATCGTTGGTGAGATCTAGGCTCCTTAGCTTGTGCAATAACACCATTGTTATCATAATAGAGACCAATGGGATCCATAATGCTAGGGACTATGCCAAGTTTATTGATCCAAACAGCTTCCTTTGCTGCACTTAAGGCAGCAATATACTCGGCCTCAATTGTAGAATCAGCAACTGCATCTTGCGTTGAACTTTTCAAGCTCACAGTGCCACCATTTAAGCAAAACACATAACCAGATTGGAATCATTCATATTAAAGCGTCTCAGCACTTTGTCTATGTACTCTGACTTAGGCCAAGCATTTCATGATCTATCTCTATAGATTCTGATAGGCTGCTTCACCCAGGTCCTTCATAGAAAAGCATTTCCCCAACCAAGAATTTACTTGTTGCAGGGTAGGGATATCGATTCCAATGAGTAATATGTCATCTACATATAATACCAGGAATACGATCATGCTCCCACTAACCTTCTTGTAGACACAAGGCTCATCTTCGTTTTTTATGAATCCATACAGTTTTACTATTTCATCAAAGCGAAGATTCCATGAGTAGGTCACATGCTCATCTTGATCCATGAGTAATACATCACATTGATCAGATATCCATATATCTCAGGTAGGTGACGTATCATGCCTGACCTACGCTGGTCTTGTTCTACTTGAGCAGGTTGCTCTTACACAACTACTTGTGTTTCCTGCTCTAATTCCTCCATAGGTGTATCGATGCTTTGTGATTCTTGAATTTCTTCAAGTTCTACTTTCCTCCCACTGATTCCTTTGGAAATAAAATCCCTTTCTAGGAAAACTCAAGTTCGAGCGACAAACACTTTGCCCTCAGAAGGATTGTAGAAGTAATATCCTCTTGTTTCTTTAGGATACCCCCACAAATAAGCATTGGTCAGATTTGGGCTTAAGCTTAGTTGAAATTTGTCGTTTCACATAAACTTCGCAACCCCAAATCTTCATGTAAGACATATGTGGTCTCTTACCACTCCATATCTCATATGGTGTCTTTTCAACCTTTTGGATGGAACACAGTTAAATGTGTAAGCTGATGTCAATGGTGTATGTCCTCAAAAGGAGTTTGGAAGATTGGTGTGACTCATCATGGATCGGACCATGTCCAACAGGGTTCGATTTCTTCTCTCAGATACACCCTTCCATTGGGATGTTCCAGGAGGAGTAAGTTGGGATAGGATCCCACACTCCTTCAGATGGTCATCAAACTCTAGGATTAAATACTCATCACTTCGATCTGATCGAAGAGTTTTAATATTCTTACCTAGTTGGTTTTAACTCGTTAGGTTTCACCCTTTTGTATTAATGTTATTAATAGGCATTTCAAGACCAAGGACATATAGTCCATTGTTCATTTGTGCAGTAGCATAAAATATATCATTCAAATAAATTGAGCAACAATTGTTCTTTATTATAAATGAAAAACCAAACTTGTCCAAACAAGCAATGGAAATAATATTCCTACTAATTGCAGGTACATAATAACAGTTCTCTAACTGAATTATTAAACCACTAGGTAAAGTCAATACAAAAGTTCCTACGGCTAAAGCAGCAACCTTTGCTCCATAGCCATCTCGTAGGTCGACTTTACCTTTTGCCAAATCTCTACTCCTTTTTAGTTCCTGCACATTTGTACAAATGTGAGAACCGCATCCAGTATCTAATACCCATGATGCAGAAGTAGATAAATTAATAACAAAAATACCTGAAGTTGAAGTCTCTACTCCATTCTTCTTATCTTCCAGGTACTTTGGGCAGTTCCTCTTCCAGTGTCCGATCTTACCGCAATGGAAGCAGGTGCCTTCTTTTGCTATGCCTCCACTAGGCTTCAAAACAGCAGTGGGTCTGGGATTGGAAACTTCCTTGCCCTTCCCCTTATCACTCTGCTTAGTGGGCCTTTTGTTCTGTCTCTTTCCATTTCCGATCATCAGAATGGACTTCCCTTTTGACTTCAGATTCTGCTCGGCAGTTCTCAACATGGCGAGCAGTTCAGGAAGAGATTTGTCCATATCAATCATATTGAAATTTAGGACAAATTGACTGAAACTATCTGGCAACGATTGCAAGATCAAATCAGTTGCAAGTTCCTTTTCGAGGGGAAAACCCAATCTCTCAAGGTTTTCCACATACCCAATCATCTTGAGTACATGGGGACCTACAGGGGCTCCCTCAGCTAACTTGCTTTGAAAAAGGGCTTTTGAAACTTCAAACCTCTCATGCCTTGCTTGCTCTTGATAGAGCAACTTCAGGTGTTCGATCATATCGAACGCTGACATGTTCTCATGTTGTTTTTGCAATTCTGAGTTCATGGTAGCCAGCATGAGACAAGCAGTTTCATTGGCATCATCGACATGCTTCTTATAAGCATCTCTTTCTGCCTTAGGTGCAGAACTAGGAGGTTCCTCTTCAGGAACAGGTGTCTCCAAGACATACAGCTTTTTATCATGTTTGAGGACAATCCTCAGGTTTCGGTGCCAATCCAGAAAATTTGTCCCAGACAATTTTTCCTTATCAAGGATTGATCGGAAGATGTTGTTAGAGGTGTTTGCTGTAACACCCTTCTAAATACCCCAAAATATTCAATTAAAATAATAACATATCAATCAGAGTAATTATGCCCCGAAGGGTGTCACACAATCTTTTCACAACAATTATCAAAATATCCTGTCATGCTCATTTATTAAATCAAAATAAGACTCTTTTGCATAATTCGCAGTGGAATAAAATCCAACATCAATGTAAAGCATGTAACACGATACATGTAAATCATTCAACAACCAATATCAAATTAATTAAAACATCCCCTCCCGATGTTACATCTACCAGAGCATGACCCACTAAGGACGACACTAGACTCCATAGCACTAGCATCTACTCAACTCACTGCTTGTTACCTGAAAAATAGTTGTAAGGGTGAGTTCCTCAATCAATATAATAAGCATTATAGAACAACATGTAATGCTAAGTAAATAACATATTAATTCACCCTAATCAGACTACACACTCAGCAACGGCAGTATCCGTTCAACATCATATTCAACAGTAACATATAGCATATGTATAATCTCAACAATACTCAACACCAACAACACAACACACAACACACATATAATACTGGAATACATCCATTCATATTATATGCCATACATTCATTATGCAATGAGACTCCATGAAATGCGGTACCGACTCTTCTTGAACATACAGTTCAAGCTCACCGATCCCTCCAGATACGGCTACTGAGCTCACTAGTCCCACTCATTGAGATCTAATGACTCACTCACTAATTCCTCACTATGGGAATTAGCTACAGCCCCGAAGGCTAGACTATGCAAGCTAATCATCTAGCATGCAAACATCAACAACAATTATCACAACAATTCACTCACTAATCCCTCACAATGGGAATTAGCTACAGCCCCGAAGGCTATGCTATACACGCTAATCATCTAGCAATGCAGCATCCACAACAATTCACAACGGACATAAGCTCACACTCTAAGCCATACAACAGTCCATTCACAACACAGGCAATATATATACATTCACATCATTAGGCATGCCATCATACATCAATCAACACATCATTATCATGTAAGTCAATTAAACACCGTATTAGCACTCTCTACTAATACCTATACGACTCACATCAGCGGAATACAATCCCCATTACATCACGTACCAACATAGGTCAGCTCTCAATTATGTACACAACATTAACATATCCATTTTTCCACTCTGCAACATACGATATCCAGTTTCGATGATGACAAAACCATTATGCACGTCCATGAACAAAGAATGAAGGCTTTTCGTCGACTATAGGGGTCAGCTCAAAGCTCGCTGGTCGGCGCAAAGGCCCTGCTCAACTGGAGGGAGTCAGCGCAAAACTCCTTGCGTCGACGCATGGGGTCGACGCTTAAGTCACGGGTCGGCGCAAAATGCCTTGCGTCGACGCATGCAGTCGGCGCATGCCCCACGGGTCAGCGCACGCCGACTCTATGGTCGACCGTTCGCGCGCAGACTCAGATTTTCTGAGTTATTCCAAAGTTCCGTTAGCTTAACGCCTATCCGGTTTTCCCGGCTGCTCCCGCATCTAAAACCCAATTTGTCTCTAATTTGGTAGTGCCGATTCAAGTTTTTAATTGGGATCCGTGCCATAGTCTAACATTTACGACTCACACAACTATCGATTCAATTTACAGTTTTAACACAGTTTATTCCACATCAATTTCAGCATATACAGTCCCAATTAGGGTTGAATCAACGGCTTATCACTACCCATTACATATTATCCCATAATACCCATTAATCGACGATAAACCCCCCTTACCTGAGATAATCCGGCAATTCTTTGAGTTCAAGCTCTTCCTCTTCTCCAACTTTCTTCCTCTTGCTCTGCCTCTGCCCTTTTCCTCTTCTCTGCAGTTTCTCTGTTTTCACGTGAAAACACTTCTTTACTAAATGGGATTCTCTTTCCTCATTTCACACTTATATATTTTCCAATAATAATTATTATTCCAAAATAATTAAAATAATCCAATAATAATAATATAATTATTTAATTAAATTAACAATATACTATTAATTCAATTTAAATAATTATTTTATTTTATTGGGGTGTTACAACTCTCCCCCACTAAAAGAGTTTTCGTCCTCGAAAACATACCTCAAGCGAACAACTCTGGATAAGACTCCTTCATCTTACTCTCCAGTTCCCAAGTCGCGTTGCCACCTGCTGGTCCTCCCCAAGCTACCTTCACCAAGGAAATCTCTTTACCCCGCAACTGCTTCAACTCTCGATCCTCGATCCTCATAGGTGATGTTTCAACAGTCAGGTTATCCCTCACCTGTACATCATCTACTTGGACTACATGCGACGGATCATGAATGTATCTCCTCAACTGAGACACATGAAAAACCTCATGCAAATTCGCAAGTGACGGCGGTAAAGCGATACGATAGGCTACCTCTCCTATCCTTTCCAAAATCTGATACGGACCAATAAATCGAGGTGTCAACTTCTTCGACTTCAAAGCTCGACCAACACCAGTTATCGGAGTAACGCGAAGAAACACATGGTCTCCCTCTTGAAACTCGAGTGACTTCCTCCTCTTGTCATGATAACTCTTCTGACGACTCTGAGCAATTCTCATCTTCTCCTGAATCATCTTAATCTTTTCCGTAGTCTGTTGAACAATCTCCGGTCCAACCACAGCACTCTCGCCGGACTCATACCAACACAAAGGTGTCCGACATCTCCTACCATACAAAGCTTCAAACGGTGCCATACCAATACTCGAATGAAAACTATTGTTGTAGGTAAACTCAATCAACGGCAAATAACAATCCCAAGCACCTCCTTTTTCCAAAACACAAGCTCTCAAGAGATCCTCTAACGACTGAATCGTCCTCTCAGTCTGACCATCAGTCTGCGGATGATATGCAGAACTCAATCTCAGCTTAGTTCCCAAAGCTCTCTGCAAACCTTCCCAAAATTTCGATGTAAATCTAGGATCTCTGTCCGAAACAATACTCGACGGAATACCATGCAAACTTACAATCTTCTCAATATACAACTCAACTAATCTCTCTAACGGATAATCCATTCTAATCGGAATGAAATGAGCCGATTTCGTCAATCTGTCCACAATCACCCAAATAGCTTCAAAATTCTTACTCGTCTTCGGCAAACCAGAAACAAAATCCATACTGATACTATCCCACTTCCACTCTGGAATAGCCAACGGTTGCATTAGCCCAGACGGCTTCTGATGCTCAATCTTCGACTTCTGACAAGTCAAACAAGAATAAACAAAACTTGCAATTTCTCTTTTCATCCCCGGCCACCAAAACAACTTTTTCAAATCATGATACATCTTCGTAGCTCCAGGATGAATACTCAAACCACTACGATGTCCTTCTTCAAGAATACTCTTCTTAAGTTCTGTAACATCCGGAACACACACCCGATTACCAAATTTCAAAACACCATTCTCATCAACTCTGAATTCACCACCTTGACCTTGATTCACTAAAGTCAACTTATCAATCAAAAGCATATCGGATTTCTGACCCTCTCTAATCTCATCCAAAATATTACTCGTTAACTTCAGCATTCCCAATTTAACACTATTGTGAGTACTCTCACACACCAAACTCAAATCTCTAAACTGCTCAATTAAATCCAACTCTTTAACCATTAACATAGACATATGTAACGATTTCCGGCTTAACGCATCAGCTACTACATTTGCTTTACCCGGATGGTAATTCAAACCAAAATCATAATCCTTCAGAAATTCTAACCATCTCCTCTGTCTCATATTCAGCTCTTCTGATCAAACAAATACTTTAAACTCTTATGGTCACTGAAAACTTCAAATCTTGACCCGTACAAATAATGCCTCCACAACTTCAGAACAAATACCACGGCTGCCAACTCTAAATCATGTGTCGGATAGTTCCTCTCATGAACCCTTAGCTGTCTCGAAGCATAAGCTATCACCTGCTTATTCTGCATCAACACACCACCTAAACCCAACAATGAAGCATCACAGTAAACCTCAAATAATTCCGACGAACTCGGTAATATCAGAACAGGAGCACTAGTTAACCTCCTCTTTAACTCTTGGAAACCTTCTTCACATGTTGAGTCCCACACAAACGCTTGCCCCTTTCTGGTCAACATCGTCAACGGTAACGCCAACTTAGAAAATCCCTCAATGAACTTCCTATAATAACCAGCCAATCCAAGAAAACTTCGAATCTCAGCAACAGACTTAGGAGCTTCCCACTTAGATACCGCTTCTATCTTAGAAGGATCAACAGCAACACCACCTCTGGAAATCACATGACCAAGAAAACTAACCTCTTCTAACCAAAATTCACACTTAGACAGTTTAGCAAATAACTTCTTTTCTCGCAGAACTCCTAGAACCACTCTCAAATGCTCAGCATGCTCTTCTTCAGATTTCGAATACACCAAAATGTCATCAATAAACACCACAACAAACTTGTCTAGGTACGGATGAAAAATCCTATTCATATACTCCATAAATACTCCAGGCGCATTAGTCACACCAAAAGGCATTACAGAATACTCATAATGTCCATACCTTGTTCTGAAAGCAGTCTTCTGAATATCCTCAGTCTTCACACGTATCTGATGATACCCAGATCTCAAATCTATCTTGCTGAACACACTCGCACCAACCAACTGATCCATCAAATCATCAATCCTCGGCAAAGGATACCGATTCTTGATCGTCACTTTATTCAGTTGCCTGTAGTCCACACACAACCTCATAGTACCTTCTTTCTTCTTAACCAATAACACTGGTGCACCCCACGGTGACACACTCGGACGAATGAATTTCTTATCCAACAGATCTTCCAACTGACTCTTCAATTCAGCTAACTCAACAGCAGACATACGATACGGGGCCATCGATATCGGTCTAGTACCAGGTACCAAATCAATCGAGAACTCAACTTCACGCTCTGGCGGCAATTCATTCACCTCTTCCGGAAACACATCAGGAAAATCACCTACCACGGCTAGATCGCAAATCACCAGCTTATCTTTAGCCTCCAAAGTCGCTAACAGCATAAACAACTCCGCCCCATCTGCTACTTCCTCGTTCACCTGCCTGGCCGATAGAAACAAACTCCTTCCTTCTTCAATCTCAGGGAATATCACAGTCTTATCAAAACAATTGATAGAAACTCGGTTAAACACCAACCAGTTCATACCCAAGATAACGTCAATCTGCACTAATGGAAGACACACAAGGTCTATCCCAAAGTCTCTACCAAAAATACTCAAAGGACAACTTAGACAAACTGAAGTGGTAGTTACTGAACCCTTCGCAGGAGTATCAATCACCATACTTCCCAGCATCTTAGATATCTCTAACTTAAGTTTCACAGCACAATCCAAAGATATAAAGGAATGAGTAGCACCGGTGTCAATAATAGCTACAAGAGGAAAGCCATTAATATAACACGTACCTCGGATCAAACGATCATCTGTAGAAGTCTCAGAACCTGATAAAGCAAAGACCTTGTCTCCTGACTGATTCTCTTTCTTCGGCTTAGGACACTGTGGACTGATATGACCCAACTCTCCACAGTTGAAACAAGTTACAGTCTTCAACCGACACTCTGCAGCCAAATGACCACCTTTTCCACACTTGAAACACTTCATCTCAGCACTGGTACACTCATGGACACGATGTCCAGCCCGACCACATCTATAACACTTAGCAGGGGCACTAGAGTCTCCCCCACTAGGCCTCTTCATCCCACTCTGCTTCTGGAAACCTTTGCCAGCTGCATACGGTTTCCCACGATCAACCTGATTCTTACCTCTCCTATCAACCCTCTGCTGATAGCTCTCTGCTCTGGCCTTGGAATCCTGTTCAAAAATCCTACAACAGTCAACCAAGTCAGAAAACACCCTGATTCGTTGATATCCAATCGCCTGCTTGATCTCGGGACGCAACCCGTTCTCAAACTTCACACATTTGGAAAATTCCCCAGTAGCCTCACTATAGGGAGTGTAATACTTGGACAGCTCTGTGAACTTAGCAGCATACTCCGTAACAGACCTGGTACCCTGCTTCAATTCCAAGAACTCTATCTCTTTCTTTCCTCTGACATCCTCTGGAAAGTACTTCCTCAGAAATCTCTCTCTGAACACAGCCCAAGTAATCTCAGCATTCCCAGCAGTTTCCAACTCAGTGCGGGTAGCAACCCACCAATCATCTGCTTCTTCTGACAGCATATGCGTACCGAACCTGACCTTCTGGTTATCGGCACACTCGGTTACTCTGAAGATCCTCTCGATCTCCTTCAACCACTTCTGAGCGCCATCTGGATCGTATGCTCCCTTAAACATTGGAGGATTGTTCTTCTGGAACTCACTCAGTTGACGAGCAGCTCCCATTCCCACAACATTCGGATTCCCTCCAAGTACTCCGGCTAGCATACCCAGAGCCTCAGCAATTGCAGCATCATCTCTACCTCTTCCAGCCATCTCTATTCTGAAAACCCAACAAGCTAAAACAATAAGTACTGATAGGGTTACACAACACCTATCCCGTACAGGGGAAACAGAATAATTACGACTCGATTCGACCGACTATGCTCTGATACCACTAATGTAACACCCTTCTAAATACCCCAAAATATTCAATTAAAATAATAACATATCAATCAGAGTAATTATGCCCCGAAGGGTGTCACACAATCTTTTCACAACAATTATCAAAATATCCTGTCATGCTCATTTATTAAATCAAAATAAGACTCTTTTGCATAATTCGCAGCGGAATAAAATCCAACATCAATGTAAAGCATGTAACACGATACATGTAAATCATTCAACAACCAATATCAAATTAATTAAAACATCCCCTCCCGATGTTACATCTACCAGAGCATGACCCACTAAGGACGACACTAGACTCCATAGCACTAGCATCTACTCAACTCACTGCTTGTTACCTGAAAAATAGTTGTAAGGGTGAGTTCCTCAATCAATATAATAAGCATTATAGAACAACATGTAATGCTAAGTAAATAACATATTAATTCACCCTAATCAGACTACACACTCAGCAACGGCAGTATCCGTTCAACATCATATTCAACAGTAACATATAGCATATGTATAATCTCAACAATACTCAACACCAACACAACACACAACACACATATAATACTGGAATACATCCATTCATATTATATGCCATACATTCATTATGCAATGAGACTCCATGAAATGCGGTACCGACTCTTCTTGAACATACAGTTCAAGCTCACCGATCCCTCCAGATACGGCTACTGAGCTCACTAGTCCCACTCATTGAGATCTAATGACTCACTCACTAATTCCTCACTATGGGAATTAGCTACAGCCCCGAAGGCTAGACTATGCAAGCTAATCATCTAGCATGCAAACATCAACAACAATTATCACAACAATTCACTCACTAATCCCTCACAATGGGAATTAGCTACAGCCCCGAAGGCTATGCTATACACGCTAATCATCTAGCAATGCAGCATCCACAACAATTCACAACGGACATAAGCTCACACTCTAAGCCATACAACAGTCCATTCACAACACAGGCAATATATATACATTCACATCATTAGGCATGCCATCATACATCAATCAACACATCATTATCATGTAAGTCAATTAAACACCGTATTAGCACTCTCTACTAATACCTATACGACTCACATCAGCGGAATACAATCCCCATTACATCACGTACCAACATAGGTCAGCTCTCAATTATGTACACAACATTAACATATCCATTTTTCCACTCTGCAACATACGATATCCAGTTTCGATGATGACAAAACCATTATGCACGTCCATGAACAAAGAATGAAGGCTTTTCGTCGACTATAGGGGTCAGCTCAAAGCTCGCTGGTCGGCGCAAAGGCCCTGCTCAACTGGAGGGAGTCAGCGCAAAACTCCTTGCGTCGACGCATGGGGTCGACGCTTAAGTCACGGGTCGGCGCAAAATGCCTTGCGTCGACGCATGCAGTCGGCGCATGCCCCACGGGTCAGCGCACGCCGACTCTATGGTCGACCGTTCGCGCGCAGACTCAGATTTTCTGAGTTATTCCAAAGTTCCGTTAGCTTAACGCCTATCCGGTTTTCCCGGCTGCTCCCGCATCTAAAACCCAATTTGTCTCTAATTTGGTAGTGCCGATTCAAGTTTTTAATTGGGATCCGTGCCATAGTCTAACATTTACGACTCACACAACTATCGATTCAATTTACAGTTTTAACACAGTTTATTCCACATCAATTTCAGCATATACAGTCCCAATTAGGGTTGAATCAACGGCTTATCACTACCCATTACATATTATCCCATAATACCCATTAATCGACGATAAACCCCCCTTACCTGAGATAATCCGGCAATTCTTTGAGTTCAAGCTCTTCCTCTTCTCCAACTTTCTTCCTCTTGCTCTGCCTCTGCCCTTTTCCTCTTCTCTGCAGTTTCTCTGTTTTCACGTGAAAACACTTCTTTACTAAATGGGATTCTCTTTCCTCATTTCACACTTATATATTTTCCAATAATAATTATTATTCCAAAATAATTAAAATAATCCAATAATAATAATATAATTATTTAATTAAATTAACAATATACTATTAATTCAATTTAAATAATTATTTTATTTTATTGGGGTGTTACATTTGCTGTCATGGTAATCTACACAAGGATTAATGAAAATATAAGTATCATTGACATATTCAATTAGGCCTTTAATTAAATATGCTCCCACTATTTTACTCAAAACAAATGACCCTCATCATTTGATTCGGAAAATCCCGTTGGAAGATTTTCTAGTGGGTCGAGATCCATATTTCACTTCGTTCTAAGTCCGCGTAGGCGGATTACACAAAACTAGGTTATTTAGGTAGGAACTCCTTCCAATTGTATCTCATACAACTCTCGAAAATTTCAATTGGGTGAATAACTCCTTATTCCAATCCATCATATGGATTATTCCCAACTCTTGCTTCTAAACATATATATAATCTTATTATAATTTGTTTAGTTAAGTTTGACCCATTGTTTTAACAGTTGGATATTACAATTATCCCATCGCACCTTACTAATATAGAACATGCACCTCGCGTAGGCGAAACCTACATTATTCGATACTAGTCTTGATGAGTGTTAAAACTTGGAAAGCTTAAAACTTAATATTTAGTTTTGAGGGAATTGCAATTTTTTCTGATCTCACCGGCTTGTTTATCATATAAACCGTCTCTCACATGCATCAACATACATTCACATGCATCAACATACATACATACATAATGAAACAGTTATGGCCCCTAGCGCAATTGTTCTCCCAAGCCAATGAGAGAACCTAAGCTAACCTACAACGATCTAAGCTTCTCCAAGCAAGATCTTCAAGGTTGTCCTCCTTTGGCACTGACTTCTTTGCTTTCTTCATATCATTACATTACATGAAAGAAACTCGTTTTACATACGAGGGAGTGAGATGAGAAAAGAAGTTACATTTGGGAGATTAAGAGAGAGGCACGACACGCAGGTCGTATTTTAAAATCCAAAGCAGAATAAAGGAAAACTAAGGCCATAACCGATCACCACAAGACAATAATAAACACTTTATTATTATTATTATTAATTCCTTTAATTAATTAAAATCAAATTAAATTTCGACGATCGATCATCACATTTTAATGAACAATTCATTTAAAATCGATGTCGCTTTTCGTATCAACACTTGACACTTTTAAAGCACTGAGTTAGCCGGACGGGTGAAAATTTCCTTGCGTTAACCGGTTAACCATATGCGTTAACCGGTTAACACTGTTTGAAAACTTTTAGAAAACTCTTTTCTGCCTTGCGTTAACCGGTTAACCATATGCGTTAACCGGTTAACACTGTTGAAAAATTTCTTGGAAAACTGTTTTCCGCCTTGCGTTAACCGGTTAACCAAATGCGTTAACCGGTTAACACTGTTTGAAAATCTAAAAAATTTTATTTCGCATTGCGTTAACCGGTTAACCAAATGCGTTAACCGGTTAACACTGTTCCAAAATTAAAAAAAAAATTATTTTGTATTGCGTTAATCGGTTAACCATACACGTTAACCGATTAACACTGTTCGGAAAAGTGTTTAGAACGCACAACTCTTGTGCAGTCAAACCCCAATCGCATAACTCTCTGACAACACAACCCTTGTGCCGTCACTAACCCTGATGCACCAATTTCATACCGTCAAACACGTCTCGATTGTTAATTCAGTATGATTGATCAACACGTCATTGCTTCACCATACTAATGTCGGATCAAGAAGCAAACGACCATTGAACGCTCAAAGGAAAACAATCATCGAGGGTTTGAATGAACGAAACGAGAACACTATATCATATATAATGTATTTTGCATCAGGATCACATATATCACATATATGTAACTTGATTGATCTCAATTTAACCTTTGATTCATTCTGTTTTTAATCATATTATTACAGAACAAAAACAAATATCAAATTCATGGTTTCGTAACCAGGCTCTGATACCACTGTTGGGGAATAGCCATCCAAGGCGCAGCGGAATTTAAAAATTTCTCCATTTAGTGATCCTTACGAATGAGCATGATCAGTGATAGAATCGTTACCTCTTGTGGCGGTTCAAACCTTTGGTGCAGATCTCTGATAATGATCAAAACCTTTGATACAGATCCACGGGGCGATCACGAACGTTGAACGATGATAACGTCTCTACTCAGTCCACACGAACGGATTCCTTCAATCGCAGTGCTAGCTGTTATGAATGAAGGCTTTGAGTGAGAGAGAGATACGAAATTCCAACTCTTCAGTTGTGTTGTATTCACTTATAAAGCTTCTGCACAAGAGCTCTATTTATAGAACCACTTGTGTGGGCTTCAAGCCAAAAAGCCCACTTAAGTGCATTTTGGCCTATATCTCATAATATGCCAAAATCAGTTAAGTATTTGGTACCTTACCATATTTCGTATTATGTATAAGTATACCGTACCTTACGATGTTCCTTAATTATTCTATCTCTCATCAATCCGTCCTTTGTGTGTGACCCTATAGGTTTTCGCGACGTTGGCAATTATATTAAATCACGCATTTAACATAATAAACAGTGAGCGGTATCTAGCAACACATCACTGCTACCCAAGTCACGAAAATGTCATGTGATCTGACAAAACCTCATGTGATAATAATTATGTGTATAATTACCCCTTTGCCCTTATGTCTATATTGAACACAAGGTATAAACCGTGTCACCCTTGTCCAGTTCAATATTGGGCCCATAGACATTTATCCTGTTACGCAGGATTGGCAAATTCCATCTAGGACACTCATGTCCCTCAACATGCTTTGTGGAGTACCCATCAACTGTCTTTATGGTTATCCAGTTACAGACAACGTTAGATCAGCAACAAAGCACTCGACTCTACATCTAGGATCCATAGTGGTTTCAGGTTGAAGAGTGGTATACACTATTATCACCATGAGAATAACTTATGACACTTTGCATAACTTTCTATATAGTATTCTCATAGCGGGTCAATCCGGTATAAATATTACTCCTAATATTCATACCTATGTTTAAGACTTGATAACTCTTTATCCATGATCCATGAGATGTGATCATCAGTCTACAAACATAATAGTCTTAATGCTTTAATGTTATCCCACTTCACATTAAAGCTCGACTACGGATACTTTAAGAATAGTGCCCTTATGTTTAATGTGTTCTCATGATTAAGTCACACTTAATACATTAAACGGACTATCTATTCTAGGGACTTTATTAATCAACCATAATAAAGAAAATGCCTTTTATTATTAATAAATAATTTGATACAAGTACCAAAAGTATTGGCCTCTAGGGCTTACACCAACAATAGTATGAGATAAAAACACAATTGAATCATGAAAAATGATGCACATGCCAACAATTGGTCAATGATCACACAATTTGCTATCATTCAAAACTTATTCAAGGTAAGGACTTTGCTCACAAACTCCCCCTTTTTGATGATGGCAAATTTTTGGCAAGATGTGTGATACTCCCCATGAGTTTGTGCATTTCTGTCAGCTGTGTCAACATCTGCTTTCTCCCCCTTTGTCAACATCAAAAAGAAGAACCAGTTTCATCAAGGCAATATGTGAGTAGCAAGACACAATAAAATTGATAATAAAGCTAACAATCACAGAGAAGGAAGCTTAAAAGTAACGAGTCACTCACAAAGAATGACAAATAGGGGTAAGGACACCAAAGGCGGAAAGTAAACAGAAAGTAATAGGCATTTTACTAGTAGAAGATGTTTAAGATAAACATAAACCAAACCATATAAAGTACAACTAAATCGAAAAAAACAAAACTTAAGCAATATGCAATGAAATGTAGTGAGATGAATTGGGGATGGTTCAATGTGGATTATAGCCACCACATGACTCCTCGTCATCTCTATCAGGATCTCTGAAGCTAGGCGGAGGTGGAGGAGGAGGCATTTCATCTGGATTATGGCCCATGAATGTGTAGTGCCGGAATCGGTTCTGAACTTCAACACTTCTGAATCTGTCCATAATGCCCGGATTGGCACGGCAATCATCCATAAAACCAAACATTTCATTGTAGAAGACTTGGTGCCACTTTACCAGGTCCGTGTGCCAGGAGTGTTGGTTATGATACATCCGTGTGTGATCGTCATGCCATTCACGATGCTCCTTATGCCACTCACTTTGTTGTACATGCTAGGATTGTGCCTCGTCATGACGTTCTTTGTTGGCAAGCTCCATCTATTGAAGCATTTGAGTGAGATGTGCAGTGGATGTTGAGGATGAAGAACCACCGGAGAACGAAGGAGCCGTTGGTTCAGGTACATAGTTTGTTGGAGACCATCTCCGTGGCACCCAATCACCCCATCCAGCATTGTCATCAGCTGCCGGCGCATCTGCTTCTTGTACATCAGGCATTTCTTCATCAGGTTGATCTTCAACGACATGAATGCGTTCAGAGGGCACGTCAAAATTGTAGATTCTAGTTTTGGATTTCCTTTCAAAGAGATAGAAGCATTGTCGGTCCTTGTCCCATCGATATCCCATATGAGCTAAGGTGGAAGAGTCAAACTCTTGAGCAGCAGATGGAGATAGGAGGGGAACTAATGGTATTGCAACTTTCCAAAACTTAAGAATTCTCATGATTTGAGATGCATAACCAAGAGCGACATTTTTGGTACTGTTACGCACCAAAAAGAGGCGCTTGACAAAGTATTTTGCCCAATTCAACAGAACCTTATTTTGAAGAATATGTAGGAGATGAATGCTCGAGTGTCCGCTGGTTGCTGGACGCAGAATGTGCGAGATAATCCAATGGAGTATGCGAGGAGTTTTCTTTATCATGCCAGATGTAACATGTTCATCCTCACCCAGCGGTCTGTCCAGCTTCAAGATAGATGAAGCAAACTCCCTCAGGTCAAAATCAGTGTCAAAAAGCAGGTCATGCCAGGACTTGAAGTTAAGTGACGACAGCGGAATTTGAAACACTGTTTCCCAATCAGCAGCTTCAAAGGTATACGTTCTGACCCCGATAGAGCACTTAAACAAGTATCCTCTACCAGAGTGTAAACCAGCATAAAATGCACGGATAAAGTCCTCATGATAGTCATCCTTTGCAGACAAAAATGACCCAAGTCTTTGTGCATTTAAGAGTTCAACCACATCACTGAGATGCAGATGAATAACATCATTTTTATCAAAGACATGGGGTTTCATAACTAACCTTGTCTTGAAAGAATCCTCAAACTCAGTAGCAATGGCGGGATGAAGCAAGTCTAAGGCGTTAGGAGGAATGTCGGGTAGCTGCTGAGAAGTACCAATCGGTTCCTTTGCTTTTCCTTTTCCCTTTGCTCTAGCTGGAATGGTTCTTGGAGGCATGGTGATGAAGGTTTGAAGGAAAGTGGACTGAATTTAGGGTTTTTGAGAGAGTGATGAGGAAGGAGATTAGGGTTAGCCGCTGGTTTTGTGAGGTATGGTGACTGTTGAGATGAAGTTTTGTGACAGGATGTGATAAAAGTGGCTGATGTGTCGATCCATGAGAGAGAAAAATGCATTTAATCCAAGTAGCAGACAGTATGTGTCGATGCATATTGCCATGGATCGATCCATGTCATGAATTTTCGTTTGTAAAGGATCTATGTATCGATACACACGATGGTTGGATCGATGCATACTGAACCCATTTTGAAATATTTGTAATCCTGAGGACATGAATCGATGCATACATGTTTTGGATCGATGCATACTGATGCTAAACCACAATTTAATTAATTTTTATGCAATATGCTCAAGTATGATTCACAAATCAGATTTTAATGTTCAAACAATATATGCAAAGATATTTACATAAACGATAGTAAGAAATTTGTTGTAACATACACAATTACATAGTTCGAGATGAGATATAGAAAGGAGTGATATTACCTCTGTTGGTGTAACCTTGAGAGGAATAAGTGAAATCTAAAGCAAGTCTCATCAACCAAGGTGAGGCATAATATAAATAAAATTAACCAAGCTTAAGACAACAATGGAGATAGATCTAATATCCCTAATTCGCGATGAATGTTGAAGAATGGTTCCGTTGCCAAAGGTTTAGTGAATATATATGCAAGCTGATTTTTAGAATCAACATGCTCAAATACAACGTCTTCTTTTTCAACATGATCGCGAAGAAAGTGATGTCTAATCTCTATATGTTTAGTGCGAGAGTGTAAAACAGGATTTTTAGTAAGGTTTATGGCACTAGTGTTGTCACATTTTATTGGAATACGTTTGAGTTGAATGTTAAAGTCTTGTAGTTGTTGTTTTAGCCACAAAATATGAGCGCAACAACTACCGGCTGCAACGTATTCAGCCTCTGCAGTTGACAAAGCCACAGATACCTGCTTTTTGCTATGCCAACTTACCAAGGAGTTTGAAAACAGGTGACACGTACCACTCGTGCTTTTCCTATCTGATTTGCAGCCAGCAAAATCAGAATCGGAGTAACCTACTAAACTACAATCACTTCCTTTGGAGTACCAAAGCCCATATTTAGATGTTCCATGAAGGTATCTAAATATACGCTTAACCGCTTTTAGGTGTGATTCCTTAGGATTTGATTGATACCGTGCACACATACAAACACTAAACATGATGTCAGGTCTAGAAGCAGAAAGATACAGAAGAGATCCAATCATACCTCTGAACTTTTTGACATCTACACTCTTACCCTGCTCATCTTTATCTAAGTTCCCGTTGGTAGGCATAGGGGTGTCAATTTATTTTGAGTCATTCATTCCAAAGCGCTTGAGTAGTTCTCTGCAGTATTTTGTTTGACATACTGCTGTACCTTCATCAAGTTGCTTTATCTGAAGTCCTAGGAAGTAGGTCAGCTCCCCCATAAGACTCATCTCAAATTCACCCTGCATAACCTTAGAAAATTCTTCGACCAAGTGTATGTTAGTTGAACCAAAAACTATATCGTCTACATAAACCTGAACTAAAAGAATGTGCTTTCCTTTGTGTTTAATGAAGAGTGTATTATCCACTTTACCTCTTGAATATCCATGATCAATTAGAAATTTGCTAAGCCTTTCATACCAAACCCGAGGGGCTTGTTTAAGACCATACAAAGCTCGTTTTAATTTGTAAACATGATCTGGATTTTCAGCATTCTCAAAACCAGGAGGTTGTGAAACATATACCTCTTCATTTATGACACCATTAAGAAAAGCACTCTTTACGTCCATTTGGTAAAGCTTAAAATCGTTGGAACACGCATAGGCAAGCAAGAGACGTATAGCTTCAAGGCGAGCAACTGGAGCATAAGTTTCCTCATAGTCTATGCCCTCCTCTTGGTTATACCCTTGTGCTACTAAACGTGCTTTGTTCCTAGTTATCACTCCGTTTTCATCAAGTTTATTTCTAAAAACCCATTTAGTACCTATGATATGATGATCTCGCGGACGAGGGACAAGTTCCCAAACGTCATTTCTTTTAAATTGATTAAGCTCTTCTTGCATGGCCATTAGCCAAAATTCATCAATCAAGGCCTCTTTGGCATTTTTAGGTTCTACTTGTGAAACAAAAGCGAAGTGAGAACAAAAATTACTTATCTTAGAACGGGTCATTACTCCCTTTGAAATGTCTCCCAAGATGTTGTCGATAGGATGGTCTTTTGAGGACTTCCAAGCTGTTGGAAGATCATTCACTTCAGTTGTCTTTTCTTCCTCATCTTCTTCATGACTAGTACCTTCCTCCTTCTCATGGGCAGCTGTTTTGGACTGATCAGTTTCCTTAACAGCTTCCTTGAGTATGTCTTCTGTAGATACACCTGCGTCATCAAAAGAAATACCTTTTCCGACATTTTTCGGATAAGACTCATCAAAAGAAACATGGACAGATTCTTCAACAGTAAGTAAACGCTTATTATACACTCTATATGCTTTACTTGATAGTGAGTATCCAAGAAAGATACCTTCATCTGCTTTTGCATCAAACCTCCCAATATTTTCCGTACCATTATTCAAAACAAAACATTTACATCCGAACACGTGAAGATGTGACAAGTTTGGCTTTCTTCCTTTTAAAAGCTCATAAGGGGTTTTATTTAAAATGGGACGGATTAAGATCCTGTTTAAAACATAACAAGCTGTGCTAACTGCATCAACCCAAAAGTATTTTGGTAATCCACCCTCATTTAGCATTGTTCTTGCCAGCTCCTCTAAAACACGATTTTTACGCTCCACAACGCCATTTTGTTGTGGAGTTCGAGGAGCTGAAAAGTTATGCTCAATACCATACTTGTCACAGTACTTATCAAAGTGATAGTTTTGAAATTCACCACCATGATCGCTACGGATGGTAACTATTTTGGAATTCATTTTGTTTTGGGACAGATTTGCAAAATTCTTAAAAGCAGAAAAAGTTTCATCTTTGCTATGAAGGAATATAGTCCAAGTAAATCTAGAATAGTCGTCAACAATTACAAAACCATAATAATTTCCACCTAAGCTCTTTGTCCTAGAAGGTCCAAAGAGATCCATATGGAGAAGCTCAAGGGTTCGAGAAGTTGAAATTATATTTTTTGATTTAAAGGAGACCCTTGTTTGCTTTCCCATTTGGCACGCGTCACATAGGTGGTCTTTTGAAAATTTTATTTTTGGAAGACCGACTACTAGATCCTTAGATACAACCTTATTAAGCAAATCGAAATTAACATGTGCTAAACGTCTATGCCAAAGCCAAGAATCATCATTCAAGGTAACTAGACATTTAGTACTTGTTAAAGATACATCAAAAAGGTCAAGCATATAGATGTTGTTTACTCTTACACCCTTAAACACAACGTTCTGTTCAGCATGTTCAATTATGCAGCAAGTTTTTGTGAAAGAAACTTTATAGCCCATGTCACATAATTGACTTATGCTTAACAAATTGTGTTTAAGTCCCTCTACTAGATGGACATTAGAAATAGTAGTGGTGGAGGGATTACCTACACTACCTTTGCCGAGTATAGCTCCTTTGTTATTGTCTCCATAAGTGACATATCCCTTCTTCTTTGCCTTGAAGTCTATAAAAAGCGATATGTCACCGGTCATGTGCCTTGAGCAACCGCTGTCAAGAAACCACCTTCTATCTACGGAAGCAAGGCACTCATCCTACAATATCAAAAAAGAGAAGTTGGTACCCAATTTTCATTGGGTCCAAGTGGGTAAGTGCTAACATGGTTGCCTTTTGGCTTCCATTGATAAATACCTTTAGGGACAAGAAATCTCCTAAACTTGCATTTCTCAATGGTATGGCCAGTACGACAACAATAATGACATAAACCATGATGATGTGGATGTTTATTCTTGTTCATTAAATCCTTTGGAATGAAAGAGTATTTTGCATATGGTGGATTTAACGACTTCTTAAACAACCTAGAGTCAACGACATAAGTAACCTTAGGTTGTAACGCTTTTTCTAATTTGACCTTGAGAGTGTTTACCTCTTTTTGCCAAATATGACAAGCGTCACAGTACCTAACTTTACTACATCCATCAATGTCAATATCTTTTGAATTTTCTGCAATACTAGCTTTTAACGCTTCTAAATCATTTTCAGCTTTTTATACTTTACCTTCCAAAAATGAAAAAATTTGTTTATCGGAAGATAGTCTTTTAAAAGCATCTACAGCTTCGTTATGCAGTTTTTCAAAAGCTATTTTCAGTTCGGAAAAAGACATAGAAGAGAAATTATTGTAATAGGCTTGTTTTACCTTTTTGTCATTGCTTTTCTTCTTGTGGTAGGACAGACTTTTGGTGTGAGCCATAAGGCACAGATTTGCGGTTTCATCACTATCACTTGAGCTTGTGTGCTTGATGAATCACTATCACTTTCCCATGCAATGTAAGCTCTTATTTGTTTGTTGTACCCTTTTGGTGAAGCTTTTCTTTGATCCTTATATTTCATAGGACAGTCTGTTTTGTAATGTCCAGATTTACCATAATTAAAACAAGATCCTCTTCCTCTACTTTTCTTATTCTCTTCCTGTTTCGCATCTGTAGATTGTCTTCTAAACTTCATGAGGTTTTTGTCGGAATGCTTGACTCCATTCTTTCGAATGAATCTATTATATCTCCTTACAAACAGTCCCATTTCCTCATCATCCGAATCTTTGTCACTACTAGAATCATTTTCACTTTGCTCTTTTCGTGAGGACTTAGAGCTAGAGGCCACAAGAGCTATTGGCTTCTTCTCTCCCTCTTTGTCTCTTTTCTTCTCCTTTTCCTTCTTACTTTTGTTCTCATATTTTTCAAGACTTTCCAATGCTTGCTGATGTTCTTCCAGCTTTCCAAACAGAGTTGTAATCGTAAGTCTCGTTAGATCGTTGGCTTCCTTAATTGCTGTTACTTTAGGTTGCCACTCCCTGCTAAGACACCTGAGAATTTTATTAGTAGCAGTTTCATTGGAAACAGGTTTTCCAAGTGCATTCAACTTATTAGTGAGATGAGTGAATCTCTTTTGCATGTCGGAGATAGATTCTCCTTGTTTCATGCGAAAGAGCTCAAACTCTTGATTTAGTGTGTTAATGCGGGACTGTTTTACTTCAGTAGTACCCTCATGGGCAACTTCTAAAGCATCCCACATTTCTTTAGCTGTCGTGCAATGAGATACTCGATAATACTCATCAACACCAAGTGCTGAAATTAGCATATTTCGAGCTTTCCAATCACACGACCACTTTTTCTCATCTTTCTCATTCCAATCAGCTTCTGGTTTAGGGACTATGGCGCCAGCCGCATTTGTCATAGTAATTTGAAAAGGACCATTTTCAATGGCAGCCCATACTAGCCTATCCACATAATTTATATGAACTCGCATGCAGTCTTTCCAGTAGCCGTAATTTTCACCGTTGAAAATAGGCGCTCTATTATACGCCCCCTTTGGTTCAGAATCCATACTGTTACAGGCAACCACAGAGCACCAGCGAACCGGCGCTCTGATACCACTTGTTAGACGGTGTGGCTAGTGATCGAGAGGGGGGGTGAATAGATCACCTCTTTGTAAATAAACAGATTTAAAATTTTATCAGAGTTATTGAAACTTAGCGGAAAATTTCAGTCCCGAATCGACTTCCGTCTATTCTGAACCGCTACTAGAAAACCGGACACGCGAATGTAATGCTGGATTTGAATTAGAATGACAGAAAATATTAACACTAGAATCTTATTAAATTGAATGCACTTATCACTAAATCCTAATTCCAATGAATAAAACTTAGCTAACAGTTTTGTCAAACAGTTGGTGTGTATGTGATCAATGATGAACAACAGTGGGTTTTAGTTAAAGAAGTTTTCTTGCCACTGCTGTCTCTCAAAAATTATAGTCACAACACACTAACTGAAATTGAGAAACTGTTTGGAAACATAAAGAGGAGTAAGGAAAGAATACGATACGCAGAGATTTGGTAAGGAAGTTCCCCACGTCGTCCTCGCGTGTGGGTACGTCTCCCTCTCAATTTCAAATGAAATTGAGAACTGTAATTATCAATAATGTCGAATTCGTTGATACAAGGTTTAAATACAAAGACAGAATTCTAAATCCCAAGAACTTCTTCTTGTATGAAACCTCCACTTGATCTGAGCTCGATCAAGAATTTCCTGCAAGAAATTGCAAACAATTCACCGGTTCCACGACCTGTTTGCGAAATCCCCCGATTTCCAAACGCAACGCTGCGGCTGAATCTGTTCTACAAATGTGACTGAAAAACCCTCAAGAACACTCCAGTTCTTGAAGGACAAACCAGTAGGTTTTTCCTCGAAACCCCCTTAAACCTTCAACTCAGCTAGATCCTTGATCGTTCCACTGAACACCTCAGCTAGACCCTTGATCGTACCACTGAACGTTATCTCGTTGATCCTTTAATCCGAAGAACAAGAATGATTATGTGTTGATGTTCTTGAAGAAAAGTGATTGAGAAGATGAAGAAGATGAAGTATCTTTCAGGTTTCTATATGCTCCAAAATAATTGCTGCTACACTACTTTGATCTTGTGTTCAACTGTTTTTCTCTTCTGAATTCGTCAAATTGCACTGCTGTCAAAATACTTCTTATATAGAAAGAACAGAAGCTGTTAGTTGGTAAAACAGACTCATGTATTGATACATGATGTTATGCATCGATTCATACTGTAACTTTGAATATTTTTAGAGGGTTAATGAAGGCATGTATCGATGCAAGGCTCGTATGTATCGATACATAGAGCATTTCAACTAAGCTTGTATCGATACAAGATGCGTGTGGATCGATCCATAGAGCATTTTACCTGTCCATGTATCGATACATGACTCGTATGGATCGATGCATGCTGAAGCAAAAGTGTTTTGTGGTTTACAACATATTTCATGGATCGATGCATAAGATCATGTATTGATCCATACTGATACAAAATAGTTTTTATGAGTTCTTTTAATAGATGTATCACTGTGGATCTTCATGTATAGACATGAGACAATAGTATGAGATAAAAACACAATTGAATCATGCAAAATGATGCACATGCCAACAATTGGTCAATGATCACACAATTTGCTATCATTCAAAACTTATTCAAGGTAAGGACTTTGCTCACAGAAAATCCCTCATTCATGTTTACCTATTTAGAAAATTAATAAGTAAGACATAAATAAAAGATAAGTAATTAAGATAACAAACATGAATATTTACCTAAACCCAATGATCTTGGTTTACAAAACCAATGCAGTAAATGGATACATTACGTGAATGTGAAGTCATCATAGGAAATAAAGTCAAACTAGGATAATCCAATGAGACAAGAATGACATTATACCGATTTGCTATCACATAACTCCAAATTTGCTTTAGTTTCCAATGCGCAGACTCAACCCTAAAGAAAATAACTTAAATCAGTATACTTAATATTAAGATAAACAAATTATGGCTAATTTAAAATACCTTACCTATTAGTCGTGGTGTTGCCCAAATGCAACACTCATTTGATCCAAGCTCCAACAAATTTATGTATGTGAGGAGTCAACCATGTGTCTTTCATATAATCAAAAAATGGTCTAAAACTCATACATGCATGCTCAAAATGTTACAACAGTTGATGGTACTCCACCTCATCATTAGCCCTTACAAATTCATATCATAGTTGATGTCATACCAATTACTTCAAACAAAGGTTGTCTGTACTTATTTTATCGCATATCATCAAATGCATATTCATACCTGCTAAGTATAAATGTAACAAAAATTAATAAAATAAAAAATAAAAAAATGACTTCCGGAACACTTCAAGGTAAGATATCTGGTTTTAAAAACTACAAAATCAAAACACTTATAGAGAAGTTATCCGGTTAATGAAAAAATGAACTGGAAAACACTTGTTAAAGTTATCCGATTGAATATTACGAACCAGATAACTATAAAATAAGTTATCCGTTTTTGTGAATATAAAAACCAAAAATATTTTCTTCAAGTGATCTGGTTTGATAAAAATATATACTGGATTTCGTCACTCAATGTTATCTGGTTCGCGTGGTATAGGTTCTCAACTGTTGCTTTTGACTGACTTGAATGAATAGCAAAAGTAAAATTAATAAGGGTAAATTTGGAATATTTCAAAAACTGTTAGGGTAAGGGGATAAATGTAGGGGTATAGGGTAAATTTTTCATAAACTATCATGTAATAATACGAAAATGTTCCTAATTTCTGAAGATGCATTTCTTGACGTATTGTGAGTAAGTTAAATTTTGACTTAACGTTAAAAAAATTTGAAAATACATCTTCGTAAATATTACGGAGATGCATCTCCGGGCGGTATTGATTCTAAAACATGCTAAAACCTTTTTCCTTCCCCATTTCTACAAAAACACTCTAAAAATTTTCTCAAACTCTCTCAACTCACATTCTCTCAAAATCAATCAACCAAGTTCAAAGCTTTTTCCATTAACATCAACATTAAAGACGTCATTTAACACTGAACTAAACTCTCAATTTGTAAGTTCTTTATTTTTATAAACTTTTTTGAGTTTTTGTATAAATGAGTAGAAATTGATGATTAGGTTAAGAAATAGATGGTTTTTGCATGAATGATAGTTTATACATAGTGAAAAACGTGTTTGATGGTTAAAAATAACGACCAAAGCATTATTTTTTGGGGTTTGGTGGTCTCCGTTACTGCCATTGACGAACCTGAAAGTTGCAGTAAATCCCGGAGATGCATCTCCGAAAAATTTCAAAGTTTGAATTGCCAGTAACCGGAGATGCATCTTCGTAGTTTATCTGGCTGTTTTGTTTTTGCTTTTCTTGCTTGTAGGGTTGCTTGTAGTAATTTTCTGACACTTGTCTGATTTACTTACAAGCATGGTGGCTGATAGAAATGACATACTAAGGCATGAGAGGATTGCGCATCATGCATCAGTCCGGAGGGAGAAGAGTGTTAGACGAGGGCAACGATCTAGAGGGGAGTGAATATATCGCAAATAAAATTTTCTTCAATTAAAAATCTATTTTAAAATAAAATTATTTACTATGGCAAGCGAAAGCAATTCCAAATCGACATTCATCTATCCCGAACTTTTATCAAAAGAATCATATATGCATGTAAACCGTAATAAAAATGTATAATAATGATGAGAAAACAAATCAATATGTTTTCCAAAATAATGATTGAACAATTCACACTATGTAATCAATTTCCAATGAAATAGGAAATAAAAATTGACTAAGACAATTTATCAAACACTTTGTGTGCATTAAACAACAAACTTATTTTCCTTTGTGTTGATAATATGAAAACCAATTGCAATTGTTTAGATTGCAATTCTCTTAGAAAAATAGTTTAAAATACTTCAAAATAAATAGAATTATCAGTATATGAAATTGCACACTAAATGAATTATCAAATGGTAGAGAGAGAGAGAGAGAGAGAGAGAGAGATAAGTATTTGTTTAGGCAGTTCCCCAATTGTCCTCACTATGGATACATCTTCCCCCAAATCCAAATAGAATTCTGATATTGAATTAACATTTGCAAAAGTAGTATACAAGAGAAATAATAACCCAAACCCCCAAACCCTAAATTTGATGTTGATTTTATCTTCTTCTCTTCCCTTGATCTTAAGCAATATCAAGTGAATCATGATTTCCAATTCGATCCTCCGGTTACTGCTCTCCTTTGACAAAAAAAATTCTTCAAGGCTTTTACACGGCTGAATCTTCATTGCGAAATCTTGTAAAAAACAACCCAAATCATCATTGATCTTGAAGGAAAATCCCTAACTAGATTAACCAATAAAACCCCCAAAGAGTTCTTAACCCAATTTGGTTACAACAATCCTAAATTTAACTTTTTTTAATCTTATCTAGATGGCACCCAAAAAAATGATTATGTGTAATTGTTGTGTGTATGCATAGAAGAAGATTGAAGATGATGAGAAACACTTTGTGTAGGAGAATAGCGATCCAAAACGCAACGGAAATTAAAATTTTTCTCCTTTAGTGATCCTTACGAATGGGCATGATCAGTGATAGAATCGTTATCTCTTGTGGCGATTGAAACCTTTGATGTAGATATAAGGAGTGATCACGAACATTGAATGGTAACAACGCCTCTACTCAGTCCACACGAATGGATTCCTTCACTCTCAGTGCTAGCTGCTACGAATGAAGGCTTTGAGTGAGAGAGAGAGAGAGAGAGAGAGAGAGAGAAACGAAATTTCAACTGCACAAATGTTGTTGCACAAGGGTTCTATTTATAGAACTATTTTTGTGGGCTGCAAGCTCAAAAGCCCACTTAGGTGTATGTGGCCCATATCTTATGATATGCTAAAATTCACTTAAGCGCGTGGTACCTTACCATATTTCATATTCTACTTAAGTACATTGTACCTTACGATGTTCTACAATTCACTTAAGTGCACCGTACCTTATGGTGTTCCTTATTTACTCTATCTCTCATCAATATGTCCTTTTGTGTGTGACCCTGTAGGTTTTTGCGATATTAGTAATTATATTAAATCACATATTTAACATAATAAACAGTGAGCGGTATCTAGCAACACATCACTGCTACCCAAGACACAAAAATGTCATGTGATCTGACAAATCATTTTGTGATAATACTTATGTGTATAGTTACCATTTTGCCCCTATGTCTATATTGAACACAAGGCGTAGACCGTGTCATCCTTGTCTAGTTCAATTTTGGGCCCGTAGACATTTATCTTGTTACGCAGGATGGGAAAATCTCATCTAGGTCACTCATGTCCCTCAACATGCTTCGTGGAGTACCCATCAACTGTCTTTATGGTCATCCAGTTATGGACAATGTTTGATCAATAATAAGGCAATCGACTCTACATCTAAGGTCCATAGTGGTTTCAGGTTGAAGGGTGGTATACACCACTATTACCATGAGAATAACTTATGACACTTTGCATAACATTCTATATAGTATTCTCATAACGGGTCAATCCAGTATAAATATTACTATTAATATTCATACCTATGTTTAAGACTTGATAACTCCTTACCCATGATCCATGAGATATGATCATCAGTCTATATACATAATAGTCTTAATGCTTTAATGTTATCTCACTTCACAACAAAGCTCGACTACGGATACTTTAAGAATAATGTCCTTATGTTTAATTGGATCTCATGATTAAGTCACAATTGATACATTAAACGGACTATCTATTCTAGGGACTTTATTAAACAAACATAATAAAGAAAAAGTCTTTTATTATTAATAAATAATTCGATACAAGTACCAAAAGTATTGGCCTCTAGGGCTTACACCAACACTTTGTACGTTCTTGGTTTCAATGCCTTGAAAATGATGCATGAATATATATATACACACACACACACACAAACATCTGTTATAGCTTACACAGGTCAGCCTATGGAACAAAATTTCTAAAAATTCATAATTTTTTCAAATCTTTTGCATTCATTTTGCCTCCAAACATGCATGCATATAAATACTTCATACATGCCTCATTTACTAGTAAGGTTTCTAGTGAGCAAAACCTATACGAAACTGGAATTTCAAAGCATTATCATCATCTTCAACCTCTTCTTTATGCATACACACAATCAAACTACACATAATCATTTTTTGATTGAGTGTCATCTAGATTAAGGTTGATAACATCCAATTTAGGTTTGTTGTATTGTAAAATTGGGTTGAGAACTTTGAGAGTTTCAAATTAGAAAATCAAGTTAGGATTTTCCTTCAAGATCTTATAGTGTTTGAAGGCTTTGGACACGATTACATAATTCGGATCCGATCGAGTGAAGTCTTTGAAGAACGAGAGGTTATTGCAAAGTAGTAGTGTGGGATGGTGGATTTCATTAGTAAATATTGGATTTCAACAAGTGCACATTTGGGATTTGATCAAGTGAAAGATTTGAAAAAAAAGGGGTTTCTTGCAAAGAAGTAGTGTGACACGGTGAACTAAAGCAACATTGTTGGTTACTCGATCAAGCTTTGATCAAGGGAAGAGAAAGTGGTAGAATCAACATCAAGCCTATTATTCTAGGGTTCGATTTCTACATCTCTCTTGTATACATATATTTGCAAAGTAAGATATATTACACTATCTTAATTCACATTTGAATTGAGGGCAGATGTAAACATATCGAGGTCGATTGGGGAACTACCTAAACAAATCCATGTGTACTCTCTATCTCTCTTTTATTTTCAGTTTGCAAATTATCGATTTCATTGATCGTTTGATCAAATTGTTTGGATAATATTTTTTTATTATGTTTTGAAATTGGTGTTGTTGAGTTTATCACAAACCTTTAGGTTGTGATTGGATTTTGAGATCAACAATACCACATAAAACTCCAAACAATATTGATTGCAGACTAAGTGTTTGATAAATTGCTTCAATTGATTTTGTGTGAATTATCATTGGAAGTAGACTTTTCCTTATGCATTCAATTATTTGTCATTAATTGTTGTTGATCGATTTGTGAATCATTATCATATCATTTTCACTACTATGCATATCCGGGCTTTTTGATAGTGGGTTCGATTAAATAATTTTGATCCAGATATTTTTAACTTGCTTTCGTGCCATAAATTTTTCAAAACTATTTTTTGTCAAAGTTTTAACTCTGGATCTATTCACCCCCCCCCCTCAATCTAGATCTACGCCTATCGTTTAACAGGTCGTATCACGAGTTCCGTTTAATTTAGTGCTTAAGATTTACTTATTAGAAAATGTCTACCGAACCTAAATGGGCGTACAATAGAGCACCAATTTTCACCGGTGAAAATTATGGCTATTGGAAAGCTTGTATGTGTATCTATATCAACTCGGTTGATAAGGGTGTATGGGACGTCATCATCAATGGTCCTCAAGAAAGTAGAATGACCAATGGTTAAGGCGTTATCGTACAAAATTCGGAAAATAAATGGAATAATAATGATAAAAAATTATAGTCTTATGATTGGAAAGCACAAAACATTTTCATATCCACACTCGGTGTTGATGAATTTTATCATGTTTCCCATTGTGAAACTGCCAAGGCTATGTGGGACGCATTACAAGTTACCCATAAGGGAACTAATGAGGCCAAACAAGCTTAGATCAACACATTGAATCAAGAGTTTGAGCTCGTTCGTATAAAGCATGGTGAAACCATTGCCGAAATGCAAAAGACATTCACATATCTTATTAATTGGTTGAATGCTCCAGGTAAGCTTATTTCCAATGAAATTGCTGCTAATAAAGTTTTGAGATGTCTTAATAGGGAATGGAAACCCAAGGTTACCGCAATAAAAAAGGCGAATGATCTTAAAGTACTTGATCTCACTGCTTTGTTTGGAAAATTAAAGAACATGAGCAAGAACTCACATGCTTGGAAATACACGAAAAAGAGTATGAGAAGAGGGTAAAGAAGGAGAAAGGTAAGGACAAGGTGGAAGAGAAGAATTATATTGCTTTAATGAATTCTAGATCAAAGTCCTCACACAATGAGTAAAGTGGATATGAAGAAAAAGATGACAAGTATTCTGATGAAGAAGATATGAGTTTGTTCATAAAAAAGTTTAATATATACATATGGAAGCATGGAGATAAGTACTCCAAAAAGACCTAAAGTAAATCTAGAAGTCTATGTAACTCCTTAAAGGAATATGAGAATAAGAAGGGTAAACCTATAAGTTCATGCTATAATTGTGATAAAGCGGGTCAATATAGGCCAGAGTGTCCTATGAAGAAGAAAGATAAAGAAAAATGTCATTACAAGAAATCTAGCAAGTCTAGAAGAGCCTATATTGCTTGGGAAAATGAAAGTGATTCCTCAAGTGATGAAAGCCCAACTTTAAGTGTAGAATCGGCTCAAATTTTCCTCGTGGAAAATAAAAAGAAGAAAAAGGTTGTAAATCACTGTAAGCTTGAACCTACTAATAACTTATCTTATTCTCGATTACAAGAATCTTTTGAAAATCTACAAAACAAACTATAAATGCTTTCAAAAAGTTAGCTTCAAACAAAAGAATCTTTTCACACTTAGAAGCTAAAATTTTAGAAAACAAATATAATATGAAAGCTCTTAGGAAATCTATGGTAGATATTCTAAAGGATAAGGGTGAGGATGAAAAACCTTTATGGTTTGGTTGTGAAACTTATCACATTTGGAGAAAATAGTCAAAGACTCTTAAAGCTAAGTTGGATAAGGCATTACAACCTGAGGTTACTTTTTCTATTGATACTTATAAATATAATATGCCTTCTCATAATCGTTGTAGAAGGTATAGGTTTGTTGAAAAGGTGTCTAATAACAAAAGCATGTCTTGTCACAACTTATATTGTCATTATTGTTGCAAGAAGGGCCATACGATTGCAAAGTGCAATTTTAGGAGACTTTTTGTTCCTAAAAGTGCCTTTAAATGGTTGCCTAAATGCAACAAAGGTTTCATTAATCATCAAGGACCCAATGAAGATTGGGTACCTAGCACTGTTCATTGATCTTGCAGGATAGATGTCTTGGCTCTATGAAAGGAGTATGGGATCTCATTTGTGGAGGCTCAAGACATAATACAAGTGACATCTCTTTATTTCTTTAACTATGTGGCAAGGAAGAAGGATAATGTTACCAATGAGGTTAACTTTTAGTGTTCTTTTAGTTGGTAAAAGTGTGTTGATTACTATTAATGTTTTATCCGAGAAATGTCGAGATAGGTGTCTCTTTTTATAATATAAGTATATCTTCACAAGACATTCTCAATGAAACCGAAAAAGGAATTGACCAGCCTAAAGCGGTGAAATGTGAGAAATAAGAAAATAATGATTGTGAAAAGGAGAAGTTTGAAAGTCCAGTTGCAGTGGGTGATTCATCTTTGGCTTGGGGAATCTCCAATGATCATCAAATCAATAATTTTCTTGGATACATTATTAATTACACTTTCAAGTACTTTAACACAAATAAAAGTGGTAAGATTGTTGTTGTCTAAAGATTTTATGACACATTTTGCATTTATTCCAACTTTCGTTTGAAAGTTCCTTGTGGAGTGCATGTGCATCCTCCGTCATTTGTACACTGAGGTAATATCTTTTCAACTTTTCTTTGTTAGGAAGTTTTTTCTTTCACCTATTTATTTTTCAAAAGTATATGATTCGTTGTGTATGCTATATGTTATGAGTGCTCACTTCTGAAAATTTCAAGTGATAACCAATGCGTGTTTCATTTTAAATGATTGTAGTAACCTTATCTAAATATCTTCACATGTATGTTATACCATTTCTATCTTATGCTTGCTTCAAGGATTTCAAGCTTATGTCGATGATATCATTTTTGGATCCACTAACATGCAACTTGTCAAGGAGTTTTCTAAGCTTATATAGGGTGAGTTTGAGATGAGTCTCACGGGGGAGTTGAATTACTTCATTGGGCTTCAAGTCAAGCAACTCAATGAAGGGGAATTCGTGTGTCAAACCAAATATTGCAATGAATTACTAAAGCGATTTAGTATAAAAGATGCAAAGTCGATTGACACTCCAATTCCTACAAATGGAAACTTAGAAAGGAATGAAAATGGTAAGGCTGTTAATGTTAAGAAGTATAGAGGTATGATTGGTTCTCCTTTATATCTCACTACATCTAGGCCAGATATTATGTTTAGCGTGTGTATGTGTGCTCGTTATCAATCAGCTCATAAGGAATCTTATTTAAAATTCATAAAACTCATTCTTATGTATCTTCATGGTACTTATAAGTATGGGCTTTGGTATTCTAAGGGAAGCGATTGTAATTTGGTTGATTATACCGATTTCGATTTTTCCATTTGCAAATAGGATAGGAAGAGTACTATTGGAACTTGCTTATGCATTTCTTGTTTAGAATGACTATGGACTCTAATACCTTCAAGCCTCATTTTGAATAGACTTTGTAGTCTATATCATCTAGGCTATGGACTCTTGTCAAGCTTCACTTCATCTCTTATATGAAGCCTCTGATTATGATAAGAAATATTTAAGGATAATGCAATTTAAAAGGGATATTCTTAAAATGATGGATACACCATATCTTCAAAGATTGTACTTCATACTAAAGTAGTTTCTCACGTCCCATCATCACAAACTCTCTGTTGTAAGCGCCGCTCAATTGTTGCATATGAAATTACCTTCACACAAAAAATACTTTGAGGATAAATTCCTATTTTACCCTCAAACAAATATACTTCTCTTCTATATATCTAGAGGAAGAAAAATATGGAATGTGTGTGTGTGTGTGTGTGTTTGTGTGTTTGTGTGTGTATGTGTGTGTATGTGTGTGTGTGTGTGTGTGTATGTGTGTGTATGTGTGTGTGTGTATGTGTGTATGTGTATATATATGTGTGTGTGGGGGAGAGAGAGAGAGAGAGAGAGAGAGAGAGAGAGAGAGAGAGAGAGAGAGAGAGAGAGAGAGATAGAGATAGAGAGAGAGTCTTCGCCTATACTGATGCTATAACACCACAAATCAAAGAGAAAAACAACAAAGCACAAAAACAAGGAAAAATAATTTGTGCAGAAAAGAAAAGAGAAGAGAGAAACATTTAGATCTTTCATTGTATATCATTTTAAGTGTATTTGTGTGATTTTAAATTTGTGTATTATCTTATTTTTTAGAAGCACTCTTGTAAACACAATATTATATTCTTAACCCTGGGTTAAGGCCTTGAGTGACTAGTGTTAGTCTGAATACTCAAGATGTCTTAGATGGTTTGTCTTTGAGTTGATTTCCTTTAGCGACCAGGTTGGTCAGACTCTCAAGAAAACATTGACGGTTAGTATTTATGGTTGTAATTAGGTGGATTACTAGACAAGTCCTTTTCTAAGGCAAAATCACTGAGGTGGGTGGGCTGAAGGTAAGCTAGTTAACAGTGAACTAGGATAAAAATACTTGTGTTCATATCTTTATCATTAACATTGTTGTTTGATATATTGGGTGACAGAAAGTTTTAAATCCAGAAACTCAATTCACCCTCACCCCATTTTCTTGTGTTTATTACACGTTCACACCCAACAATGAACACGCTATAGTGGTTCAAAATAAGAAGATAAAGAAGAATAATGGATATGACTCAAGTCTTCCTATTAGAATTCCCTCTCGTATGACTGGTGTTTTGATTAACGAAAATCATGATAGGGTGGTTAGTAAAGCTGGAATTGATGTATTGAAATCTAACTACAAGATGTATGAATCAGATAATTCTCTCCACACTATTCCTCTTGTTGTTAAGGCTTATCTAACTGCTTGTGAAAATATGAATGTTCCACTCAGGTCTGGGCATATGAGAAATCACCATGACATTCTGATGTCTTCTGGTGAAGATTCCCAAGAAACACATTCGAGAAGTCAAGATGGTGACAAAGATTGTCCAACTTCATGTCTGACATGTTGACAAAGTATCAAGTTCATAAGGAGAGTGATGATCATTTCCATGAAGATGTTGAGGTTGTTACAGCTGCATCTAATAGTGGCGGTATTGATAACCATGATCATGCATTAGAAGATGTGCAGACACTGATTGAAGGGGTGATAAGTAAGAATGAAAGCATTCTTTTGGTTTGTGCTACTAATTACAAGGAGTATATGATTGCCCATCTTGGAGCAAGTTATTGCTATCGAATTAAGAAACTCTATGTTATTCGACAATGAATATGGAAGTGTCTATGATCCTTTTACCTATTTTGGAGCCATCAGGTTGATTATAAGACTATCATGCATTATGAAGGTCCAATTTTATCAAATAAATATGAAAATTGCCTTCTTTAATAAGGACATGAATGTGGATGTTAGTTTGTATGCTCCTACTGATATCAACAATATGGAAGGTGTCAACATGAGAGATTGTGAGAATTTGTTGATAAACATTATATTGGGAAGGATGGCAATGGAGTATGTTCAACAAATGTTGATTGAGTTTGAATTAAGCACGATAGAATATGTTAGCTATCTTCCTAAATTTCAAGTAAATCAAATTAAGGACTATATAAGCGATTCCCAAGGTTTTCATACTGGAAGAAGTTTCACTTAACTCTTGTGGAGTTACCAAATACGCAAAATGTCATAAAAGATGATAAGGATGGTGTTTTCCAAGATGTGCCTGACATCTTGAGTAACATAGTGGTTACTGAGTTCCCAACATACAAAAAAGGTTATTCTTGGTAACTGAGAATAAACTAGAATGCTAAAATCGGAGTCAGTTGCTAAAGCAAATGCCTCGGTCATTGTGTTTAACATACAAAAAAAGTTGGATGGAAAGAGTTTCTTACAAATAACGAGGAAAGAATGTTGAAGGGTATATGTTGTATAACAAAAAAATATGCCTTGAAAGGAAGTTGTCAAAAGAAGTTTTGAAATTTAAAGAAGTGGTACAACTGTTGGAGGAAATCTGTATGACAGACAAGGAGAACCTCATGATAAGTTACTCTAGTGATAGTTTAGATGATAGGAAGATTACATATGATGGATGCTTCCCTTTTATCAATAACATAATATCTTGTCTCAGAAAGGAGAAAATCAGTGTAAGCTTATATGCTAATGAAGATGAACACACTCCTTCAGGGAGTAGTGGTAAGCAATTGCTATGGATGAAGCAAATGTTAAAGAAGTATAATGTGGGACAAAATGTCATGACATTTAGTTGAGACATTTTCTCCAAAGATTTGGATGCAAATAAATTTGAAGAACTATGGTGTTCCCTTGGTGTTTGCATCTATAAGAGACTATATCTAGAGTTGTTAAAATGGGCTAAAGCCCACGGTCCAGACCACTGATCCCGAAAAAAGTTAGGGCTTGGGCCTTATTTTTTAGCCCATTTTTTTCGAGCCTTTTTTAGCCCGATCTGACAAAACCCTAAGAAATATGGGCCAGCCCGTATTGGTTATAGGTAGCCTGCATCCCAAAAATAACTTTAAAAGTATAATATAATTAGCCCATAATAAAAATCCAATAAAGAAAAAAAACCAATTGGGCCAAACTCCCTCTAATCTTAAGCCCACACACACTAACCCAATTCCAACTCTAAGAGAGAGAGAGAAAGAGAGAGAGAGAGAGAGAGAGAGAGAGAGAGAGACTGTATCGGAAAGCAATCCTCTTAGTCTCAATTGAGCTAACTGTTGTTTCTCACTTTCTCTTCTGCTGGATACAGTTCGAGAAAAATACATAGTTACGTTGCGCTTGCTCAACTTCGACCTTCGATTCTACTGCGTCTCTCTCTCTCTCTCTCTCTCTCTATATATATATATATATATATATATATATATATATATATATATATATTTCTTTCGTGAGTTACAATTACGACCTTATCTCTCGGCTATGACCTCAGCTCATTTGTGACCTTAACTCCCTCCCTCTCTCTTTCTCTCACGCGTTTGTGACCTCAACTTCGATTCTTCTTTTCCGGTAAGTGTTCTCGTGACTTTGTGATTGTTATTGTGATTGTTGTAATTGTTACTGTGAATCAACTTTGATTTGTGTTTATTGATGGCTTTGTTGATTGCTGTCGTGAATCAACTTTGCTTTATGATTGGTGTTGTGAATCAGTTACGATTACTGTTGTGATTGTTATTTCCATTATAATTTGTGTTGATTTAGAGTTGCTGGAAGTTGAATCGGATGCTTGCTATTGTTATATAGGAATTATAAATTGCTAGTTGTTATTGTGTTGCTATTGCTAAATTTAAACATTACTTCTTGTGTTTCTATTGGCGAATTTGAACATTGCTAGTTGTTATTACTATTGTTATTGGTAAAGTCATGCATATCATTGCTTATCTACACTCTAAACATTTTTTTTAAACTCTAGCCTATTATTTATGTGTTTAGTTTATATTTCTTTTTACCCTAAAACTAAATTAAAAAAAAATCAATTTTTTAATTAGGGGGGGGGGGGATTTTACTAAGTTCCAAATTACATTCATATATATTCATGCATCATTTAGCATTTAGTTTATGTATCTGATTATTCTTCACGTTTTTAGATAATATTGTGTTTATTTTCCCTTTAATGATATTTTCTATTTGATAAGTTTAAGGATTTATTGTTGTTCGGTTGCTGTAAAATAGGAAGTAAGCAAGTTTTGATATCATTATCAAACAAGAAGGAACTTGCATTGGTTGGAAATGGACTCCAGGAATTAGGGTAGTTATTATAAATAATGAATTTTTTGTTTATTTTTAAAATTTTAGAATATTATTATTTTGAAACGTCCTTATTTTTTCATTAGAATGGTTATCATGTATTTAAATATTAGGTTCATTATTGTTTTATGTGGAGGACCAATTTCTGCACTGGAGAGTGATGGAGTAGTTGTTACTAAAGTTGAGCAACTTACTCGTTTCCCTGAAATAATTAGTGTACTTTAACTTGATTACTTTTCTTGTTTTGTAGATTTTGATAATGAAAATAATGTTAATCAAGATGATGAAAGTGAAGCATCCAACATATTTGAACATGTGAATGTCGTTGAAGAAAACTCAATTGACATTGTGAGTCAAGTTAAAACTATTTGATTTTGTGTTAAGTTTGATAACTTAAAACATAACCCATATTCAATTTGGGATTTTTGGGCCCGCCCTTGAAAAGCCTGAGGCCCGTTTAGGTCCGGGTAGCCCGTTTTGACAACTCTAAATAGCACTCAATGCCAGAGAGTTATTGATGATAGTCTGTCATTTCATATATATAGTCAAAGAATCAGAGCGAAACAAGTGAAAGTTGAGCAAATTTGAGGAATAATGACCAAAGAATGATTAAAAATAGCTAAGTGTGCAAATTGTGGACTTAATGAAAATTTGAGTGAAAAATGAAGAAAAATGAGTGAAGCTTCAGAAATAATCATATCCACCATCATGCAGCCTCACGCACGCGATAGGGCATTAAAAGTTGCATCGCATGCGCGATCCCTAATATCGTGCGCGCGATGGTCACTTTTCTGGTCCTTTTTCTGACGTGTTTTGTCCATTTTGACGTCTTTAAAAGAGGTTTTTTTGCACTTTCACAAAGGTTGCGATTTTGGGAGATTAAAGCACGAATTATAGAGCACAAGTGGTGATTTTTGGAGCATTTGAAGCCATTGGAGGCCATCTCTTCAAGGTACTTCTTATGTTATCATTGTTTATCAATTGTGGTGTTTTTAATTACACTATGAGTAGCTAAGTTCTTCTAGGTTAAGTTGTGTTATGATGAACCTGTTGTTGGATGCTTCAACAGGAGGTATTATCCTCCAAGTGACTGAACCACAAGTAAAAGACCTCATTGAGAAGATGTGTATGAATGAGTATCGTTCTAAAAGTGAAAGGTCGGTTGAGCTTGAAACTAGTGGCATGCCTAAAGGTGTGTTACCTCTTGATACTCATATTGCTCTTAGAGTTCATATTGAATTGTTGAATAAAAAGCTAGCTGAAAGCAGATTAAGAAAAGCTCATGTGAGCCAGGTACAAGAAATTAGGTGTGATTTATGTGGAGGTGAACATGTTAATGGAAGGTGTTCATTGGAAGGGACAAGTGAGGTGGTTCAATTTGCAAATTTTCAAAAGAACAACCCATATTCCAACACATACAATTTGGGTTGGAAAGATCACCCAAAAACCTGTTGGAGCAGTAATTAGAATTCCAATGCCACCCAAGGGATTCCACAAAGCCAACAAGTTCAATTCCAGAGGAAGCCATCACAGTTGGAAGAGACTTTGCAGAATTTCATTATAGTTACTTAAAGTAGCTTTAAGCAGGTAACTAGGAACCATGTAATTTTAGCTAGAAACCATGATGCGTTAATCAAGAATTTGGAGACTTAGATTGGTCGATTCTCTAGACAAATAAAAGTTTTGCTTAGATAAAGTGGAGGATTCACCGGTAACACCGTTAATAATCCCAAGAATGAAATATGAAAGGTTGTGGAAACAGATTTTTGGGTGGTTACTAGGAATGAGGAAGTTGAAAAAGTTAAAGAGGATAAAATTGAATAAAAGGAAGGTGAAATTGAAAAGGAGGAGAGTGGAAATAAAGGCGATGAAGAAGAAATGGGAGTCACCCTTGATCACTTCATTGGTAAAAATTCTCCTTGGAAGAGGACAAAGGATCAAATTTTGAATGAACTAAATCCACCTTTACCAGATTACATAAAACTACCATATCCCGTTATTAAGAAGAAACTCATACAGGAAGATGAGGCTGGAATGTTTGAAAATTTTAAAGATATGTTGAAACAACTTCGTGTAAGTATCTCTTTTCATGAAATTTTAGAGTTAATTCCAAAGTTTGCTAAGTTTATGCAGGTATTTCTAAAAGGTGGAAATCAAAAGTTAACTCAATAACGTGTAAACATGACAGAGAAAGAGGAGACGATTGAACCGTCGGAAGTTCCACCAAAGATGGAGGATCCAGGAGAGTTCAACATCACTTGCAACTTTGGAGGGATGAAATTCCCACATGCCTTATATGACTTAGGATCAAGCATCAATATCACGCCGCTGAGAAAATTTAAGGAATTGGATATATGAGAGATTACACCGAGCAACATGACACTTATTTTGGCTGATTCATCGGTGTCATACGGTGAACTGACTTTATGTGTTTTGCTTTGGAAAGCAAATGTCGCGGATAGCAAGAGTCACCACCGACTTTTCTTTTATCCAATAAGGAAAGGTGGAAAAGAACAGGAAAGACCTTAATTAGATTTTGGGTTCGGGAGGTACATTATACAAAGGGAAGGTGTTAGCACCCTTTGTATCCATGGTTATCCATGGGCTCTTAATTGCTTGATCACTTATGTTTGTCTGGAAAAAGTGGTTGTGAATTGTTTAGAAAATGTTTTGAAAAGAGAATTTAACTTTGTAATGATTCTTGTATGAATGTATACAAAGTGGTTATCTCGTTTAGTTTTGAAAGTTGTTTAGAAAAATATAACTCGGTAATGATTCTAGTATGAATGTATACCAAGTGGTGATTTTCTAAAAGATGTTTTGAAAGGTGTGGGGTGTGAAAAATATTTTAGGTTGTGAGTCAGCAATTAAGAGTTATACCTATCCAAGGTCTTTATGGGCATTTCCTATCCTTAGGAGGGTAAAACTATCCTTACTATTGAGAAGTAAGTAGTTTTATCCTTTGGATGTAAAAGGGTCATCGTAGGGTCATCGATTGGTCATTGAAGGCAACATTTGTAGGGATACCTTAGCATTCGAAGGGACGATCATCATTTAACTGTAGGCTACACCGAAGGGTCATCGAGGGACAAAATCATATATTCGAAGGCAACATCCGAGGGACTATGATTTATTTTATAGGGACATGATGATTTAACCGAAGGGTCTTTGCTAAGTGTATCCCCACATTCGCGGGACATGACCATAGTACCGTAATGTCGTAAGGCAACAAAGAGAGGTCCAAGACCATATATTCAAAGGCAATATTTTACAATCAATTAGGTAGTTGTAATCAATTAGGTAATTAGGTCCATATTAATTAAGTAATTAGGATGAATCTCCACATTAAAATCAATTAAGTAAATAGGATGAATCTCCACATTAAAATCAATTAAGTAAATAGGATGAATCTCCACAAGGGTATCCCACAAGTAAAGTGGGATACCTAGCAAGCTACCCTCTTCGGGAGTATGTGAGTCCTTACAATATTCAGCAAATAGGTCAGAATACCAAATGGGGGTGCAATCGAGGATTACACCGCAAAAGAAACACAGCAGTAGGAATGTCAGGCAAAATAACGCATGATTGAAATAGAACAGATCAGATAAGCATAGAACAGAATAGCCAAAATATTAGCGACTGTCACGTTCGCCTCTGCCTCGCCTAGCGAAGGCTTAGCGAATACTCGCTACATGCTCGCTTAGCGATGTGCTAGCGAGTGGCTGCGGGTTTTGAATTTCAGAACAGTACGATCTCAGCATGTTGCACGCCCTATGGCATTCAATTACAAAATATAACATGGTCAAACATTCAGGATATTCAGGCACATTTAAACTCACATGCAAACTCTAATTACATATCCAGAAATTCAATCATGATGCATTATGTATTGAGGGATTACAGATTGGAAGCATAAAACAGTAGTGATGCGCAAACCTGTTTGCAATTGAATTGCGACGTTGAATTGGCAGATCACCTTTGGTATCGGACTGAGTTGGGCGGAGGCAACCTTTGTGCAGATGAGTTGCCTTCAGAGTTTCCTTTAGGGTTGCTCTGAATTCTCTCGGTTAGCCTTCAAGGTTTGATTGCTAGGGTTCCCGTTCGTCTCCTTCTGTTGTCCTCTTTCTGACTGAAATGCTGGTATTTATAACGGTTTGTTGTGACCTAATGGGCTCAGAATGAAGCCCAGAATTTTCTGGTATTCGCAAGCTTTGCTAGGCGAGTATTGTAGCGAAAGGTTCGCTAGGCGAAGGAGTTGCTCGCCTAGCGAGCATGCCAGTTTGGACCATTTTCTGGATTGGGCCATCTGTGAGCTGGGTCTTGGTTCCTTTACGGTCAATGTCTTGAAAAATAAGTTGGAGTGCCTTGAAAAATGCCTTGTAATATTAACGGGTAAATTTTGGGGTATGACAACTGCCCCTGTTCAATATTCTTAAACTGAGAGAGTTAGAATGCTATGTATGCCATTCGTGGTCTGGAGGTGGAAGATTATTGAACACTTAGAATGCCCCAAAAATTTGCACTTGTTAGTTAAAAGTTAGTCTTGATGGAGATGGGCTTAAAGATGCCCTCCAGGAAGTTTGATGATGAGAGCTTCGGAGTGCGTCGTACATTAGACGATATCTGAAGACATGGGTGTCATACCGGGTCATACGCTAGACCGTATAGTGAGTCCTCCATTATGCTGTCGACTTCGCTGGGGAGTCAGAGTGTGTTATACGCTGCTGGGGATAAGGGATCAGAATGGATCATACGCTAGACCGTATCTGAATAGCAGAGTGAGTTGTTCATTAGGCGGATGACTTCGCTGGGGAGGAAAGATCAGAATGGATCATACGCTAGATCGTATCTAAGTTGCGGAATGAGCCGTTCGTTAGGCTGTATCTGACGAAGGTAGAATTAGAATGGATCGTACGCTAGATCGTATCTGAGTTGAAGATCCAAATGGGTCGTACGTTAGACCGTATTGGAGTTGCAGAATGAGTCGTACGTTAGGCTGTATCTGAAGAAGAAAGTAGTCATACGCTAGACTACACCCCGGGATGTACCGTACGCTGGGCAGCATCTGAGGATTTGAATGTCCAACTGGGTCGTACATTAGACCGTATTGGAGTAGTTGAAGGTCAGAATGGATCGTTAGTTAGGTCGTATCTGAGTTGAAGGAGTCACGTGTTGAGCTGAATCAGAATGAACCGTACGCCAGGCTATATCTTATAGTATTTGTATATGTTGTATTTGCAATGAATATCTGGGGTGGGCTTAAAGATGCCACCATTGGGCGGATATCAGAGTGCTTGCCAGAGTGGATTGTATCTGAGAGATGTAGTTGAATCTTGAATGTAATTGATAAAGATGTCCGTCTGAATGGACCTTTTTTTTTACTGTATCAGGAGGATAATTGACTTGAAAAATAAAGTTAGCTTCATGCTATGTCGTGATGCATGAGATGTTTTATGCTTATGAAAATGAATGCGAACAATGTATGCATGCGTATGTTGTGAAATGATGTAATGAATGAATTATGCGTCTGAAAAGTTTTTCCTGGCGACTCCCTGGGGAAAATAAATCCCCATCTTCTGGTTGGAGATGCTTGTATTGATGACCCGTTCTTGGCTGGGGATACTTGATTTCTGTCTGGTGGTAGAGATATTCAACAGAGTCTGGCTGGGGGATGGAGGAGATGATCCGTCTGTCTAGCGATGCCAACCTCTTCTGGGAAATAGCTGTTTTTTTGTTGCGGAATGGAATTAGCAACCGGATTCATTGGAACGCATGGTTAGACCTTCTCCTCGATCCTGAAGTCTTTTGTAATTGCTATTTCCGTTTTATGCATGTATTTTTGACAAACATCGATCATATTCAAATGCACATATTAATTCAAATTAAATCAATGGACGTTTACGCAAACAAAACAGAAAAAACAAAAGCATCTTTTTGGAAATAAAATTGTATTGAGTTTGAAAGAGGGCCTATAAACAGGCAATTTGTGTACAAAGAGACAGAAATCCTAGTAAGAGGAAATTGTCGAGAACATAAAGAAAAAGCTATGAAGGAAAAGTCCTATCGATTTTAATTCTGCTACTGTCATTATGTCTTCAAGCATCTCATCTCCTGCTGTCGGATAGAAGTGATTGGCTTGTTCAGTCCCTTTGACTTGGGTGAAGTTGACTGAGAACGGGACATAGTCATACAGTTTTAATCCCTAATTTTTGCCTGGACCACTTTTTCAGGTTTTCAGTCCACCAGGATACCCTTTTTTGCCCAAGCCGCCTTTTCAGGTTTTCGACTCGCCGGGTATACATTTTTATATGTTTATCCCTAATTTTTGCCCGAACCTTTTTGGTTCGCCGGGATGCCCTTACTTTTGCCTAGGTACGTCGACCTAGCGGGTCTCTTTTACGCATAGTATTTTTTGACTATGTCTGCGTTCACGGGATGTGGGAAGTCTTCGCCATCCATCGTAGCAAGTATCATGGCTCCACCAGAGAATACATTCTTAACTACAAATGGCCCTTCGTATGTGGGAGTCCATTTGCCTCTGGGGTCACCTTGTGGTAGAATGATACGCTTGATCACCAAGTCGCCGACTTGATACACCTGTCTTTTGACCTTTTTGTTAAACGCCTGGGTCATGCGCTTCTGATATATCTGCCCATGACAAACAGCCGCAAGTCTCTTTTCATCAATCAAATTTATCTGATCGAGTCGAGTCTGAATCCATTCATCCTCGTCTAAACCTGTCTCTTTCATGATTCTTAGAGAGGGAATCTGAACTTCCACCGGTAAGACGGCTTCCATTCCGTAGACTAAAGAGAAAGGAGTTGCCCCTGTCGAAGTGCGTACTGAAGTGCGATAACCATGAAGAGCAAATGGTAACATTTCATGCCAGTCTTTGTACGTTACTGTCATCTTTTGTATGATCTTCTTGATATTCTTATTAGCAGCCTCCACGGCGCCATTCATCTTTGGCCGGTACGGAGAAGAGTTATGGTGTTTTATCTTAAACTGCGTGCAGAGTTCAGTAATCATCTCGTTGTTCAAATTAGTGCCATTATCAGTGATAACTCTTTCAGGGACGCCATATCGACAAATAAGATTATTCTTGATGAACCGTGCCACCACATTCTTAGTGACAGAAGCAAATGAGGCTGCCTCTACCCACTTTGTAAAGTAATCAATAGCCACGAGGATGAAACGATGCCCGTTGGAAGCAGTAGGTTTAATCTCTCCAATCATATCAATGCCCCACATTGCAAAAGGCCAAGGGGATGTCAACACATTTAATGGGGCAGGAGGCACATGTACTTTGTCCGCATAGATCTGGCACTTGTGACAAGTTCTGGAGTGATGGTGGCAATCAGCTTCCATGGTAGACCAATAATACCCTGATCTCAGAATCTTCTTGGCCATTGTATGTCCACTAGAGTGAGCCCCAAAAATACCGTCATGCATGTCTTCCATAATCTTTTCTGCTTCCTTTTTATCCACACAACGAAGCAAAGTCGAATCATGATTACGTTTGTATAATATTCCATTACTCAAAAAGAATCTAGCGGAGAACTTCCTCAGGAATTTTCTGTCATTGATGGACGCCCCTTCAGGGTATTCCTGAGCTTCTAAATATCTTTTTACTTCATGGAACCAAGGTTTCTCTGCACTGGAGAGTGATGGAGTAGTTGTTACTAAAGTTGAGCAACTTACTCATTTCCCTGAAATAATTAGTGTACTTTAACTTGATTACTTTTCTTGTTTTGTAGATTTTGATAATGAAAATAATGTTAATCAAGATGATGAAAGTGAAGCATCCAACATATTTGAACATGTGAATGTCGTTGAAGAAAACTCAATTGACATTGTGAGTCAAGTTAAAACTATTTGATTTTGTGTTAAGTTTGATAACTTAAAACATAACCCATATTCAATTTGGGATTTTTGGGCCCGCCCTTGAAAAGCCTGAGGCCCGTTTAGGTCCGGGTAGCCCGTTTTGACAACTCTAAATAGCACTCAATGCCAGAGAGTTATTGATGATAGTCTGTCATTTCATATATATAGTCAAAGAATCAGAGCGAAACAAGTGAAAGTCGAGCAAATTTGAGGAATAATGACCAAAGAATGATTAAAAATAGCTAAGTGTGCAAATTGTGGACTTAATGAAAATTTGAGTGAAAAATGAAGAAAAATGAGTGAAGCTTCAGAAATAATCATATCCACCATCATGCAGCCTCACGCACGCGATAGGGCATTAAAAGTTGCATCGCATGCGCGATCCCTAATATCGTGCGCGCGATGGTCACTTTTCTGGTCCTTTTTCTGACGTGTTTTGTCCATTTTGACGTCTTTAAAAGAGGTTTTTTTGCACTTTCACAAAGGTTGCGATTTTGGGAGATTAAAGCACGAATTATAGAGCACAAGTGGTGATTTTTGGAGCATTTGAAGCCATTGGAGGCCATCTCTTCAAGGTACTTCTTATGTTATCATTGTTTATCAATTGTGGTGTTTTTAATTACACTATGAGTAGCTAAGTTCTTCTAGGTTAAGTTGTGTTATGATGAACCTGTTGTTGGATGCTTCAACAGGAGGTATTATCCTCCAAGTGACTGAACCACAAGTAAAAGACCTCATTGAGAAGATGTGTATGAATGAGTATCGTTCTAAAAGTGAAAGGTCGGTTGAGCTTGAAACTAGTGGCATGCCTAAAGGTGTGTTACCTCTTGATACTCATATTGCTCTTAGAGTTCATATTGAATTGTTGAATAAAAAGCTAGCTGAAAGCAGATTAAGAAAAGCTCATGTGAGCCGGGTACAAGAAATTAGGTGTGATTTATGTGGAGGTGAACATGTTAATGGAAGGTGTTCATTGGAAGGGACAAGTGAGGTGGTTCAATTTGCAAATTTTCAAAAGAACAACCCATATTCCAACACATACAATTTGGGTTGGAAAGATCACCCAAAAACCTGTTGGAGCAGTAATTAGAATTCCAATGCCACCCAAGGGATTCCACAAAGCCAACAAGTTCAATTCCAGAGGAAGCCATCACAGTTGGAAGAGACTTTGCAGAATTTCATTATAGTTACTTAAAGTAGCTTTAAGCAGGTAACTAGGAACCATGTAATTTTAGCTAGAAACCATGATGCGTTAATCAAGAATTTGGAGACTTAGATTGGTCGATTCTCTAGACAAATAAAAGTTTTGCCTAGATAAAGTGGAGGATTCACCGGTAACACCGTTAATAATCCCAAGAATGAAATATGAAAGGTTGTGGAAACAGATTTTTGGGTGGTTACTAGGAATGAGGAAGTTGAAAAAGTTAAAGAGGATAAAATTGAATAAAAGGAAGGTGAAATTGAAAAGGAGGAGAGTGGAAATAAAGGCGATGAAGAAGAAATGGGAGTCACCCTTGATCACTTCATTGGTAAAAATTCTCCTTGGAAGAGGACAAAGGATCAAATTTTGAATGAACTAAATCCACCTTTACCAGATTACATAAAACTACCATATCCCGTTATTAAGAAGAAACTCATACAGGAAGATGAGGCTGGAATGTTTGAAAATTTTAAAGATATGTTGAAACAACTTCGTGTAAGTATCTCTTTTCATGAAATTTTAGAGTTAATTCCAAAGTTTGCTAAGTTTATGCAGGTATTTCTAAAAGGTGGAAATCAAAAGTTAACTCAATAACGTGTAAACATGACAGAGAAAGAGGAGACGATTGAACCGTCGGAAGTTCCACCAAAGATGGAGGATCCAGGAGAGTTCAACATCACTTGCAACTTTGGAGGGATGAAATTCCCACATGCCTTATATGACTTAGGATCAAGCATCAATATCACGCCGCTGAGAAAATTTAAGGAATTGGATATATGAGAGATTACACCGAGCAACATGACACTTATTTTGGCTGATTCATCGGTGTCATACGGTGAACTGACTTTATGTGTTTTGCTTTGGAAAGCAAATGTCGCGGATAGCAAGAGTCACCACCGACTTTTCTTTTATCCAATAAGGAAAGGTGGAAAAGAACAGGAAAGACCTTAATTAGATTTTGGGTTCGGGAGGTACATTATACAAAGGGAAGGTGTTAGCACCCTTTGTATCCATGGTTATCCATGGGCTCTTAATTGCTTGATCACTTATGTTTGTCTGGAAAAAGTGGTTGTGAATTGTTTAGAAAATGTTTTGAAAAGAGAATTTAACTTTGTAATGATTCTTGTATGAATGTATACAAAGTGGTTATCTCGTTTAGTTTTGAAAGTTGTTTAGAAAAATATAACTCGGTAATGATTCTAGTATGAATGTATACCAAGTGGTGATTTTCTAAAAGATGTTTTGAAAGGTGTGGGGTGTGAAAAATATTTTAGGTTGTGAGTCAGCAATTAAGAGTTATACCTATCCAAGGTCTTTATGGGCATTTCCTATCCTTAGGAGGGTAAAACTATCCTTACTATTAAGAAGTAAGTAGTTTTATCCTTTGGATGTAAAAGGGTCATCGTAGGGTCATCGATTGGTCATTGAAGGCAACATTTGTAGGGATACCTTAGCATTCGAAGGGACGATCATCATTTAACTGTAGGCTACACCGAAGGGTCATCGAGGGACAAAATCATATATTCGAAGGCAACATCCGAGGGACTATGATTTATTTTATAAGGACATGATGATTTAACCGAAGGGTCTTTGCTAAGTGTATCCCCACATTCGCGGGACATGACCATAGTACCGTAATGTCGTAAGGCAACAAAGAGAGGTCCAAGACCATATATTCAAAGGCAATATTTTACAATCAATTAGGTAGTTGTAATCAATTAGGTAATTAGGTCCATATTAATTAAGTAATTAGGATGAATCTCCACATTAAAATCAATTAAGTAAATAGGATGAATCTCCACATTAAAATCAATTAAGTAAATAGGATGAATCTCCACAAGGGTATCCCACAAGTAAAGTGGGATACCTAGCAAGCTACCCTCTTCGGGAGTATGTGAGTCCTTACAATATTCAGCAAATAGGTCAGAATACCAAATGGGGGTGCAATCGAGGATTACACCGCAAAAGAAACACAGCAGTAGGAATGTCAGGCAAAATAACGCATGATTGAAATAGAACAGATCAGATAAGCATAGAACAGAACAGCCAAAATATTAGCGACTGTCACGTTCGCCTCTGCCTCGCCTAGCGAAGGCTTAGCGAATACTCGCTACATGCTCGCTTAGCGATGTGCTAGCGAGTGGCTGCGGGTTTTGAATTTCAGAACAGTACGATCTCAGCATGTTGCACGCCCTATGGCATTCAATTACAAAAAATAACATGGTCAAACATTCAGGATATTCAGGCACATTTAAACTCACATGCAAACTCTAATTACATATCCAGAAATTCAATCATGATGCATTATGTATTGAGGGATTACAGATTGGAAGCATAAAACAGTAGTGATGCGCAAACCTGTTTGCAATTGAATTGCGACGTTGAATTGGCAGATCACCTTTGGTATCGGACTGAGTTGGGCGGAGGCAACCTTTGTGCAGATGAGTTGCCTTCAGGGTTTCCTTTAGGGTTGCTCTGAATTCTCTCGGTTAGCCTTCAAGGTTTGATTGCTAGGGTTCCCGTTCGTCTCCTTCTGTTGTCCTCTTTCTGACTGAAATGCTGGTATTTATAACGGTTTGTTGTGACCTAATGGGCTCAGAATGAAGCCCAGAATTTTCTGGTATTCGCAAGCTTCGCTAGGCGAGTATTGTAGCGAAAGGTTCGCTAGGCGAAGGAGTTTCTCGCCTAGCGAGCATGCCAGTTTGGGCCATTTTCTGGATTGGGCCATCTGTGAGCTGGGTCTTGGTTCCTTTACGGTCAATGTCTTGAAAAATAAGTTGGAGTGCCTTGAAAAATGCCTTGTAATATTAACGGGTAAATTTTGGGGTATGACAGCTGCCCCTGTTCAATATTCTTAAACCGAGAGAGTTAGAATGCTATGTATGCCATTCGTGGTCTGGAGGTGGAAGATTATTGAACACTTAGAATGCCCCAAAAATTTGCACTTGTTAGTTAAAAGTTAGTCTTGATGGAGATGGGCTTAAAGATGCCCTCCAGGAAGTTTGATGATGAGAGCTTCAGAGTGCGTCGTACATTAGACGATATCTGAAGACATGGGTGTCATACCGGGTCATACGCTAGACCGTATAGTGAGTCCTCCATTATGCTGTCGACTTCGCTGGGGAGTCAGAGTGTGTTATACGCTGCTGGGGATAAGGGATCAGAATGGATCATACGCTAGACCGTATCTGAATAGCAGAGTGAGTTGTTCATTAGGCGGATGACTTCGCTGGGGAGGAAAGATCAGAATGGATCGTACGCTAGATCGTATCTAAGTTGCGGAATGAGCCGTTCGTTAGGCTGTATCTGACGAAGGTAGAATCAGAATGGATCGTACGCTAGATTGTATCTGAGTTGAAGATCCAAATGGGTCGTACGTTAGACCGTATTGGAGTTGCAGAATGAGTCGTACGTTAGGCTGTATCTGAAGAAGAAAGTAGTCATACGCTAGACTACACCCCGGGATGTACCGTACGCTGGGCAGCATCTGAGGATTTGAAGGTCCAACTGGGTCGTACATTAGACCGTATTGGAGTAGTTGAAGGTCAGAATGGATCGTATGTTAGGTCGTATCTGAGTTGAAGGAGTCACGTGTTGAGCTGAATCAGAATGAACCGTACGCCAGGCTATATCTTATAGTATTTGTATATGTTGTATTTGCAATGAATATCTGGGGTGGGCTTAAAGATGCCACCATTGGGCGGATATCAGAGTGCTTGCCAGAGTGGATTGTATCTGAGAGATGTAGTTGAATCTTGAATGTAATTGATAAAGATGTCCGTCTGAATGGACCTTTTTTTTTACTGTATCAGGAGGATAATTGAACTGAAAAATAAAGTTAGCTTCATGCTATGTCGTGATGCATGAGATGTTTTATGCTTATGAAAATGAATGCGAACAATGTATGCATGCGTATGTTGTGAAATGATGTAATGAATGAATTATGCGTCTGAAAAGTTTTTCCTGGCGACTCCCTGGGGAAAATAAATCCCCATCTTCTGGTTGGAGATGCTTGTATTGATGACCCGTTCTTGGCTGGGGATACTTGATTTCTGTCTGGTGGTAGAGATATTCAACAGAGTCTGGCTGGGGGATGGAGGAGATGATCCGTCTGTCTAGCGATGCCAACCTCTTCTGGGAAATAGTTGTTTTTTGTTGCGGAATGGAATTAGCAACCGGATTCATTGGAACACATGGTTAGACCTTCTCCTCGATCCTGAAGTCTTTTGTAATTGCTATTTCCGTTTTATGCATGTATTTTTGACAAACATCGATCATATTCAAATGCACATATTAATTCAAATTAAATCAATGGACGTTTACGCAAACAAAACAGAAAAAACAAAAGCATCTTTTTGGAAATAAAATTGTATTGAGTTTGAAAGAGGGCCTATAAACAGGCAATTTGTGTACAAAGAGACAGAAATCCTAGTAAGAGGAAATTGTCGAGAACATAAAGAAAAAGCTATGAAGGAAAAGTCCTATCGATTTTAATTCTGCTACTGTCATTATGTCTTCAAGCATCTCATCTCCTGCTGTCGGATAGAAGTGATTGGCTTGTTCAGTCCCTTTGACTTGGGTGAAGTTGACTGAGAACGGGGCATAGTCATACACTTTTAATCCCTAATTTTTGCCTGGACCACTTTTTCAGGTTTTCAGTCCACCAGGATACCTTTTTTTGCCCAAGCCGCCTTTTCAGGTTTTCGACTCGCCGGGTATACATTTTTATATGTTTATCCCTAATTTTTGCCCGAACCTTTTTGGTTCGCCGGGATGCCCTTACTTTTGCCTAGGTACGTCGACCTAGCGGGTCTCTTTTACGCATAGTATTTTTTGACTATGTCTGCGTTCACGGGATGTGGGAAGTCTTCGCCATCCATCGTAGCAAGTATCATGGCTCCACCAGAGAATACATTCTTAACTACAAATGGCCCTTCGTATGTGGGAGTCCATTTGCCTCTGGGGTCACCTTGTGGTAGAATGATACGCTTGATCACCAAGTCGCCGACTTGATACACCTGTCTTTTGACCTTTTTGTTAAACGCCTGGGTCATGCGCTTCTGATATATCTGCCCATGACAAACAGCCGCAAGTCTCTTTTCATCAATCAAATTTATCTGATCGAGTCGAGTCTGAATCCATTCATCCTCGTCTAAACCTGTCTCTTTCATGATTCTTAGAGAGGGAATCTGAACTTCCACCGGTAAGACGGCTTCCATTCCGTAGACTAAAGAGAAAGGAGTTGCCCCTGTCGAAGTGCGTACTGAAGTGCGATAACCATGAAGAGCAAATGGTAACATTTCATGCCAGTCTTTGTACGTTACTGTCATCTTTTGTATGATCTTCTTGATATTCTTATTAGCAGCCTCCACGGCGCCGTTCATCTTTGGCCGGTACGGAGAAGAGTTATGGTGTTTTATCTTAAACTGCGTGCAGAGTTCAGTAATCATCTCGTTGTTCAAATTAGTGCCATTATCAGTGATAACTCTTTCAGGGACGCCATATCGACAAATAAGATTATTCTTGATGAACCGTGCCACCACATTCCTGTGACAGAAGCAAATGAGGCTGCCTCTACCCACTTTGTAAAGTAATCAATAGCCACGAGGATGAAACGATGCCCGTTGGAAGTAGTAGGTTTAATCTCTCCAATCATATCAATGCCCCACATTGCAAAAGGCCAAGGGGATGTTAACACATTTAATGGGGCAGGAGGCACATGTACTTTGTCCGCATAGATCTGGCACTTGTGACAAGTTCTGGAGTGATGATGGCAATCAGCTTCCATGGTAGACCAATAATACCCTGATCTCAGAATCTTCTTGGCCATTGTATATCCACTAGAGTGAGTCCCAAAAATACCGTCATGCATGTCTTCCATAATCTTTTCTGCTTCCTTTTTATCCACACAACGAAGCAAAGTCGAATCATGATTACGTTTGTATAATATTCCATTACTCAAAAAGAATCTAGCAGAGAACTTCCTCAGGAATTTTCTGTCATTGATGGACGCCCCTTCAGGGTATTCCTGAGCTTCTAAATATCTTTTTACTTCATGGAACCAAGGTTTCTCTTCTACTTCAGCAGCGTTAAGTTCATAACAATATGCTGGTTCATCTAGTCGTTCAATGGTGATCCTGGGAGCTTCATTGTCCCATCTGACTCTAAACATAGATGACATGGTGGCCAACGTCTGCCAACTGATTCTCCTCTCGTGGAATATGTTCGGATGTAATCTCTTCAAAGTATGAGATTAATGTCAACACCCGCTCTCGATAAGGGATGAGATTCAGATGTTTAGTGTCCCATGCTCCTTTGATCTGACTGATTACCAAAGCTGAGTCTCCGTACACACTCAAAAACTTGATTCTCAGGTCTATAGCAGCTCTGAGTCCCAAAATACATGCTTCATACTCGGCCATATTGTTGGTACAATCGAAACATAGTCTAGCAGTGAAAGGCGTATGGCAACCCTTGGGAGAAATAATTACAACACCAACACCATTGCCCAATGCATTAGAAGATCCATCAAAAACCATAGTCCATCGGGATCTCGGTTCGGGTCCTTCATCCGGTCCAGGTTCTTCATAATCAGTAACAAGCATGACATCCTCATCTGGGAACTCAAAATTCATAGATTGGTAATCATCCATTGCTTGATGAGCCAAATGATCGGCCAACACGCTTCCTTTGATTGCTTTCTGGGTAGTATACTGGATATCATACTCTATTAAAATCATCTGCCATCTCGCTATTCTTCCGGAGAGGGCAGGTTTCTCAAATATGTATTTGATGGGATCCATCTTAGAAATCAACAAAGTGGTATGATTCAACATATACTGTCTTAGTCGGCGAGCAGCCCAGGCCATAGCACAGCAAGTTCTCTCGAGCAGTGAGTATCTTGTTTCACAGTCGGTAAACTTTTTGCTAAGGTAGTATATGGCATGCTCTTTTCGACCAGACTCGTCATGTTGCCCCAACACACACCCCATTGTATTTTCTAACACAGTCAAATACATGATTAGAGGTCTTCCTTCAACTGGTGGTATCAGGATCGGAGGTTCCTGGAGATACTTCTTGATTTTGTCAAAAGCTTCTTGACATTTGTCATTCCATATCATCTCTTGATTTTTCCTCAGTAGTTTGAAGATGGGTTTGCAGGTAGCAGTTAAATGGGAGATAAACCGGGCGATGTAATTCAGACGTCCCAAGAAACCTCTGACTTCCTTATCTGTACGGGGCACTGGCATTTCTTGAATAGCTCTCACCTTAGCCGGGTCAACCTCAATTCCTTTACCACTGACAATAAATCCCAAGAGTTTACCGGATCTTACCCCAAAGGTGCATTTGTTCGGGTTCAATCTCAGCTTGTATTTCTTCAACCTCTCAAACAATTTGTACAAATGATCGAGATGTTCTTCTTCAGTATGAGATCTGGCTATCATGTCATCCACATATATTTCTATTTCATGATGAATCATATCATGGAACAAAACCACCATAGCACGCTGGTATGTTGCCCCGACGTTCTTTAAACCGAATGGCATTACTTTGTAACAGAAAGTGCCTCATTGCGTCACAAACGTAGTTTTCTCCATGTCTTCAGGTGCCATCTTAATCTGGTTATAACCCGAGAATCCATCCATGAAGGAGAATACTTTGTGTTGAGTGGTATTGTCTACCAGAACATCAATGTGCGGGAGTGGAAAGTCATCTTTGGGACTCGCTTTATTCAGATCTCTGTAATCTACGCACATTCGCACCTTACCATCCTTCTTCGGCACTGGTACCACATTAGCAACCCATTCAGGATAAGAAGTAATGGCTAGAAAACCGGCATTAAATTGTTTCATAACTTCGGCTTTGATTTTCTCGGACATCTCAGGACGCATGCGACGAACCTTTTGCTTAACAGGATGACAATCTTCCTTCATTGGCAAACGATGCACTACTATATCAGTATCCAATCCTGGCATGTCTTCATAAGACCAAGCAAAAATCTCCATATAGTCATGTAACATCTGAATCAATCTTTCCTTGACACTGTCTCCCAAGCCTGCTCCTATTTTGACTTCTTTCTTGTCCACTTCAGTACCCAGGTTTACAATTTCGATTGACTCTTCATGCGGCTGTATAGTTCTTTCTTTTTGCAGTAACAGTCTGGCAAGTTCTCCAGGTACTTCACAATCTTCCTCACTTCCATCCTCAGTTTGGTAGATCGGATTTTAAAAGTCATAATGAACAGTAGTAGAACTATTATCAACAGGATCCAGAGTGGGTATGGATCTGCAATTCGTTACGTGAGTGTGTGTAAGAAAACATAGCTTTTTGGAAGATGACAGGAAAGATAAAGAGCGCAATATTTGAATGCAAAAAGTCCATTGATTTATTGAATGTGAATATGCTTATGAAAATGACAAAACCCTTAACAAATTAGCTATTGTGCCCCGGGCATAGACACAATGCTTTAAGAAGTTTAATTGTAAAAACTAAAAAATTTGCAATACTAAAATAGACAATAACAATTACTCCTGACTAAAGGAAATCGGGATAGTGTCTTCAGCCTTCCAATTATTGAGTCCGTCGCCAATTGTTGGGAAAATCCAGCCATCCAGGTCGCAATCGCTATCAGCATCTTCTACAGCATTAATCTGATCTTTGACCAATCTTTCAGAGTTAAATCCCAGACCAGACTTGTCAGACTTGTATGGTACGTTGATCAGTTGACCCCAACCAGTACGACCACCATTTTCAACCACGGCTTGAGCGTCCTTCAGAGAAATCATGGCAGGAGGAGCACGGATAACCTTGGGCACAAGGGGAGTCGGCTTAAGGACAGGACTGGGAGGAGGAACCACTTCAAATGACTGAGAAGGAGTCTCGAAGAATTCGCCATCCATCTCGACGTATCTGAAGGCCTGCACACTACTGACAATATACTCTTCTTCTCCACACACAGTGACGATTTTACCCTCTATTGGATACTTCAGCTTTTGATGGAGAGATGAAGCTACAACACTTGCCCCATGGATCCAAGGGCGTCCCAGCAAGCATGAATAGGCAGGACGGATGTTCATTACGTGAAAGGTAGTGTTGAAGACTTGAGGTCCTATCTTGATAGGGAGAACCACTTCACCATGGACAACGCTCTTCGCACCATCGTAAGCACGCACCACAATGTCACTAGGCTTTAGTTCAATGCTTTTACAATCAAGTTTATCGAGCACAGCTGTCGGCAGCACGTTCAAAGAAGAGCCGTTGTCGATCAATACGTGAGATAAGGTGATCCCCTCACACTCAATGGAGATATGCAGAGCTCTATTGTGATTCTTTCCTGCTGGTGTCAGATCAGCATCGGAAAAGCCTAGGCCATTGTCAACAGTCAGGTTAGCAACATAGTTTTCGAACTGATCGACAGATGTCTCCTGAGGTACATGAGCGGTCTTCAAGAATTTGATCAATGCATTGACATGAGATTCAGAAGATAACAACAAGGATAACATCGAAATTTTAGACGGGGTATGCCCCAGCTGTTCTACCACATCAAAATCACTCTTACGGATGATTTTCAGCATTTCCTCCACTTCCTGCTTGGCAACATCTTCAACAGTAACTTCGACCGGTGTCTTTGACTGAGAAGGGTTGACTGGTTCCTTGCCTCGAGTTTCAGGGGTGGGAGGTGAGATTTCTGGAGAGAAGATCCTTCCACTTCGAGTAACTTTACTAGTCCCAACAATGTCATTAGGATTAGCAGAATTACCAACTTGCTTTACGCCATGGATGTAAACATCGCCTCCATAATTCCACGGAATGGTTTTGCTGGAGGAATACGGTACTGGGCCAGGTGCAGTAATGATTAGGGGAGCTACCTTGGGCTCAGCAGTAATCTTCACAGGCACTCTAGTAGCGGTAATCTTCACTGGAACTTTGGACCTAGCAATCACAGATATTTCTTCCGTAGGGTTTTCCACCTTAGGAACCTTTTCGAAGAGAATTGTGCGATCATCCATTAGCCGTTGAATACCATTTCTCAACTTCAAGCAATCATTAGGTTGGAGTATGCAGAGATCGCAATTTTCAGCACAACCTGGAAATAAACCAGCTTGCAATAAATTCTTCTTGATGATCAGGAGAGGAGATGTTAAATCAGCTACATTAGAAATGTGAGAATTGTCATCCACAACATTAACAGTCTTGTCATGGTTAGGCATAGGTGCAGTGATGACATTAGGAGTCCCTGGAGGATCAAATTCAATTTCACCAGCGTCAATCATATCCTGAATCTTATTCTTCAACGACCAACAATCGTTTGTATCATGCCCGGGGCTATCGGAGTGATATGCACACCTGGCATTGGGATTATAACGAGAAGAAGTAGTGTTGGGATTCGTAGGAGGATCTCTGAGGGTAATCAAATTTGCTTTTAGCATACCCTGCAGTGCCTGTGCTAAAGTCATATTGATCTTGGTAAACTGCCTTCTTGGCCTGTCTTGTCTGTGCTGGAAGTTTTGAGATGGCGGTGCTGCAATCGTAACTGCTCCAATGGTATGGTCACGATTTTTCTTGTTACGACCCTTTTGACCGTACACAGCATTTGATTCGTTCCTCCCCTGGTAGGACCTTTTGGTGCTTGCAGAGGTAGTCGCCTGTATCTTTCCACTTCGAATGCCGCTTTCAACATGTTCACCTGTCAGTATAACTTCAGTGAAACCCGATGAAGAACTTCCCAGTAGATGGCTGTAGAACGGGCCAGTCAATGTACTCATGAACATGTCCACTAATTCTCGATCAGTCATGGGGGGTTTGACTCTGCCAGCCAAATCTCTCCATTTTTTAGCATACTCTTTGAAGCTTTCTTTGGATCCCATAGTCATATTCTGTAACTGTAGCCGAGTAGGCGCCAATTCAGAATTATACTGGTAGTGTTTGTAGAAAGCTGTCGCTAAATCCGTCCCAAGCTTTCGAAATCCAGACCGGGCGCCTTCTGACCCTCCATAGCTAGCATACGTTCTTCCAGCAACTTGTACTTGCCATCTCTTGGAGAGTACTGTTCATTCTCATAATCTTCATCGTCGTCCTCAGAGTTGAAGAGATCAACATCCTCCTCTCCTGAATCATTTTCTGTCTCCTCTTCTTGATCCTTCGGAAGTCTAATCTTGACTCCTGCAACCTGTCCTTTACGCCTTCTTCCCGGGTTAATGTAACCCACATGTTTCTGGTCTTTCTTCTTCTCGAGCAAGAGAGCCTTCAGTTCCTCCTGCCCCTTGGATAAACTCAGCATCATCTCCTGGAATTGAGCATTCTGAGCCTGGAGATCTTTGACAGTTTGTTCGAGAGCCATTTTTCTGTTTGGAAGGAAGATCGTGAGAATATTGATCTTTTGGGATACCTGTTATGCAATGTTATGTTATGCTATGCAATGTATGAAATGTTTTCAAGGACTCCTGGAATTTAACTTTGCGTAAACCACCAAAAAGAGGGAAACTTTTATTAATAATTTCTTTAATCAATGTTCATTACAAAAGGAAATAAATGAAAGCTCAAATCTCCCAGGGACGGCTTCTTTTTGGGCGAAGATATGTATTGAGTCTTGGTTCCTCATTAAGCTGGCTGGTGAGCTCTAATACTTTCTTCCTTTCTGCAACGAACTGAGTCTCAAAAGTATCCCTTTCCTCTCTCAACTGGATCCAGGATCTCTTTAATTCTTCCACATCGGTAGGCATATCTGGATAAGGAGTGATCTGAGGAGTACCTCCTTCCACTTCTGGGTCAACAATCAGCGGTCCGACTGCAAGATATGGCATGCCAAGTTCACGAGCTCTTGCGCGTACCCATCTGAGATAAGGTTCCATAGGAATAGAGTTTTTCGGTCCTAAAGTACTTCTTTTCACCATGCCCCAAGCTCGTACAAATCTTTGACGGAGACCTTGGGAATCGTTGTCATAGTCAAACACAGTGCCCTGGATAATTATTTCATGTGGACCATCTCTCTGAGCATAACCAAACTGGCGTAGGGCTAAAGCTGGGTTATAAGTAATACCTCCTCTTATCCCCAGGAGTGGTATGTTAGAGAATTCTCCACAACGGTCGATGATGATAACATTTTCTTCGAGATGAGGACACCAACGGATGTCTGAATGGGAGAGTGACATTATCCTTTGAGACCATTTCAAATTCTGCTCATTCTTCAAGACTGATTGAGGAAGGTGCGAAATAAACCACCTAGACAATAAAGGTATGCAGCACATGAGAGTCCCTTGCCTTTTCATAGTACGGGTGTGAAGGGAATGCAAAATGTCTCCAAGCAAGGTAGGCACAGGGTTATGAGTGAGAAATATCTTAATAGCATTCATATCTACGAATTGGTCTGGATTAGGAAATAACACCAAACCATAGATTAGTAATGCTAGAACGTCTTCGAAAGCATGGACATTCATAACCTTTAAGAATTCTCGGGCCTTATTTATCAGAAACTTGGCAAGTAAACCCTTAACTCCACTTCTTGTTACCCAATTGGTTTCAATATCGGACTTTGTCATGTGTAAAGCCGCGACAACTTCTTCAGACTTCGGAATCTTTTCTAAACCACTGAAAGGTGTTTGATCAAGGATAGGTATCCCAAGCATCCTGGAGAATTCTTCTAATGTGGGTACCAACTGATAATCTGGGAAGGTGAAGCAATGATGTTTAGGATCGAAGAACTGGAATAGAACTCTCGTCATATCTTCTTTGAAACCAGTGGTAACCAAATTGAGGAGAGAACCATGTTTCTTGATGAACTGAGCCTGATCGGGAAGTTCGGACACTAAATCCTTGAGTTGAGGAGATATGGCTACCAAATTGATCCGGATGGTCTTCCTGGGAGTCATAACCTTACAAAATAGATCAACGTTAAATCCCTAAGTCCTTGAAATGGTTAGGAAATGCCATGATGTTATGATGTTACGATGTTATGATGTTATGATGTTATGATGTTAAGTAAACAACAAGCACAAACAAGTCACACAACAATCATTCCTAGGTTTTAAGGCTTGCATGAGTTCCATAGGTAAGTACCCTCCCCACTGAAGTTCGGTTGGTTCAACCTGTCCTAGAATAGTAACCAGGTTCTAGAAGGATCTCAAATCATTGACCTTCCTTTAAGTCCACTTCAGTGCAACACCAAGTGGTTGACCGAAGCTTCCCTAAAGTCCAATCTCAAAGAGTATAGTATCGAGTCTCAACCAACCCCAGTCGGAACCGAAGTCAGTTATCTCACTACTTTCTAATGGCTAGGATGAGTCAATTAGGGTTCTAAAGGTCTGGTTAATGCTTTGATGACACCACGCGGAAGCCAAATTTTTCCTCAAGTAAACATGAGGAACATCAGGACATCCAAAGTGTCACATTAACCGTAGCCATCATTTTGACCATTCCAGTATACGCCGGATAGTCGCGATGTTCTATTGCTACTTACCTAAGGTACACTAGATCCGGGTGTAGGATCTTTCACTCAAGCATAAAATACCCAAGCAATCCCTTAAAAGTAAATCAGACAATTTGAATAAATGACTTTGTTTTTTAAGGTAACCTCTCTTTTTAAGTCCCCAGCAGAGTCGCCAGTTCTGTCATACGGTGAACTGACTTTATGTGTTTTGCTTTGGAAAGCAAATGTCGCGGATAGCAAGAGTCGCCACCGACTTTTCTTTTATCCAATAAGGAAAGGTGGAAAAGAACAGGAAAGACCTTAATTAGATTTTGGGTTCGGGAGGTACATTATACAAAGGGAAGGTGTTAGCACCCTTTGTATCCATGGTTATCGATGGGCTCTTAATTGCTTGATCACTTATGTTTGTCTGGAAAAAGTGGTTGTGAATTGTTTAGAAAATGTTTTGAAAAGAGAATTTAACTTTGTAATGATTCTTGTATGAATGTATACAAAGTGGTTATCTCGTTTAGTTTTGAAAGTTGTTTAGAAAAATATAACTCGGTAATGATTCTAGTATGAATGTATACCAAGTGGTGATTTTCTAAAAGATGTTTTGAAAGGTGTGGGGTGTGAAAAATATTTTAGGTTGTGAGTCAGCAATTAAGAGTTATACCTATCCAAGGTCTTTATGGGCATTTCCTATCCTTAGGAGGGTAAAACTATCCTTACTATTAAGAAGTAAGTAGTTTTATCCTTTGGATGTAAAAGGGTCATCGTAGGGTCATCGATTGGTCATTGAAGGCAACATTTGTAGGGATACCTTAGCATTCGAAGGGACGATCATCATTTAACTGTAGGCTACACCGAAGGGTCATCGAGGGACAAAATCATATATTCGAAGGCAACATCCGAGGGACTATGATTTATTTTATAGGGACATGATGATTTAACCGAAGGGTCTTTGCTAAGTGTATCCCCACATTCGCGGGACATGACCATAGTACCGTAATGTCGTAAGGCAACAAAGAGAGGTCCAAGACCATATATTCAAAGGCAATATTTTACAATCAATTAGGTAGTTGTAATCAATTAGGTAATTAGGTCCATATTAATTAAGTAATTAGGATGAATCTTCACATTAAAATCAATTAAGTAAATAGGATGAATCTCCACATTAAAATCAATTAAGTAAATAGGATGAATCTCCACAAGGGTATCCCACAAGTAAAGTGGGATACCTAGCAAGCTACCCTCTTCGGGAGTATGTGAGTCCTTACAATATTCAGCAAATAGGTCAGAATACCAAATGGGGGTGCAATCGAGGATTACACCGCAAAAGAAACACATCAGTAGGAATGTCAGGCAAAATAACGCATGATTGAAATAGAACAGATCAGATAAGCATAGAACAGAATAGCCAAAATATTAGCGACTGTCACGTTCGCCTCTGCCTCGCCTAGCGAAGGCTTAGCGAATACTCGCTACATGCTCGCTTAGCGATGTGCTAGCGAGTGGCTGCGGGTTTTGAATTTCAGAACAGTACGATCTCAGCATGTTGCACGCCCTATGGCATTCAATTACATAAATAACATGGTCAAACATTCAGGATATTCAGGCACATTTAAACTCACATGCAAACTCTAATTACATATCCAGAAATTCAATCATGATGCATTATGTATTGAGGGATTACAGATTGGAAGCATAAAACAGTAGTGATGCGCAAACCTGTTTGCAATTGAATTGCGACGTTGAATTGGCAAATCACCTTTGGTATCGGACTGAGTTGGGCGGAGGCAACCTTTGTGCAGATGAGTTGCCTTCAGGGTTTCCTTTAGGGTTGCTCTGAAGTCTCTCGGTTAGCCTCCAAGGTTTGATTGCTAGGGTTCCTGTTCGTCTCCTTCTGTTGTCCTCTTTCTGACTGAAATGCTGGTATTTATAACGGTTTGTTGTGACCTAATGGGCTCAGAATGAAGCCCATAATTTTCTGGTATTCGCAAGCTTCGCTAGGCGAGTATTGTAGCGAAAGGTTCGCTAAGCGAAGGAGTTGCTCGCCTAGCGAGCATGCCAGTTTAGTCCATTTTCTGGATTGGGCCATCTGTGAGCTGGGTCTTGGTTCCTTTACGGTCAATGTCTTGAAAAATAAGTTGGAGTGCCTTGAAAAATGCCTTGTAATATTAACGGGTAAATTTTGGGGTATGACAGCTGCCCCTGTTCAATATTCTTAAACCGAGAGAGTTAGAATGCTATGTATGCCATTCGTGGTCTGGAGGTGGAAGATTATTGAACACTTAGAATGCCCCAAAAATTTGCACTTGTTAGTTAAAAGTTAGTCTTGATGGAGATGGGCTTAAAGATGCCCTCCAGGAAGTTTGATGATGAGAGCTTCGGAGTGCGTCGTACATTAGACGATATCTGAAGACATGGGTGTCATACCGGGTCATACGCTAGACCGTATAGTGAGTCCTCCATTATGCTGTCGACTTCGCTGGGGAGTCGGAGTGTGTTATACGCTGCTGGGGATAAGGGATCAGAATGGATCATACGCTAGACCGTATCTGAATAGCAGAGTGAGTTGTTCATTAGGCGGATGACTTCGCTGGGGAGGAAAGATCAGAATGGATCGTACGCTAGATCGTATCTAAGTTGCGGAATGAGCCGTTCGTTAGGCTGTATCTGACGAAGGTAGAATCAGAATGGATCGTACGCTAGATCGTATCTGAGTTGAAGATCCAAATGGGTCGTACGTTAGACCGTATTGGAGTTGCAGAATGAGTCGTACGTTAGGCTGTATCTGAAGAAGAATGAGTCGTACTTTGTGGTGACCGACATGAAAAATGATTCGGAAGGTTAAGTGATTCTCGGGCACCCCCATTCTTGGCAACCGGGAAGGCAAAAATAAATGTGGAGACAAGTGAATTAAATTTAAAGTTTAACAAGGAGAAGGTGGTGTTTCATGCTTATCAATAGACACCATATGTGGAAGATCTAGAGACTTGCTATCAATTCAGAGAAAGGTAGTGAAGTTCAAAAGAAGATGGAAAATGTGTTTTTACCGACGTGGGGGTATTCCTTGCGCCTGACGTGTTTTGAGAATAAGATGTCAAGCTAATGACGGAAAAGAAGCGCTAGATGAGAGGCAACCCAACAATTTTTAATTAGTTTTTGTTTTGCAAAATTAATTTTATTTCTATTCTAGACCATCACAAGAGGGAGTAGCTACTCAAGCATAACTTTTCCAAGAAGATCTCTATTTGTCTTTAACAAACAAGTTTGTAGTTGTTTATGTTTTTTTTTAGATTGGAAGTTTAGCACTTTAGCATTGAACAAATGATCCAAAAGAAACTTGATCATCACAATAGCAACTAGAAAATTCAAGGTGAAGGATGAGAAAAGAAGCAACAGACTTGTACTCAACCTACAAATATCTCATCTAGTAAGATTTGAGCCAAACATTTCCATTGTTCACTTTTCTTTCTTTATGAGTTTATCGATGCATTACTCTTTTATCTGGTTTGATTTGTTTTTGATTAGTTATCTGGTTTCAACAACACACACAGAGGCAAATTTTTGTTTATAACTTTGAGCCTTTGTAAACCACTCTTTAGTAATAGGTATATCATTTGCTAAACAATTTGAGCCTGAGCCTTTCTTTCGGTGACGTAGCCTTAAATTCTTAGCAATATTACTTAAAAGGTCTTTTTCTTTCCACCATCTCTTTGGAGTTAGGTAGAAGTATAATTCTTAAAGTTTATGAAAAAGATTAAGTTTGAGGTTGCTCTTGGAAGTGAGCAACTTTTTAAGTTTAGGGTTAAGGTACTAGAGAATAGGATCTAAAATTTCAAAAATTTGTTGCGAAAATGAAGTGGAAAAAGACATTTCTTCAAAAAATGAATGAGAAAATAAAAGAATGATATGATAAGAAGGATCAAAACTCTCTATTACTATCAAGAAGGAACAAAAAGGTATGATGATAAAAGGAGAACTAGGAACCTAGCTCCAAAAGTTTGAACCTACTTTCCTAAAAATATCCTACCCTAAAATAAGCCATGTTACAACCTGTAAAGTCCTCTAATGTGTGTTGTGATTTCTATGATGAGCTTTATTAGAACGTGATCAAGCTAAGTTTAATTGATTTTGAATGTTGATTGAGTGATCACCCTATCCATCGAGTGAGTTATAGTGAGTTGAGAGACAGGTTGAGTACTAGTAAGTATTGAGGACGTTTTCCGAATTCGTCGGATAGAAGTTGGGAGCTAGAACATGGTCAGGTAAAAGAAATATTTAATTTGGTGATGTTCGATTATTATTGTACGACTTGTTGTTTGTTGAAATATGTAGTTGCAGGCGAGTTACTTGAAGACATACAACGATTAAAGTTTGGGGTTATGATGATAATCTATCATTGCATATATTTAATCAAAGAATCGGAGCAAAACAATGGAAAGTCGAGCAAATTTGAGTAAGAATGACCAAAGAATGGAGAAAAAATAACTAAGTGTGCAAATTATGGACTTAGTGAAAATCTGAATGAAAAAGGAGCAAAAAAGAGTGAAGCTTCAAAAATAATCGCATCCACTATCATACAGCATCACGCACGCGACAGAGCATTAATAGTTGCATCGCATGCGATGCAGGGTATCATACGTGCGATGCATGCGATGCACAGTATCATACGTGCGGATGCCACTTTTATGGGCCTTTTTCTAATGCGTTCTGGTCCATTTTGACTCCTTTAAAAGAGGTTTTTCAGCACTTTCACAAATGTTGCAATTTCGGGAGATTGAAGCACTAATTAGAGAGCACAAGTGGCGATTTTTGGAGAATTTGAAGCCATTGGAGGCCATCTCTTCAAGGAATTTCTTATGTTATCATTGTTTATCAATTGTGGTATTTTTAATTACCATATGAGTAGTTAAATTCTTCCAGGTTAAGTTGTGTTATGATAAACCTATTTCTCAAATTTTGGATTCTATGTTAATTTGTCCACTGTATGAACCTCTTGATCTATATTTTTATTAAATTTCCTTTTGTTTATAATGCTTTTCATGTGAGATACTATTTTAATTTGATTTTTGGCACATATGGAATACTGACGATTAGTCGATGTGTTGGACCTAGAAGCAATTGTTGTACTTATATTGGTTGAATAGGGATAGGAGACCCCGAGTAGTGGCTTATAGAATTAACGTGTTATACATCGCCTAACCCTACTTACGTTTGCGGATTGGGAATAGAAAAATCCTAGTAGTGGTTAATGGGTTATTTCGTGAGGGATCGGCTATAACAGTTTTGTTAATTCAACGTGAGGTTATAGTGATTAGATAATTCATACAGGGCATCAAACATCAACAAGAGAGGAATTTGGTATTCTACAACACAACTTGATCGCTTTTATGACATTGTTTACTTCTTTATTTTATTTTCACACTAAAACTTGAAAAAAACCCTTTTACTAGTTTTTACAAATTGCACATATTTTTTCTTGCTTTGAGGCATTCCTTGTGGATTTGATCTTTTTATTACTTCGACATTATTGGTATACTTGTCGAGAAGTCATCAAGTTTTTGGCATCGTTGCCAGGGACTGTTTATTTTTCAACAAGGCAACATTTGTGCAATTTTTATTTTTAGTATTTTTAATTCTTATTTTCTTTTCTTTTTATCATAGTGCTATTGAGGTATTTAATCTTTGTATATGTTCAGTTCATGATCAACAGAAATTGAAAGAACCACACATGATCTCAGAAAAGCCGCTAGAGAAGCAGCTCTGGACGGAGGAATACCAGAAGAAGAGCAACTATCAAGTTCTTCTAACTCTGAAGAAGAAGACATGGCAACTGCACAACCCCTCACTATGGGAGATTACTGTAAACGAACTGATGAAGGACAAGTTTCTAGGGGCTTTGTACCGACATACCCTGCTAATTTTGACATTAAAATTTTTGTGCTTTCAGGTTTAAGAGAAAATCCGTTAGACAGGAATATAATTAGAGATCCATGAGCGCATATTGCACACTTCTATGAAACAACTTCAATGTGCAAACCTACTAATTTCACTGAACACTGGGTTAAATTGAGGTTATTTGGGTTCTCACTTGTTGGAAGGGCGAAAGATTGGTTACTTTGCCTTCTGAACGGAACAATCTGAACTTGGAAGGAATTGGAGGATAAATTCCTTGAAATATTTTTTACTACCATTCAATTTACCGAGTACCAAGCAGAAATTGTTAATTTTGAGCAGCGGGAAATTGAGTTACTTTATGACGCTTGGGAAAGATTTAAACTGATGTTGTGCAGATTCCCAAATCAAAAAATGAATAATATGGAACAGATGCAAAACTTCATCAAAGGTCTCAAGAGTCAAACTCGCATGTTGTTGGATACTTCTACAGAAGGTACTATCCGCCAAATGATCAAACCACAAGTAAAAGACCTCATTGAGAAGATGTGTATGAATAAATACCATTCTAAAAGTGAAAGGTCGGTCGAGCTTGAAACTAGTGGCACGTCTAAAGGTATGTTACCTCTTGATACTCATACTGCTCTTTTAGTTTAAATTGAATTATTGAATAAAAAGTTAGCTAAAAGAAGCTTAGGAAAAGCTAACGTGAGCCTGATACAAGCATATAAATGTGATTTATATGGAGGTGAACATGCGAATGGAAGATGTTCATTAGAAGGTACAAGTGAGGAGGTTCGATTTGCAAATTTTCAAAAGAACAACTCATATTCCAACACATACAATATGGGTTGGAAAGATCACCCAAATTTCTGTTAGAGCAATAATCAGAATTCCAATGCCAACCAAGGGAATCCACAGTGCCAACAAGTTCCATTTCAGAGAAAGCCATCACATTTGGGAGATACTTTTCATACTTTCATTAAAGTTACTCCAAGTAGCTTTGAGCAAGTGACTAGGAACCATGAAATTTTAGCTAGAAACCATGATGCATCAATAACAATTTTGGAGAATCAGATTGGTAAATTATATAGACAAATAGCATTTTTGCCTAGCTCAAGTGGAGGATTCATCAGTAACACCGTTTATAATCCCAAGAATGAAACATGCAAGGTTGTGGAAATGGATTTTGGGGTGGTTACTAGGAAGGAGGAAGTTGAAAAGGTTAAAGAGGATAAAATTGAGGAAAAGGAAGGTGAAATTGAAAAGGAGGAGAGTGGAAATCAAGCTGACGAAGACGAAAGAGAAGTCACCCTTGATCACTTCATTAATAAAAATTCTCCTTGGAAGAGGACAAAGAATCAAATTCTGAATGAACCAAACCCACCTTTACCATATTACATAAAACTACCATATCCCATCATTAAGAAGAAACTGGTACACGAAGATAAGGCTAGAATGTTTGAAAAATTTAAAGATATCTTGAAACAATTTTAGTTAAGTATCTTTTTTCATGAAATTTTATAGTTGATTCCAAAGTTTTCTAAGTTTATGCAAGTATTGCTAAATGATAGAAAGCAAAAGTTGACTCACGAACAGGTCAATATGACAGAGAAAAAGGAGAGGGTTGAACCATCGGAAGTTCCACCAAAGATGCAGGATCCATGAGAGTTTAACATCACTTGTACCATTGTGGGGATGAAAATCCCACATGCTTTATGTGACTTTGGATCGAGCATCAATGTCATGCCGCTGAGCAAATTTAAGGAATTATATATAGAAGAGATTACACCATGCAACATGACACTCACTTTGGCTGATTCATCGGTGAATCATTCACTTGGTATTGTACAAGATGTGCTAGTTCATGTCAATGGTTTGACCTTACCAATAGACTTTGTGTTTATCGACATGAAAAATGATCCAGAAGGGTCATTGATTCTCGGGCGCCCATTCTTGGCAACCGGGAAGGCAAAAATAAATGTGGAGGCAGGTGAATTGATTTTGAAATTTAACAAGGAGAATGTGGTGTTTCATGCTTATCAATGGACATCATATATGGAATATTTAGATACTTATTATCAATTGAAAGATAAAGGTAGTGAAGTTCAAAAGAAGATGAAAAAATGAGTTTTTACCGGCGTGAGGGTATCCCTTGCGCTTGACGTGTTTTAAGAATAAGACGTCAAGCGAATGACATAAAAGAAACGCTGGATAGGAGTCAACCCATCAATTTTTAATTATTTTTTTTTGAAGAATTTATTTTATTTCTATTCCATACCATCGCAAGAGGAAGTAGCTACTCAAGCATAATTTTCCCAAGAAGATATCTATTTGTCTTTAATAAACAAGTTTGTAGTTGTTTATGTTTTTTTAGATTAGAAGTTTAACACTTTAGCATTGAACAGATGATCCAAAAGAAACTTGATCATCACAATAACAACTACCAACTTCGAGGTGAAGGATGAGAAAAGAATCAAAAGACATGTACTCAACCTACAAATATCTCATCTAGAAAGGTTTGAGCCAAACATTTCCATTGTTCAATTTTATTTCTTTATGAGTTTATCCATGCATTATTCTTTTATCTAGTTTGATTTATTTTTGATTTAGTTATCTGGTTTCAATAACACACACTGAGGAAATTTTTTGTTTATAACTTTGAGCCTTTGTAAACCACCCTTTAGTAATAGGTATATCATTTGCTAAACAATTCGAACTTGAGCCTTTCTTTCAGTGATGTAGCCTTAAATTCTTAGCCATATTACTTAAAGATCTTTTATTTCCACCCTCTCTTTGGAGTTAGATAGAAGTATAGTTCTTAAAGTTTATGAAAAAGATTAAGTTTGAGGTTACTCTTGAAAGTGAGCAACTTTTTAAGTTTAGGGTTAAGGTACTAGAGAATATGATTTAAAATTTCAAAATTTCGTTGTGAAACAGAAGTGGAAAAAGACATTTCTTCAAAAAAAAAAACTGAATGAGAAAAGAAAAGAATGATATGATAAGAAGGATCAAAGCTCTCTATTACTATCAAGAAGGAACAAAAAGTATGATGATAAAAGGAGAATTAGGAACCTAAATCCAATGGTTTAAACCTATTTTCCTAAAAATATCCTACCCTAACATAAGCCAAGTTTCAACCTGTAAAGTCCTCTAATGTGTGAGTTGTGATTTCTATGATGAGCATTATTAGAATGTGATCAAGCTAAGTTTAATTGATTTTGCATGTCGATTGAGTGATCACCTTATCTATTGAGTGAGTTATAGTGATCTGAGAGACAAGTTGATACTCGTAAATATTGAGGACGTTTTCTGAATTTGTTGGATAAAAGTTGGGAGCTAGAACACTGTCAGGTAAAAGAAATATTTAATTTGGTGATATTCAATTGTTATTATGCGACTTGTTGTCTATTGAATGTGCAGTTGCGAGCGAGTTAGTTAAGGACAAGCAATGATTCAAGTTTGGGGTTGTGATGATAGTCCTTCATTGTAATATATTTATAGTCTAAGAATCAGAGTAAAACAAGTGAAATTCGAGCAAATTTGAGGAAGAATGACCAAACAATGGAGGAAAAATAGCTAAGTGTGCAAATTGTGGACTTAGTGAAAATTTGAGTGAAAAGGGAGCAAAAAAGAGTGAAGCTTCGGAAATAATCATATCCACAATCGCATAACATCACACATGCGATATGGCATTAAAAGTTACATCGTGCACGCGATGCAAGCTATCGTATGCGCGGTGGTCAGTTTTTTGGGCCTTTTTCTGACGCGTTTTGGTCTATAATTTCACAAGGGTTACAATTTTGGGAGATTGAAGCACGAATTGGAGAGCACAAGTAGTGATTTTTGGAGCATTTGAAGTCATTGGAGGCCATCTCTTCATGGAACTTCCTATGTTATCATTGTTTATCAATTGTGGTATTTTTAATTACACTATGAATATCTAAATTCTTCTAGGTTAAGTTGTGTTATGATAAACCTATTTTTCAATTTTTGGATTCTATGTTAATTTATCCACTTTATGAACCTATTGATCTATATTTTTATTCAATATCCTTTTGTTTGTAATGCTTTTTATGTGAGATACTCGTTTAATCTAATTTTGGGCACATAGGGAATACCGACCATTAGTCTATATGTTGTACATAGGGGAAATTATTGTACTAACGCTGGTTAAATAGGGATATGAGACCCTAAATAACGACTTATAAAATTAACATACTATACATCGTCTAACCCTTCTTACGTTAGCGAACTAGAAATATAAAACTCCTGGTAGTGGTTAGTGAGTTATTTCATGAGGGATCGACTATAACTGTTTTGTTAATTTGTCGTGAGGTTATAATTGTTAGATAATTAATATAGGGAACCAAACATCAACAAGAGAGGAATAAGGGATTATACAACACAACTTGACCACTTTCGTGACATTGTTCACTTGTTTATTTTATTTTCGCACTGAAACTTGAAAATCCCCCATTTTACTAGTTTTTCCAAATTGCACACATTTTATCTTGCTTAGAGGCAATCCATATGGATTCGATCTTTTTATTACTTTGACATTATCGGTACACTTGCTGATAAGTCATCAGTTGTACCAAATAGAAAAACATTTCTCTCCCCTAAGACCATGTTAGCACAAAAAAATAAGGCGAATTATTTTGTGGTAAAACTGGGTTGTCGTTACAAGCAAGAAAAACATACATCTTTCCTTATCCTACCCATATCATTCAAGCTCTTCCCATTAACATTAATCAAAATTCTGATGATTCGCCCAAGCAATCTAGTGAGAGTGTACCTATCAAATAAATTTAGGTTCCTAAGGATGTTAGTGATATGTTGGAGTCTTTGTCAAATAAGGCTAAGGAAGTTGGAGATGTTGGGAATAACATCACCATTGTTGAACCTTCTAGTGGAACATCTGGAACTAAGAAGATAATAATCACAAATTTGAATCCTGAGAAGATAAGAAAGATAGAAATTATTATTCAAGAGTTTATGGAAACAAGTGATTTTGAGTCAGATGAAAACTAGGATAACTTCATGGATTCAATTAGCCATGAAGTCCTAAGACCCTTACTTTCTAAGTTTTATTGCTTATTTTGTTTGGCCCTTTTATTTGGGCATATTTTTGTTTATATTTTGGATATGCGGAGGCTTTATAGCCTCTTTAGACTATGTACAATAAACAAATATAATGCTTGTGCATCTTTGGATGTCGTTCTAGTTGATCTACTCATGTTTTGGTTGTGTATGTGCTAACATATAACCTATGCATGACCGACCTCTGGGTTCTATTTTGATGCATTAATCCTTTGGCAAATTATGGCAAAAAGGGGGATTAGTATGGTGTTGTTGAGGTAACATGTATTTGTTTGGTATTGACTGTTTGGGTAAGTACTAATGATATGCTCACATTCTGGAGCAACGGGTAAGACATTTGGCCCTTTTAGAGTGAGCTTTTATGTTAGTAGTATTCTGCATATCCTGATATTAACTACTAATTATTTGTGTCATGCATGACTAAGTATGTGAATGATTGGATGCTAATAATTGTTAAATGGTATGCTACTAACTATGAGTTGGATGAGTGCCATGCATGACTAAGTTGTGAATGATTGCATGTATGTCAGGTTAATTTTTGAGAATTGTTCTTGTGTGGCATTTGTTATGAATGCTACTAATTTTTTGCTGTTGTGCTACAACTTTGATGAATGTTGCTGATAACTAAATTATATGCTATGATAATCTTCTGCTACATGTCACTTGTTTTGATTGAATGAGTGCTATCTTTCTTGAAGAGTTGTTTTTCCATAATTTACCAAAGGGGAAAATTGTTGTTCCTTTTGGATTAGCTGCATTTTAAAAAAGAACTGTTGGTGTAAGCCCTAGAGGCCAATACTTTTGGTACTTGTATCGAATTATTTATTAATAATAAAAGGCTTTTTAGTTAGTCTGTTTAATGTATCAAGTATGACTTAATCATGAGATCACATTAAACATAAGGACACTATTCTTAAAGTATCCGTAGTCGAGCTTTATTGTGAAGTGGATAACATTAAAGCATTAAGACTATTATGTTTGTAGACTGATGGTCACATCTCATAGACCATGGATAAAGAGTTATCAAGTCTTAAACACAGGTATGAATATTAAGAGTAATATTTATACCGGATTGATCCGCTATGAGAATACTATATAGAAAGTTATGCAAAGTGTCATAAGTTATTCTCATGGTGATAATGGTGTATACCACTCTTCGACCTGAAACCACTATGGATCCTAGATGTAGAGTCGAGTGCTTTGTTGCTGATCCAACATTGTCCGTAACTGGATAACCATAAAGACAGTTGATGGGTACTCCACAAAGCATGCTGAGGGACATGAGTGTCCTAGATGGAATTTGCCCATCCTGCGTAACAGGATAAATGTCTATGGGCCCAATATTGAACTGGACAAGGATGACACGGTCTATACCTTGTGTTCAATATAGACATAAGGGCAAAAGGGTAATTATACACATAATTATTATCACAGAAGGTTTTGTCAGATCACATGACATTTTCGTGACTTGGGTAGCAGTGATGTGTTGTTAGATACCGCTCACTGTTTATTATGTTAAATGCGTGATTTAATATAATTGCCAACGTCGCGAAAACCTACAGGGTCACACACAAAGGACGGATTGATGAGAGATAGAGTAACTAAGGAACACTATAAGGTACGGTGCACTTAAGTGGAATATGAAATATGGTAAGGTACCAAATACTTAAGTGATTTTGGGCATATTATAAGATGTGGGCCAAAATACACTTAAGTGGGCTTTTTAGCTTGAAGCCCACACAAGTGGTTCTATAAATAGAACCCTTGGGTAGAAGCATTATCACTCAGACTCAACTCAAGTGAAGACTTGGAATTTCGTTTCCCCCTCTCTCTCACTCAAAGCCTTCATTCGTACCAGCTTGCATTGAGATTGAAGGAACCCGTTCGTATGGACTGAGTAGAGACGTTGTCATCGTTCAACGTTCGTGATCGCCACAAGAGGTAACGATTCTATCACTGATCATGCCCATTCGTAAGGATCACTAAATGGAGAAATTTTTAAATTCCGTTGCGCCTTGGATGACAATTCTCCTTCAAGAACAACATGGAGAAATGTTCAAGTTTTCTCAGCTACTTCAAGGTGATTTTCTGGTGCAGAATGGGCACATGTTGGACGTGATGTCATAGCATGTGGGTACAACATATGGGCCTTGCTCAACATGTCATATTTTTTCATTTTGGGACAAATTTTTTGTTAAAGATTCAGTTAGATTTTATTGCTTTACTTAGCAATATGATTATATGATTTGTTAGACAAATGTGAAGATCAAATCAGATTAAATATGATTTAAATTTGAATTTGAAACAAACTAAGTCATATTTTTCTGTTGGAGATATTTATGGAAAAAATCTTATCCAACAAATTATGAAATTATTCTAGACGAAAATAACTCAGAGATCCATGAAGGAAAAGCCCATAATGCATTTCTATATAAGGAGACTCAATTCTCATGTTGAGATAAGAATTTTGTACACAAGAGTAAAGTATTTATGTCTAGATTTTGTGAGTATTGTGTTCCATGCTAATGCCCTAATTTGGATTGGTGTTGAATATTTGTGTACACCACTATGTTTCAATAACTTGGCATAATTGGTTTATCTTAGTTGAGTTGTAATATTCAACATTGTTCATTGAGGTGTAAACACCAATCATGGGTTGTGTGATTGAGAAAAAAGTGAGTAAATTCTCATATTTAGGGGGAGTCATTAAATAGAAAGTCACCAGGATTAGGAAGAGACTTTTAACAACTTAGGGTTTGTTGGTTCTTGTAAGACTAAAGCTACTAATTCAAAGTAGTAGACTTTCTTTCTTGGATAAAGTGCCCTCCAAATGTAGGTGTTTTTTGCACCAAACTGGGTTACCAATCTCCTGTGTTTTTATTGCTTTCCTTATTGTGTTTTGTATTGATGATATTCTCGTTTAACTTGTTGGACCACTTGTTCTAACATCGTGTCCAACATTTGTCCTATAAGGAACACAATTTCATAAAAAACAACCGCATGTAAGAACAAAGAAGCATGCATCAAACACATTACTCTATATACAATTGGTATTATTTTTTAATAAAAAAATAATTTATTTTCTTATAAAAATGTAATAAATTTAATTGTTATATTATTATGTGAGACAATAAATTGGATGACAAGCAAGTTGTGAGATATATATATATATATATATATATATATATATAATATATATATATATATATATATATATATATATATATATATATATATATATATATATATATATATATATATATATATATATATATATATATATATATTAAAGATAGAAACTTTAACATCTCTCTGGTTTCTACCTAACCCTAAAACAACAACTACATCATCTACAACATGGTTCCAAGGAGAAGACTATGGAGTGAGCAAGGTTGGATGAAGGTTAGAAGAAGAGGAGCTAAGAAGGACTCATGGGATGCAACTAAGGGGAGCTCTTTTAAGGATGAACGAGACCAGGGGTAAGCAACTTTTTCATCACTAAACTTTTCGAAGATCATTTAGCAAAAGACCTTTACCACGTGTTCCAAGAGTATGGTGACATTGATGAGGTGGTTATTCCACCAATGAGTTATAAATGGGGAAATATATTTAGATTTGTGAGATTTCATAATGTTAGAGATTTTAAACTCTTTGTGGTGAAGTTGGATGACATTTTCATAAAGGGAAAGAAGACTCACAATAACCTTCCAAGATTCTAAAGGGAGAATCAGTCAAGGAATAAGAGCGAGAAGTTTCAGATGCCGCATAACATCTTTCATAAATATGCGGGGAGGAATGAGGGAAGGAACAACGATATCCAACAACAAGCTCATTATGCAAAAGGTAAAAGAGTATATCATATGTCTTTTGCTCAGGTAGTCAGGAACGATTATAGCAGAAAATCAAGAGTAAGCAACACCCAAAAGGTGGAAGATCCTCCTTGCGAATATGTGGTCTTCAATGGCGAAGAAGATGAAGCTTTTAGGTTTCAAAAATCATACGTGGGATTAATCAAACAACCATGAATGACATACAACATTCAAGAGACTTCTAATGTATAAGTTTATTGTGTCTTATAGAGGAAAGAGAATAAAGGAGATATCATAGGTCTGGTGGGTGAGGCTAAAGATTGGGTTGCTCAGTGGTTCAAGGAGAATCAACCATGGCACCCAGAAGATGTATACAACGAGAGATTATCTTGGCCTCGTTGCTTTGGAATCCCCTATCAAGCTCGGTAACCCGAATATTTTGAATTTTTTCATTAGTGCTAAGGGTTTACATATGTTCTAATGGTGATACTTCCAAACAACTTAAATTTGACATAGCAAGAATCCTTATTAGGACCAAGTTCAACGACATTTTGTAAAAAAATTGTGGGCGTAGAGATTTAGAGAGTTAGATAAAGTTAAAAATGGTGGAAGAATCATTTGGTCCAATGAGATTGGTAATGCTGAAAAAGTATGATTGTGAGACAAGGAGGGCTAAAGTTGTTAACTCCGACGATGATTCTGATGACTGGGAAAGTTACTTTGATGAAGAAGAAAGATACATTTAATTTGTCCAAGATTCAAGGACAGTTGATTTTGACAGGTCAATGGGGTAGTAGGAAAAAATGGGAAAGCACATTGAACTTTTTGAGGAGTCTAAGGATAGGATTGATGAATCGGCTGCTGCAAATAACCTAGGATTTGACATTGATGTGTTGTCTCCCAAAGGCACGCCATTAATTGAAGATCGTGTGTTTGATAACTTTAAATATAAACCTTTGATTAAAATAAATGGTGGGCCTAAAAATAAGGAAAAGCTTTTGGGGAGATCTTTATCTGATCCAAGCTTTAGAGATACTTGTGACTTGGGCTAGCATTTTTGTAAGGCCTAAGCAGATGGTCATTTACAGACTCATAGTGATGAAGGAGTTAAAAGGCCCAAAATTTACCTTGTGTGGAGGATAAAATAGGTGGAAAAAGTAATTTATAGTGAGCCGATTTACTAAAGGAGAATGTCTAGAATGAGTGGAGGAATTTCCAAACAATACCCTAGTGAGGTAGCATGCAAATCGTAATTCTATGTTCCGATGCCACCTAGATCGAGGATAAAGGAATATAATCACTCTAAGTTAGAAAATATTAATAATCCTTCAACCTCTTCATATCCATCAACATGATTTTTAGGAGGGTCGATTCTTTGTTGTGACCCTCCTTCAAATTCAGTTGTGAAGCAAGGTAACAAGCGGTTCTGGGATGGCTTTGACAAAGATGTTGCTGTGAGAATTTGGAAGGCACTCAATCGGTTGGGTATTGTATGGGAGGGGGAAGAAGATGGGTTATTAAAAGTAATTAGGGGTTTGGAGGCAAGAGACAACGTAGGTAAGAAGGTGCGAGAGGCGAAAGTTAAGAAAGTCCAATGAATATTATTACTTTCAACATCATATGGGATGTAGTGCTTCTAAGAGAATGAGATTGAATCAACTGATTTTGAGTGGAAAAGTCGTCATGGTGTTTCTACAAGAGTTTAAGATTCAAATGATGAACGATAAGATAACTAATAGTCTTTAGGGGAACAAGGAGGTTGAATGGTCGACGTCAGGATCGAGTGGTATGTCCGGTGGCATTATTACTTTGTGGAGGAAAGGATCCATAATTCTGATTTTCAGTTTCTCCGGAGCAAGTTATTTGGGAGTTTGTGAAGAAGTTAAAAACCAAGTTTGTTTTTTCATCAATGTTTATTCTTCGTATATGTTTGAGAAGAAGAGGAAGATGTGGAATAACAATGTTGAGCATAAAAGGACGTTTGAAGGAGGGTATTAGTGTGTCGATGGGAATTTTAATGTAACTACTCATAAGACGAAAATGAGTGGGAGTAGTAGTCAGTGTAATCAATCTAAGATTCATGATTTCAATGATTTCATCGATTCAATGGAGTTAATTGATCTTCCAGCTTTAGGCAATTTCTTTAGTTAAATAGTGATGGAACTGCTAGAAGTAGGCTGGATAGATTTTTGCTATCGGGGAGTGTGGTGGTAGGTTGGAAAATGGTAGGGCAATAGATTAGTAATAAAGACATCTTTGATCATGCTCCAGTTTGGATCAAGGCCAATGATCTAGATTGGGGTCCTAAGCCATTTAGAATGTTAAGTTGTTGGTTTGAGCATAAAGACTTCAAGATTTTTGTGGTGGATGCGTGGAATTTGTTCAATATGGAGGGTTTACAGGCTTATGTTCTTAAAGAAAATTTCAAATTACTTATACTAAAGTTCAATGTGTGGAATGTTGAAGTGTTTGATTGGCTGAATTTAAGGATTGAATCAGTGGTTAAAAGTTTAATGTGATTGAGGAATTGTTACACAATGCTAACCTAATATCGAATGAGGAGTTGGATTTTAGAAGGAAGAATGTTTATTGCAATTTATGGCGAAATCTTAACTTCAAGGAAAGTATCATTCGTAAAAAATAAAGGATAAGATGGTTAAAGGAGGGGGGGGATCTAAATTCAAGATTCTTTCATTCATCTTTGAAGGAGAACAAGAAGTAATGTTATTGTTATTGTTCCAAAGAAGAGTGAAGGTAGGTTCGAGGATGTGAAATGAGTGAAGGGTGAGGTGAAAAGAATCTTTGAAGAAAGGTTTTCTAAAAATGTTGGGCGCAGACCCGTAATGGACGGATCTCAGTTCAGAAAATTGTCTTTAGCTTATTTTGAGGCTCTTAAGGCTCTGTTTTCACTCGAAGAAATTAGGAGTGCTATTTGGGATAATGACGAATCCAAAACTCCCGAGCCAGATAGTTTGAACTTTGAATTTATTCAAAATATTTGGAGTATTTTCGAAGCATATTTGATTAACCTCATGGACGAGTTTCATTCGAATACCAATCTACCAAAAGCCATAACAACCTCTTTTATTGCGCTAGTACCAAATATTCAGAATCCTCAAGAGCTAAGGAGCTACAAACCTATTTGTCTTGTTGGTTGTCTTTACAAAATTTTGTCAAAAATGTTGGCCTCTAGATTAAAGAGGAATCTTTACAACGTGGTGTCAGGATCTCAACCCGCTTTTGTTCTGGGAAAATAGTTGTTGGATGGTGTTCTAGTGCTTAATAAGATTCTAGACATAGAAAATAAAGGGATGAAGTAGTGTTTGTTGCTGAAAGTCGATTTTGACAAGGCTGTTGTTGTGTAAATTGGAATTACCTCAGATTTGTGCTCAGGAGTATTAATAGTGGGGCTAAGTGGTTGATGTGGATGAAAACATGCATTTTCAGCAACACCATGTGAGTATTGGTCAACAAAAGCCCAACCAATGATTTTAAGGTAGAGCGCGGGTTAAGGAAAAGGGACCCTCTTCCCACTTTCCTTTTTGTTTTAGCAACAGAAGGATTAGCTTGCTTAATCAATAAGGCAACTAGTATAGGTGAGTATGAAGGCTTATGTTACGAAAATTATACTAAGCACAAGATTCTTCAGTTTACAGACGGTACATTCATCTTAGAGAGGGAGTTGGGAGAATTTGTGAAGTATAAAGGCGATTTTTAGGGGTTTAGATATGGTGTCGGGATTAATAATAATTTTTTTCAAGAGCAAGTTATATAAGTTCATACTAAGGAGTCCTTCTTGAAGGCATCTTCTCACTTTTTATCATGTAACATCAACTATATTCCTTCCTGTAGAAATATGTTATATATTTCATTGTGTTTGGAACTCTTACATGTGAGGTATAAATAAAATAGAATAGGTTGAAAGTTGTACCCTAATTTGTTAATAAACAGAGAAATAATTTCCTATAATTGTTGCTACCTAAATAAGGAAATAGTAATTACCTAAATAAAGAAATAACAATAATAGATAATAACTCTATTTACACCATTGTTTTGTAACAGCTTGACAAATCATAATCAACTTATTATGATTTTATATATGCTAATCTTCAACACTCCCCCTCAATCTGGGTGGTAGATGTCTATCATACCCATATTGGATTTTATATTTTCATAAGTATTCCTTGGAAGAGCCTTGGTTAAGATGTTTATAGTTTGCTTGCATGTTGGGACATGATCAATACTAATAATCTTATGATCAATATTTTTCTTTAATGAAGTGTCGGTCAATTTCCACATGTTTTGTTCTATCATGTTAGACTGGGTTCTTTGCAATACTTATAGAAACTTTGTTATCATATAGTAACTTCACAGTAGGGTTCACATGAATTTTGATTTCATCTAGCATACTCTTAAGCCACATTCCTTCACAAATACCTAGGGCCATAACTCTAAATTCTGTTTATGCAATACTCCTCTCCACTACAAATTGTTTCTTGCTTCTCCAAGTTACTAGGTTCCTCCATACAAATGAATAATAGCCTATAGTCGATTTTCTATCCGTGGAGCACCCTGCCCAATCTGAGTCAGTATAAACTTCAATGCCCCTGTTTGAATTCTTCTTGAAGTGGAAATCTTGGCATGGTATGCCTTTGAGGTATTAGAGGATTCTATTCACCATTTTCATGTTAGACTCAGTTGTAGTTGACATATAACGATTAGCCAAGCTTACTGCAAAGCCAATGCCGGGCCTAGTGTGAGATATGAAGATTAGTTTCCCAGCTAGACTTTGATACCTATCTTTGCCGGCTGGTGGACTTTCATCTTCTCTTCCTTTTATTTGTTCTATTTGTGTATTAGTCGCCTTTCACCCAAGCATTCTGGTTTCTTGAATTAAGTCAAGGGTGTATTTCCTTTGTGATACATAAATGTCATTCCTTGTTCGTGCAATTTCCATTCCTAAAAAATACTTAAGTTGTCCTAAGTCCTTAACTTCAAATTCCTTTACCAAGAGTCCCTTTAAATGATCAATTTGATCATAATCATTTTTTGTAATAACGATGTCATCAACATAAACAATGAACAAAACTACCTTTCCTTCCATGGAGTGTTTAATAAACATAGTGTGATTTGATTGACATTGCTTGAACCCGTATTTCTTGACTACTCGAGTCAATCTATCAAACCACGCCCTTGGAGACTGCTTAAATCCATAAATGGATTTTTGGAGCCTACACACCATATTCGCGGTGTTGGATGATTCAAGTCTAGGAGGAATCTGCATATAAACTTCCTCTTCTAGGTCACCATTTAAGAAGGCATTCTTGATGTCTAGTTGATGGAGTGGCCAATATAAATTTGCAGCCAAAGAGAGAATAACTCTAACTGAGTTTAGTTTGGCCACCTATGCAAAAGTCTCTTCATAGTCTACACCATATGATTGAGTGAATCCCTTTGCTACAAGTCGAGCTTTGTACCGATTTATACTCCCATATGCATTATACTTCATGGAGAATATCCATTTGCATCCTACCGACTTCTTCCCTGCAGGTAGGCTTGTGATCTCCCAAGTGCCATTCTTTATTAAGGCCTTGACCTCTTCAGCTACGGTTGCTGCCATTCAAAATTTTGGAGTGCCTCATGGATGTTGCTTGGAATGTGTGTATTGTCAAGAGTTGTTACAAAAGTTTTGTAACTCTGGGACAATTTTCCATAAGATACAAATATTTCAATGGGGTGTTTAGTACATGATCTTACATTTTTTCTCAAGGCAATAGGAATATCAATATCATTAACATTCACAGAGTTAGGAGCAGTATTACCTGAGAGAACACCATTTCCTATAGTCTTGTAGGTTTCTTGGTTCTGCCTTGGAGTCGTGAAGGACTCTATTCCCTTCTTGCTCTTCATGGAATACAATTTCACGTTGTTTCTTGGTGTAGTTTCTGTTGTAGGGGCTATAGTTTCTACTGCAATATCCTCTGCATTTTCTACTGCAATATCTTCTGCATTTTCTGACGTAATCTCTTCTGGTCCACGAGTAGGTTTTGCATTTTCTGTTGCATTTTCATTTGGTTCAGGTGTAGGTTTTGATGCCTCTGCAGTGAGTTTGGGTTTAGTTAGCTCAATTTCCAAAAGTTGGGATTGTATCACTTCAATTGGATATGTGTTCTCCCCCTGAATGCCAACTTTGGGGTGATATGGTTGATTCTAAAAAAAGGTTACATCCATGGTGTGGTAGAATTTTTTGATTTTAGGTGAATACCATTTGTATCCCTTTTGGTGAGGAGAGTAGCCGAGGAATATGCATTTAATGGATTTCTGGTCAAGTTTACTGCATTGGGGATCAAGATTATGAACAAAGGTTGTACATCCAAATATTTTCAAAGGAATATATGTAAGGATACGATTGGTTAGGTATAAGGTTTGGAGAGTGGAGTAGGGCGTATGAAAGTTAAGTATCTAGGAAGGCATTTTGTTTATAATATAGGTTACGGCGAGGATAACTTCTCCCAAAACTGATTAGGTACATTTGTAGCTAGCATGAGAGATCGGGTTACTTCTAGGAGGTGTCTATTCTTTCTCTCGGCAACCCCGTTCTGCTGAGATGTATCCACACATGAGGTTTGGTGTATTATTCCATGTTGTTGAAAGTATGAGCTTGTTCTAGAATTATAGTACTCACGACCATTATCACTCCTAAGCACTCTAATTTTGCTTTGAAATTGTGTTTGCACCATTGTATGGAAACATTCAAATATCCTACCAACTTCCGATTTGTATTTCATAAGGTATACCCAAGTGATTCGTGTATGATCATCAATAAAGGTGACAAACCATCTTGATCCAGTTACATTTTTGACCCGCGTGTTGGTGTAAGCCCTAGAGGCCAATACTTTTGGTACTTGTATCGAATTATTTATTAATAATAAAAGGATTTTCTTTATTATGTTTGTTTAATAAAGTCCCTAGAATAGCTAGTCCGTTTAATGTATCAAGTGTGACTTAATCATGAGATCCCAATAAACATAAGGACATTATTCTTAAAGTATCTGTAGTCGAGCTTTGTTGTAAAGTGGGATAACATTAAAGCATTAAGACTATTATGTATATAGACTGATGATCACATCTCATGGGTCATAGATAAGGAGTTATCAAGTCTTAAACATAAGTATGAATATTAAGAGTAATATTTATACTGAATTGACCCGCTATGAGAATACTATATAGAATGTTATGCAAAATGTCATAAGTTATTCTCATGGTGATAGTGGTGTATACCATCATTCGACCTGAAACCACTATGGACCCTAGATGTAGAGTCAATGGCCTTATTGCTGATCAAACGTTGTCCGTAATTGGATTACCATAAAGACAGTTGATGGGTACTCCACGAAGCATGCTGAGGGACATGAGTGACCTAGATGGAATTTGCTCATCTTGCGTAACAGGATAAATGTCTAAGGATCCAATATTGAACTGGACAAGGATGACACGCTCTATGCCTTGTGTTCAATATAGACATAAGGGAAAAAGAGTAATTATACACATAAGTATTATCACAAAAGGATTTGTCAGATCACATGACATTTTCGTGTCTTGGGTAGCAGTGATGTGTTGCTAGATATCGCTCATTGTTTATTATGTTAAATACGTGATTTAATGTAATTGCTAATGTCGCGAAAAACCTACAGGGTCACACACAAAAGGACGGATTGATGAGAGATAAAGTAAATAAGGAACACCGTAAGATACAGTGCACTTAAGTGAATTGTAGAACATCGTAAGGTACGATGTACTTAAGTAGAATACGAAATATGGTAAGGTACCACACGCTTAAGTGATTTTGGTATATCATAAGATATGGGCCACATACACTTAAATGGACTTTTTAACTTGCAGCTCACACAAGTGGTTCTATAAATAGAACCCTTGTGCAGAAATATTTGTGCAGTTTGAAATTTCGTTTCTCTCTCTCTCTCTCTCTCTCTCTCTCTCTCTCTCTCTCTCTCTCTCTCTCTCTTTCTCTCTCTCACTCTCACTCACTTAAAGTCTTAGTTCGTAGCAATTAGCATTGAGATTGAAGGAATCCGTTCATGTGGAGTGAGTAGAGGCGTTGTTACATTCAACGTACGTGATCACTCCTTAGATTTGCATCAAAGGTTTCAATCGCCATAAGAGGTAACGATTCTATCACTGATCATGCCCATACGTAAGGATCACTAAAGGAAAAAAAATTAATTTTCGCTGCGTTTTGGATCGCTATTCTCCTTCACCGTGATGGTCCTCATACATCACTATGAATAACACAAAAAGGTTGGGAAGGTTTATAGGGTTGAGGTGGGTGGGGCTTGCGTGTATGTTTGGATAATTGACAAATTTCACAATGAAGCAACTTCTGATTTTTATTGAATAATTTAGGAAGCATTTCTTTCAAGTACATAAAATTTGGGTGGCCTAGTCTATAGTGCCACAACATTGCAAAATTTTCATTATATTCAGAAACTACAGCGCAAGAGGTTGCCTTGGATTCTGGTCTATATGTTTCAGCCCGAAGGATATAGAGCCCAACACATTCTTTAGCATTGTCAATCATCCTCCCCGACTCCAAAATCTAAAATTCACACAGGTTATGAAAGAATTTAGTGATACACTTCAAATCCTTTGTAAATTTACTGATGGATAATAGGTTGCAATCAAGTTAAGGCACATAGAGTACTTAACTAAGAGTAATATTTTGTGAAATAATGACAGAACCTTTACCCATGACCTTAGACAGGGTACCATCATCAATTTGAACAATCAAATTATTTTGGCATGGAGGGTAGCTATCAAAGATAGCCAAGTCTCCAGTCACATTATCAGATGCTCCTGAGTCAATAATCCATGAGTTTTGTTTTCCCTTGCTAATATTTAGAGCATGCAAAAAGTTAACTTTTTGTGCCACATTAGTTGTACCAATTGTTTGTTGAAGCATTTTTTGTAAGGCTTCTATTTGCTCCTTATTGAATGGTGATGAGTGGGAATTTACCTCAGTTATGTTCCCTTTACTGTCCCAGTTAATGGTTCATTTTAGCTCTGATGGCTTTCCATGAATGATCCAGCATGTGTCCTTGGTATGACTCAGTTTCTTGCAGTGGTCACACCAAGGTCAGATTTTCTTTTGGAAAGAACGTTGATCTCCCTTTGTTGCCATTGCATATCCCTCTATAGATGGGGCTGCACTAGATTTTCCAAGCATCACTTTTCTCCTGCTTTCCTCTCTTAGTATTTCCAAGAAAGCTTCTCGAATTTTTGGAAGAGGTTTGGTTTCAAGGATTCTCCTACAAACTTCATCGAGTTCTGTGTTTAAACCTAATAGAAATTTGTAGACTCTATCTTTCTCCACCAATTCTTTGTACTTCTTTTTATCCTCTGTGCAACTCCATTCATTTTCATCATATGCATCCAGTTGTTGCTAGTGACGACTGAGAGTATTAAAATACTATGCGACTGAGCGGTCATCTTGACGCAAATCATGGAGTATGCTCTTGATTTAAAAAATTGTAGATGTATTGTCGATATTAGAGTAGGTTTCCTTTATGGTATCCCACATATCTTTGGCAATGTCATAATACATAAAATTTTTCTTCAATTTCATTTGTCATGGTGTTTAGCAGCTATGACATTACTAGACTGTTTTCTAATTGCCATTTTCCGAGGTTGAAATCCTCCTTTTTTGGACACTTGGATTCTCCTATGATATAACATTGCTTCCCTTTTCCTTGAAGGTAAATTTTGACTGAGTGCTCCCATTGATTGTAATTCTGGCCATTCAATTTGTGACTAGTGATAGGAAGAGAATGCCCTTCAGCCAAACTGTTGGCTGAATCTTTTGCTTTAGTATCTGCCATGTGTGGTGCTCAAGGTTTATGAATGGTTCAAATCTCGTGCTCTGATACCATGTAGAAATATGTTGTATATTTCATTGTGTTTGGGACTCTTACATGTAAGGTATAAATAGAATACAATAGGTTGAAAGTTGTATCCTAATTTGTTAATAAACAGAAGCAAGTCATGGACGGCGTAGTTCCTAGAGGAACAATTTTTTTCAACTTGGTGGGAAGACATTCATCTCTTTGGTAGGAACTTTTAGTTGGATCAAGATTGGTTCATAGAGAATTTATCGAACAAAGTAGGTGTTGAAAACAAAATTTTATTTTGGAAATACAAGTGGTTATGAAGTATGTCGCATGGGCATTCCGTTCCAGTTTTGTTTCAGATTTGTGCGAATAAAGATGCTTTGTTGGTTGATGTTCATACTTGGGTGGATGAAAGATGAAAGTGGCATTTTAACCCTACAATGACAACTTTGAATCGGAAGAGCAATGCATATAGCTGGTGGAAAATTTGAAAGGAATTTCGTTAATTCCTGACTCTGGTGATGTCTTTAGTTGGAGGAACAATGTCGACGACGTATTCTTTATCAAGAGTTGTTATACCAAGTCAAGTTTGGTTGAAGAGGAAGACAAGTGGGAAAAAGAAGTAATTAAAGCGGTGAGACATATTTGGTTAACTAAAGTTTCGTCTAAAATCAAAAATTTCGTTTGGCGATTCTTGTTAGACATAATTCCAATTAGATATCAGCTTGCTAGGAAATGGATGGTTCATAACTCTCATGAAAAGATTTGTGCGTGTTGTTTTGAGGAAGACGAGACTGTATCTCATTTATATTTTAATTGTAGAGTTAGCAAGAAGGTGCAGTAGAATATGTTTGTTTGGTTGGACATGAAGGAGATATTTTTTTAGGAGAGTTTTTTGAATTTTGAAAGCTTTCGTCAGACTATATAAGAAGGAAAGTAAGGAGGTCAAATGTTAGTTTGATTTGGATGGTTGTAGTTTTGTATTTATGGTTGAAGAGGAATGATATTATGTTCAACAATCTTATTACCTTAATTAACTATGTTGTATCTAATATTAAATGTATTTCTTAATTTTGAACCGCATATAATATTAAATATATAGCGAGTTTCACTTTTTATGATTGGTGTAAAAGTCCTTGAAACTTTATAAACTTGTCACATTGTTTATATGGAGAGTTTGAGTACCCCTTATAGTTTATCCTTATACTCTATCAATCTATTTTTGCTTATAAAAAAAAGTTGTGAGAGATCGATTAGGGTGTTTTTGTCTTTTCCTTTCTTTTAAACATGGTGGTGATTGCTAGGATCCTTCCTTGTTACTACTAATTTTCCTCACACGTTTTCTCCCTCTCTCACAATTTGACCAAGTCTAGTCTTTTGTAAGACTTTGTGTTACACTCCTAAACTTGGTATCCAAGTTGTCATCACCCTCACTGTTCTTCCCTCTCTTCTTCATCTTCCATTTTTACTATCATATCTGAATATTAACAGTACAGTTATGGAAGATGATGATTCACCACAACTCAAACATGTTGTTATAATTTCCCTTCCACCTTCTAATAACCCTTCTTTAGGCAAAAAAATAACCGCTTTTACTTTCTTTAGCCGTTCTTCTCGACAACAAACCCATCAACAACGACCTCAAAACAATGATCCTTCAATTCAATTCCAACCCTACCCTTCAAATCCGCAGCTTCAATTTTCATTCAGAAGACTCTTTCACATCACCCCAATAAAGCTTTTCACCTTTTTTGGGATTTTTCTCTTTGCCCTTTTTCTCTACGGTTCTCTTTTTTCAACTACAACAACACTTGGATTACGTGGTCTCAAGAATGATGATGGCGATGATGAATCTAGTTCCTTTCTGTTTCCACTTTTTCGGAAATATGGTGTTCTTGGTCAGAGGGATTTGAAGCTTAAACTTGGGAAGATTGTTGATGTTAAAAAAAGGAACTTTGTGGCACAGAAAAGTGCTTCTGTTGCTTCATCATCTACTGTTTTTCCAATCAGTGGCAATGTTTATCCAGATGGGTATGTTAAAAATTATTGCTTTTGCTTATTTGACTTAATTTTAGATCAAGGAAAAAGATGAAAATTTTGAACTAATTTAGTGTCATTGAAATGTTATATAAACTAGAAAGTACTTGTTTGTGGTTATTCTGATTTCCTAAATTGCATTTGAATCAGTACAATGGCTTAGCAACATGTTCTTCAATGCAGGTTGTATTACACACATTTACGTGTCGGAAACCCTCCAAAACGTTATTTTGTTGATGTCGATACAGGGAGTGACTTAACATGGATACAATGTGATGCTCCATGCAGAAGTTGTGCTAAGGTAATACCCAAGTCTGACCTGTTACCTTAACAAGTTTTTGTTTGAACGGTTTGAGTCGTAACCGTATGATCATGCACATAGTCTGAACTTCACACATTATTGTGTAATAGTAAACTGAAAATTTGAAAACGCCTCTTAGCGAGTGCGATGTAGATACATGACGATATGTTTTTGCCTTGTAAGTGAATTTTATGAGATTGAAAATCTATGTTTAATCAAAGGATATACTTGATATAGGGAGCAAATGCCCCATACAAGCCAACAAGATCCAATATACTGCCATCTGCAGACTCGCTCTGCTTCGAAGTTCAAAAGAACGGATATCATGAAAGTTTCTCACAGTGTGACTATGAAATTCAATATGCAGACCATAGTTCTTCATTGGGGGTTCTTATTAAAGACGACCTTCATCTTATGACTACTAATGGATCCAAAACCAAGTTAAATTTTGTTTTCGGGTATGAAACCTCTTCTTTTAACCTTTTTTTTTCTTTAAAGCAATATATTCTATAAAAGTGCTGATTCGTTCTACACAATGTATTTGTTGTAAGGTGTGGATATGATCAAGAGGGCTCTCTTTTGAATACATTGGCAAAAACAGATGGAATCATGGGACTAAGTCGGGCAAAAGTTGGCCTACCTTATCAGTTGGCAAGTAAAGGGCTTATTAAGAACGTGGTTGGTCATTGCTTAGGAAATGATGGAGTTGGTGGTGGATACATGTTCTTAGGTGACAATTTTGTGCCTTATTGGGGTATGACTTGGGTGCCTATGGCTCATACGACGTAAGCATGATTTTCTTGACAATGTGCTTCTATTGTGTTTTTTCATTTAAGAAATTTACAGTATAAGTTATATTGTGTGACTACCAACATTGATTCCGAAAATCGATGTTTGTGTTCTGAGGTTTCTTCTGATTCTTCTATAATTTACGTGTCATAACTATTCTACACAGAGATTTATACCAAACGGAGATTCTTGGAATGAATTACGGAAATCGCCTACTCAGTTTTGAAGGTCACAACAAAGTAGGAAAGGTGGTTTTTGATAGTGGCAGTTCTTATACGTATTTTCCGCGAGAGGCGTACCAAGATCTTATTGCTTCTGTAAGTCTTTACATCTAAGGAAAACTATGTACTTGTTTTTACTCCAATATTGAATATGAATTCATTATGCATACAATGATGCAGCTTAAAGAAGTTTCTGGCTTGGGACTCATTCAAGATGATTCGGATACAACTTTCCCAATTTGTTGGCAAGCTAATTTCCCAATCAGGTAAGAGAAATCACTCAAAAACAGCTTATGACAAATCCGTAAGCAGTTTTCAGCTCGTTTCTAAAGCTCTCAAGGATAGCTTGTGAAAAAGCTTATAAAGTATATAAAAACAATTCGATATAATTTTATCTGTTTATATAGAAATAGCTTATACGCAAACACTTATATAACAATTGTTTATGCTATAAACGCATAATTAACTTGTTTATCCAAATAGGAGACTATTCTAAATACCGTGTTATATGCATGCAGATCTGTCCAAGATGTTAAGGATTACTTCAAGACGTTAACACTTCGTTTCGGAAACAAGTGGTGGATTTTGTCGACATTGTTTCGGATACCGCCAGAGGGTTACTTGATCATTAGTGTAATCCTCTTGTTCTCTAAAACAACTTTTATTTCCATTTCTAACTGATTTTGTTTTTTGCAGACTTTCTAATAAAACTTTTATGCTGCAGAACAAAGGCAATGTGTGCTTAGCTATTCTTGATGGTAGCAATGTAAATGACGGATCCTCGATTATACTCGGAGGTAGGTACTTTACGTTGAGTTTGACTCAATTCAAATTCTAGCGCAATTATTTTATAATGTTTATTTTAGGCTGAAGCACATACACAGATACGGACACCAGATATCAGATATGACACCGTCAATAACACGTGATACCGATAATAAAATTTAATATTTGCAGATATTTCACTGCGAGGATATTTGGTTGTGTATGACAATGTGAACAAGAATATTGGTTGGGAGCAAACAGAATGTGGCATGCCAAGCAGAATATTGAGAAAGACTCACAACTTCTTAAGTGATAGTATGTTATGATTCTCACCAAAATCTTAGATCAGATTCAGATGTAAAATATTTTGTGTATAGGTACTGCCAAAATATAGGAATTTTGACTAATAATGTGTATTACATTACCCCCTTAGTTTTAATGAGCACTCTTGCATTGACAACTTTACCTTGCTCAATGTCATGAATTGAACCTGTAAGTGATACAATCGAGAGAGAAAGAGAGAGAGAGGGAAACAAATTAGGGTTTCTCATAGTGGAATCGAAAGCCATGAAGAAAAGAACATAATTCTGATTTGTTCATTCATCAAAATGAGAAATGAGAAAAGGAGTTTACATACAACTTGGCCAAACAAAGTAAAATGCCACCTCATCACATCTAATAGAAAATAAACTAATCTTCCAATTGTACTTCTTCTACATTTGATACCCCTCGCAAGCTTGAGGGTGGAATATGGCAACCATCCCAAGCTTGGTAACTAGCTCGGGAAAGGGACGAGGACAAGAGGCTTTTGTAAAGAGATCAACCACATGATTAGAAGAAAAGATAGGTAGCAAACGTATCAAACCAACTTGGATCTTCTCACTGACAAGATGAAAATCAATATCCAAGTCCGTGAAAAATGATCCAAACTCAACGAGTCTTCGCACTTGGATATAGATTATCGCACTTAAGTCATGTTTCAATTAGTCAAAAATATCAAGTGAAGTACCTGCTAAATTAATGTTATTAACATAAATAAAGAGAGCTGTAAAAGAATCTAGAGCAACTTTAATGAAGAATGTGTCAACTTTTCAAACCATTAACAACTAGCTTACTTGAGATTTCATAAATCTATAAATCTGACCTACTTTAGGAGCTTGAACATTTTGTAGAACTTTCATATAAATAATTTCACGGACATTTTCATGTAGAAATACATTATTGACATCGAGTTGATGAATGTGCCAACAATGGATAGAAGCTGAAACAAGAAGGACTTGTCTAGCAAAATCAATCCTCTTAAAACTATTTTTTTCTTGCATTATACATTGTTTGGAGTAAAAAATAAAAGTGTAATATTGTCCACGCACAGTTTATGAGACTTAAACCAAGTTAACTGCAAAGTGAGGGAGGAATAACACATTTTCAATTACCAAGTCTTAGGTCTATTGAATCTTTTCAACAATACAAGCTTCAACAGAATTACCATTCGGTAAATTCACTTTTATAGGATCAATCTGACTCTAATTAATAAAACTATGAATTGAATGGTGTGTGTGGTGTATGTCTCCAATGTCAATAATCCATCTTGAATTAGCCAACTTCAAATTAGTAGATGTTGAGAAAGAGTTACATGTCACTTGGGCTGAGTGGAAGCTACTCTCCTCCTTTATGGCTGAACTTTGCTGCTTATTTCCAATTGTGTTACTATAAAATAAATCATCTACAAGTTATTGTATCCAGCCTTGTCAAGGTTATTCCATGTTCATCATTATTTCTAGGTGATTTGCCAATGGATCTGCATTTATTATCTTCTCCATCTGCATAATTGGCATATGATTGGCTAATTTTTGTAGAAAATTTATTGAGCAAGATGTCTTAATATGTTATGCGACATTCTAGCACATGTAGTGCTCATATTGTGTTATATGATTGCTTTAACATTTGGATAAAAATCTGTTTCAGTTATCGTACTATTAGAAGATTGCTTTTTTGAAAAAAAATGGTAATCCAAATCAATTTGAAAATGTTTTTTTATGAAATCATAATACATGGTGGTTGAAGAAAATTTAATTGGATATTATTTAATTAAAAGATTTGAATTTGATTTAATGAAAGAAGATTTGATTATTGCATTGAAGAAAATATTTAATTAAATATGCTTTGAAGTAAAGATTTAATTTAGTTTTATTTAATCCAAGTTTTTCCTCAAGTTGATTTGAAAAAGATATTGATTGAATATTTAATTAAATAAATATTCAATGAAGATATTTAATTGGATTTGCTTTAATTATAAGATTTAGATTTGCATTTAATAAGAAGATCTCCTATCTCTATTAAAGATGATCTAAAGTGCCTTTCAGTTTTTGAAGAGATTTCATTCTAAATCATTTATTTAGAGTTTAAAATTCTTATTTATATAAAGTAAAACCAATATTGAATTTGTTTAAAGAAGATTTAGAATTTGCTGTATAACGATATGCAGAAAGCAAGATGTTAAGCATAATGTCTCATATATCTCGTCTTTTTAAGATTTGTTTCCTTTTTTGTTCTATTAGAGATATACGTGTGTTTGAATTTGAAAAAGATTTGTCCTAAATCTGATTTTAGTAAAGATTGCATTCGGTGTTCTTATTTGTTCCTGAATTGTATAGATCAAGGATCTCAATCTTCATAATAAAGATTTGATTGATTATGTGTGTTTTTGGAAGATGTGATATGAATCAAATGCAGTATAATTAAAGTTGTTGTATTCAAGAAATTCATATTTATTCAAGGTTTGATCAATCAAAGATTTGCAATCAACATTATTGAAGATCGATTTTGTGCTTTTAAGGTTCCAGATGAATTTATGACAAAACTCTAATGGGCTTTCTAGCTCGATCATTGCTGCTATATGTGGAGGAAATATCCTTTGTGAAGATTCAGAACTTAAGAGAGACAAATATCTATCTATAGAAGATTTTAGTCGAGTCTTGTATTTGTAATTTGTACACTCTATTCATGAGTATTAATTCTAAAGTAGCCGAATAGAGTATTGAGTTGTTTTAGAGTGTTTATTTGATTGAGTCTATTTGTTTTGTTTTGTGATACTCTATTCTTGAGTCTTAATCCTATGTTAAGGAATAAAGTATTTTGAGTTGTAATTTTGTTCCATCATTATGAAAATATTGTAAATGTCCAAATACTTGGGAGAGTATTTCAGTGAAAGTGAGATGAGTCTCATATTCAGCGAGGTATAGAAGTTTTGAGTAGTATTAGGAAAAACGACATTGAACTAAGAAAATTCGAATCAGACCAATTTTTACTTATGATCATTAAGAGTAGATTTCCTTTCTTGGGTTAACGTCCTCCAAGCGTAGGTGATTTTGCACCGATCTCGGTTACCAATTCCAGTATTATTTATATTTTGCATTTACACTATTTGTTACGCATATAACTTGTCATACACATTGTTACAAGATTGTGTCTGACATCTTATCATCCGAAGAACATGATTTCAATTGACATCAGAGCAAACATCTTGTCCTGTTTGAGTGTGTTTCAGGGTTCTTATCTTGTTTAAAATGGAGAATATCAAAGAAGGAGGATGAGTTAATCGACCAACGATTCTTGATGGTACTAAGAATCCTCAAAAGATTGTAGTTAAATTCAATTATAAAAATTGTAAAAACCAAGCGTAAGATGATAGCGAAGGAGAAAAAGCAAACAATGTGGTTGCCTTCATAACGTGTGTAAGATCCAAGTCATGTATGCATGATGATGGGAAATCTAGTGATGAAGATCTCTTAGATGAATATGTTGCTGAAGCCTTCAGGAAAATGTATCTTAAGTGGAAAGAATAATGCATAACCAGTTAGAAACAAAGTGTTCAAATTAGTGTCAGATTCAAGACAAGGCAAATCATGGTACAACTTTCACAGAGTAAAGGAAGAAGTTGACCACATGAAATCCAATTTTGAAAGTATGACCAAATCAGTTCATATGTTAAATTGTGGTTTTGAAATTTATTATGAAACTTTAGGGGTTGATAAGAGTACTAGAGACGTGAAAGGGATTAGTTTTGACTATAGCTCCCTGAATACTAAACCCAAGTTTGTTCCTACTATCAAGAAGACTGAGTTTAATATGTCAAACTAAATGTCACAATATCCTGTTTGATATCATTACCAACATATTAATACACACCACAAAAGCTCTTTGGCGTGTCACTATTGTGGTCAACGGGGTCATATAAGACCTTTTTGCTATAAATTGTGCGGTGGACCTTACTACCACTATAAACACCATTCCTCCAGGAACACCTCAAAAATTGGTTGTCAACAAGTTTGGAAAGTCAAAGAAGCAACTAAAATTCATATTTCCCACACATCTCTAACAATTTTATCTCAAGAAAATTGGTATTTTGGCAGTGGTTGCTCCAAACATATGACTGAGGAAAAGAACTATTTGGAAGAGTTAAAATCATACTCAAATAACTATGTTAATTTTAGTGATAGCGCTAAAAGAAAGATCATTAGAAAAGGGAAATTGGATTATTCAGGCCTTCCTAGCCTAAATGATGTTCTTCTTGTTGAAGATCTCATTGCAGATCTCATAAGTATCAACCAACTATGTGATCAAAATCTTTGCATAAATTTCAACCATTGTGAATGTGTCGTCACTAACAAACATCTGGAACAAATAATAAAGGCTACCAGACCATCATAAAATTGTTATATGTGGTGTTCAAAATCAAAGGATTAACCTCAAACGTGCATAATACCTAAAAGGAATAAACATACCACTAAGAGAAAGAAATTCATAAAGAGGAAGATGATTGTTTCTAACATTGTAGAACGGTATGTTGAATATCATTTTACTGACATCATGAATGACATTGTAGATACAAAAACTAAGTTGTATCACAGAAAACTTAGTCACTTAAATCTCATAAGTATGAGGAAGATTGCCTCAAAAAAGAATGTCTTTGGTTTTCCTGATCTTAAAATTGAAGAATGTAAAAATTATGGTGACTGCCATGTTGGGAGCAAATCAAGACGTTTCAACATCTTACTCGTGTTCCTAAATTACTTCATATGGATCATATGTGATCCATATAAGACAATAGTCTTAGAGAAAAGAGACATGTCATGGTCTATGATGATGACTACTCTATATTTGAGTTTAATCGTGAGAAGTCTGATAACTTATCTATTTTGAAGCTCTTTTCCATCGTCTACTGCATGAGAAAGGAGAATAAATTGTCAAGATCATTCACATTCGAAGTCAACATGTCAGAGAATTTGAGAATTCCCACTTCTACTTTTCCTTCACTGTTGAACGCATTACTCATGAGTTTTCTATTCCCATCTCTCCTCAACAAATTGGGATTGTCGAAAGGAAGAACTATACATTGCAAGAAATGGCGAAAGTCATGCTATATGCCATAAAACTTCATATTGGGTTTCCTTCTCTTATTTATAGAATATTGATTGATAAAAAACATGATATTGTATCCACTGAATGTGAAATCGGTGCTCCTCTTAGTCTGTTGAATTTCAGCTATAATTTGTTTGTCGAGAACATGTCCCAAACATTGTCCTTCAGAATATTCCATGTTTTAATGAGTCTGACCTAGCTGATGGTGAAAATGTTCTTAATGTCCCGCCCATGTATGGGCATGTAAGAAGTCATCCTCTCAAGGTTCTTAGGCATGAAACTAATGCATTACATGAAATTATCGTTACATCCACTACCATATAGGTTATGATTGAAAGTCATGATCAAATGTTGAATCTTAAGGCCGCTGGTATGTCATTTTCTCGAGTTGTTATTCAATATGTTGAGAAAGATGTTAATACATTAGGTGAATATGTGGTAAATAGTGATGAAGGCATATTTCAGGGGTGTTACATTAATAGCATGGCGTATACAGTGTTTAACAAGAACACAAATCTATGATGGAATTCATGAAAGTCTTTGTTAATGATTTTCAAACTGAAGTGATTCCTCATAAAAATGAAGATTTTGATCTCACTAGTCATAATATTGAGCAAGTTGTTGCTGACAACATAGGAAACAACTTACAATTTGCTAAAGAAAAATGAGATCTAGATGAATGCTTCACCAGAAGAATAAATGATCCAGAAGTGAATGCTCATTTTGAAAGAAACAAAGTACGATAACTTGTTTCTAGACCAAACTCTGCTGATGCCATTGGGACATAATGGATTTATAAGAATAAGTATAATGAGAATGAGATTGTTACTAGAAATAAGGCATGACTTATAACCCAAGACTATGATCATATCAAAGGGGGTGACCTTGATGAAGTTTTTGCTCCTATTTCCCATATTGATGATATCAAATTATTACTAGTATTATTTTGTCTCCCTAAGTTGAAACTCTACCAAATGGAAGAGAAAAACGTCTTCCTCAATAGGTACATGGATATGGAAGTCGGTAAGGATATTAGTAATGATGTCAATAATATGAAGGGTTTCATTGTGAAACATAGTTGAATTCTTATAATAGTTCAGATTTATGTTGACGATATTATGTTTCGAAGGATGTCAAGTAAGATGTTAAATCATGTTGTTCGACAAACTCGAACTGAACTCGAGATGAGCATGGTAGGTGAACTTACATACTTTCTTGGATTTTAAGTAAAGCAAATGGAGGTTAGTATCTTTGTTTCCCAAAGTAATTATGCTAGAAACCTTATGAATAAATTTGGGTTGGAAAATGGTAAGCCAAATGTACACCTATTGATACTCTTGTCAAGCTCTCTAAATATGAACAAGGTACGACTGTTGATCAAAGTATCTATAGAAGTATTATTGGTAGCCTCTTATATCTCACTTCCAATCATCATGACATTACTTTCTGTTTTGGTGTGTATGGTCGCGTTCAAGCCAATCCGAATATTACTCATCTTACTCAAGTCAAGATAATTATTAAGTACATAAGAGGAACATTTGACTATGATATTTTATACTCTTTTGATACCAACTCTTCTCTAGTGGGATATTGTGATGCTAATTGGGCAGAAACAAAGTATATTGTTGCTATAAGTACATGCGCTTAACTATTTTGGAGTAACCAAATGCTCAAAGATGTGACATAATAGGTCATGACATTATACTGTGACAACCACTACAAATAAAAGTCATTGTGTTTAAATTTTCAAAAAGACCATATTATTCAGTTTTTGCATCCACGTTTCGAACTAACCTCTGAATGTGAAACTTCCTCTGCAAAGTTCTGGAGTAAATCTAAAAGCATGATAGGAACAAGGAGATGGATGAACAATTATGGTATTCCAAAGAAGATATCAAAGAAAAGGTATGAAAAAGGTGTTGTAGTTACGAGGCTCAATGAGTTTGTATGAAAGGCATATCGATTAGAGAAAAGAATAATGGTAAGTCAAGAGGTGTTTCTTCTCTCATCCAGCCTAAGGATGCTCTAGGTAAAACCTCTTAAGTGTTTAACTTGTATGATACTATTGTTACTATTTACAACAATTAAGTTGTTATTTATGCAATAAATTTCATTAATGATTGTGATAATTCTCGTCTTAAGAATGTGATTCGTGCTATTTTGAATGTTGAGCCTCTCACCACTGAAACTGATTCTGATAATCCCATGGATGATGCCCCCCACTCACTTCGAATCTAAATAGGTTGGTTATAATATTATTGTTTATAAAAATGTAATTGAAGATGTCAATAAAGATGTTAATGAAAATGTTAATGAATATGAGTTTCTAAGTGAATATGTCAATGACAACGAGGTTATCAATGATGACTTTGCTGATGAGATTTCCGCTATTAGACAACTCCCTAGAAAAATAAATAAGTCTTCTCCTAGAATTGTACAGCATGATGTCAAGGAACTTGTCATGCACATATTACATGAATGGATGAGAATGAGATTATTAATGAGATGATGTAAAGGGTGTTATAAATGTTAAAATGTCTATTGAAGGAAAGAAGCTTCCAAAGAACTCTATATTTGTTCCTTTTTATTATGAAGAAAGTATAATAAAATGGAATTTTGTTTACTATATGAGGATGAATTTTGTTAACAAAATCTATGTTGAAGCACTTAAATGTAGTGAAATTACAAAGCTTCTTAGTGATGCTCAATCGTTGAAGACATTGTTAAATGTTGGATCGTGTTATCCTAAGTTGGCGAATGAATTTGTGGTCAGACTTCCTATTGGGTTCCTCTCTTTAATTTATGGTGTAAAGAATGATGGTATTTCTCATGGGTTGCTAAATTTCAGTTATAAATTGTTTGCTGGAAAACATGTCTCAGACATTAGTCTTCCCAATGTTCCTGTTATTGATGAATCTGGTTTAGTTGATGATAAAAATATGCCTAATATGACACCTATGTTTGGGCCAGTAAAAAGTCACATTCTCAAGGCACTTATCCATGAAGTCAAGGTTTTGCATGAAATCATTGTCATATCCACTACCATAAAAGATGTTTGTCAATGGTATTATTAAAACATTGAGTCCGCATACTGCTGACCGATCTATGAGAAATTCATTCCAACCAAAAATCGAGTGATTCAAATGAACCATGATCTTCTTAACACTTGTAATGAATAAATCAAAACTCTTTTAGATAAAAAGCTCATAGGACACTCTAAATCTCCTTGGAGATGTGCAGCTTTTTATGTTAACAATCAAGTCAAACTGAAACGTGGAGTTCCCAGACTCGTCATAAATTACAAACCTCTCAATGAAGTTATGTCTGATTCCTAACAAGAGAGATCTTATTAACAAGCTTTATAAAGTCGGAGTATTTTCAAAATTTGATATAAAGTATGGATTTTGGAAAATCCAAATCCAAGAACAAGATAAGTACAAAACAACCCCCACAATACCATTTGGTCATTATGAATGGAATGTGATGCCTTTTGGGCTTAAAAATGCTCCCTTTGAATTTCAAAATGTCATGAACGATATCTTCAACGATCATTCTAACTTTGCTTTAGTCTATATCGATGGTGTATTAATATTTTCTCAAAATATTGATCAAAATTTCAAACATCTTGATACCTTTTTACATGTGGTAAAGAACAATAGCCTGGCAATTTCAGCACCTGAAATCAAACCTTTTCAAACTAAAGTTAGATTCCTAGGACATGAAATTGTCAAAGGAATCATCAAACCAATTGCTAGAGCAATTGAATTTGGAGACAAATTCTCATATGTAATTAAAGACAAAACCCAACTATAACAATTTTTAGGATGTCTTAATTATACCTCTGTTTTCTTTCCGAATCTCATGCTCATCTGCAAAAGAGGTTCTTCAAAAAGATGTGAAAAATATTATTTCAAAACAAATTTTTACTAGATGGCGATGAATTCTTTCAAGTTTTAAATTTGATATAAAATATATCAAATGTGAAAATATTTTTTTACAATCTTCTAAAATGAATAGACCAATAAGGCCAATGATACAAACACTCGACCATTACTTATAGAATGCACCCACTTCAAACCTATCACCATACCAATTTCAAACCAATTCATTTCATTATAAGAATTCTTAACCTTAACTACAAATTTCCAACCTTATTTTCAAGTTGTTCAAAATCCAAGCATCCCAAAAACACATCCTAAAGTTGAATCTTTGAAACCCACAACTCCAAAATTTTATTCAAAAACTTACTTCGCAAAATCCAATGACTAACCTATTATTCTAACAAAACTCTCAAGGAATTATTGAGAATTTAAATGAATTATATAATAAAAAAGAAATAGTTAATTTATTATTCCAAAATAAACATATTATGTATTTTCAAAAACACGTTAAAATAAATAAAATAATTTGCAATCATTTATTGGCGAAGTGATATGTGACATATCAACAAATAAACGATATGTTATCAAAAATTATCCGCATATTTATAGAGATACTAAAATCTTTAAAAAAATATAATAAAGAGACTAAAATTTTGAATTTTAAAATGTAATGGTGAAAAAAATATATAATTCCAAAACTACAATTAAGCCTTAAATGTATTAAATAATTAATGTACTAATATATTATTAAACCAGAGAAGTCTACTTAATCTAAAAACTAAATTTTCATTGATAACCAATCAAATTCAATATACAAGATAAAAGATCTGCAATTTAAAACCCTAATTTCAATATCTAGCCTAACTCATAGATGCTGTGTGTTATAGTAGTTGCACCTTAACAAACGATACCATTGACTTCAATTCCTACCAATAAAAAACAAAAACAAAAAACATGTCATTGCCATGAACCAAACCATGCATTCCGTTTCCGACACTGACCCAAACTCAAACTCAGCAACACCATCAGAACAACCCATTGATACACCGATGACAGAACCACCACAACCCCAAAACGACGTCGTAACAATGTCCCCTCACAACTCCTCCGAAGACCAAAACCCCACTCTTTTATACCCAAACCCTACTCAACCTCGAAAACGACGTCGTCGTAAGAAGTTTTTCACTGAACTAACCGCAACAACATCACTCGCTAAAAACCGCAAAAACGGCGTCGCTAAGGACTGTGATGACGAAGCCCTAATTGCTATTTCCGTAGGGTTTCCTGTTGATTCCTTAACGGAGGAAGAAATTGAAGCTAATGTTGTTAAAACAATCGGTGGTTCTGAGCAATCGAATTACATTATTGTTCGGAATCACATTCTGGCTAGGTGGCGTTCCGATGTTAATGTTTGGTTGACTTATGATCTTGCTGTAAAGTCAATTCGATCTGAACATAAGGGTTTGGTTGAAACGGCCTATAGGTTTTTGATTGAGCATGGTTATATTAATTTCGGACTTTCTCCGGAGATTAAAGCAGTCAAGGTTCGGTCTTTTGATGGAACTGAGAGGGGGAGTGTGATTGTTATTGGTGCTGGGTTAGCAGGTTTGGTTGCGGCGAGACAATTGGTGTTTTTAGGGTTTAAAGTTTGTATCTTGGAAGGTAGGACTCGACCGGGTGGGAGGGTGAAGACGAAGAAGGTGTTTGGTGGGGATGGTGTTGAAGCTGCAGCTGATTTGGGTGGAAGTGTTCTTACTGGTGTTAATGGGAACCCTCTTGGTGTTCTTGCTAGACAATTAGATTTGCCGCTTCATAAGGTTAGGGATGTTTGTCCTCTTTATATGCCTGATGGAAAATGTGTTGACTCTGAGGTTGATTCTAGAGTTGAGGTGTTGTTTAATAAATTGTTAGAGAGGGTTTGTAAGCTTAGGCAAGCTATGATTGAAGAGGTTAAGAGTGTTGATGTTCCTTTAGGGACTGCGTTGGAGGCGTTTAGGAGGGTTTATAAGGTTTCTGAGGATAAGGAAGAGAGGATGTTGTTGAATTGGCATCTTGCTAATTTGGAGTATGCAAATGCTACTCTTATGTCTAATTTGTCTATGGCTTATTGGGATCAGGATGATCCTTATGAAATGGGTGGTGATCACTGTTTCATTCCTGGAGGGAACGAGACATTTGTTCGTGCGTTGGCTGAGGATCTTCCGATTTTCTATGGAAGGACTGTGGAGCGTATTAAGTATGGAAGCGATGGGGTGTTGGTGTTTACCGATGAGCAGCAGTTTCGTGGGGACATGGTGCTTTGTACTGTGCCTTTGGGTGTTCTTAAGAAGGGGTCGATTGCGTTTGTCCCTGATCTTCCTCAGAGGAAGAAAGATGCGATTCATAGGTTAGGGTTTGGTTTGCTTAATAAGGTTGTGATGTTGTTTCCGACTAATTTCTGGGGTGGAAACATTGATACATTCGGTCACTTGACGGAGGACTTGAGTATGAGGGGTGAATTTTTTCTGTTCTATAGCTACTCTTCGGTGTCTGGAGGCCCGCTTCTTGTGGCTCTTGTTGCCGGGGAAGCAGCTATTAGGTTTGAGATGATGTCGCCGTTGGAGTCTGTCAAAAGGGTGTTGGATGTTTTGAAAGATATTTTTCATCCAAAAGGGATTGTTGTTCCCGATCCCGTTCAGGCAGTCTGTACTCGGTGGGGACAAGACACCTTTGCGTACGGATCTTATTCTTACGTTGCTGTTGGATCTTCAGGCGATGATTATGATATACTTGCAGAGAGTGTTGGAAATGGGAGGGTGTTCTTTGCTGGAGAAGCAACTAGCAAACAGTATCCTGCAACAATGCATGGAGCATTTCTTAGTGGAATGAGAGAAGCTGCAAACATTTTGAGAGTGGCAAAGAGGAACAACAATTCTTCAATGCCCTTCGACACAGCCAAAAACATCGCCGCTGACGAGAATGACGATTTGAACAAACTATTTGCAAAACCTGACCTGAGTTTCGGGAGCTTCTCCGCGGTGTTTAATCCAAAACCGAATGATCTTGAAACTAGATCAATACTAAGGGTTAAAATTGGAGGAACTGTATTGGATTCTCCCAGTCTTTATCTTTATGCATTGCTTTCAGTGAAGCAGGTCATCGAGTTGAGTCAGGTCGAAGGAGATGAGAACAGGATGAGAATTTTAAATCCCGATTTAGGGGTCAGTTTAGTTGGGAAGAAGGGTTTAGGTAGCACTGCTGAATCTCTTATTGTAGACATAAAGTCGTTTAGATCTCAGCTTTATGAAGCAGAAAATGGTCTTAGTAGTAATAGTATCATGGAAGAATGAAATCTCCTGGTTGTATTTAAATTTTCAACTAGACCTAATTAAATTCTTTTTTTCTTTCTTTTCTTCTCTCTCTTGGCAATTTTTCTTAATGATTTTCCATGCTGAACTTAGTGACTTACCACTGCTGTCTTACATTCTTTTATGATTAATGTTTGAATGTAGAAACGATTAGTGCCAACTTTGTTAATTACCATTGTATCAACAAAGCAAAGATAAAAAACTTTGTTAATTACTAATACTCCTCAAGAATTTGTTGAAATCATCTACTTAATACAAGGCAGCAGAGGAGTATGTGGTGTTGAGGACATGCAATGGGGCATTGAGCTGTTTTAGATTCTGTTTTTTTCATCCCTTTATTAGTTTTCTTTAGACCTATCTCTGAATTTTTTTAATGGAAAAATATAATATATAATGAGAAAAGTACATCCAGATATAAAGGAGAATCACATACCACTCGTGAAGAATAAAATTTGAGAAGAATTCTCAAGAAGAGATAAAAGACACTAAATCCTAAATAGGTCGACGATACTCGGAATCTCTACGGACTCATAATGAGGGTAGGGTTCTCCAACCACACTGAGAAGAGGCGAGAAAGTGCATAGTATTATGAAGAACTACCCAGATAGCTAGAGCCAAATAACAATAAAATTTGAGAAGAATTCTCCACAAAAAGAGATAAAACACACTTTATCCTAAATAGGTCGTTAGAGCCAAGTAACAATAAAATTTGAGAAGAATTCTCCACAAAAAGAGATAAAACACACTTTATCTCCACAAAAAGAGATAAAACACACTTTATCCTAAATAAGTCGTATTTCGAAGAACTACCCAGATAGCTAGAGCCAAATAACAATAAAATTTGAGAAGAATTCTCCACAAAAAGAGATAAAACACACTTTATCCTAAATAGGCCGTCGACACTCAGAATCTCTACGGACTCATAACGAGGGTAGGATTCTCCAACCACACAACCACACTGAGAAGAGGCGAGAAAATGCATAGTAGTTCGAAGAACTATCCAAATACCATTTTCAGGCAAAAGAAATGCTCAAGACCTCCGAGTCCTCTATATTCACAACTAAACTTGAAAAAATCAAATCATTATGAGACTTCCAGATAACTCAAACCATAACAAGACCTCCGAGTCCTCTATATTCACAACTAAACTTGAAAAAATCAAATCATTATGAGACTTCCAGATAACTCAAACCATAACATACCATACCATCAAATGACCCCTCTAATTTTAGTTGAAACTCCTAAGGAGCAAAACGACTAAAAAATGATTGAATATTCTCATTAGGCATGACAACGGGGTGGACCGGGGACAGTTTTTACCTCCCACAAATTCAAATCCGAATCCCCAAACAATTCACTTTCTCCGCCCCAAACCCAAACGGGGATGGAGAATCAAAATCCAAACTCGTCCCAAACGTGTTCGGATATCCCCGTCCTGCCACCATTCATTTAGTGAAATCAATTTTTTTAATAAAAATATATTTTTTTTCTAAAATAAAATTACATTACAAATAATAAAATAAAATAATCTAAAAAAATTTCATACATACATTTCAAATATTTTAAATAATAAATTAAAAAAATATATAAAAATTGACCATATATCTAATATTCTAAATTATCAAAAATAAATAATAATGTACATAATGAAATAAACTAGGCGGGTTCCGGGTGGGGTATTAGTGTTCCCACTACCCGACCCGTCCTCATATTTTATAATCGGGAAAAACCTAAACCCAAACCCAAACTCAGTTAAAGTGAGTTTTCCCCGTCAACTTCGGAGCGAGTACTATTATGTTACCATGGCTAATCCCCATTTATAGCAAATGATCAACCCAATCACCGAGTCAAAATAATATCACAAGTGAAAAATAAATGAGAAGTTGACTCAACGACACACACAGAGATTGCATGAGACCTTAGCCTCCTCTAGACGAATCCCACGTTCAACTAAATTAACTCTAGAAATAAACGTGTTTAGAAGAAGTTGCCAGGAGAAGATAACAATCTTGGATGGGACACAGTTAAGCCAAATAGAAGACAAGCCACAATCCATCCTAGTCAAGGGAATGGAAGAGTTGAGACTCTCATGAATCAGGAAGCTATAAGTTGAAGCAACCGGGTACACCGCATCTTTTCCCACCTTCCACCACCAACAATTAGAACCAGGCGAGAGTGAGACCTCAAACAAAAAATGGAAAAAGTTATCCATAAGCACATGCTCTCGAATAAAGAAAGGTCTCATCCAAAGGAAATTCCACCTCAATTGCTCCCACACAAGAATCATTCTAAAAAAAGGTGTTTAGACCGTTAAATACTTTTCTACTTAAACCATCAAATAAATCTACATATATATCCCCTTCTTTAGAGTCTAAGTAAGAGACCTTCTTCCAACAAGAACGAGGCTAACCGGAGGTTGGAAGATCTACCACCTCTAAAAACATCTCATTATTTTATCCATGTACTATCATCCTTTATAGTTTTAATATAATTCTTATAATTAATTAAATTTATGATAAATTTCTTAAAAAAATATTTACTTAATTTTTATAATTAAATAAATTAATTTTGATTATTTTATTATAAAAATTATCTAATGAATTTTAAAACTTTTAAAACTTAATTTTTAAAATTGAATTTTTATGCTTAAAATTGGCTATCGAACAAAAAATTAGTTATAAAAATTTAAAATTAGTTATAAATTTGGTTATGGAGATAATCGATTTATAATTTGTTTTTTTAAAAAATAAGTTCGATTATGACAATTGATTTTAATATCTAGTTGTAATAATTGATTTATAAACTATTATGGATTAATTATGGGATAAATAGTTCATGAACACTTTAATGGTTTTCAATATCCTCCTTTTCTTCATCAACTTCAAATCTTTTGAAAATGTCCATAAATCTAGCATGTTGTCTTTATATACATTTCTTAGTTGGAATGAATGAGTGTGGTAATTCTTATGTTGGCTTTGAAGCTTTTGTTTTCTCTACCTTTTTTATTTTGTTTAACACTTAGTTATGAGCCATCTACAAGGCCCATAGAGTGAACGACCAATAAATAAGTAATGCAACATCCAACGCAGAACAGATAGTCACATTTCCCTGTTGAATATGCAATCCTTCTAGCGAGAACCTTGTCAACCGTCCTGATTAATTTGACGGCTGACTAAATCCACACCTTGTCACACGCATTCAGTTGCTAACTGTTTCTCCTATTTAAAAAAAGGAATCACACCATTTCTCTACTATTCAAATTATTTCTCATTTAAACATCAATTTTCACTCTCATACTAACTTATGCGTTGGAGTGCTAACCTTTTAGGTCATTCCCCTTCTCCATCGCATCAGAAACTCAGAATCGCTGCAGCAAGCTCTCCCTCCTTACTTTCTGATCCATTTCAGTTCCTCTATTGAACATTGGTACCTTCTGTGTGAATCGTCTTTTGATTCCTACATTTTTCCATGATCAAACCTCTCCTAATTCAATCGTCTCCTCCATTAGAAATCTAGATCTTTCTCACTCGAATTGAAAATCTCCATTTCTCAATCCCCTATCTTAAACATCAACATTTTTCCACCAACGCTATCAAATATGGCAGCTTCCAAAGTTATTTGTTCCTTCGTTCAAAGGCAAGTCGGTGTTGTCACCGTCGTTGAGGCTTCCAGAAATCCCCCACTTCCTTCTCAAGTAACAAACAATCAAGTTCTGGTGTCTTTTTCATTTGTTCCTCTGCAACAAGATCATGTCCAACCTAGGGAAAATCAAAAAACATTTCAACCTCCTCCATTCCTCGGATGTGCACCACGGTTTCACTAGGGCGAGCCTTCGTTCAAACCTCTACCATTGCCTACAATGCTTGGACAAGAAATACTTTCAAGTCTTCAATTGTTGCTGGCTAACCTTTGTGTGCAAAAGGCCAATGACCTGTTGAATAATGTTTACCCCATGGTGCAGCAACAGAACTCTCAGGCCTTAGAAAAGAGATTATTTTTTAATGAAGAAAGCTTACACCATGCTAGTCTGAGGAACAACATGATATAAGAGATGGCTTTGCAGAGCCGTAAATTGCAAGATCTTTTCAGTAACTCTGATTGGATCAACAATGGCCTAGTATACATCCATTCTAGATGGAGCATAGATCTATGTGCTTAAAGGTATAAAGCATATGATCCTGATGTTGATGACCTTATTGATAGTTTGATGATGACAATGATGATAAATAATAAAGTCGGTGGTGATATCTTTTCAACTCTCTGGTGATGATTATTAACTTGAAGATATCTCAAGCCTCATCAAGTAAAAGATTCAAGGTTCTAGTGAAGTGCTTATATGATTGGTATATCTGGAAAAAGAACTTGGAAGTTTCAGATGTCTAAAAGAGTTAAAGTGTGAAAGCTCGTATGGTTGTGTCTGTCTGAGTGATCAGAGTCTTGTAAAAGCAGGAAAGTAATTGTAATACCCTAATCCCGAACTCGATATTTAATAAAATAATTCAAATAAAAATCTACGATAGAGTGTCACACATGCTTCACCATAGCATAAAAACATCAAATACTAAATAGTAATGTGAAAATAAGTTGCGGAAATAAACAAGTTTGACATAAAAGTCTCAACAACCAAGACTTCAACATAAATAAAGCATAACACAAGTAGTGAATGGCATCATATCCCCAGTGCTACATATCAGAGTTCCTCCTCTAAGACCAATGGTAAAAACTAAAAAGGAATGGATGTCATCCTTTAACTCAAGCGACTACTCTTGTATCTGATTGTTTGTGTTCCAAAAGAGCACAAACGCCACAACAACAAATAGGGGGTGAGAATGCATCTAATAAATGTTAATGAAAAAATTCAGCAAAGCAGGATAGTAATAACGAATTATAAAGTAACTCAATCACACCCAAAACACAAACAAATAGATAACAATGCAAATGCAATATGAATGCCATCAACTCCTTCTTAAAATGCATGTGGTACCAAATCACTAGGATCAGATGTATGTTACTGATTTTCCCATGTCTCTCATTTCTCTCTGAATTGTGTCTCTCTCTGGATGTGAGACCGCCATTGTTCCTCTCTGAACCAGACCATCACTGAACCAAAGTCCTACCTATATCTGAAATAAATGAATGCATGATTATAAACAATACAAACATGCAACAGCGTCAACATAACAAAATCACAAAATCACAAATCTCAAAACATTCTAAAAAAGGTTCCACTCTTGAGTCTATAATTCGCCATACTCAGGCCATCAATGTAATCCATCTTGATTACTATACTCAAAGTCGTCAATAATGACCTCATTATAATCCCTCTCTTGATTACTATGCTCAAATCGCCAATAATTGTCTCATTGTAATCTCTTTCTGGATTATTATTCTCAAAAATATATTTTTAAAACAATTTCAATTATTTCTCCTCAAAAAGGTAAAGTTATATTATTACGCTAAACTTCAACTCATCAAAATACTCAATAAACTCAAAACATCTAAAAACTCATAAATTCTAAAAATTCTAAAAAATTCTCAAATTTCTCAAAAAATTCATAATTTCTCAAAATTCTCAAAAACTCAAAATTTCTCAAAATTTTCAAAACTCATAATTATTATTACTTGTGTCAGACCATCAATAGGATAATAACCCGTAATACCAAGACATACCAACAAAACTCTAAAACATATCAGAGTTACTCAAATAGTAACTCTGACAACTCTAAGGTAACAAATCTCTCTCTTAAACATATCAACACAACTCTAAAACTTATCAGAGTTGCTCAAAGACAACTCTAAAATATATCAAGCTACAGTTCTATTCGTTTCAGTTCAACTTTATCGCGATAATTTCTGCATAAACTCTAAAACAGAATGCCTAACTTCAAAATAGCACCAAAATTTATACACTCATGATAAAATCTTGAAACTCTCAAGTTTGAAATATCATCTAACTTTCTTTCTAACGCAACTGACGACATCCTAAAAGGACTTACGAAACTCAAGTTACACACGAAACATGATGATCAACGCATGACTGAAATTGACTACGCCTCTGGTATAAAAACTAGAGAACTGCTACTGTTGTAGTGTCCCTAAACTCAATTTTTCTACTTCAAAAGAATTATAATCGCGTTAAATTTCCACCACAACTGACGGTATCTAAAACCGACTTGTGAAACTCAAGTTATGCCTAAAATAAGACGCTCAACCCCCTTATATGGCTACCTGTGATTTTACGTGTTTTTCACTTTATTGAACAAATCCAAAAATTGACTAATTCGCTCGATTAAGTCCCAACCTCCCCAAAATAGATAAGGTTAACCATGGATAATAGAAGTTCAAATGTTAAAGGTTTATATTCTCGTCTTATCAAAAGACTTTATAGCCAAAACTCTATGCTATGTATAAGATAACCTTTAACTATGGTCACAGATCGACCAAGTCGAACCAAACATATTTGGTTTTCTGGGAAAAAATCTCAATTCTACAGAGTTAATCACACAACACAACATAAAAACCATACAATATCATCATCAACAAAAGGTTTGTAAACGTACGAACAATACACTTTTAGAGATTGTATGAGATTTATCTCAAATCCCCTTTTTAGGTCTCAGAGAAATCAAATAGAAAAACATTTCCGTTGGTTGACCAATATGGTTTTTCTCAAACCTTATTTGGTTAATTTAGACATATCAAAAGGAAAAAATTAGAAAAAAATATATAAACCCCAAGACGCTGATAGGAGGGAGAGTAAGGAACTCTCACTATCATTTAAATTAAATAAATATTAACCCAAATTCTCCTATTTAATCAATTAAATTATCATTTAAATTAAATAAATATTAACTCAAATAATTATTTAATCAGAATTTTATATTTTCTATTATTTTATCTTATTACCAAAATAATTAATATGACTAATCATCTGTAATAATTCAATAATAATATTTTATCTGCTTTCAAATCTCATAACCCCGGTAATTTGTAAATTATCAAAATACCCATACACTTCTAAAAACATCAAAATTCAAATATAACGAATAAATCGCACTAACAATTAAATAAAATACTATATTTAAAAGTTGGGGTGTTACAGTAACTCTTAAGATAAAAGGAAACTCACACACAGTTAAAATACTTTAGCCTCTCTTTACTTAACAAAATCATCCAGAAAAGTTTTCAAGGCCTAGTCAGTTGATTAGGGGATTGCCTGTTTGATTAGGAGATTTTTTATAATTGTCTAATCCATTAGATCTTTTGCCTAATCTATTAGATGATGTCTACTCAATTCTATAATCAATTATGAAAGTTTTTTAATGATTGGTAACGACTATATATCCAAAAACTTCGTTTTTGGACCACAATAATCGATTATTCAAAGCACATAAACAATTGGCCTAATCAATTATGTCATTAATTTGGCCATGAATTGTTTCTATTTTAAGCCAAAAAAATTCTATCTAAAGGAGGTTTCTCCTCACTTTATTTCACACTATAATTTCGAGTTTTCCTAATTCTTATAGTTTATCTCTCTCTTCTCTATCTTTAAATATTTTCTTTCATCAAAGTTTTTTTAGTACCACTTTTTTTATTTTCAAGAGGGGGATAATCTTTAAGGCCAACCATTAAAATCTATGTTTGGGTATAGAACTACAACAATAGACTATCCTAGGAAGAGAAGGAAATCCTAGGAAATAATATCATGTCATGTCCATTGAATATGGTGCAGCCCAAAAATATATTTGCAACTTTGAAATGTAAAAGGCCCACAAATATCTCAAATATCAAGTAAGTATACAATATATGTGTCCTTAACAGTAAAGTGTTAATGTTGAAGGATAAAGAAGACACGCTGAAAGATATTGTCACCGACTGTGATACCGCATTGATGAATTTGATTGCAAAGGTCTTTCCCACTTCATACACATTACTTTATAGGTAACAAATCACAAAGAATGTGAGAAGTCAAGTTAAACTTGTGGTAGGGACCAAACAAATTAAGAATGAAGACGAAATAATTGGAAAAGCTAGCGTGATAGTGGAAAAATAATGGGTGCATGGAATATTATAATAAATTCTTCTACAAAAGAATTATATGTCGATGTTATTATACATTTCAGGAAGGTGTGTGAGAAATATCCAGATTTGTTGAAAGTACAATTCTGGGCAAGGTGAAATAGAAGATTGTTTATGCTTGGACCGATCTGGTTAGCACCTTAGAAATACAACAACTAACCGAGTTGAGCCTTTCCATGATGCACTGAAGAATTGATTGGAAAATAGTAAGGGTGATTTGTGTAGAGATTGAGACTCTGTGAACCAAATGATCCAAAATCAGTATAATGAGACATATACATCATTTGGTCGTAGCATCATAGTGTTGGAACACATATTCAAAGACAACAATATTTATTCTTAGTTAGTCGGCAACATATCTTGAGCAAGATTGAATTTTATTTTTCACGAAGTCAAACGAGGTGAGAGTGTAGATTCTGATAGCTCAAAGTGTGGTTTCACACTTAGGAAAATGTATGGTCTCTCATGTGCTTGTCAAATTTCAAAGAAGGTGAAACATGATAGCCCGATATGAATGGATAACGTTTGTAGTCATTGGAAAAGGCTCAGGCTTGATGATGATGGTGTGACAAAGGACGTTAAATCGAATATATCTATCTTGACCGAATGATAAATGATACAAGAGATATTTTTGGAAGTTGGTGATAATATGAAACTCCACATCAAAGAGCAAATGAGGAAGATTGCTTATCTTGAAACCATTGATCTAAAACCATTGTCTCAACGGTAGAAATAAAATGTGCTCTTAAGAAGGTCAAACCAACACCGAGTGGAAATTCAACGACGTGGTCTCCTTTGTATTTTGAACATGTTGACAAACTTTTTCTAGATTCTTCAACTTCAAAATCTCAAAAAAAATCATTTCAAAGGAGTTCGCATTAGCAAATCACCTTATTCACCGCCTTTACCAAAAATCAAATTCATTGATGAGATGTCGATTTTTATGCACAATTACATTGAATGGATCATCAATGTTGAAGTTGATGATAACTTCGGTTTTCGAGTTGTTTCTGCGTTGCATGATAAAAGAGATGAGAATCATGCATTTGTCCGCCAACAACTTATCAAGAGTTGAAAGACCATATATAATCATACACGCGACTATATGGGAAACAAATTTTATTGATGCAATTCATGAATCTTGACCAGGTAAAGGAGAAGATTATTTGTGCTTGGACCGATCAGGTTAGAGACTTGAAAATACAACATCTAACCAAATTGAGTCTGCCCATGCTACACTGAAGAATTGGTTGGGAAACAGTGTGATTTGTGTAGAGATTTGGACTCTGTAAACCAAATTATTCAAAATCAACATAATGAGATAGAGACAACATTTGATAAAAGCATCACAGTGTTAGAACATGTATTCAAAGACAATAATCTATATTCTTAGTTGGTCGACAACATATCTTAAGAAGGATTCAATTTTATTTTTCACGAAGTCAAACGAGCTGAGAATGTAGGTTCTGATAGCTCAAAGTGTGGTTGCACACTTAGGAAAATGTATGGTCTCTTATATGGTTGTCTAATTTCAAAGAAGGTGAAAAATGAGAGTCCAATGCGAATGGATGAGGTTTGTAGTCATTGAGAAATGCTCAGGTTTGATGATGGTGTGGTGAAAGACGGTAAACTAAATATTTCTATCTTGACTAAATGAGAAATGATACAAGAGATATTTTTAAAAATCGATGATAATATGAAACTCCATATCAAAGAGCAAATGAGGAAGATTCTTATCCATAAACTACTGTTTTGAAAATACCCTCTCAATCAGTAAAAACAAAAGGTGCTCTTAAGAAGGTGAAAACAACTTCGAGTGACAATTCAACTGTGCGGTCTACTTCGTATTTTGAATAATGTTGACAAGCTTTTTCCGGATTCTCCAACTTCAAAATCACAAAAAAAGTATTTTCAAATAAGCTTTGCATTGGTAAACCACTGTCTTTATCAAAAATCTAATTCATCGACGAGTTGCTAATTTTTATGCAAAATTACATTGAACGAATCGTCAATGTTGAGAATGACAATAACTACGATTTTCAAGTTGTTTCTTCTTTACTCGATAAAGGAGAGTAGGGTCATTAATTTTTCCACCATTACACCTTTTATAATTGCTTCCTAACACCATTACACCTAACACAGAAACTTTTTCACATGTAGTGGCATCTTCAAGCAAACTACACAAATATGTCGTAGATCCCACATTTTTCAGATCAATAAAGGGGTATTTAAATCACCATAACTAAACAAAATTGTGATATACAAAAATTTATTATTTTTTGTATTTATAAGATGTACGTGGCGTAACTTGTTTCATTAATTTTAGTTCTTAAGGGTAAACGTCATTTATTTGTTAACTATTCAAACAGGAATATAAAACAGCACGCACATCCAATATATATTCACAGTTCTTGGTTACAATTTTCAGACAAGATTTCATCTGCATGGGTATGTCTAGTAGAACAAACAAGGCTTATATATATTCTTCCAAGCCGATTACGACTGTATTCTTTCTAGTGGCAAAGCAAAACTTCTTACAAAATAACCACAATGGTTAATCATAAAATTAGTGTGTGCGTCAAAAATCATCCCACTTCCGGACAATGTTTTTATAACTACAGAAAACCTGGTAGCATAGGTATCAGATAGAAAGAAAAAAGCAAAGCAGGATCTCAACAATAACTTAATACAAAGGATTGAGCAATTGAATATTACAAGTAAAAAATAACTAAAGACAGTATGTAGCAATATTGATCTAGCTGGACATCTTCACTTGATCACTAGATTGTAGTGCTTGAGAAGCAAAAAACCTCACATCAACATCCGGATCCTCGCTAAGCTCAACAAGACATGGACGGATGGTACTCTCCACAACCTTCATTGTTCAAATGGTATTTAGTTGTGAGACAATGAAAGAATGTTGCATTCTGACAGAGAGTAAACTTTCTATTTCTATAACTTCTACCAAATAATAATGCTATCAACAAACAAAAGTCTGGTGACAAGTTTGAAATTCCTTTTGGAGAAGAATTCAACAAACAAACAACCAATTCAAAGTAGCATAAAATGAACTAAACCAAGAACTCAATTATATAGAATATTCAAATAAGTTGACAGAAAATTTGAGCATACGTAGGAAGTGCATTAAAGATGAGATCTTAAATGGAAATTACTTACAGATTCATCAACAATTGGAATTAGAGACTGCAATACTTTAGCAACATTGAATTTGATATTGGGTACCCTGCATGAAATATTATCAGTACTGGCTCAAATAAAGACACGCGAAGTGAGGACTATGGAATTTTACCGATCCTTTGATGCATTAACGACTAGAGGAAGCAGGTTTGTGGAAGTAATTTCTGAGCCCAGAACAGGAGCTAACAGAGAAATTGCGTGTAGAATTGTCATCCGATACAGGTAATGTGGATCATTAATCATGTCCAAAACCTGCAAAGATACTTGTTTTGCTTAATAGTGAAAAGCACAACAATCATAGATAACACAAGCATCCGAGGAGTATTTTGAAATACATTATAATCGAAAGAGAAGTGTCTACTGTAACATAAGAAAATTTATGGACAGATTTATTCAAATTGATACACTTTATTTAATTTTCTTCAAATTTCAGCACATGCCATAAATGATTTCTTCTGCATGTTCCAACCTCTTTCCCATATTCATTTCATGTCACTTTTTTCTTTTACACTCTTTAAAACTATTATATTTTTCCAATATTAGCCTTATTTTATAATTTTTTTGTGTAAGGCAATAGTTGACTATGGACCTTCATACTAAGGCCAGGATATCAACGCCTAAATTATTAAGAATTATTAAATGCGTCAAGAAACCTAAACTCTTTTTGCATTTTTCTATTGCTTCACTTTGATTTTTCTTCATGGCAGGGGCAAATAAATATTCTGATCAAAGCCCTACAAGTTTAAGCAAACATTTTCAAAGATTGGTTGAGAGGATCCATTTCCATAGTTTAAGCCTTAAGGTATAATGCTTATTAACATCAAGAAATTAAGTTCATATGGTAAAAATACTTGGGGAATAATATGCTGCATTGCCCACTCTGGTCCAAATTCTTCTGCTAAGCGTTTGACATTATTGGCAGCTGCATCACGGATTGAGTATACCTACAGCGATAACCAATATAAATGAAGTCAATATGATGCTTTTAATGTAAATATAAAGTTTAGTATCTCCACAAACCTTGTCCTTTAGCCATTGCATGCAAAGAGCTCCAAGCTTATCATCAAAAAAGCCTACACCCAACTGACTTGCTAACAATGGTATATATTCTATGATTGCAAGTCTAACTCTCCAGTGCCGATCCTCAGCAAGCTCAACGATAGCTGGTAAAAGCGACTGAGATAAGAGATCAATACCAATAACCTGCAAGAAATACACGCATATATATGACCACAGCTTCAATAAAAAGAATGTGTGAAAAGTAATAAAAAGCATGAGATGGAAATTGCAAATCTGGAAGAATGTCAATTTTAAGCACAAACCTGGTTCACTTGATCAAGCTTGCTGATAATATTTAGCCTGACATCAGGAAACTCGTCTTTCAAAAGAGAGAGGAAAATAGGGAGAAGTTGCTCAATTGTTGCATCCTGCAATAACCACAAAAATATATTAAAAGCAAGAACATGCATGCAAGCTCTCCTTCATTTGGGTAGACATTATCAAATACGATAACTAATGTCAGTACAACCTATGTGCTTAGAATCATAGAGTTTCATACCTTCCCTAAGACCGGTGCCATTCCCATTATAACCGAAGCCAATGCAGAGCGAACATGTTGAGATGAATCTGTTGATAACTCCTACAACAGGTAAACTTGATCAGTGATTTACAATTTAATGTCTATAGAAATCAAAAGTATCATAAAAATGTTAACCTAGGAGAATAGTATTTTTTATGGTAATCCCATACCTTTACACATGGTAGAATATGCTGAATGGCTAGTTCAGGACTTAATATGCGGGAGAACTTGGTCACTTTCCCAGCAGCAGCAATACGTACTTCTGCCTCATTATCACGCAGCAGCCGAACATATGCAGGAACCAATTCCGTCCTAAAAATACATCATCATCATAATAAACAATCAATTAGAATCTTAGAAACATGTACTTTTAAATCATGTCATGCATCAAGAAGAAACTGATACAGAGTTATAACTTTTATACATTAGATCAAGATGCGTGGGGTTTTTGACCATCTGTAGAATGTCTATTATATAAACATCAGAAACAGATTTTCATAAAGCACCAGTGAATAAAGGCATGCAGGAAAATCATGATAAAACAATTCATTAAAATGGATAAGAAAGGTTACTTGGTGGAATCAGGACCAACAGCTTCACAGAGCTCATAGAGTTGATTGGCAACCATGTAACGAACGCGCCATGACTTATCCTGCATGATAAGTTATTCAACTATGAAATAAAGCATGTAGTAGAACATCATTCTAGAAACAACATAAGCGAGTAAAAACATTTGTTTTTTGTTTTTCTTATTAAAAACACCTAGATTTCCTTAAAATAAAATGAAAAAGGATGAGATCATGAATATGAAGAGCATGTTGACAACCAACTAAAGTGACACAAGAAGAGAGAATACACTTTCTAAGAGACCTATAGCCAAGGTTTAAACTCATTCAGTTGTTGAAGAGCTCCAAATGCAGTAGTTACTCATTACAACTCGGGCATGATTAACATCTACGACACATGACGAGGAATGTTAAGAGAAGTGTATTAAGCACATAATATGTGCTTTAGGGTGATGAGTGATGATGTCCTTTGCATTATCCGTTACTATTGTATAACTTGCCTATTTTACTTAACATTAATGCATTCACATCTAGATTGGGTACAGTTTTCTTCTATTTCACACTCTAACATATTCTTTTCTAAAACTAACTGTTCTTGTATGTCCAGTCATCAATCACAATATTCTCATCTATGCAAAATTTAGCTTTTGCGCTAGTTGGCACTTTCTGGCCCAACATACCATAAAACATTGTCAGAAGCTATACTAGAAAGATACATCTCTGCCAATAAAAAAAACAAATCTCATGCATATGTTCATGTGAAAGGATGCCTTATGCTATACTAAAACAAGAATCACAGACAGAAAGTTTGGATGAGATGTAGCTCAACCGTGGACCTCTTATAATTGTTGAACAAAATTATTCTTATTCTATTTTGGTAAAAAAAATGTTAGTAAATTAGCAAGTAAGACTGAACAAAATGCATATCTTCCCACATAATATCATTAATACTCAATATACCTGAGAAAAATTGACTATAACAGGAAGAATATGTGCCACACAATCTTGAGGCTCCAACAATTTTCCAAGAGCTGCACAACCCTCAACAGCAAGAAGCCGAACAGAATCTTGATCTACAAGAACAAGAGTCAAGAAGTTATTATTTTTCTATACATATAGATATAGATAGATTCAGTAGGTTACTTCAAAAACATTGTGTTATTCAATAAATGAGCATAACAAACAAAAAATTATATTCACTTAACAAACTGGCCAGCAAAATATACTAATAAACTGACAATGTCTTCAGTTACTAATAAGGATTAAGGATAATAACTAAACTTGAAGATTAACAGAAACTTTAAGCTTTAATCTGAATCACAAATAATGTGAAGCATCAGAGGCAACATAATCTAAAAAACCGTTGAACAAATAAAATTTATCAGAATGCCAATTTCAAAAAAAAATTATAGGCAACCAGACCCAGTGTTGTCAAATAACAATAGTGGAAAATAGCAGATCGCCAAAAAACCGATATGAGAAATATCGGATCGCGTAGCAGGAAAATAGCGGAAGCCGCAATACGGTTAAAATAAATATTTATATGGAAAATAAAACATGTCACACACAAATAAAAGCTACATAAACAGATATTAAAAAAATAAAAAATTGGACATTAAACTGAAAATTTCAAGTTCTAACTTCTAACAACTAACATAAAGCTAAAACAGAAATTAAAAACGAATTAAAACTCAAATTGAAGGAAGAGCAACCGAAGAATGAACAAGTATATATAATATCCAGACACCAACTCAGTAACACACGTTTTACTTTTTCAATGTTCCATCTCTTAGCATTTTAATTTTTTAATGTTCTTTTTTCCACCTCTTCACATTCTACTTTTTCCGCCTCTTCGCGTTCTACTTTTTCCACCTCTTCACATTCTCCTCTTTAATGTTTTTTAATATGATTTATTATATAAAATAAATAATAATATTATTGGTTCTGATATTCAATTCATAACTGGTATACCGGAAAAGAGCCGATATCTTGAGCATTGCAAAATTGAAATGCTATGCCAGCTTTCGTATCGGATAGCCAAAATTCCGATACGCAATACCGGTATACCAGCACTATACCGGATATTTAACAACACTGTAGGCAACAATAATGAAAATGCCCGCTTGAGAATTTACTTCATTTAGTTAACGTTCCACTTGTTTGCCTCACTGGAATTAAATATATGTGCAGTATTTGTATTTCCCTTATAAAAATTATCAATAACAAAGTAAGTTCATCGGACAAGATCTGCACAAATGAAAAGTATTGTTCAGGAAACTAAGATCAACAAATTAAATATGAACAGTTGAAGGCTATTGGGTGCTGATAATTTAGGTACTTTGATGAAGATGAATATTTCTTGTATTTTAGGTACTTTGGTGACTAACTTTCAAAGTCACACTACATGATCTGGTTACAACTTAATGACTCCAAAAAAATTTAAACTTTAAATGAAATTCCAAGCTTCTTTTTCCCATGATTACCTTCTTGTCGATTTATTACAACTTATATAAATAGTTGAATAGTTGAAGCCTATTTGGTGCTGATAATTTAGGCACTTTGATGAAGATGAATATTTCTTGTATTTTAGGTACTTTGGTGACTAACTTTCAAAATCACACTATACATGACCTGGTTGAAACTTATCTGTGACTCCAAAGTTTTCTAAACTTTTAATGAAATTCCAAGCTTCTCTTTCTCTCATGATTATCTTCTTGTTGGCTTATTAAAATTATATAAACTTAATTCCCTACCTACATGAAGTAATCACAGTCAAGCATAGAATTTCATTATCCCATTTGCGAAAGCCCTAGACGAAAAGACATTTTAGAACATCACTCACAGCTATATATTACCAGCTATCTATGTCAAAACTATTGAACTAAATATATAGTTATATTATATTCACATATCAAGTGATCATTATGACTTTTGCCTACTTATGTTTAACAGGTCCACAAAGTGGTGAAGGAATTAGTCGTATCAACTTCAAATACACCAAAAAGATTGTTATGTTTTGCCTACTTTTGTTTAACAGGTCCACAAAGTGGTGAAGGAGTTAGTCAATATCAACTTCACATACCATCCTGTGTGAGATCATCGAACACAGACATGATGTCAGTTTTCAAGTGAGCAGCTTCAACGGTAGCAGCAAATTTTCCCAGGTTGGTAGCAGCAGATCTCCTAACCATAGGCATATCATCTTGACACAACTGCCCATATATGGCTCTTAGTTCAGTCTTCAATGCATCTGGTGCACTAGGGTAGGCAATATGAAACAAGCCACATGAAGAAACTCGGGCAGTGAACCACTCACCAGAAGCCAGCCTCTACACATTTGATATCACAACAAAACAAACAAATTGATAAATGCAATGAATGACAATCAGCTCAGGGTTTCCAATATAATAACACGAAAGGTTTTAAACAGTGTTGTCAACCATAAATCACGGGAAATAACAGTTTGTTCAAATTCTTCTATGCTATAGTACTACAGCGCTGCTACAGCCTCTAGTTGACAACACTTAATCCAAAACAGAGTATCTGGAGCCATAGATATTTGCTCAAATGTAGCTACGCTATAGGGCTACTATAACTTCGATAAATGTAAAAGGTTTTCGACTTCCAATAGCCAGGACAGCAAGTGTGGTTGCAAGCTGCAACAGTCATATTTGTCTGCAATTTTCTATTTTTATGGTATCATGGATCAATCTTAACTTAACGAAACAATAACGCTGATAACTATAATGGTATCATGGATCAATTTTAACTTCACGAAACAACGGCTATGCTGATAACTATAAAAAATGTAATGCAATTATTAGCTGCTACCTTAACTAAAGGAATGAAGTGTTCAACCAAATCTTGTTCCCTCATCTGAGAACCAATTCTACAAAGGGACTCAACTGACTTATCCCTAACACAAGTTTCCTCAACGGTACAAAGAGTTTCCAAAGGCGGAAGCAAAACGCTAGCATGCTCCACACCACCAACATAAGGAACGAAAACCCCCAATTCCTCAGCCGTTGCAAGAAGCACCTCATCATCATCGTCGTTATTCTCGCTAAGGAAAGGAATCAGCTCTTTCCTTGTCCTCTCCTCACCCAACGCACGCGCAATCGTTGAAAGCCTACGGATCGAGTTCAGCCTCAGTTGAATATCCTCGTTCTTCAACTCATCGATTAGAACAGCAATCGGATACAGAGGTTGATCCACCATAGCCATGTCGATGTGAATCCAAGATTCGCTCGATTTCAAAACGCAAATCGAAAATCAAAATGAAATTTTCTCGAAATCTGCAATGCGAATCTTGATCTGGAGAAAAAAAGCGCGATTCAGAATGAATGATAGGAAATTGATTAAAGAATGTAAAAAGAAAATGAATAAAAAGGAAGAGGGTTAGGAAGTGTTGCTGAACCTGAAGGGGATTTGGATCGGATCTAATGATTGGATAAAGAGAGAGAAATTGTACAGTTAGAATTTTCTCGAGAAAATCACCATTGAAGGTGTAACAATTGCTTTTGGTTTGTTTGTTGTTTGGCTGGAGATTTTTCAAATCGAGTTTTTTTGGACCTAAAGTGAGTCTACCCGACCCAGAAACAAATACGGGTTTTACTTTTTTTTTAATTAACTTCTTTTTTGTTGATGAATTTTAGTTATTGAATTTTAGAAACAAAAATCATTTTTAAAAAATTTAAATGCATTTTTAAAATCTTTATTTAACCAAAATTAATTCTAGTCTCATTTTTTTTAAATAATTATTTTGTTTATTGTTTACGACTTTTGAAATTGTTTTGATCTCACCATTTTATGGTGAATGTCATTATTAATGATCGTAAGGATTAGAGTAGGAATATGTCAAACCAACTCATAAAGGTTTTCAGTCTAACCTATAAAGATCAAGGTCAGACCATAAATTTTTTAAGGGAATTGTTTATCTAATCTAAGGAAGTTAAAAAATGTTCCTCACATTTTAGAAGTATATTTTTGGACGCATCTTTTTCTCATTAAAACACGTTCTAACTTAGTCTCACCTCATATTTTCCCCAAAATTTATTGCGGAGATGTATTTGTGGATTCACCATATACGCATCTCATGCATTCCTAACTGAAACACCCTCATTTTTCAGTGATACATCTACGTAAACATCTCAAATAGAATACAGAGATGCATTTTTGTATTCACACGAGACAATAAATTTTGATTTTGTTTTAGAAATACAGTGATGTAACTGATGATGTATTATAACTATAATATCATATTAAATTTATATAAATTAAACCACACACTTATCAAATAATATGAAAAATCATATATAAATGAATAAATTCAAAATCCATAATGAAGTCAAAATAAATTACAAACGATAATAGTGTTTATAATACAAGTACTATATATTACTGCGTATGTCGGACTCAGGTCCCCCTGTTCCTACGTTGCCTCCTGTACTGCAATGTTGTTCATGCCTCATCAAGGATGGCATCTACAATGTCGCTCACCTTAAAGCCTTTCGAAAAGACTGTTATCTTTATACATGCCTACATAATATCCATGATAAGTTGACATATAGGCAACATATCAACAACATGATCTTCCCTAAACTGTTCCTCCTCTAGTATCTCCTCGTGAGTTAGCCTAGGTGGATCACCTGGAGAATCTAGTGTCATATAAGAATGTGACATCCTAAAATACCATTGGATGTAGTTGTATGCAACGCTTTAGTCGTTAGGAGCTAGGGTACCACGTGCCGCATCCGGTACCAGATTATTAAGGTAATCATCATGCATGGTACCTCACATATTTGTGTGTCATAGCGGAATGAGCGGACTTAGAAAGGTCTTTGTGAATAAACTTCATGTAGTCAAGTTGTCGCATGACGCGCTCAAGCAGATATGGATACATCAGACATGGCCTATAAGCCAACCATTTAGAGTAAAATGTCATATCGTCCAAGGGGCACATGTTTGACGATGATTGGTGTATGGCTAGAAGTGTATATCTTATGCTACCAAGTGGACAAGATACACTCTAAAGGGTTTTGTCGCCTTACTCCCTCTGAGCGGGACGAATGCATAAGCACATGGCATATCCTTAGTGTAGGTCGAAACATATGAGAAGTCACATATGCGTGGGAAGTGTTTGACGATCCAAGCATGAAAATTGTACATGAGAATTATTATTAATTGCGTAGCACAAATGTTATGAAAATGATGCAATACACAAACACTAAAAGATGCAATTTTATTACTGTCAATAGTGTGTAATTGCCTATCGTTTATTTTGTCTTCCATATATAACCTATAGATAACCTGGAGTACAGGTAGACGAAACAATCGGCCCCTCCAGTTGTACTCATGGATCTGCTCCAAGTCAATGAAGTATCTCAGGTAAACCACATCCACGTAAGTGGCAGTCTTGTCTGCAAAAATGGACGTACCAACCAAGTACAACAAGTATGCTCTTAATGTGTATGCTCTATGTTGCATAACCTGCTCATCATCACCAGCGGTCTGCTATATCACATGAAGTTGTTGTGCATACAGCCTCTCCAGGAATCAAAACCTAGCATGACATCCTCATGTGGCTTCTAACTCCTACAGAGCATCCCTTAGGTCAGCTCCCAGATAGGTCACCATCATATTCACTGCCTCATCTCTAATAATCTTGATATGGTATAACACCTCCCCATAACAATAAGATGCAAGAATCATGAGACATTGTCCAATATGGTGAACATCTCGCCATGTGAAAGAAGAAATGATGATGTCTCAGAGTGTCATCTCTCTACAAAAATAGAAAATATACCATGGTTAATCATAGCATAATTGATCATGCATAAGTCTCACAACCTGAATAGTTGCATCACATCCTGAAACCACTGCTTAATAGGTTGCGGCAGAGACCCGCAATCTTCCAACCATTGATGATGCATTTGAAAGTGTCACAGCTCTGTAGAAAAAAATTATCGTAAAAAACATGAAATATTATAACAAATATGCTTCAAAGAATGAATACAATTTAATTTTACCTCTTTGTCCCTCACATGTCTGGCAGTATATTCTAGATATAGAGGCAGCAATGATAAGTCAGATGGACCTCCTTCAAACCCCTCAGATGGTTGAGGGGCCTCGGGTGCCTTAACATGTACAAGTGGGGCTTCTGGGGCATCAAGAGGTGGCATTTGCCTCCTATAGGAAGACAAAGGTATGGGCCCTGGAAATTGACGCTTCCGCATTAACCGAACTAGAATCGATCGATGTTTATGATAATCAAACTATTTTCCTCCGAACTGGTGCATGATGTATGACTCTATTGTGCCTCAATCTATCTTTGTTATCAGTCATAATGCTATAATTAATCTACACAGACATTATACATATGAAACATAAGCCAAACAATATTGACAAAAAAATCTGAAAACGCATCTCTGGATTTTGGAAATTAAAACATTTAAAAAACATCGAAGATTCTTTTTTGGATTGTTCTGCAACTAAGAATGAAAATGGCAGAAATGCCTTTGAATCAAACATCCAAAAAACACATTAGTCATTTAAACTACTTATCATACATATTTTTCAGTTAAATAACATATTTAAACTACCTATTACATAACTTAATGTTCTATTTCTACAAATGTGTATTGAAATAAAAAAAGTATAGAGAAATAATTTTTTTACCGAACGTGACTTTGATGTTGAGCTCTTTGATCGATTGGATGTTGATGATAGTGTCGCATCTCGAAAAATACGATCCTTCGCAATTGTAGCAAAAAAAAATGATTCGAACAGAGTCGCCACCAAACTTTATTTATTCCAATGAAGGAATAAGAAAATATTGATAAAACCTTTTAGAAAGAACATGGTTGTCGCAACCAAATTCAGAGTTCGGGAGTCGAATACGCAAGGGGAAGGTATTAGCACCCTTCACGTCTATTGTACTCAACGAGAACCTTTTAGTTAGACTTGTGATTTGAATGTTAGCTTATGCTAATTGTTTCCTTTGCCATAATCCCTAATTTTTGCCTAGATTGCCCTAGGGTGGAGTACTCAATCTATCGGGATAAATTTCTATTTTATGTCTGTAACTTTTGCCTGGATCGCCCTTTCGGGTTTTCAATCCATCGAGACGCTCATTTTTGCCTAATCCTCCCTTTTGGGTTTTCAACTTAGCGATTTGTTCTTTTTTTTAGGAGAAGTATTTCTTGACTGCATTGGCGTTCACAGGACGAGTGAACTCTTCACCATCCATAGTTGCAAGAATCAATGCACCCCCTGAGAAAGATCTCTTAGCAACATATGGGCCTTCATAATTAGGAGTCCATTTGCCCATAACATCATGTTTGAAATATAGAATCTTCTTGAGCACGAGGTCACCTTCTTGGAACACACGAGACTTGACCTTCTTATCAAAAGCTTTCTTCATTCTTTGCTGATATAACTGACCATGACACATGGCAGTCAATCTCTTCTCTTCAATCAAATTCAGATGGTCATATCTGGTCTGACACCATTCAATTTTTGTCAACTTGGCTTCCATCAATACACGTAATAATGGGATCTCAATCTCCACGGGGAGCACAACTTCCATGCCATAAACAAGAGAGAAAGGGGTTGCCCCTATTTAAGTGTGGATGGATGTACGGTACCCATGCAAAGCAAATGGGAGCATCTCATGCCAATCTTTGTACGTCACAACCATCTTCTGAATGATCTTCTTAATTTTCTTGTTCGCAGCTTCAACAACCCCCATTCATCTTGTGTATGTAGGGAGAAGAATCGTGATGTGCAATCTTGAAGTCTTTGCAAAGAGCTTCCACCATATTATTATTCAAGTTCGATCCATTATCAGTAATGATCTTACTTGGCACACCATAACAATATATGATTTGATTCTTGATAAATTAGACCACCACCTGCTTAGTCACATTTGCATACGATGTCGCTTCAACCCATTTTGTGAAGTAATCAATAGCCACTAAAATGAAACGATGTTCGTTCGAAGTTTTGGGCTTAACCATCCCAATCATATTAATCCCCCACATGGAGAATGGCCATGGGAAAGAAATTAAATTTAACAGTGTTGGAGGAAGATGAATCTTATCTGTAAGTTTAAGGAGTGCCTTAGAGGGGGGGGGGGGGGGGGGGTGAATGAGGCACTTAGAGTATTTTCCGGATTTTTGACGGTTTATGACTTTTTACTTTCTGAAATGCTTAAGTGATGAAAAACGGTAAAGTGCGGAAAGTAAATGACACAATGATGTATAGTGGTTCCCCTCACAGATTGAGAGTACTCCACTCCCCTTTCAACACGAAAGAGAATTTCACTAAAATGTTAGATTCCTAGACAAGACACCTTAAGGTTTTTCTATCTATTCTAACACACCAAGAACAATCCTCTTGGATTTACAAAGTTTAAAGTCCAATCGAGACTCAATTTCTCACAAATGGACCTCTTGTATCCACACACCGGATATCAAGGATAATACCTTACAAACCTATCCTTAATAATCCTAAGAATAAGTTGTAATCAAAGAATATAATTCTGAATAATTTGTATAAGATGAAATAGATGAAAATTGAAGTATATCAATTAAATAATTGATCTTCTCCTTTGTAACACTCAAATCTCACAGTAATTATACAAGTGTTCTTGAATTGGAATGAAACTATGATGCTGAAAAATGAAGGTTTATGCAAAGTTTCACTCTTAAGAAAATGTGGATGAACACTTAGAAAGATTGAGAGAATGTGTGTAAATGATTTAAATTTTTTTGCAAGGAGGTGATTTTGAAAACTGAAAAATGATGTTTATATAATGTCTAAAACACCTCCTCAGATGAATGCAATAATCCAAAAGTTGCCATGTTTCATGATGAAGAGACCATAAGAGTTTTCATGAAAAGATGCAAATATTTTTCATTCTGGATCAGTGGTAATCGGTTACCTTAAATAGGGTAACCGGTTACATGCATTCAACGGTACAAAATAATTTGAAATTTGCTTGAGGTAACCGGTTACCTTAAATTGGATAACCGATTACATGGTTCCAACGTTACAAAAATGTTTGAAAATTACTCAGAGTAATCGGTTACTCTAAAACTGATAACCGGTTACTCTAACACAATTTTGAAAAATAACTTTAAAAAATGAAGTGTAGTGGTTTGTTGATGCATAAAACTATTTTCAATGAATATGATATGAATGCAACATGTTATGAACACTAGTATAACTATCTAGAGTTCAAGTGTTACCTAATCCATGTGAAAGCCGAATCTTCATGTGATTCACCAAGACTTGATCATTTGATGGAAACTTCACACACGAGCTTTAAACCTTGATCAATCTTTTTGTTAATCCGACTTGAGCTTTGAAGCAAGGTTTGTCGTCATCAAAATATCTGAGAAGTCATGTCTCCACAATCTCCCCCTTTTTGATGATGACAACCCAAAAACCATGAAGATGTGATCCCGTGGTGTTTCTCTATCAACAACTCCCCCTTAAGTTATGCTCCCCCTTAATTGATGAATTAAGGAGTCTTTGAATTCTGCATTTTTGTTAGAGAAACACAACCAGCAAGGAAAAATATCATGGTAATAATTTCTCTTCTTCTCCCCCTTTGTCATTAACAAAAAGGGTGAAAAAAAAGAGATAAGACAAACAAGCATGCACTCATAATAGGCTAAGCATCGCATACCACATAAGAAACTTCAAACATAATATAACCAATATTTGTAACAAGGTCTGAACATAAAATTAGAATGATACGAACATCAAAACAAACATAAACTAGTGAAACAACAAAACAGCAAAACAACAAAACCAAGTTTAATCACTTTCTGACATGTCATCTCCTTCATCCTCTTCATCTTCATCAGCACTTTCCTCCACACCTTCTTCACTAGGGTTAGGTTGGCGGTTTAAGGAGAGGAAAAGTTTTCTGAGGGACTTGATGCCACGCTGAGTAACCCGGTGATTGTGGTGCATTGTTGTTTCAATAGAACGCATTTTATCATATAGCCTTGCATTTGAAATATCACATTCTTGATTGGTTGGAGGAGCATAAGGGGTGACTGAATCTTTGTATTGATATACTCCATTAGGACCGATACCAATCCCGGTATTCTTCGTGATAGTTACCTCGTTTATTTCACCGTTTCTGACAGACATTGAGGTTCTTGGTTCCCTCTGAAGCGGAACACCCGAGAATTCAAGGATTCTTGAGACAAAGCGGCCATAGGGAAGTCCACCACTCAAGGAAAGTTGATGCATCATGTGGTAGTAAATAACGTATGACCAGTTAATCTTTAAATTCAACTTCATGGCTCTAATCAGCTATAATTCAAGTTCACTGACTTGAGAGTGATTAGAGTGTTTAGGTACCAGCTGTAAGAACAAAAATTGTTCTACAACAGATTCCAGGATTTTGATGATAACAAAGGATGAAACCAAAAATGGCACTCTAACGAAAAGTATCTAAGTGTGCAGGACTCTAAACAAGAAGAAAGGAATCTGATCGCGTCATCAGATATAGAATCAAATCAGATACAAATTACCAGAAGATCAGAAGCATCTGAAGTAGAAACGCGCTCTAGAAGTTCTGACTCTGAGCAAAACAGCATATCAGAACATCAAAAGCATCTGAAGAAGAAGCGCGCTCTAGAAGTTCTGACTCTGAGCAACGGTATATCAGAAATTCCAGAAGACTCAAGATCATCTGAAGACAACACTGGATATCTAAAAGATGAGGACTATCAGAAGCTCTGAATCCACATCTCAAGATCTCAGTCTAACAGAGTGACGACTCTGATAATGGATTTCCTTATCCAGAAAGAGTAACGGCAACTTCAACTTCAAATGGAAAGAAACTATAATTGGAAAGAAGTTATTTAGGGAGACAAACTTGTTCTGGCAAGAAACAACGAAGTTATGGCATTAAACTCTCATCAAGACCAAATATCTGCCATTACTACCAACGGTTGTTTTTCACCTCTATATAAAGAACGGCGAACCTCATTGAGAGACACACCGAAACGCACAGAATTACTCTACTCTCTCTCTCTAATCTTTCACGAGCTTTTGCTCATAACGTGAAATTTCTTATCTGCTCTAATTGTTGTAATACTTGCTTTATCCTAGAAGCACTCTAGATTACAAATTCTGTTTTTACCTCAATTGTTTAATTCCTCAAGTGACTCTGCGCAGTCTGTATACTTGAGAGGACTAAGAGATCTTTCTCTTAGACGTTGGTTGTAATAATCTTTCAAGATTAGTGGATTAAGTCCTTGTTGAAGGAGAAATCACCTTGGCCGGGTGGACTGGAGTAGCTTTGTGTTATAAGCGAACCAGTATAAAATCCTGTGTGATTTTATTTTGCAAAAACGCTTATTTTCCAAAACAATTCAAACCCCCCTTTCTTGTTTTTCTCACCTTCAATTGGTATCAGAGCTTCGGCTCTATTATTGATTTTCCAATCAAACACTTAACCGTGTAGAGAGATCCAGAACGAGAAAAACTATGGCCCAGACAAACGAAAGAGACAGTTACAATGCTAAGCCTCCTGTCTTTGATGGAGAGAAATTCGATTACTGGAAAGATAGAATTGAAAGTTTCTTTCTAGGCTATGACGCTGATCTCTGGGACATTGTCACAGATGGATACACACCTCCTGTAACTAATGCTGGAGTTGAAGTTCCCAGAAGTAAGATGACAGATGATCAGAAGCGCGTATTCAAGAATCATCACAAAGCCAGAACGATACTTCTCAATGCAATATCCTATAATGAGTATGAAAAAATCACCAACAGGGAAATAGCTAAAGATATACTTGATTCTCTGAAGATGACTCATGAAGGAAACTCTCAGGTCAAAGAAACAAAGGCTCTGGCTCTAATCCAGAAGTATGAAGCCTTCAAAATGGAGGATGACGAAGCCATAGAGGTAATGTTCTCTAGATTCCAAACTCTTATTGCAGGTCTCAAAGTTCTAGACAAAGGATACACAACTGCAGACCACGTCAAAAAGATAGTCAAAAGTTTGCCAAAGAAGTGGAGACCCATGGTCACTGCTCTGAAGCTGTCAAAGGATCTGAGCAACATCAGTCTTGAAGAGCTTGTCAGTTCCCTTAGAAGTCATGAGATAGAACTAGAGGAAGATGAGCCTCAGAAGAAGAACAAGTCTGTAGCATTAAAGTCCAGATCTGAAAGATGCAAATCTGACAGAAACAAAGCATTCTAGGCCGAAACAGAAGATGCGAATGACTCTGAACAGGAAGATTCTGATGATGAAGAAGAATTGTCCCTCCTGACCAGAAGAGTTAAACAACTCTGGAAAAAGAGGAACAACAACTTCAGAAGACCAAGACCCAGAGGGGATCGATCAGAATCAACCTAAAAAAAGGTAAAACTAACAAAGATGTTACTTGTTATGAATGTAAAGAAACAGGTCACTACAGGAATGAATGCCCCAAGCTAAAGAAATGCAGCTCCAGAAAAGAAAGCTTCAAGAAAAATTCCCTCAGAACCAAGAAGGGATTAATGGCTACCTGGGATGTTAGTGAATCTGACTCATCAGAATCTGACGCTGATGAACAGGCCAATGTGGCGTTCATGGCCACCACATCCAAGAACAGTTCAGATGAAGAATCTGAATCAGAAGAGGTATTCACTGAACTCTCTCGATCTGATTTAGAATCATGCTTGTCTGAAACTCTTAACTCATATCAGAAACTAAAACAAAAATTTAAAGCAATAAAAGGTTGTCTTGAAGAAAAATTTGAAGAATGTGGCAAACTTGAGATGACAATTCTAGAACTCAAAGATGAAAACAAAGTTTTAACATCACTAAAAGATGCAACAAAGAAAAATTGCTTAAAACTAGAAGAAGCGTTATCTCAAGCTCCACAAACTTCAAATACGATAATTTATAAATACGAAAAAGCCTTTCAAAAGTTTCTGAAAAATGGGATAGGAAGTAGTGTAATGGCATCCATGATTTATGGAGTCAGTCAAAACAATAGAAAAGGAATTGGGTATGATCCTAAGGAAGATAAAACTTCTACTAGTGACCAACTTAAATCTCCATTTTCATATCACTATACACACACACAAGAGCAAAAATTTGAAAATGCTAGAAAACCCAAAGTGATAAGAAACTCTGGGAAAACTAATCAGAAAGGACCCAAGAGACTCTGGGTACCAAAAGATAAGATTGTTTATGTTGCAGATATCTTATGCAGCAAAGTTCAAACACCAGTCATAGTACCTGGACTCTGGATGCTCGCGACACATGACCGGAAGAAAGTCTATGTTCCAAAACCTGGAACTTAAAGACGCTGGATTCGTAGGCTTTGGAGGAGATCAGAAAGGAAGGATCAGAGGCTCCGGAACTATTGGTAATGGTACTCTTCCCTCTATATCTGATGTCCTTTACGTAGAAGGATTAATGCATAATTTTTTATCCATAAGTCAATTAAGTGATAACGGTTATGATGTGATCTTTAATCAAAAAACATGTAAAGCCATAAATCAAAACAATGGTTTTGTCCTATTCACAGGCAAGAGGAAAAACAATATTTATAAAATTAATCTTTCTGATTTAAAAGAACAAAATGTGAAATGTCTGATGTCTGTTCACGAAGAGCAATGGGTATGGCATAGACGCTTGGGCCACATTAGCATGAGAAAACTATCTCAGCTAAATAAACTCGAGTTAGTCAGAGGCCTACTGATAACATGAAATAATATCACATTCTAGGACTCAATTTAATTAAATTATATTATTATTTACTTCAATTTATTTCATTTTACGCGATATTACTCGGTATTTTCTTTCTATTTATCTCAGGTAGTTTATTTGAAGCACAAGTAAAAAAGGAAGAAAAGGAGGTGCAAAAAGGAATGAAAAGAAGCAAATATCAAAAGCCAAAGCCCAGCCCAAAAGCACAGGCGCTGTGCCTGTGACGAGCGTCACACAGGCTGTGACGAGCGTCACGCTTTACCCACTTGTGTTACGAGCGTAACACATGGTGTGACGGACGTCACACCATTCTCCTATATTTTTGGCTTCAGAAGCGCAACAAAGACGTTGAGGCCTATTGTTACGCTTGACCATTGGAACGTGAACGGAAGAATCTTGGAAACCGTTACAACAAAGTGACCAGTATAAATATTGGCTTTGCAAACCCTGCAAGAGCTCTCGGACTTCGTTCAATTTTCTTCTTCCAGCCGTGCAAGCATACCATTATTTTTCTTTACTGTTTTTGCTTTTAATTGCAGTTTTTTATTTCTATTTTTATTTTCTTTTCCAGTTAAGCTTTCAGCACTTAATTAATTCTTTTTCCCACAATAGTTTCTACACCGGAAACTATTGTGTATCTTTTACTAGATCTAACCTTACGTTAGACCCTAGATTTTTATTCCTTCACTTTTATTTTTCTGTCTGATTGAAGAATTCAAGAACAAATCCAACCGGTCTGTGGTGGATGTTCAAGACTGCTATTTAATTACTCAGGTTCTTTAATTATTGTTTGAATTTACATATGCTTTGTTTTACTGTTTATTTATATTATTTGCCTGAGATGGAATTATTTATGCATGCTGATTATTTAGATCTGTTTAGTATGTCTGGCTAATTTATTTAGGTATCAGTATGTAAAGTAAGCGGAATGAAGGAATCAAAACTAAGTTGGTTTAATTAAGTTTAAAATTAAAATCACTCTTTTCACGGTCTCAATTTACAGGTTTAATAACAAGGTTTTTGTACGAAAGTAAAAGACATAAAGAAGTTAAAATCAATAGAACGAAAGTTTGAGTTTTTGACTGGACAGTGTAAATTGGACATTAATTCTAGATCAGGGCGAGAGCAATTTTTAGAGTTAATTAAATTCTAATCTTTTTCAAAAAGTATTTTTAAAGGTTGAATGTGAGGACGAGAGTTAAGCATTTGAATTTAATTATATAACCTAAGTCAACAAAGCGAGAGTTTGAGACAAGGGTGTTTAAACGATTAGTGTTTTCTTAAAAGGAGTTTCTACGGATTCTATTGTTTTCAAAAAGTGGTTTTTGACTTAACTAATAAGTGACAGCTACGTTAATATAAAATCATAGTTTATTCAACAGAGCGAGAGTTTGAGATAAGACTTTTAATCAATAGTGTCAACTGAAAAGATTTATTTTAAAACCAAGAAACCAACGAAGAATTGATTCCCTAATTACGACGAACTACATACCGATATCCGTTTAGTTGATATTTAATTTAGATCCTATTTTTAGTTTTAGCTTTTCCCCAAACAATCAAAGTATTACCCGCCTTAGCTTTACGAAGTAACCTTAGAAAACGGTATATCAATTCATAAGTCCCTGTGGGATCGATATCTTTTAAAACTACGTGATAGAACTGTGCACTTGCAGTTTGTACCCCAAATTCGACTCATAAAGTTGCGATCAAGTTTTTGGCGCCGTTGCCGGGGACTTTTATTTAGTCGATATCGTAACTCTTCTGTTACGCTGTAGAGACTAAGGCTTTTCCTTTTCTTTTCTTTCTTTCGTTGATTTGTATGCCACACACTCGCTCACAAGGCGAGCCGTTCTACTTACGAATCAACGATATCGAACTATATCTCCGAGTCTTACGACGAATTCGGGAATATCGTGCTGCAAACAATCTCCCTCCTGTCGAACTTCCTGATCTCAAAAATCTTCTTCCTTCGCCGATACCCGAGATGGCAGAACCAGCTCGTGCTCTTCGAGATTACGCCGCTCCATCGCAAGATGAGCCGCATTCGAGTATTGCTCCACCCGCAATCGAAGCAAACAACTTTGAACTTAAACCTTCACTGTTGCAGGCAGTGCAACAGAACCAATTCTCTGGAAATCCTACCGAGGATCCAAACCTTCATTTATCCGTATTTGTCTAATACGCTGATACTGTTAAAGCTAACGGTGTCACTTCAGAGGCAATTCGACTTCGTCTGTTTCCTTTCTCGTTAAAAGATAGCGCTAGAAGATGGCTTCAATCTCTTCCTTCCAACTCAGTCACCACATGGAACGAGTTGAAGAAAGTTTTTCTTGCTCGATATTTTCCGCCGAGCAAAACAGCTATGTTAAGAGCCCAGATAAATGGATTTAAACAGAAAGATAACGAGTCTCTCTTCGAAGCATGGGAAAGATACAAAGACATGATGAGACTTTGTCCACACCATGGTTTAGAAGACTGGTTAGTAATTCATACCTTCTATAATGGTCTCCTGTACAACACGAGGTTAACAATAGACGCCGCCGCAGGTGGTGCACTAATGAACAAACCTTATGCTGGTGCTTACCAACTTATCGAAAGCATGGCTCAAAACCACTATCAGTGGGGAAGCGAACGAACAATGGTAGAAAAACCTCAAACAAAAACTGGCATGTACGAGATAAGTAACCTTGATCATGTTAATGCAAAAGTGGATGCTCTGGTCCAGAAAATTGAAAGTTTAAATGTATCACCTCCAGCCACCGTGGTTGCCATAACTCAGAATTGTGAAGTCTGTGGAATCCAAGGTCACACTCCTACAGATTGTCAACTCCTAACAGGAATCCAAGCGGAGCAAGTAAACTATGCTCAAGGAAGCCCCTACTCGCACACCTATAACTCAAATTGGAAGAATCATCCCAATTTTTTATATAAGAGTAATAATGCTTTATACGCACCTGGACAATCTCCAAATCAAGCCCCAGCTATACCTCCAGGATATCAAAAACCGATCCCATCTACACCTAACAATAACGCCCCTAGGAAATCCAATTTGGAAATCATGATGGAAAACTTTATAGCTTCTCAACAGCAAACCAAAAAGATTTCTTAAACCAGAATGTACACACTGGCGAACAAATTAAACAACTAGCAAGTAAAGTAGATGCCCTGGCTACCCATAACAAAATGCTGGAAACGCAAATATCACAAGTAGCTCAACAACAAGCGCCTACTACTGCCCCAACTGGTACATTTCCTGGACAACCCCAACCTAACCCGAGAAGCCACGCTCATGCAATTATACTGAGAAGTGGAACGGAAGTGGAAGGACCGTCTGACCCAAGGATAGAAAACCAAAACTCTAAAAAGTCAACTGAGGAGGAAAGTGAACCTAAGGAAAAGGAAGAGAGTAATAAGGAAACCGTAGAGAAGAAGGAACCTTATGTACCTCCACCACCTTATAAACCACCTATCCCTTACCCTCAAAGGCTTATTAAAACCAAAGATGCGGGCCAATTCAAAAAATTTGTTGACCTACTAAAACAATTAAACGTCACAATTCCGTTTACAGAAGCTATTACGCAGATGCCCTCATATGCCAAGTTCTTAAAAGAAATTCTTTCTAATAAAAGGAAACTTGAAGATAGTGAAATCGTTACACTCACCGCTGAATGTAGCGCTATAATCCAGAATATGCCTCCTAAACTTAAAGACCCAGGTAGTTTCTCTATACCCTGTCACATAGGAAAATTTGTCATTGACAAAGCCTTATGCGATTTAGGAGCCGGTATTAGCGTTATGCCTTTATCCATATGCAAGAGACTTGAAATGGGAGAATTAAGACCAACTAAAATGTCTGTGCAACTAGCAGATCGTTCCGTTAGATATCCTGTAGGAATTCTTGAAAACGTTCCAGTGCGCATAGGTCAATTCTACATTCCAACCGACTTTATAATTATGGATATTAGAGAAGATGAAGTTACACCCATTATACTGGGAAGACCGTTCTTAGCAACGGCCGGTGCAATCATAGACGTAAAACGAGGACGACTCACTTTCAAAGTAGGAGAAGAGAAAATTGAGTTCATTTTTTCCCAATTTTTGAAAGCACCTGCAATAGAAGATACATGTTACTTCATGGATATCATCGATGAATGCATAAAAGAAACAGAGTTGGAAAAAGACAAATCATCTGACTATCTTGTAGAAGACAAACTTAACCAATGTTTAGCAATAACACCGGACCCTACGCAATGCCTTAAGAAACCAACCCTAGACCTGAAAACACTTCCCAAAAATCTGAGATATGAATTCCTAGACTTAGAACTTGAACGACCAGTGATAGTTAATGCTGACCTAGGAAGACTCGAAACAGAAAAACTCCTGCATATCTTAAGAAAATATCCAACCGCACTAGGATACAACATCACCGATCTTAAAGGAATAAGTCCTTCTATTTGTATGCACCGCATCATGCTAGAAGAAGACTGTAAAACTTCTAGGGAACACCAGAGGAGACTAAACCCGATCCTGAGTGAGGTAGTGAAGAAGGAAATAACCAAGTTATTAGAGGCAGGTATCATATATCCTATATCTGATAGCAAATGGGTTAGTTCTGTACACGTAGTACCAAAGAAAGGAGGTATAACAGTTATTGAAAATGAAAAAGGAGAAACTATAACCAAACGAATCGAATCGGGATGGAGAATGTGCATTGACTATAGGAAACTAAACAAAGCAACCCGAAAAGATCATTTCCCTTTACCATTCATTGACCAGATGTTAGAACGATTAGCAAAACATTCTCATTTCTGCTATCTAGACGGTTACTCAGGCTTCTTTCAAATACCAATTCACCCTGATGACCAAGAAAAGACAACGTTCACGTGTCCTTTTGGTACCTTCGCTTATAGACGAATGCCGTTTGGCTTGTGTAATGCTCCCGCAACCTTCCAAAGGTGCATGATGGCAATATTCGCCAATTTTCTAGAAAACATCATGGAAGTATTTATGGATGACTTTTCCGTATGCGGACAAAGCTTTGAAGAATGCCTTGAAAACCTAGAAAGAGTTCTAGAGCGATGTGTAAAAGTAAACCTAGTACTTAATTGGGAAAAATGCCACTTTATGGTACAAGAAGGAATTGTTTTAGGACACATCATCTCGAACAGAGGAATTGAAGTAGACAAAGCCAAAATAGAGGTAATCGAAAACCTTCAACCCCCGAAAACTGTGAGAGAAGTACGAAGCTTCTTAGGACATGCCGGTTTTTACCGACGATTCATTAAAGACTTCTCTAAAATAACTAAACCGTTAACCGGGCTATTAATGAAGGATGCTGAATTCATATTCGACAATAAATGTTTAGAAGCATTTCAAACGCTTAAACAAGCACTGATCTCCGCGCCCATAATGCAGACACCAGATTGGAATGAACCATTCGAAATAATGTGTGATGCCAGTGATTATGCTGTAGGTGCTGTTTTAGGACAACGAAAGGATAAAAAGCTTCACGTTATATATTACGCAAGTAGAACTCTAGATGAAGCACAAATGAATTACGCCACAACCGAGAAAGAACTTCTAGTAGTAGTGTTTGCGCTAGATAAATTTCGTTCTTACTTGGTCGGAGCCAAAATAATCATCTACACTGACCACGCTGCTATCAAATACCTCTTAACAAAAAAGGATGCTAAACCTAGACTCCTAAGGTGGATCCTGTTGCTACAAGAGTTCGATTTGGAAATCAAAGACAAGAAAGGAACTGAAAACGTAGTAGTAGATCACCTCTCTAGACTTGAGAACCTTGAACCGGAAAGAACATCAATTAACGATGATTTCTCGTATGATAAGCTTATAGCTACTTTGGAAGAAAATAACGCTGATAAACAGGTAGAAACCACCTTAGCTATATCTGTTACACCGTGGTACGCTGACCTCGTCAATTATTTGGCTGCCGGAATAGTTCCACCTACCTTATCCTACCAGCAGAAGAAACGATTCTTCTATGACATAAAACACTATTACTGGGATGACCCCTTACTTTTTAAAAGAGGCCCCGATGGTATTTTCCGTCGGTGTATACCCGAAGAAGAGGTAGAAAATATAATCCAACACTGTCACTCCGCTCCTTATGGTGGACATGCAAGTACATCCAAGACCTGCTCTAAAATCCTACAAGCCGGTTTCTATTGGCCAAATATATGGAAGGATGTACATGCAGCTATTAAGAAATGTGATAGATGTCAACGCACAGGAAACATATCTAGACGTGACGAGATGCCACAAAAGGGCGTTTTGGAAGTAGAGATTTTCGACGTGTGGGGAATAGACTTCATGGGACCTTTTCCATCCTCTTTCGGTAACAAATACATACTCGTGGCAGTTGACTACGTATCAAAATGGATTGAAGCTATAGCTTCTCCAACAAACGACACACGAGTAGTAACTAAACTCTTTAAGAATATAATATTTCCAAGGTTTGGTGTCCCAAGAATAGTAGTCAGTGATGGTGGATCGCATTTCATATCCAAGGTTCTCGAAAAACTACTGCTTAAGTATGGCGTAACACATAGAGTAGCGACACCTTACCACCCTCAAACCAGTGGGCAAGTGGAAGTGTCTAACAGAGAAATCAAATAGATACTAGAGAAAACAGTCGCCACTTCAAGGAAAGACTGGTCATTGAAATTACCAGAAGCTTTATGGGCTTACCGAACTGCTTACAAAACTCCCATAGGGACAACCCCATTTAAGCTCATTTATGGAAAATCCTGCCACCTCCTGGTAGAATTAGAACATAAAGCCTATTGGGCTATTAAAAATCTAAATTTAAACTATAAGGGCGCCAGCGAAAAGAGAATCCTTGATATAAGCGAATTAGAGGAACTCAGAAGAGACGCTTACGAAAATGCCAGAATCTACAAAGAAAGAACAAAACAATGGCATGACAAGCGCATATCAAGGAAAATCTTCAAACAAGGCGATACAGTCCTTTTATTTAACTCTAGGCTAAAGTTATTCCCGGGAAAACTACGATCTAGATGGTCAGGTCCTTTTCAAATCACCAATGTTTTTCCCAGTGGAGCGGTAGAAATTAAAGGCAAATCTATGGAACCGTTTACCGTAAACGGGCAACGTCTAAAACATTATCACTATGCAGAAAACAATGAAGATTCGCAAGTCTTGCACTTAGACGAAATGCCTCCAGAACTTATAGATTATATTTGATAGTTTTTATGTCGAGCTTGCGACATTAAACAAAGCGCTTAGTGGGAGACAACCCACAAATATTTTTTTTTATTTCTTCCTTAGTTATTCTTTTAAATTTTGTTTAGTGTTCATTCTTAATTTATTTTAATTTATAAAAAAAAAAACTTTTCTCTTCTTCTTTCGGCATTTGGCCAAATCCTGACTAAAACTATTGTTTTTCTTTTCTCTAGCTAACATTAACCTGATGGGACAAGTCGATCGTATGGGTATCAAATTCAGAGGAAAAGCTCAGAAACAAAAGTTTGAGGAACTAGCCACGAGAGAGATACTACCTAGCCTGTATGCTGATGACTGGGCAATGACTGCCCTTGGACTAAGAGAAAGTGTCCTGTATTTGCTGAGTCAGATAGGGTGGGAAACCTCTCCTATCCGTAGACATTTCGTCACCTACCGGAGACTAACACTAGAATTCCTTAGTTCCCTGATCTATCTACCCAGCCATGGGAAAGGAATAAGCAGAGGTTTCATCCAGTTCAGAATGTTTAACATGGAGTACCAATTTAATATTCAAGACTTTACCAACCTTTTAGGTTTCCCTACCTCCTTTGACACATTCACAGTGAGCCAAGAAGAACTTTTTGAATATAGAGAACTTGAACACTTTTGGGGAAGCTTGACTGGAAATGACGATCCCGAGGAACATGAGTTTCTCTCTGGAAACATACATAACCCGGCCTTTCGTTATTTCCATAAGATCCTGACCCACACCTTATTTGGGAAGAAGCCAAACAGTACCACAGTTTCACGTGATGAACTCTTCATCATATTTTGTGCTTCCCAGAACCGTCCAGTAAACGGTGCCACTTTTATGTTGGCAAATTTAGACCACCTTATCCAAGATGAACGAGCACCAATTCGAATAGGAGGTTTGATAACCATGATTGGTAATGCTATCGGATTACGTCAGCCTATGCTTGACTTAAGCCCTTTTTGTGGCATTACTATTATGAGTATACCCTTCCTCTTCAACACTATGTTTATAGCAAACCTATGATCTGACGAGTTTGAGCTTATAATTAATAACCAAGTTCTTTGCCTATTCACCATGCCCAATCCTAGGACTAGTGTTCATAACCGCAATAACTGGCTCTACAATCTGAACGAAACCCCCTTTCCTGCTAGATCCACTGAATCCATCCAGGACTATGAAATTTGTGATGACCAGATTCCTTATGCTGAATCCGACCCTTAGACACCATCTGGTTATTATGATATTGATCCTCCTCCTCAACCTGTTCAGACCGAAGAATCGGCAATACCCGACCTTAGACATCATATGCCCGGAACTGATTATAACACTGCCATTGAAGCTTTGATGTCAGAACAAGACGCCCTCAGAGAAGAGTTCGCTAACATGAGACACGAATTTCTGGGATACATGAACAGTATGACAAATCAGTTTCACGAGTTGCTATACCGTGTTAACTCCTTTGCTCCTCCGGCCAGAGATCATGCAGATGGATAGAAGTCGTTTTTCTTAGTTATTTAGTTTTAGTTAGATTATTCATTAATGTTATTTCAAATTATGTTCGTATTTGTTTCTCTTTCGCATTTTTTCCAATGTTACATTATGATTATTTTATGAAGCTATTGATTTATTTTACTTTATTATGAATTATGCAATATCTATCAATAATGCTTTCTACTGTTACTACCTACATAACTTCTTAAAGAAAAAAAATATATTTATGCACTATTATACAAAGTAGAATAGCATGCAGGGGAAATTTAAATAGCAGAGTAAAATAATCTGAAGCAAAGCAAAACAAAATAAAATAAAATAAATTACTATAATTATTATGAAGAATGCAAGCAGTAACCATGCCAGAATGACTGTGTGACGAGCGTCACACAATCTATCACGGACGTCACGCCAAGTGCCTGTGACGCCCGTCACGCCTCTGTCACGAGCGTGACACCGTTTGACCATGTTAACGTTACTAACCGTTGGGAGACGACCGTTACACCACTTCACCTTTTTTACCTTCCCCATTTATTCACATTTACCCACATTTATTTACTTTTCAACCACTCCCTTTCCAACTTCCAATTTTTTTCCCTATAAATACCCACCATACCTTTCTTCATACACCACAAACCATTCTCTAAAATCAATTTCATTTCCCTTCTCCCCTAATTACCTCTTTCAAACCACTTATCGATATGGCGGGCAACCAAGCTTTCGGAAATATCATCTTCCGATCCGAAGATGATAATTATCAAAGGGAGAAGTTCGAGCGTTTCCAACAACGAGGTGTCACCTCTATCAGGTATCCTGATTTAACTTGTTTACAAGAATTAGGATTACTTCAAGGTATAGAATGGATGCTCCGTCTTGCTGATTTAACCTTTCTATGCACGCATAATCAACCTACCTACCCGTCCCTAACCTTAGAATTTTTAAGTTCATATGCGTACAACACTCCCACCGGTGAAGACGAGTACTTAACCGGTACCGCAACCTTCCGTATGTTCAACACCGAGTACTCCCTATCCCAAAACCAATTGAGTACCATGCTACAGTTCCCCATCGAAGGTCAAGTCTACCCCATAATCCCTCCAAACTCAAACTGGAACACAGTTGCCGCTTTTGACCTCTTTAGGAAAATATCCGGTGTAGATGCCAACAACTGGGAAGAGCTCCTTGTTTCCCATATACATAACCCAACTATCCGGTACTTTATCCGCATCCTGCAAAACACAGTTTTTGGAAGACCGAGCAACAGCAAGGTCAACGCAAAGGAATTATTCTTCCTCGAATGCGTCTTCGAACCGAATACTAAGGTAAACGCCGCCTCCTTTCTATTTCATCATATCCGCACCTTATGTGCTAGAGGCCGTCAACCTTTTGTAATTGGTGGATTAATCACCACCATAGCACTTGGCTTAAACCTAGGGGACCGACTCCAAACTTTAGAATCTTTACCTCCCCTATTTATGGATATAAGCTACTGTCGGTCCAGCCGCCTAATTAAGAACAGAGCAGGCGGAAAATATTACCTTATGGTGAATAACCAGGCAGTCCCAAGCGTTGTTCTACCCAACATTGCCCTAACAGATGTCACCAACCCCAACCGCCACCTCTATGATCTGAATGCTCCCGAAGCTACCGAGCCTTCACATGCAAACCCGTCTACAGACGAGTTCGAAGAAATGGAGCAAGGTGATCATGCTCCTGCACAACAATCAGTCCCGCTCAACCCTTCCGATAATGCAGCTGGCCCATCCTCACGACGTCGTCGACGAAGAAGGCCTGCAACCAACGACGACATCATGGATGCTATTGATGGTATGCAAGCACAGAATCTCGAAATGATGCAAATGATGCGCCAAATGCAACAACAACAGGAAGCGAGGAATGCCATAATCGACCAGCGGTTCACTGATTTGCTTAGCAGGTTTGACAACTTAGAAGTACATCAACGATCACCAGGTCCAAGAACAAGAGGCGGCAGGCAGCATTAACTTTAGTTTCTTTTTCCTCTTTTTTTTATTTATCTTTTGTTTTCTTTGAAACATTGGGGACAATGTTTCATTTAAGTATGGGGGGGGGGGGGGAACCGTGTTCTTTCTATCCTCCTTTTTCTTTTTCAAGTATGTATCTTTCTTTTCATTGTTATTTCCCTTATAATATATATATATATATATATATATATATATATATATATATATATATATATATATATATATATATATATATATATATATATATATATATATATATATATATATTTCTTATAATATAGATTTATTTTAAGTTAAGTCCCAAGTGTGAAAAATTCCTATTATCTATTCCCTCAAAATTTCCATGAGCCATAACAAAAATTCAACACACTCAGTAAGTATAAAGGTTGCTCATTTTATCGAACTTGAGACAAATTAAGACAAAAACTATTACCGCCAAACACTCTAAACAAACTTCAACATGTTAGATCAGAAAGACACCTGTTATACAAGCCCATGGACTTTTAACTTTATAGTAACCCCGAGTAGTTTATACAAGAAGTCAGCACCACCTTAATAGCAAACTACGTGGAGGGCCGATGAATATAAGTGAATGATTCCCAAAATAAATATATATATATATATATATATATATATATATATATATATATATATATATATATATATATATATATATATATATATATATATATATATATATATATATATATATATATATATATATATATATATATATATATATATATATATATATATATATATATATCAGGAAATGCACTAATTAAGTTAGGTGATCCTTACCAGATCATTTAATCTAAAGGTTGCAGATCATACAAAATCATAATATGAAAGATCCATTATGAGTTGGTTCAGCAGGTATCTGGTGCTGAACTTGGTAGGGCGGACTACGGTCCGATCCCCCGCAATTTGCAATGGACTGAATAACGAAGTTATCCGACTTATGTACCAGAACTTCTAGCTAAAAGGGGATCAGAATCACTAACCGGCTACTCCACTATGTGTGCGAAACGATAAAGGGCTTAATGTGATTTCGCTAGAATGAAAATGGGTGAAATAAGAGTAAAAGAACCAGGCTAGCTATAATAGCATGACTCGAACTGGTTTGCATGAGGTAAGATTATCAGATGTGGCAACGGTAGTTCTTGATGTCGAAATAAATTCAAGCTGCTTCTAAACAAAATTTACTTGCAACCTAGTACGAATTGATGTGTGTTTTGAAATTTCATCTGGCTAAAATTTTAAAAACAAGTTCTATACTGTATTTTGCTTGAGGACAAGCAAAAATCTAAGTATGGGGGAGTTTGATAACATGAAATAATATCACATTCTAGGACTCAATTTAATTAAATTATATTATTATTTACTTCAATTTATTTCATTTTACGCGATATTACTCGGTATTTTCTTTCTATTTATCTCAGGTAGTTTATTTGAAGCACAAGTAAAAAAGGAAGAAAATGAGGTGCAAAAAGGAATGAAAAGAAGCAAATATCAAAAGCCAAAGCATAGGCGCTGTGCCTGTGACGAGCGTCACACAGGCTGTGACGAGCGTCACGCTTTACCCACTTGTGTTACGAGCGTAACACATGGTGTGACGGACGTCACACCATTCTCCTATATTTTTGGCTTCAGAAGCGCAACAAAGACGTTGAGGCCTATTGTTACGCTTGACCATTGGAACGTGAACGGAAGAATCTTGGAAACCGTTACAACAAAGTGACCAGTATAAATATTGGCTTTGCAAACCCTGCAAGGGCTCTCGGACTTCGTTCAATTTTCTTCTTCCAGTCGTGCAAGCATACCATTATTTTTCTTTACTGTTTTTGCTTTTAATTGCAGTTTTTTATTTCTATTTTTATTTTCTTTTCCAGTTAAGCTTTCAGCACTTAATTAATTCTTTTTCGCACAATAGTTTCTACACCGGAAACTATTGTGTATCTTTTACTAGATCTAACCTTACGTTAGACCCTAGATTTTTATTCCTTCACTTTTATTTTTCTGTCTGATTGAAGAATTCAAGAACAAATCCAACCGGTCTGTGGTGGATGTTCAAGACTGCTATTTAATTACTCAGGTTCTTTAATTATTGTTTGAATTTACATATGCTTTGTTTTACTGTTTATTTATATTATTTGCCTGAGATGGAATTATTTATGCATGCTGATTATTTAGATCTGTTTAGTATGTCTGGCTAATTTATTTAGGTATCGGTATGTAAAGTAAGCGGAATGAAGGAATCAAAACTAAGTTGGTTTAATTAAGTTTAAAATTAAAATCACTCTTTTCACGGCCTCAATTTACAAGTTTAATAACAAGGTTTTTGTACGAAAGTAAAGACATAAAGAAGTTAAAATCAATAGAACGAAAGTTTGAGTTTTTGACTGGACAGTGTAAATTGGACATTAATTCTAGATCAGGGCGAGAGCAATTTTTAGAGTTAATTAAATTCTAATCTTTTTCAAAAAGTATTTTTAAAGGTTGAATGTGAGGACGAGAGTTAAGCATTTGAATTTAATTATATAACCTAAGTCAACAGAGCGAGAGTTTGAGACAAGGGTGTTTAAACGATTAGTGTTTTCTTAAAAGGAGTTTCTACGGATTCTATTGTTTTCAAAAAGTGGTTTTTGACTTAACTAATAAGTGACAGCTACGTTAATATAAAATCATAGTTTATTCAACAGAGCGAGAGTTTGAGATAAGACTTTTAATCAATAGTGTCAACTGAAAAGATTTATTTTAAAACCAAGAAACCAACGAAGAATTGATTCCCTAATTACGACGAACTACATACCGATATCCGTTTAGTTGATATTTAATTTATATCCTATTTTTAGTTTTAGCTTTTCCCCAAACAATCAAAGTATTACCCGCCTTAGCTTTACGAAGTAACCTTAGAAAACGGTATATCGATTCATATGTCCCTGTGGGATCGATATCTTTTAAAACTACGTGATAGAACTGTGCACTTGCAGTTTGTACCCCAAATTCGACTCATAAAGTCGCGATCACCTACCTAAACTGAAGTTCTCTTCAGATGCTCTATGTGAAGCATGTCAGAAAGGGAAATTTTCAAAAACTTCTTTCAAAAAGAAAACTATTGTTACTACCTCTAAGCCTCTGGAACTTCTTCACATTGATTTATTTGGTCCTGTGAAAACAGCATCAGTCAATGGAAAGAAGTACGGACTAGTCATTGTTGATGATTTCAGTCGCTGGACATGGGTGAAATTCCTAAAACACAAGAGTGAGTCTCACTCTGTATTCACTAGTTTCTGCTCCAAAGTGCAAAAAGAATTTGACTCTAAAATTGTCAGAGTCAGAAGTGATCATGGTGGGGAATTCAAAAATAAATCCTTCGAGGAACTATTTGACTCTAATGGAATATCCCATGATTTCTCCTGCCCCAGAACTCCACAACAAAATGGAGTTGTAGAGAGGAAGAATAGGACACTCCAAGAGATGGCCAGAACTATGATCAACGAAACTAATGTGGCTAAGCACTTTTGGGCCGAAGCTGTAAATACAGCGTGTTACATTCAGAATAGAATCTCCAGAAGACCTATTCTGGAAAAGACTCCCTATGAACTGTGTAAAGGAAGAAAACCAAACATTTCATATTTTCATCCATTTGGATGTTCTTGCTTTATTTTAAACACTAAAGAACATCTGAACAAGTTTGATTCCAAAGCACAGAAAGGTATTATGTTAGGATAATCAGAACGCTCTAAAGGCCACAGAGTATACAATACAGAAACCAAAATTGTGGAAGAATCAATCCATGTCAGATTTGACGATAAGCTTGACCCTGAAAAGTCAAAGCTAGTTGAAAATTTTGCAGATTTAGAAATCACTCTTGCAGGATCTGACAAAGCTCCATAAGCAACTGCCATTCAGAATTCTGAGGAAATTAATCTTCCATTAATCCCCAAGAAAGCTAAAAGTCGCCTCAACGTATCTGAAGAATTGATTCTGGGCAACAAGGACGAACCTGTCAGAACCAGATCTACATTCAGGACTTCTGAAGAGACTCCTCTGGGATTAGTGTCTCTGATCGAGCCTACGTCCTGTGATGAAGCACTTCAAGATAACGACTGGGTTCAAGCCATGCAAGAAGAATTAGATCAATTCACAAAGAATGATGTCTGGGATCTTGTTCCCAAGCCCAGAGGCACTCACGTTATCGGAACCAGATGGGTATTCAGAAACAAGCTGAACGAGAAAGGAGAAGTCGTCAGAAACAAAGCTCGACTGGTAGCTCAAGGTTACAATCAACAAGAAGGTATTGACTACAATGAAACCTTTGCTCCAGTCGCAAGGTTAGAATCTATTCGTCTTCTTGTATCTTTCGCTATAAACCATTCTATTAAATTATATCAAATGGATGTCAAGAGCGCATTGCTTAATGGTTATATATCAGAAGAAGTGTATGTCAACCAACCTCTAGGTTTTGAAAATTCAAATTTTCCAGAACATGTGTTTAAACTTAAAAAATCTTTATATGGACTTAAACAAGCTCCCAGAGCTTGGTATGGACGTTTAAGTAACTTTCTTATGGAACACAATTTTATCAGAGGGAAAGTTGACTCCACACTCTTCTGTAAGAACCTTAACAATGATCTCATGATATGCCAGATATACGTTGATGATATTATTTTTGGTTCAGCTAACGCCTCTGTTTGTCAAGAATTCTCTGAGTTAATGCAGGCAGAATTTAAAATGAGCTTAATGCAAGAACTAAAGTTCTTTCTAGGAATTCAAATTAACCAAACTTCAGAAGTCACGTACGTTCATCAAAGCAAATACATAAATGATGTTCTGAAGAAATTTGACATGGCTGAATGCAACTCTGCAAAGACTCCCATGCATCCAACATGCATTCTTGAAAAGGAAGAAGTCAGTAAAAAGGTTTGTCAGAAGCTCTATCGTGGTATGATAGGCTCCCTTCTCTATCTGACTGCTACTCGACCTGATATTCTCTTTAGTGTCTGTCTATGTGCCAGATTCCAATCAGATCCTAGAGAAACTCACTTAACAGCAGTTAAGAGAATTTTCAAATATCTGAAAGGAACTCCTAACCTGGGCCTGATGTATGAGAAAACATCAGAGTATAGACTTTCGGGTTACTGTGATGCAGATTACGCAGGAGATAAAATGGAACGAAAAAGCACATCTGGAAATTGTCAGCTCCTAAGAAACAATCTGATATCCTGGGCCAGCAAAAGACAGTCAACTATCGCTCTATCAACTACAGAAGCTGAATACATCTCAGCATCACTGTGCACAACTCAGATGCTCTAGATGAAGAATCAGTTAGAAGATCTGCAAATCTTCGAGAGTAACATTCCTATCTTTTGTGATAATACTGCTGCCATTTGTTTAAGTAAGAATCACATTCTACACTCCAGAGCCAAGCACATTGAAATAAAACATCATTTTATCAGAGACTATGTTCAGAAAGGGATAGTAACATTGAAGTTCATTGATACAGATCATCAATGGGCAGATATCTTTACTAAGCCTTTAGCTGAAGATAGATTTCTTTTTATCTTAGAAAATCTGAATATTCAAAATTGCCCTGAATAAATTGTGCCTCTGAAGATGTAAAATGAGACTTTGACATAAACAAATGAGTTTCTGCCTCTGACTCTGATACTTCTACCTAGTTAAGAAGATATCTGAGTTAGAAATCTCCAGGAACCATTCGTTTGGTATTCCTGAAGATCAGATAAAGCAAACACGTGGAGTGACTTGCGTCTAACCTTGGAACTTCTAGACAGCTGTCTAGCAGTAATCAAGGAACAGACTCTTGAGATCTCCTCGAGCAGTGTGCAAACTGTTGGGATTAGACATTCATTAATGAGCCATAATCATTTCTCCCTCTAAACGTGCTAACTTGGTTTTTGTGCTATACTCTGATTTGTGTGTCGTTTTGCATGCGTTTCTTTTGGGTATTTAAACACTCCTCTCACACTTCACACACACTTCACTCTCACTCACTTGTTCAAACCAAGTTCTCTCAGGCATTTCTACAAACAGTTCATCTTCATCCCAGTTCTTCATCATCAATGGATTCTCAACAACAATCTGTGTTCAACTACTCTCAACAAATGAACTCCAACAACGCAGCTCAAAGCACAAGCAATCCTACTCCCACAGTTACAGGCGTAACTGCAACACCAGTGTACAAGGAGCCTCACATCCTTGACCGTGAGCCTCATATAAATCTTGCAACTCCTTTCGAGAAACTGGACGTGCTGTGTGAATCCCTGGTGGATTTTAACAACATGATGAGAAATGGAGTAGACCTCACTGAAGAACTTCATCAACAAGGTTGGGGAAACTATTTTCAACGCCTCTACGGTCCAGTTTACCCAAATCTTATTAAGGAATTCTGGAGGTTTGCTGATGCTGACGATCATTTCATCGTCTCCTACGTCTTGGGTGTCAAAATAGTGATAACTGAAAAGTCAATCGCTGCCTTGCTGAGCATGGAAAAAGCTGGAGGTAGAAGAATTTACAACATAAATCCCAGGGCGAAATACATTGCTCATGAAATCAATCCCACAATCTTCAAACTCAACACAGAAGGCAATCCCTCAAAGAACAAGGAACTACATCAGAATCTTCGGGTGTGGCTCAAAATCATTCTGGGAACTATTCATCATCGCCCAGCATCAAACTCATCAAATTACATCAATACAGATCAGAAATGTATTATGTATTGTATTCATAAAGGTCTGAAACCTTGCCTCCCAGCACTCCTCTTCAAATACCTCAGAGATTCTGTACGAGAAACCAGGAATAACATGAAACCCAGGACTTACATTCCTCTGGGAAGACTCCTCTCAGATGTGCTGATAGAAAATGGTCTCGTGGACCATCTGATAAAACACAAACTCATGGAAGACTTGGCAATAGAAACTGGAAGGCCTCTGAACTCCAGGAATCTGAAGAGCATGGGGATTCTGGAGAAGATTCATGTTAAACCTACTCTGGACACTTCTTGGGAAGCCTTAAAAGATCAGAGGGATATGCCAAATGGTCTATGTAAGTTCTACAGGGATGAACCCAAAGAGGCAATTCTCCACTATCTCCAACGTCTGAAGGATGAAGGAGTGGACATCTCAGACTTCAGATTAAGCGAACTGCCAGATTCAGCTCCAGACTTCGTGAGGTTTAAAAGAGGTCCATCTGAGAAGGCATCGAAGGCGAAGAAAGCAAAGCTAGGGGAATCTTCTGAATCAAGACCTACAGCACCTCTGCAAGAGTCTTCTGGTAAGTCTGCCTCTACTGCTCCCTCTGTACAACAACTTGCTTCTTCTACTCCTCTACCAACACCCATCTACACCATATTTGAAACCCCTCCTTCAACAACCAGAACATCTCAACCACTACCCAAATTCAACCTTGCCAATACCTCCTTACCCATATCTGAAGCTGAAGAAATGAATCAAACTACTTCCTCATCCTCAACCCCAGAATCACCTCCCTACTTTGTCATTTCTTCTGAAACAGAACCCTCTGATCCCGCTTCTCCCACTCTAGCCCAACTTCAATCTCTAAACCGAAACTCACAACAACCACAACAACCTCCACCTGAACCTGAAGTAACTTCACCACCCACAGAACAACCAACCGTCACTCCATCTGAAGCTCAACCCTCTGACCTCAATACCTCTGACATTACCCCTCCAAACACTTCCGCTGAACCTCCAACTCTCAACCTAATCCCTCCAAACTCTCCTCCTCAACCATCTGAACCAGAACATTCCCTGTCAACCCTAGAGGAAGCAATATTGCTGTTTGCAGGAGCATCAGTTGAAAAGGTCAAGTCTCTGACCATCAACTCTGGCATCAGTGATGATCCTGACTCTGTTAGGACACACTGGAACAGAGTCATTGGCTGGATGACATCTGAGGCCTTTAAATTGAAGCACATCTCTGAGCAAGTCAGAAACGACTTCATCAGAGACGCTGAGGCAAGACTACAGGAGCACTTGGCCAGAGAAGCTGAAGAAGAAGCCAGAAGGATAGAAGAAGAAAGAGCAAGACAAGAAGAACTTCAAAGGGTACGGGAAGCTGAAGCCAAAGCTCTAGCTGATGCTTCTGCTGCTGAAGCTGAAGCAAAGGCTGCTGCTGAAGCTAAAGCTAAAGCCGCTGAAGAACAGCATGCTCTGACTCAGGGGGAGTCCTCCACTTTTGCCCCTCTAGTTCTCAAGACCCTTGAAGAGATTCAGAAAGAGCAGAAGGAAGTCCGAGCCAGATTGGATCAACAGGACTCTGTCAACGCCAACATCCAGAACCTGCTGACTCAACTGCTTCAGAGAATGCCTCCTCCTCCCAACCCTTAGGCACTTAGGATTTTTTGCTTGTTGCTTTGCTTGTCTTTGTCTCTGATGTTTTTTTGCTTGTCATTATCTCTGATGTTTTGTTTCTCTTATCTGAATATATATCTATTTCTTCCTGCATATTTTTTTAAGTCTTTTTGATTCTGACAAAAAGGGGGAGAAATCAAATAGCTCTGATGAAAAATTGCCTAATACCTTAAGCACTCTGCAAACATACTAGTCTCTAAAATAAATCCATCTAACACTGGACTTAAGAATTGCAGAAGGTATCGAGAAACTTCATTGCTTGGAAGCTCTGGTAAGAACTTCTGAACTCCCTAGCCTATCTCAGAGGGAGCTCACTTCTATCTGATCTGATAAACTCTAAATTTGTTAATGTTTCATCTGTCATTTAAGTTTGTTTTGTCATCATCAAAAAGGGGGAGACTGTAAGAACAAAAAATTTTCTACAACAGATTCCAGGATTTTGATGATAACAAAGGATGAAATAAAAAATGGCACTCTAACGAAAAGTCTCTAAGTGTGCAGGACTCTAAACAAGAAGAAAGGAATCTGATCGCGTCATCAGATATAAAATCAAATCAGATACAAATTACCAGAAGATCAGAAGCATCTGAAGTAGAAACGCGCTCTAGAAGTTCTGACTCTGAGCAAAACAGCATATCAGAACATCAGAAGCATCTGAAGAAGAAGCGCGCTCTAGAAGTTCTGACTCTGAGCAACGGTATATCAGAAATTCCAGAAGACTCAAGATCATCTGAAGACAACACTGGATATCTAAAAGATGAAGACTATCAGAAGCTCTGAAGCCACATCTCAAGATCTCAGTCTAACAGAGTGACGCAGACTCTGATGATGGATTTCCTTATCCAGAAAGAGTAACGGCAACTTCAACTTCAAATGGAAAGAAACTATAATTGGAAAGAAGTTATTCAGGGAGACAAACTTGTTCTGGCAAGAAACAACGAAGTTATGGCATTAAACTCTCATCAAGACCAAATATCTGCCATTACTACCAACGATTGTTTTTCACCTCTATATAAAGAACGGCGAACCTCATTGAGAGACACACCGAAACGCGCAGAATTACTCTACTCTCTCTCTAATCTTTCACGAGCTTTTGCTCATAACGTGAAATTTCTTATCTGCTCTAATTGTTGTAATACTTGCTTTATCCTAGAAGCACTCTAGATTACAAATTCTGTTTTTACCTCAATTGTTTAATTCCTCAAGTGACTCTGCGCAGTCTGTATACTTGAGAGGACTAAGAGATCTTTCTCTTAGACGTTGGTTGTAATAATCTTTCAAGATTAGTGGATTAAGTCCTTGTTGAAGGCGAAATCACCTTGGTCGGGTGGACTGGAGTAGCTTTGTGTTATAAGCGAACCAGTATAAAATCCTGTGTGATTTTATTTTGCAAAAACGCTTATTTTCCAAAACAATTCAAATCCCCCTTTCTTGTTTTTCTCACCTTCACCAGCACATATGCGAGGACGTAGTGGAGCATCCTATCGCTTACAGACAACATATTTGCATATTTTACAACTCTTGAAGATTCTGAGCGTTGTCGGCTTATGAGGTTGGCTTGAGTACCTCTAGAGATGGAAACAAAATATTCTAGGCTATTATAGTTTTCCCAAGCAGCATAGTCAGGTTCGGAGCCATGACGAAATATCTGTCCGTCCGAAGGTATTCCAAGACATTGTCCTAGTGAAGGAATATTCAGAGAAATTTCGATATTCTTCACCTTTGCACAAAACGCCAAGTCTCCAAAATCATTAGTGCCAAACTTAATAGAGGAGTATAATTCTCTAATCAAATCTGGGTAGTAATCTCCTATATCCGAAACTACTTTATCTACACCAGAGTTATGCAGCAATGTTTCAAAATTAAAGTTGTGCGAAGGAAAATCTTGAAATTTAACGTACTTTACCGGCATGAGGGTCCGAGTCCGGACATCATAGCTTAAGCGCCGAGACTTAACACTGCCAACTTGGTGTTCTTGATGAGAGGATTCTTCACCCATTTTCTTCTTCCCCTTATCTGTTCTAGGAGGAGCCATGGAGATTTTGAAGGTTAGGGTTTAGGAAAGGGTTTTCTGAATTGGTTGGATATGGAGTATGATGAACTGAAAGAGATATAGAGGGATAAGTAGATTTGAGTGAGGAGTAGTGATAATGGAGCTAGGAGTAGTGACAGTGGAGCACTTTAGGGTTTTGGAGGGGAGAAGGAGGGTTTTGGAAAGGAAGATAAAGGTTGGAGAGAGAGAGAGCTTAATGTGTGAAGTGATTAAAAAGAAATTTGAAAAAATAAAAATAACCATTGCATATATAATACAACAAGTCACGCGTAATTTTAAAACAAAAATTCTGGTATGAACAGTGTTAATCGGTTACTCAATGGGGAGTAACCGGTTACATAGTGAGCAAAAAGCGTGAGAGTACTAAAAACATGCAGGGTAATCGGTTATCCATAATGGAGTAACCGGTTAAACAGTGAGGAAAACGTGATTTTTTAGACAAAAGACAACAGGGTAACCGATTATCCAAATGTGAGTAACCGGTTACACAGAGTGAAATTTCGTGAATTAGGCAAAAAATGAGCAGGGTAACCGGTTATCCAATGTGAAGTAACCGGTTACACAGTGGCAAAAAGGCACATATACACACACAAAATTTGAAGAAGGAAAAATTTCTCAAAAATTAAGAAGGATTGGGAACTTGTGTACCTTGGCCTTATGTAGTGAATAATTTTGAAATAGTTATATGTCACCTTCATCCAGAATGCCAAGTTCTCTTCGAATCTTATAGAATGGTTCTTTTGCGAGCGGCTTTGTGAAGATATCCGCCAGTTGATTATGAGTATCGACAAAGGTAACTTCGACATCGCCTTTAAGCACATGATCACGAAGGAAATGGTGTCGAATTTCTATGTGTTTGGTCCTTGAGTGCATGACCGGATTCTTTGTGATATTAATCACACTTGTGTTGTCGCATCGGAGTGGTATGCATCCAAGATCGATTCCATAGTCACTTAATTGTTGCTTTAGCCAAAGATTCTGGGCACATCAACTGTCTGCTGCTATGTATTCTGCTTCAGCCGTACTAAGAGCAACACACGCTTGTTTCTTACAGGACCATGAGACTAGAGCATTACCAAGGATGTGACAAGTTCCACTAGTACTTTTTCTATCTGTTTTACAATCTGCATAATCTGCGTCAGAATAACCAATTAACTTACAAACACTACCTTTAGGATACCATAATCCAACGTTGGTTGTTCCCTTGAGGTACTTCATGATTCTCTTGACCGCCGTGAGATGTGACTCCTTAGGATTTGCTTGGAATCGAGCACATAGACACACGCTAAACATTATGTCAGGACGGCTTGCCGTCAAATATAATAAAGAACCAATCATACCTCGATACTTAGTGATATCAATTGACACACCCGATTCGTCTTGATCAACATAAGTTCCAGAGCCCATTGGTGTTGACATTGCTTTACACCCATCCTTGTCAAATCTCTTTAACAGTTCTTTGCAATACTTTGATTGGTTGATAAAAATTTCGTCTTTTAGTTGCTTGATTTGCAATCCAAGGAAGTAGTTCATCTTCCCCATCATAGACATTTCAAATTCACCTTGCATTATCAACGTAAATTCTTCACATAGTTCTTTGTTGGATGAACCGAAGATTATGTCGTCTACGTAGACTTGCACAAGTAAGGTATTCCCTTTTATCTTCTTGATGAATAAAGTCTTGTCTACTTTGCCTTTTTCAAAACCTTTTTCACATAGAAAATTGCTTAGACGATCATACCACGCCCTTGGTGCTTGTTTTAATCTATAGAGCGCTTTCTTCAATTTATATACATGTGAAGGATGCTTGAAGTCTTCAAAGCCCGGGGGTTGTTTGACATAGACTTCTTCGTTGATGTAGCCGTTTAAGAAGGCGCTTTTGACGTCCATTTGAAAAAGCTGAAAATTCATTGAACATGCGTAAGCAAGTAATAAACGAATAGCTTTTAACCTTACAACCGGAGCGAAAGTTTCCTCAAAGTAGATTGCTTCTTCTTGATTGTACCCTTGAGCGACCAATCTTGCTTTGTTTCGAACAATTATTCCATTCTCATCAAGCTTGTTCTTAAACACTCATCTTGTTCCAATGATGTGCTTATCACTTGGTCTAGGAACAAGTTCCCAAACTTGATTTCTCTCGTATTGGATTAATTCTTCTTGCATAGCAACAATCCATTGATCATTTTCTAGAGCTTCATCAATTTTGGAAGGTTCTATTTGCGAGACAAACGCCATGTTTAAGCATGCATCCTTGAGATTCAATCTTGTAGCGACGCCTTGACTAATGTCACCAATTACTTTGTCAATGGGATGATCTCTATGAGTTCTCCATTCCTTAGGTATATCATTTTCATTTGACTCTTGTTGAATCGGTGCTTCTTGATCCTTGTTTGAAGTATCTTCTTTAGGAATTTCTACAAAATCATCATCATCATCACAAACAACAATTTCCTCTTTCGAGGGGTTAGATTCGTCAAACTTAACATGCATGGATTCTTCTATATTTAAAATTCTTTTATTATAAATTCTGTATGCCTTACTTGTAAGAGAATAACCAAGAAAAATACCTTCATCCGATTTTTCGTCGAACTTACCAAGGTTGTCTTTGTCATTGTTTAGGACAAACCACTTGCATCCAAAGATGTGAAAGAAAGAGATGTTAGGTTTCCTTCCTTTGAAGAGTTCATATGGAGTCTTCTTTAGGATAGGTCTTATGTTAACTCTATTGCTTACAAAACATGCCGTGCTAACCGCATCTGCCCAAAAATACTTAGGAAGATTTGAGTCGCTAAGCATTGTTCTTGCAAGTTCCACCAATGACCTATTCTTTCTTTCAACTACTCCATTTTGTTGTGGAGTCCTTGGAGCCGAGAAGTTGTGAAATATTCCTTGATCTTCTCAAAAATCTTCAAAGGAGGTATTCTGGAATTCTCCACCATGATCGCTTCTTATGGAGGCAATTGTTAATGATTTCTCATTTTGAATCAGTTTTGCATACTTCTTGAATGCTTTGAATGCATCACTTTTCTGCACTAAAAAGAAAGTCCAAGTATATCTAGAATAGTCATCAATAATAACTAAGGCATATAAGTTACCCTCGAAGCTTCTTGTTCTTGATGGACCAAATAAGTCCATGTGTAACAGTTGTAGTGGCCTAGAAGTGGACACCACATTTTTGGATGTGAAAGTTGACTTGGTTTGCTTCCCCTTTTGACATGCATCGTAAAGCCTATCTTTGATGAATTTTATCTTTGGCAATCCAATGACAAGGTCATGTTTTACTAACTTATTCAAGTGCTCCATGTGAATGTGAGCAAATCTCTTATGCCATAACCATGAGTCGTTGTTATTTGCCACAAGACACTTAACCTTCAAAGAAACATCGTCAAGGGAAATGATGAAAATATTATTAATTCGCTTACCTATAAGCATTACCTCTTGTGTGACTTCGTCTTCGATTAAGCATTCATCTTTTGTGAACCTTATTTTGAATCCTTTGTCACAAAGTTGGCTTATGCTTAAGAGATTGTGCTTTGGTCCTTCGACATATAGCACATCTTCGATGAATATGAAATTTGGTGCACCTACTTTGCCTATGCCAAGAATTCTTCCTTTGTTGTTATCTCCATAAGTAACATAACCCTTGGCCTTAATCTTTAGATCTGAAAATTTGTGCACATCACCGGTCATATGCTTGGAGCATCCACTTTCCAAATACCAAAGATTTATTGTGGCCTTCAAGCAAACCTACAAAACAAAGTTAAGTTTTGTTAGGTACCCAAATTTCTTTGGGTCCTTTATAATTAGTACCTTTTTCAACCCAAACATAATGCCCTTTTGCTACACTAAAATTTCTAATGTAGCAAGCATTAGGTGTATGGCCAATAATACCACAATAAAAACAGGTTGGTTCAAAATTGCTTTTATATCTAGGAACGAAAGGCTTTTTCTTGATAAACTTTTTATTTTTAGGATGTTGATGCACAACTTTTGGTGTGTTGACTCTTTCTTTTGGAGGTTGATCCTTAGGCCTTACAAAGATAGTTGTACTTGTACTTGGTTTAGAAAATTTGGAGTAACCAAGTCCACTTTTGTCATTTGAGTACCTTTGTTGGCTAAGAACCCCTTCCAAACCAATTTGTCCTTTTTCATATCTTTCAAGGACTCTTTTAAGTTGGACAATTTGGAACGAGAGAGACTCACACTCTTGACATACAAGATTCTTCTTTTCACTAATCATCTCTTATTTCTTATTTTCAAAGACTTCAATCTTTTCTGCCAAGGAAGAAATTTGTTTCTTTTGAGATGATATAGTTTTATAAAGAATTTTGCATTCATTTAGCAATTCATTAATTGCATCTTGTGCATCATCATCAAAAAGAGAAAAATTATTACTAACCTCTTCTTCATCATCGGAATGATGTGAAGCCATTAGCGCCAAGTTTGCACATTCCTCGTTATCCGATCCAGATGAAGAGCTAATTTCATTGTCCTCCCATGCAAGATATGCCTTTTTATTCTTGAAGTCCTTCTTGCTCTTGAATCCTCTTTTATTTGAAAGTTTAGGACATTCCGGCTTTATGTGGCCTTGCTTTCCACATTCGTAGCATGTTACATCTTGCGTAGATGTGGTGGCCTCCTTCTTCCTGAAATGTCTTTTCTTTTTAGCGTTAAAGGATTTATCATTTTTGTTAAAGAACTTACCGAGCCTTTTAACAAGGAGCATGAAATTCTCATCTTCCTCCAATGCGTCATCATCTTTATCTTCTTTTGCGTCTACCTTCAAGGCAATCCCTTTAGATTTCTTTTCTTGGCTTTCATGTTTCTCAAGCCTACCGAGTTCTAACTCATGTTCTTGAAGTTTGCCAAAGAGAGACGCGGACGTCATTGTTGAGAGACTTTTCTTTTCGAAGATAGCCGTCACCTTTGGTTGCCATTCTCGAGTCAATGATCTTAGTACTTTAAGATTGAGATCGTCATTTGTAAATGTTTTTCCGAGAGCAATCAAGTGGTTTGTCAAGTGAACAAATCTCTTTTGTAGCGCCACAATGGATTCTCCAGGCAACATTCTAAACATCTCATATTCTTGACTTAATGTATTCAACTTTGATCTCTTTACTTTGGAGGTGCCTTCATATGTCTCCACTAAGGTGTCCCACATTTCTTTTGTCGACTTGCATTGAGATATGTGGAAGAACCCATCCATGCTTAAAGCACTTTGAAGAATGTTTACTGCTTTCTTTTCATTTAAGATTTTTTTCTTATCATTTCATCGTACAGACTCTTTATCTTTGGAGTACCAACGCCATTGATCACACTCGTAGGATTATGTGGGCCATTTTCAACGGCTTCCCATATGCCTTCTCCTTGGGCTTCTAGATGTGCCTTCATACGGATCTTCCAAAAATCAAAATATTCTCCAGAGAGTAGTGGTGGTTTGTTACTACTTCCACCGTCTTTAAAAACCGGATTCGTGCTTGCGAAAGCCATGCAGATCTTTTAGGAACAGGTTACCTATAACCTACTCTGATGCCAATTGTAAGTTTAAGGAGTGTCTTAGAGAGGGGGGGGGGGGTGAATGAGGGACTTAGAGTATTTTTCGGATTTTTGACGATTTATGACTTTTTACTTTCTGAAATGCTTAAGTGATGAAAAGCGGTTAAGTACGGAAAGTAAATGACACAGCGATGTATAGTGGTTCCCCTCACAGATTGAGAGTACTCCACTCCCCTTTCAACACGAAAGAGAATTTCACTAAAATGTTAGATTCCTAGACAAGACACCTTAAGGTCTTTCTATCTATTCTAACACACCAAGAACAATCCTCTTGGATTTACAAAGTTTAAAGTCCAATCGAGACTCAATTTCTCACAAATGGACCTCTTGTATCCACACACAGGATATCAAGGATAATACTTTACAAACCTATCCTTAACAATCCTAAGAATAGGTTGTAATCAAAGAATATAATTCTGAATAATTTGTATAAGATGAAATAGATGAAAATTGAAGTATATCAATTAAATAATTGATCTTCTCCTTTGTAACACTCAAATCTCACAGTAATTATACAAGTGTTCTTGAATTGGAATGAAACTATGATGCTGAAAAATGAAGGTTTATGTAAAGTTTCACTCTTAAGAAAATATGGATGAACACTTAGAAAGATTGAGAGAATGTGTGTAAATGATTTAAATTTTTTTGCAAGGAGGTGATTTTGAAAACTGAAAAATGATGTTTATATAATGTCTAAAACACCTCCTCAGATGAATGCAATAATCCAAAAGTTGCCATGTTTCATGATGAAGAGACCATAAGAGTTTTCATGAAAAGATGCAAATATTTTTCATTCTGGATCAGTGGTAATCGGTTACCTTAAATAGGGTAACCGGTTACATGCATTCACCGGTACAAAATAATTTGAAATTTGCTTGAGGTAACCGGTTACCTTAAATTGGATAACCGGTTATATGGTTCCAACGTTACAAAAATGTTTGAAAATTACTAAGAGTAATCGGTTACTCTAAAACTGATAACCGGTTACTCTAACACGGTTTTGAAAAATAACTTTAAAAAATTAAGTGTAGTGGTTTGTTGATGCATAAAACTATTTTCAATGAATATGATATGAATGCAACATGTTATGAACACTTGTATAACTATCTAGAGTTCAAGTGTTACCTAATCCATGTGAAAGCCGAATCTTCATGTGATTCACCAAGACTTGATCATTTGATGGAAACTTCACACACGAGCTTTAAACCTTGATCAATCTTTTTGTTAATCCGACTTGAGTTATGAAGCAAGGTTTGTCGTCATCAAAATATCTGAGAAGTCATGTCTCCACATTATCTGCAAAAATTTGACACTTGTGGCATTTCTTCACAAACTTGCAACAGTCAGATTCCATTGTCAGGCAATAGTAATCTGCTCTCAACATCTTCTTAGCCATAGCATGTCCATTGGAATGAGTACCAAAGAAACCTCCATGGATTTCAATCATCAATAGGTCTGCTTCATGTTTATCCATGCATTTGAGCAAAACCATATCAAAATTTCTCTTGTAAAGCACATCACAATTTAGGTAGAAGTTGCCAACTAATCTTCTCAAAGTCTTCTTATCTTTCAAAGTTGCCCGAGACGGGTAAATCTGACTTTGGAGGAAACACTTGATATCATAATACCATGGCTTTTCATCTTTGACTTCTTCAACAGCAAACACATGAGTTGGCCTATCAAGACGCATCACAGTCAAATTGGGAACTTCATTCCAAAATTTCACCACAATCATTGAAGTCAACGTTGCAAGAGCATTTGCCATCCGGTTTTCGTCTTGAGGGATATGATGGAATTCAACCTTTGCAAATAAAGTTGATATCATCCTCACATAATCTCTATACGGTATCAAACTAGGTTGATTTTGTCTCCCATTCACCTTTGATCTGATTCACAACCAAAGTTGAATCTCCATAGACGTCAAGATATTTAATTCCGAGCTCAATGGCCTATTCAAGCCCCATAATGTAAGCTTCCTACTCAGCCATATTGTTTGTACATTTGAAGGTTAACCTAGCTGTAAACAGAAAATACGTTCCTTTAGGAGTAATAATCACTGCCCCAATGCCATTACCATACAAATTAACAGCTCCATCAAATACCATACCCCAACAGGAACCCGACTCTGGTCCTTCTTCAAGCAATGGTTCATCAGAATCTTTCATCTTCAAGTATAAAATCTCTTCGTCAGGAAAATCATACTGCACTAACTGGTATTCTTCAATAGGTTGGTGAGCCAAATGGTCAGCCAAGACACTACGTTTAATTTCTTTTTGAGATCGGTATTCAATATCATATTCAGACAATAACATCTGCCAACAGGCAATCGTCCCAGTTAAAGCAGGCTTCTCAAAAATTTGCTTGATTGGATCCATTTTGGATATCAACCAAGTGGTATGATTCAAGATATATTGACGCATACGCTTAGCAGCCCAAGCCAATGCGCAACATGTCTTTTCAAGCATAGAATACCGAGTCTCACAATCGGTGAACTTCTTACTGAGGTAGTAAATTGCATATTATTTCTTCCCAGATTCATCTTGCTGACCAAGAACACAACCCATACTCTCTTCAAGCACAGTTAAATACATGATCAAAGGTCTTCCTTCAATAGGCGAAGACAGAATCAGAGGCTTAAGCAGATATTCTTTAATACTATCAAAAGCTTTTTGGAAATCTTTGGTCCAATCACAAGACTAATCTTTCCGAAGGAGCTTGAATATAGGTGCACATGTAGCAGTCATATGCAATATAAATCTTGAGATATAGTTCAAGTGGCCGAGAAAACTTCTGACTTGCTTCTTAGTTTTAGGCGCAGACATCTCTTGTATTGCTTTGACCTTGGCAGGATCAACTTCAATACCCTTCTCACTGATAATAAAGCCCAACAACTTACCAGAACAAACACCAAAAGTACATTTATTGGGATTCAAGCAGAGTTTATACTTTCTCAAACGCTGGAATAACTTCAACAAATGCTCAACATACTCTTCTTCATTACTTGACTTAGCAATCATATCATCAACATAAACTTCAATCTCTTTATGCATCATATCATGAAAAAGAGTGGTCGTAGCTCTCTGGTACGTTGCACCAACATTCTTAAAACCGAAGGGCATCACTCAATAACAGAATGTTCCCCAAGGTGTAATGAATATGGTTTTCTCCATATCTTTAGGTGCCATTTTTATCTGATTATAACCGGAAAATCCATCCATAAATGAAAAGACTTTGAATTTAGTTATATTGTCTACCAACATATCAATGTGTGGCAGAGGAAAATCATCTTTCAGACTGGTTTTATTCAAATCTCTATAATCAACACACATACGGATTTTTCCATCTTTCTTAGGAACAGGCACAATATTGGCCACCATTGCGAATATTCTAAGGTAACAAGAAAACCAACATCAATTTGTTTCTGCACTTCCTCTTTAATCTTCACTGTCATATCAGGATGAGTTCTTCTTAACTTTTGTTTGACCGGCGGGTATTGTGGCTTCAACAGTAGTCTATGCTCCACAATCTCAGAATCCAAAACCAGGCATGTCTTGATAGGACAAAGAAAACACATCTGAATACTCTTGAAGAAGATCAACCAACCACTTCTTAGCTTCTGGACACGGTTGAGACCCAATCTTGACTTCCTTCACATCATCATCGGAACCCAAGTTGACCAATCCAATCTGCTCTTCAAATGGATGAATGGCTTTTCCTCGTGCTCAAGCAAATGGGATAACTCATCAGATACTTCTTCAACATCATTCTCTTCCTCAGCTTCAAAGATAGGGAGATCAAAGTTTGGAGAGGGAGTAGGATCATTATATTTAATGGGTTTGAAAACCAACATGCATAATGATTTGATATTTTGATTTTAGAGAAGTGGAGTGCAAACAAATATTATGCAGATGGAAATATTATTATTTATTTATGTTTTTTTGTGATTACCATTTTCAGAAAAAAGCAAACAGTAAAAGCAAACAGTAAAAGCAAACATCATATATGTGGATGAATAAAATTGTCTTTTATTGATGATGATAAGAAAATGCCCAACAATGTTTCACTTATCCCTTAGGCATAAGAGAAGGTTTTTCTTAAGATAATAAAGCAACAAATTACTTTGAGCGATGCATAATAATAGGAACATCAACAACAACCCAATTGTTACAAGTCTGGCCGTGCGTTACAAAGTTGTCGTAAGCCTCATCTTCAGCACCACTCTCTTCAATAATGACAACTGAGTGTTGATCATCCTTGTGAATGAACCCTCCACTATGGAAAAATTCTTGCATAGCCTTAACATTGGCATTGAATGGCCCTTGCTGAAATCCGAGCCCTGCTCTATTCTTTTTTTCAATGGCTTCCATAACACGACCCCATCTGTCAGTGCCACCAATCTGAATAATCTTTTTTTCATCCTTTAGAGAAGATATGGGTGCCCCCAACCTTCTTCAATTCATCAACAATGGACAAAGCTTGGAACGATGTTCCAACTTCCTCCTCAGCATCAACATAAGTAAAGGATGACAAATGGCTCACTAACAATGCTTTCTCTCCACCCACAATGACAAGCTTTCCATTCTTCACAAATTTCAGCTTCTGGTGCAGAGTAGACATCACAATGTCAACTTCATGGATCCAAGGCCTTCCCAATAAACAACCGTAGTCCGGGTGAATATCCATTACCTGACAAGTAATTTGAAAATCACTCGGACCTATCTTAATTGGAAGGTTCATTTCTCCAATGACGGTTTTCCGAGAACCATCAAATGCTTTAACAATCACGCCAATGTACATTATTGGGGTGCCTTGATATAAAAGTCTTGCTAGAGTTGATTTGGGCAACACATTTAATGACGAACCAATGTCAACCAACATATTGGACATAACATCCTCCTTGAAATTCATTGAAATATGAAGCCCCAAGTTGTGATTCCTACCTTCCTCAAGAAGTTCTTCATCACAAAAGCTCAAATTATTACAGGAGGTCATGTTGGCAACAATATGGTCAAACTGATCCACAGTAACATCGTGTTCCACATAAGCTTGTTCTAACACCTTTTCCAAGGCTTCTCTGTGTGCCTCTGAATTCATCAATAACGACATCACGAAAATCTTTGACGGCGTTTGAAGCAAATGCTCCACAACATTAAATTCACTCCTCTTAATCAGACGTAACACCTCATCATCATCATCATCATTAATCTTCAACTTGCTGGACTCACCAGACTAACACGTTGGAGCACTAACTGGATTAACTACAGGAATCTCTGCCTTTTTCCCTACGGAAACATCTTCCACAATCTTAGGAAAAAATGGACTGAACACACGACCACTACGGGTCACCTTCACTACATCTGCGATATTCACCACTGAATCTGCAACTGGGAGAGAAACCTCTTACCCCTTTTCAATCATGGTGGCATTATATTGGTATAACACAACTTTATCGGATGCATAGGGGATAGGGCCCACTAACCGTATAACTAACGACAATACCGATCTGTTGACATTATTGTTGTTGCTGCTATTGAATTGAATGACTACCTGCTCAGGGGTTTTGAACACTGACACAATGACATTCACATCATCTCCCATATGCCTTGACTGTTGCACTTGGATAACGTTCTCATCCATCAACTTTTGAATATCCCTTTTGACAATTACACACCCACGGGGGTTCACACTGCAAATGACATAACCATCATGGTCATGTTCACAATGGCTTACCATGCACAAATCTTTGTGGATCTCCACCAATGACCTACGAATACGACGTACATCGAAAACTCTGAAGTTCCCTGGACAGCCGTCCACCATGTTTACAGAAGCGTTACCATGAGCAGGCAACAAGTTGGCTTTCATATTTGGCGCTCTGTCCTCAAAGGACATCATACCACTCTTAACAAGCTTCTGAACTTCATACTTCAAATGATAGCAATTTTCAATGTCATGACCAGGGGCTCCCTGGTGAAAAGCACAGTGTAAATCTGGTTTGAACCACCATGATAGTGGCTCAGGAATTTGAGGAGGGTTCCTTGGTTGGATAAGATTCTTAACGACTAAGGAGTGGTACAATTATGCGTAGGTCATAGGAATAGGGTCAAAAGATACCTTCTTCCTCTTAAAATTTTGGTGATGATTGTTGTTGTTGTAGTTGGTACGTTATTGTGGTTGTTGTTGCTGTTGTTGTTGTTGAATAGGAACTGATTGATTTGTTGAATTGTTGGAAAATACTGGAATTACTGATGAGACTTGGTGTTGATGTTGACGTGACTAAGAATTCTTCCTCACATGAGGCCTCCTCTGCCTCCAAGCTGATACTGCATTAGTTTCTCCTTCCTTCTTTTTAGAGAAACTCCCACCATACTTCTTACTTTTTGACGCTTCATCTTTGGACAAACGTCCCTTACAGACTCATTCTTCCAATCTCATCCCCATGTTTACCATCTCGGTAAAGTCACTGGGGGCACTAGCAATCATTCGTTCATAGTAAAATGAACTCAACGTCTTCAAGAAAATTTTAGTCATCTCTTGTTCTTCCAAAGGTGGACTAATCTGAGCAGCCAACTCCCTCCATCTCTGGGCATATTCTTTGAATGTCTCTTTGTCCTTCTGAGACATTGACCTCAAGTAATCTCTATCTGGCGCCATATCCATATTATACTTGTACTGCTTGACAAAGGCCTCACCCAAGTCGTTGAAAGTACGGATGCTAGCACTGTCTAAGCCCATATATCATCTGAGAGCAGCTCCAGTCAGACTATCCTGGAATTAGTGAATAAGAAGATGGTCGTTATCAGTTTGAGGAGACATCTTTCTAGCATACATGACGAGATGACTCAACGGACAAGTATTCCCCTTGTATTTTTCAAAGTCTGGGACCTTGTATTTCACCGGAATCTTGACGTTGGGAACTAAACACAGTTCAACAACACTCTTCCCAAATAAATCATTTCCTCTTAGAGTTTTTAATTCCTTATGCATCTCAGGGAATTGGTCCTTCATCTCATCCATCTTCTCATAAACATCTGGACCTTCAGACGACTCAGAGTGGTAAATGGAGTTCTCAACACAAGACAGAGTATGAATAATAGGAGGAGGCACAATCAGGACTGGGCTAGATGCCGACATATAAGAAAAAGTAGGCGCATACCCTTCAGGCACGAAATTTGGTGGCATTCCCCACGGGAATCCAAATGGCATGGTAGGAACAGACTGGCTATCCGCCACATGAATAGTTGATGAAGTAATCTCTGAGATGATAGTCCTCTGAGGAGGAGGAGTTGTAGGAGGTAGAGACTGTTGGTTATGAGCAGCTATCACAGACTCCATCAAGATTGTGAGTTTGGAGATCTCGTCCTTCAGTTATCTGTTCTCTTGCTCAAGGTGCTCCATTCTTTTCAAACGATTAGCTCGGGTGTTGTAAGGATGAGTTAGCTTGGTTGATACACAGAAGAAGAACTGATAAGACACATGGCGGAAGAAACCTACTATGCAAATGATGCATGAAAGGCAATGTTTTTTATTGTTTTTAATTTAAAGGAACATATGAAGTCTTATTTGCAAATATAACAATAATTAATAATAACAATTCAATTGACCATAAAAATCTCTTTTTATTCATAAGATTTGAAGGATTACACCGAGTACAATTTCGAACACCAAAGTACAAATACAAGAGAAAATGAAATTGTCATCCTAAAGATCCCTAGCAACTGCATCAGATGATCTGACTATGGGAGCATATTTCCTTCAGATGCGTCGAATCTCAGACTTAAAGGATGTCTTCATCTGAGCCTTCTCAAAAACAAGCTGATCAACAATCTTCTTCCAAGCACAGGAAGGCTAAGGCATACTAGAGGAAAATAAATCCTCTAATTCTCTATGTCTCTTCATTGCACGATCCTCAAGAATCTCAATAAGCGCATCTTTGTCGTTCGACACAAGCTGCAGCTCCTCATGCTTTCGGTTCAGAGCATGGAACCGCTTTTCCCACAAATCTCTTTCTTGCTTCATCTTAGCAAGTGCGTCTTCCAACTCCACTATATCTTGGTTATGGATAGTTGATGGCTCCAACCACGCATATAGGTCTTTCAAAAGTATACGACATCTTGAGCTCCAAAGCTCTCTTCTTCACCCAAATAGTGTAAGCTTCCAAAGCTACACAGTTGCATGGACCAAGCTCGGATCTTCCTTTCCTATGCACATTGCGCCAAGCACGCACCATTATACTCTTCAAAAGTTGGGGATCTTTACCCTCTTGATAGAATAGACTCTCTAACTTAGTATTATTAGGTTTATCTCTCAAGGGGAACCCAAGTTGATGATTGGCCAATGCTAGATTATAGTTGATTCCTCCTTGTGTACCAATGAAAGGCACATTAGAGAATTCACGACAACTATCAATGATGTCCAAGCTACCCAATGCAGAATCATACCAGACAATATAATCATTAATGAGAGACATAAGTCTCTAGGACCACCGTAGACATTGTTGGTTCTCCATGAAAGCAGGCGTCTGAGGCAAGTGCGAAATAAACCACTTGTACATAAGAGGAACACAACACACAATAGTCCCACCACCTTTAGAATTCCTCAAACGCAAAGAGAAATACATATCACCCAATAGAGTCGGAACATGATTCCTAATCAAGAAATTTCCAATGCCGTTAATAACAAAACCGTCAATATTATGGAACAAAACCAAGCCATAGATGAGCAACACCAAGATAGCTTCAAAAGCATCCATACTACCGACTTGAGCAAAAATAATAGCCCTACCAATGAGAAAATCAAAAGTCAACCCAAGAATTCCTCCCTTCTTCACCAAATGAGCATCAATCTCAGATTTCTTCAGATGAAGAGCCTCAGCTATGACATGAGATCTCGGGATCTCCTCAAATCCACTGAAAGGTACCTTGTCGGATACAGGTATACCCAAGAGATGGTCATAATCCTCCAACATGGGCACAAGCTGATAGTCTGGAAACGTGAAACACCGATAAAGGGGGTCATAGAACTGAACTAAAGCACTCAGAAGTCCTTCAACCACATCAGTAGATAACACAGACAAGGGCTTCCCACGACGTTGCTTGAAGTCCAAGGGATATAGTACAAAGGATGACAACTTCCTTAGTTCTTTCAAATAAAGACATCTGAAACTATACTTCTTAGTGTTCCTTCGTTCATAATCCATGGTCTGAAAATATTTGCAAACAAGACCTCAATTCCTTGAAATTTATTTTCTGTGATGAATGTCATGATACATATGTATACATGAATACAACAATCACATACAAGGGATCACACACAAGGAAAATAAAGGTCAAGGGATGGATCAAGTCATCATCAAGATCAATCATCCATTTTGGTGGATTATGGTTTTCATCTTATCAACACCCAAGTTCCATTGATATTGATGAGACTGATCGGATCAACCAAGAATCAAAGGGTTTGTTGTGAGTCACGAGCATGGAGTTGGGTTAAGAACCATCCCAAAGGAGTGTACTAAGGGTAAAAACCTATATATTGTGTTCTATAAAAGTTCTCATAGTCTTAATCCCATCTATCAGATACTATAGGTTAGGATGACCGACTCATCAACCCATAGTATTCTCAAGAGAAACTCGTTTGAGTATAGTATCACGTAACAACTGTTATCAAGTCTACACTTTAACAGTTTCCGTGTTATGTCCTAAATAGGCCAAGTTGGGTTAAATGTTCTACGGTCCTCAGTTTCTTGTACCCCAGATTTAGAGAAAGTAATGTCTCTCCACGACTTACTCGTGTGACATCAGTAACTCCAAAGAGGTCTCCATAGAGTGGGGCATCTCATGTCAACTCTTTCAGGACTACTCCTTCAAAGTCAACATGACTATACCAACCTCCTATCTTAGATTGCACTCAAGTTCGGGTTAGAACTTATCTCACCATACAGAGATCATCAAGCATAATAGACAGAGTATCACACAATAATATATACAAATAAATAATCAAATATACAAATATATGCACACAAAAAGTAGGCTAAACTCACTAAGGACTATTCCCCAACAGAGTCGCCACTTAGTTTATGTAGCGGTAAATTCATGATCATCAAGCTATGGATAAACTTGACGTCAATAAAACCAGAGTCTCCACCACGCTTTTATTGTTTCCAAAGGAAAAGGGTAAAAGTATGAACAAAACCCAAAGATAAGAAGTTTTCAAATCAAAACAAATAAAATGTTAGAGATTACAGGTAAAGGGGTTGGTTACCGTCATACCCTAATTTTCAAACCTAAAATGCCACCATCATTTGTATCATTTGCATTACATCTAGCATCTTTGCATTACTAACCTATTGAAAATACAAAAAGTTTTTTTTTTACTTTGTTTATCTTAAGTTAGGGTTTTGCACCAAGAGTTTTCAAAGATTGATCAATCAAGACTTGGCATGAGTTTCAAAATTTCAAACTCCTCATCCTTCCCAAGTTATCAAGTGACTTCCATCAACAAGAATCAAGTTCAATATCATTCCATCTCAAATTCATCAAGGCCAGAGTTCATCTGATACCCTCAATTAGGGTTTTGACCCAAAGTCAACTAGTTGACTTTTTAGCCAAGGCATGATACCAAAGCTTGAAGTATGGTTCAAAGACTTCAAATATATCATAAGTGATCCATTCACATCATCCAATATGCCCAAGAGATCCTATTCATTAAATATTGCAAGAATTGGATTCATTTGATACAAAGTCAACTAAGGCAAAGTCAAAGTTTGATTTTTAAGATTTTTGGTCAACTATGGACTTTTCAAGTCAAGGATTATGAAAATATGATCATTGAAGTCATTTGGTCAAGTTTAGTCAAGAAAATCAAGGTTACTTGCAAAAAGGGCAAAGATGGAGAATTTGAAATTTTTACCAAGTCCCTAAAAATTATGTCCAAGTACCTAACTTTCCAAGACCATAACTTGTGATCCAAGCCACCATTTTCTTTGCTCCAATTATCATATTAAAGACCTTGCTTCATATTTCAACTTTGTACTAGGTGATGAAACCTCAAAAAATGTACGAAGAAGGAGATATGAGGCCATGGAGTGGATGATTCATTTGTTTGTCAAGTGATAAAACACTTAGTGAAATTTTCAGCATGCTGACCTAGTCAAGTGACCAACTTTATGCCAATTTTTCACCAAGATCCCAACTGATTCAAGCAAAGTGATAAACATGAAATTTGTATATCATGATTCCATCTTTCCAAAATGTCCAAAATCAAGAATTTCCCATGCTTGAGCTAAGAGAATCGAATTTGGAAAGACATCCTCATGGAATGGTTCATAGGTCGAATTCCAAGCCAAAGTACATTACAAATCCAAACAAATCCACAAATACATGTACTTCTTGCTTCTAAATCCCCCATAATCAGAATGTTTCACCCACTTTTGAACTATTATCCAAGTAACTAAACTAATACACAATGAACTATTCCAGTTGTTGTATAAAGTAGCTTTAATCCAACAAGAAGTACCATTGAGCTCCCAAATGGACTTGGATCTGATACATACCAACTCCAAGCCTCAAGTCAACCCCTATGCTTCAGCAAGGACAACATAAAATACTCCATGAACTCCTTTCTTTTTCCATGCTTCCCACTTGGAGAATTGTGCAAGAACCAACCAATCAAGCAATAAAGTACAAGCCATAATTATTTTATGATATCCGAGACTTCTTGAACCCTCAAGGATCCCTATAAATATAGGAAAAAGCCTCATCTATCCACACACCAAGCTTTCCAAGAAAAACTTCATTCTTTATAGCTTTTCAACCTTAACCTCCATTCTCTCATTTGGCTCGTGCATTTTGCAAACCAAAGGTTCCAATCATCTTCTGAGAACTAATAAGCATTAGGAGAAACATCGAACAATAGCTGAAAGTAGTGTTGAAGAGGCATTGGACCTTGCTCCAATAGGTATATTATTTCACTTTGAAACTCATCATACATACGTAATTTTATTTTGATTTCTGAAGCAAACATGTAACATTTATTGTGTTAAGAAGGGTCATTAGCTTACATGTCATTTATATTGTTGTTTATGTGAATTTAAGTTGCTTGAAGCCTAAAGTTTCAGTTCTGTTTTTTTTCCTTCGTGCATCTTCATCTTTGAGTATTAGCTAAAACATATCATACCATTGTGTTCCATACATTTTTCTAAGCAATTTTGATCTTTATTTCATGAAAAATGATTGAGAAATGAGAGAAATATGATTGATGGAAGCTTTGAAAAATAATGGGAAAAAATTGAAAATGAGAGAGAGAGGTTGAAGATGATACTGAGTTGGCATTGAAAAAGTCAAAGGAAACATGTTATATAATATATATAATTGTTTGTGTTTTAATTAATGGATGTATAGCCACCCCAGTGGTAGAAGCGTCTATCCAAAGTCATTTGTAACCAAAAGGTCTAGGGTTTGAATCCCCCTCGCCCCAAACTTTGGTTTTTATTTTTTCCAAACAATACATGAAACCCCAAGGATGTGGGTTCGAACAGGGCTAGTGTAATATTTATTTTTTCTCACTTGTTAAATGTTCATTTTTCTTCATAACTTCAAATATACATAATTTCATGATCCCTTAACATTTTTGAGCCATTATTTTTACCATGTATTCATGAGAATGTCTATTTTATGATGACACCAAAAAATCCCAAAAATATTATTTATTTAACCACTTTTGATTGGATGGAAAACATGTGCTTTTAAGTGTTTTTTAAGGCTCCTAATTGATTATTTTGGCTTATATCTTGTTTGTTCTTGATGTTGAAAGTTTGTATGATTAAAGAACACTCTTTTAAATGTTGATTGTTATCCTTAACATGTTTGAACTTGATTATCTTCATCCAATGTATCAATTGATTCACCTTGAAAACATGTTTGAATGAATGGTTAAGAGGTGATTAGATTTCCACTTAAGCTTAGTCTTATCATGAACTTCGATTCAAGTTTAATGTTTATTTTGTGAAGACTTATAATGTGATGCATGTTTTACCTAAATTGGTTCATGTTGTGTTTACCATGTATCAATGAATGTTTTTACCATGTCAAATATGATTTTGTCTTCACCATCAATATGTTGTGTCTTGTGATGTTATGTGAAACTTCGTCATGTCTTATTTATGTTTATCTCAATGCCTAAAAACCATGATCAATATTGTCACCCATACCTCACTCATCTTGTGATTGTTATTGTAGTTAGCCATATTTTGTGCCTTAATGTTAATGCATGTTTAACCTTGTTATTGTTTATATCCAAGGGAAGGGAATCATGACATTCTTGTCATTTTGCATGTGTGTGTTCATCTGCATCCTATGCAACTTTGATTCCCCTTAATCCAAAACTTCTAGATACAATCTTAGGTTCCTCTCAATGTAAACCTTACTACTCTCTCTCTCTCTCTCTCTCTCTATCTCTCTCTCCCTCTCTCCTTCTTATAACCACTTTCATAATAAACTTTGACTTAGGTCATTGTTTTCCCTTTTATTTCTTAATCAAATGCTTTAAAATACTTAAGCATATTCAAAGATCTTTTCATAAGACCTAAAAAACACAAACTTAATTCAACCCCTTTTGCCACTTTGGATTTTCCATGTTTAAAACCTTTTCATAAAAGGATTAGACATGAGTCATCCCTAGTTGAGATTTAAATCTCCTATCTCATAACATTGTTGAGATTAATATTGATTCTTTTCCATTTGGAAGAGGTATGTGGCATACTTGTTGATTCTATATCCAAGTGAGAGCCCTTCTTTCAATTTGATGCAAATATCTATCTTCCATATGTCTGTGGTGGTTTAAAAGTGATTTTTCTCCTTAAGATGACAATTTGTATCTTTCTCATAAAATCAACCCCAAAAAATCCCTTCTTACTTTTGAACCCGAACTACGAGGTTTTGATCCTTCACGGGTACGTAGGCATAAGACTCAATGTCTTTCCAAATCATCAAACATTAAAAAGATGTTCTTTTTTTCATCTCCCCAATCAAATAGCAAACAATTTTAAACCAAACACATATATTTAAAAGGTTCCTGTAGAGTACTACAAATGATTAGGGTGCTAATACCTTCCCTTTTCATAACACACCCCTGTACCTTAAAATCCCCCCTTTGCTTAGCTTAAGTTTAATCTTCTAGTTTTTCATATACATATTGGGTTATTTTTGAATCTTTTCCCCTTCCCTTGAATAAATTAAAGTTCGATGGTGATATTTTGATTCATGAGTCAAGTCTAATCAATAGCTTGGTCTCTGATTCTTCACCGCGACAGAAATGGCGACTTCACTGGGGAAAGAATATTAAATGGGTGAGACCTAACTTGTTTATATGTGTTTATTATTTGTTGCTATGTTTGCTTGGGTTTCATTATGGAGATCTATAAGTGGTGAGGAAATCCTATCCCGAATTAGAGAATACAAATAAGATAGGATGGTGGTATAATCAAAGTTACGTGTCTAGAGTAATCCTAAGCATGATTAACATATGATCTAACCCCGCTCAGTGGAGACCCCTTTGATGGTAATATTTGTTGTTGCGAGTAAATCGTAGTGGCATTATCATCTTCGAACTGGGAGTCTAAGAAATTTAGGACCTTTAGAACCCTTTAAACCTCTCTAAGCCTTTTTAGGATGTAGTGCAGAGATTATCCAAGTGTAACATCTAAGGTAATTGTTACGTGATGCTACACTCAGACGAGTTTCTCTTGAGAATATTATTTGTCTGCGAGCAAGTCGTTAAATTGATAATATCCGAAAGATGGATCTATGACTCTGGGGACCACTTGAGAACCTTATTCTACAGGTAAAAAATAAATTCATTAGTTCATACATTGTGGGATGGTTAGACCCTTGGCTCCATGCTTAATGTCAAAACTCTAAACCCTTATTTGTGAAACATGGATTCATGCATTCATGCATCCATAAAAACCTTTTTGCATAAAAACCATGAAACTCAATAGTTTTCTTTTGCAAATATCGATAGGTAAAATGGAACTTGGAAGGAGGAATACCAAGAAATACACTTTCAAAAGTCCTGACTTAACAGAGTTGAAGAAGCTTGGTTCTATGATAGTTAGTCCAGAGGATTTCAGAGCTTGGTATGGAAGACTTATGGGTATCTTGAAGACCAAGATTGAGGATGGAGTTCTCAACACCCTGGTACAGTTTTATGATCCACTCTACCATTGCTTCATATTTCCAGACTACCAGCTTATGCCTACTCTAGAAGAATACTCTTATTGGTTTAGTTTGCCAGTCTCTGACAAATTACCATTCAATGTTTCAGAGAAGACCCCTACACCAACAGCTATTACAGAAGCACTTCACCTAGAAACGTCTGTTGTGAAGGCCAACTTCATTAAAAAAAGGAGGGATTCTAGGTCTAACCTCTAGATTCCTGATGGAGAAAGCCTTTATCTTTGCAGAAGCAGATAGTAGAGATGCCTTTGAATCCATTTTGCTCGACTCATTTATGGAATTATGCTCTTCCCAAACATTGATGACTTTGTGGATGTTAATATTGTATGGATATTCTTAATTGGTAACCTAGTACCCACATTACTTGGAGATACCTACCATTCTATCCATCACAGGACTAAGAAAGATGGTGAAACCATTCTTTGTTGTGCACCTCTCCTATATAAGTGGTTTATATCTCACTTACCCAGATCCAGGCTCTTCAGGGAGAATCCATAAAAGCTCAGATGGTATTAGAGGTTCATGTCCATTAATCAATGGAATATACATTGGTATGACCCCTCCTATGACGTTGGAGTAATTATTGACAGTTGTGGCGAATTTCCTAATGTACCTCTCATTGGTGTACATGGGGGAATTAACTACAACCCCATCCTTGCCAGATGCCAGTTAGGATATCCTATGGCAGATAAACCTGATAACCTTCTTTTGTCAGGTTTCTTTTACCTCAATGAAAAAGAGAGTTCCATTTTGAAGGATATAATCATACATGCTTGGCGCAACATTCACAGGAAAGGAAAAGACCGATTTGGAAGAAAGAATTATGTTGCTTTTGAGCCCTACACCCAATGGGTTTGTGCTAGAGCTAGTGAACTTAAGATACCTTATGCTCCTGAGAAGCCCTCATTCCCTTATGCTATAACATCACCATCCACTATTCCTATTGAAAATAGGGACGAGTTTCAAGAAATTTTGGCTAGGTTGAAATTGGAAAGAGACACTTGGGAAGGCAAGTACCATGTCTTGAATGATAAGAAGATGAAGATGGAGCAGCAGCTAAAGGAGACGGATTATTTGATTGAGATTATGGAACACCAAGTTGTGAAGAAACAGGAGGAACAAGAAGGTTTACTTATCTCTAAAGTCCAGCCATTTCATGAGTACTCCAACATACCTCCCACCTCAGGTGCTTGTAAGGGAATCATCGACAAGATTATGGTCGAGAACGCTAAGCTAAAGAGGCAGAAGAGGAAGCATCAGCTAGCAACAGGACCTTTTATAGATGAGATTTCTGAGGACTCATAGACTTAGATGTTTTCCTCTTGTATTGTTTAGGATCGTTGAAATTGTATTTCATCTTTTGTAATCCCTCAATTATTTAATAAAAAGAGGTTTTTGTTGAGCTTATACCAAATTTTGTCTCTATAATATTTGCAATAAATTATTGAGTTTCTTAAAAATTAAAACTCATCTTTTGCATCTACATAACATCCATCATTCAAGCACAAGTTCCTGCATTTTAAGAAACTTACACGTGTATTCTACTTCCAATAGTCAAACTGAATCACCAGTACAATACTCGAGCCAGTCGCCGGAGAAGGATGAGTCAGCTTGAACAAGAAAACCAAGAGCTCAGGGAGGAAGTAATCACCTTGAAAGACAGTTTGGAAAGGCTTACTGCTATGATGGAGACTTTGGTGGCTGCTCAGAATCAATCATCGAACAATTCTCAAGATCCATGCAACGAACAACAATCTCTAAGAACGTCTCGACGCCCATTCTAGTGGCGACTACCAATGATCAATAATATCACATGCCACCCGGTTTCACTTGGGGGATGCCTCACGGTTATATGCTAACTAGATACCTCCCTCAAAACGCTGAAGCTCCAGTAGCGACTGATGTGATGTCTGTACCTCCTCATGTGGTGCATACAACTCCTTATAATGAAGAAAACATTTTTCACGCTACTCTAAGCAAATTTATGGGAGTAGATGAAAGGTTAGAGGGATTTTAAGATCAGTTCTTAGAAATGAAAAGGGAAATCAATGCTCTTCGAGGTAAGGATCTTTTTGGTAAGACTTCTTTCGAACTCTGCTTGGTTCCTAATGTTCAAATTCCACCCAAATTCAAAGTACCAGACTTCGAGAAATACAAAGGAAATTCATGTCCTCAAAGTCATTTGGTGATGTATGCTAGGAAGATGTCCACTCAGACTGACAACCATCAACTTCTGATCCACTACTTTCAAGACAGTTTAACTGGTGTCTCTCTTAAGTGGTACATGGGCTTTGACAGCATGAAGATTCGTACTCTCAACGACCTTGGTGAAGCTTTTGTTCGTAAATACAAATATAATATAGATATGGCTCCAGACAGTGATCAACTCTGGGCCATGTCTCAGAAAGACAAAGAGAGTTTCAAGGAATATGCTCAAAGGTGGCATGAAATTGCTACATAGATTTTCCCTCCACTTGAAGAGAAAGAGATGACTAAAATCTTTTTGAAATCTCTGAGTTCATTCTACTATGACCGCATGACCGCTAGCACACCTAGTGATTTCACCGAGATGGTAAACATGGGTATGCGACTTGAGGAAGCAGTCCGAGAGGGACGTTTGACTAAGGAAGCCGACGCTTCTAGTCATGTTAAGAAATTCGCCAATAATTTCTCCAAGAAAAAATCAGATGTTAGTGTCATTTCATATGGCAGACAAAGAAGAAAGTATCAACATGTTGCATCCATTTCACCAATCATTAGTTCACCAATGGTAGCGCCAAATTATCAACCCCAGTTCTCACATCAACATCAACAATAGTATCCTCAATAACATCAACAATAGTATCCTCAATAACATCAACAATAACAACATGTTTAGCAACAACCATCAAATCAACAACATCAACAACCTCCACAATAGGCTCGCTTCCAATTCAACAATCAAAATTATATTAAAAAAAGGCCACAGTTTGATCCTATCCCAATGTCCTATGCAGAATCGTTTCCTGCACTGCTAGCTAAAAATCATGTCCAGACAAGGTCTCCACCACCTGTGCCAAAGGACCTTCCCTATTGGTATAAGGCAGATCAATTTTGTGCTTACCATCAAGGGGCACCAGGACATAGCATTGAAAACTGTTTTGGTCTAAATTCATATGTTCAGAGGCTCATCAAGAGTGGTATCCTTTCATTTAAGGACATAAACCCCAATGTTCAAGTTAATCCTCTACCGCAACATGGTTTAGCCTCGGTTAACATGGTATATGGTTGCTCGGGCAGTTTCCAGATCTATGATGTACGGTTGTTGGGCGATAACTTAGTAAAGAAACACACCAGATATAACAAGAATGGTTTTGTGCCTCCATATAACTACGCCTCTGGCAAGGTTTGCTCTAGAAGCTCTCAAGGATGCCTAACTATTGTAACAGATCTCCAGGATCAAATGGACCAATGTTACATTGTAGCCTACCAAGCCAGAGATTATAATCAGGTCAATATGGTCAATAATGACAACGAAGTGAATGTCATAGTTCCTCAGTTCAACGACTCCGAGCCTATACAGTTCCCTACCAATCTAATAAAGCAGTTTTTTATAAGTACAATGCTACAATGACTGAGAATGGAAATGATGTTCCTCTACCCTCCATTGTTAACATCGCTGATGTAAGCAGGGTCACAAGGAGTGGGGGTATATTTGCAAAAAGGACTGAGGATGTCGCAACATGAAAGCAGGCTCATGTTAAGATCCCTTTTGAACCGGTTGGCCAATCTGACAACATGAATCCAAAAGTGATGATGATGAGGTGTTGAAGATCATCAGGAAAAGCGAATACAATATGGTGGAACAATTACTGCATACACCTTCCAAGATATTTGTGTTATCTTTATTTATGAACTCTGAGGCTCACCGTGAAGCTTTGCAGAAAGTCTTAGAACAAGCCTATGTAGACCATGATGTGACGGTCAGACAGTTTGATGGTACCATCGCTAACATCACGGCCTACAACAACTTGAGTTTCAGTAATGAAGAGCTCCCCGAAGAAGGAAGAAATCATAACATGGCACTAAATATCTCAATCAACTGTATGAATGACTCCTTGTCAAGTGTGTTAGTGGATACAGGCTCGTCTCTCAATGTCATTCTGAAGTCAACACTTTCCAGACTTTCTTTTCAAGGTGCTCCTATGAAGAGTAGCAGGATTATTGTCAAAGCTTTTGATGGTTCCAGAAAAACAGTCATTGGAGAAGTCGACTTTCCTATGACCATCAGACCTCATACTTTCCATATAACATTCTAGGTGATGGACATAGAAGCTGCGTATAGTTGTTTATTGGGTCGTCCTTGGATCCATGAAGCTGGGGCAGTCACTTCCACTCTGCATCAGAAGCTTAAATTTGTGAAGAATGGGAAGCTAGTGGCAGTCTGTGGGGAGCAAACATTGGTTGTGAGTCACTTATCATATTTCTCTTATCTTGAACCTGAAGAAGCTGTTGGAACTCAATTCCAAGCCCTTTCTTTGATTGACAAAGATGTCAAGTAAGGAGTATCCATCTTTTCATTCAAGGATGCATAACGGCTAGTAAATGATGGTAAAACCGATGGTTGGGGAACAGTTTTGGATCTCCCAAAAAACAAACACCGAGAGGGTTTAGGCTTTTCTCCTACTTCCAAGAAGATTGTAGAAGGAAGTAGATATGTTCGTTCAATCAAAGAAACTTTCCATAATGGAGGGTTCATCAATCCTACTTTGCCAGAAGTTAGTGCCATCACTGAGGATGATGATTCAGCATGAGAACCCTACTGCGACGACCCTGAATATGATCTTGAGGCAGAAGATGAATATGTGCCTTTCTGTGTTCCTCATCATATAGAACTTGAATATATCCCTGGGTCAGAAGTCGAAGCATCTGAAGCCAATGCAATTGTGGAAGACAATTCTAAAGATGTTCCGACCAACTTCATAGCTCGCGGAGTGATTCACCAAAACTGGATCTCGGTTGATCTTCCTGTTGTTGTTCACATTTCAAAATTAATTCATGATATATCCATTAAAACCAATGACCCCATGCCTTCTTTCAACTTTGAATTCCCTGTGTATGAAACGGAAGAAGAAGAAGAAGAGGAAGACATTCCAGATGAAATCTCTAGACTGCTCAAAAATGAAGAAAAAACCATTCAACCATTCAAAGAGCCTGTGGAAGTAATCAACTTGGGGTATGAAGAGGATAGAAAAGAAGTCAAAGTTGGAGCACTGCTCGCGCTAGAGGTCAAAGAGAGGATGATGGAGCTTCTCTGAGAATATACTGATGTGTTTGCTTGGTCATACCAAGACATGCCAGGGTTGGACACCGATATTGTGGAACATCATTTACCGTTGAGGCCAGAGTGCCCACCAATCAAGTAAAAGTTAAGAAGAACTCGTCCAGACATGGTGATCAAAATCAAAGAGGAAGTGCAAAAGTAGATTGATGCAGGTTTCCTTGTCACATCAGAGTATCCGTAGTGGTTGGCCAACATTGTGCCAGTTCCCAAGAAGGACGGGAAGGTTTGCATGTGTTTTGACTACAAAGATCTAAACAAAGCCAGTCTTAAGGATGACTTTCCTCTGCCACACATTGAAATGTTGGTCGAAAGCACCACCAAATTCAAGGTCTTCTCTTTCATGGATGGATTTTCCGGTTACAATCAAATCAAAATGGCGCCCGAAGATATGGAGCAAACAACTTTTATTACACCTTGAGGCACATTTTGCTACAAAGTAATGCCTTTCGACTTGAAGAATGCTGGTGCCACCTATCAACGAGCTATGACTACTCTTTTTCATGACATGATGCATAAAGAGATTGAAGTCTATTTAGATGCTATGATAGCAAAGTAAGAGACTGAGGAAGATCATATTAAGTATCTTTCGAAACTGTTTCAATGTTTGAGAAAATACAAAATCCATTTGAACCCAAACAAATTCACCTTTGGGGTTCGATCAGGAAAGCTCTTAGGCTTCATCGTCAGTTAAAAGGGTATTGAAGTTGATCTTGACAAGGTTAAAGCCATTCAAGAAATGCCAACACCTCAAACAGAAAAGCAGGTGAGGGGATTCCTTGGACGTTTGAACTACATTTCAAGGTTCATATCTCATATGATTGCTACTTGTGCTCCCATTTTTAAGCTCCTCCAAAAGGATCAGGGTTGTGTTTGGATGGGTGATTGTCAAAAAGCCTTCGACAATATCAAAGAGTATTTGCTAGAACCCCCTATCTCTCCCCCTCTAGTTGAGGGAAGACCATTGATTATGTATCTGATTGTGCTAGAAGAATCTATGGGTTGTGTCTTGGATTAACAAGATGAACCAAGAAGAAAAGAGTATGCCATCTATTATTTGAGCAAGAAATTCACTAACCGTGAGTCTCGATATTCCATGCTAGAGAAAACTTGTTGTGCTCTGACTTGGGCTGCCAAGCGTCTCTGTCAATATATGATGAATCACACAACTTGGTTTATATCCAAGATAGATCCGATTAAGTATATTTTTGAAAAGCCTGCATTGACCGGAAGAATTACTCGTTGGCAGATGCTCTTGTCCGAATATGACATTGAGTATCACACCCTGAAAGCTATCAAAGGAAATGTCTTGGCCGATCATTTAGCTCATCAGCCAATCGACGATTATAAGTCTATAAATTTTGAATTCCCAGATGATGATGTGATGTGCTTAAAATTTGATGGGCCAGAGCCAGGTTCTCATTGGGGTTTAATATTTAATGAAGCAGTTAATGCTTATGGTAATGGGATTGAGGCAGTAGTCATCACTCCACATGGCTCACATGTCCCTTTTATTGCAAGATTAACATTTAAGTGCACGAACAACATGTCGGAATACGAAGCCTGCATCATAGGTCTAGAAGAAGCCATTGATCTAAGAATAAAAAATCTCGATGTTTGTGGAGACTCAGCTCTAGTTGTCAATCAAATTAAAGGAGAATGGGAAACTCGTCAACCTGGCCTAATCCAATACAAAGACTATGCAAGGAGGTTATCTACTTTCTTCAACAAGATTGAATTTCATCACATCCCTCGTGAGGAAAATCAAATGGCAGATGCCTTGGCAACTTTGGCTTCCATGATCATTGTGAATCGTTGGAGACCCGCTCATGTATTTGTAATGGAAGAAGTTTCTGATGACAAGCCATGGTACCACAACATCAAGTTATATCTCCAGAGTCAAGAGTACCCACCTAGGGCATCAAACAAAGATAAGAAGACCTTGAGAAGACTGGCTAGTAACTTCTTTCTAAACGAAGACGTGCTATACAAGAAAAACTTTGACATGGTTCTGCTCAAATGCGTGGATAGACACGAAGCATACCTGTTGTCGCATTACGCGAAAAACCGGCGGGAAAATGAAACAACAGAGCCGCCACCGTGCGTTATTTATCCCAAAGGAGGGAAAGGAAACGCTCGAAGTAAACCTGGAAAAGACATGGTCTCGCGACTAGAGAGAGATGGGATCGGGAGTCGGTTATGCGAAGGGAAGGTATTAGCACCCCTACGCATCCGTCGTACTCGACGGGATCCACGCTCAAAAGAAAGGATAAGGTTGCTAAAAACTGCTCAAAATTGCACAAGGCTGGAAGCAAACACAGAAAGACGGAAGAAACGGGACTCGGCAGGATACCGCATCCTGGGCCTACGTAGCCTGTCAGACACAGACATCAGAGTCGACGTAGTTCGGGACATGGGAAACGTGCTCGCTAGGATGTCGCATCCTATGCATACGTATCTTCTCTGACCGGAGAAGAATCAGAGCACTCGTAGCTCGGCTAACGCACGCCAAATAAAACCACACAGGAAACCGACTGCCAATCGCTGGACTTATGTCAGACTCCAACACAAACAGGCAAACATGGAAACCGAATGCCAATCGCTGGACTTACATCAGACTCCGAACCAACAAACACACACAGGAAACCGACTGCCAATCGCTGGACTTATGTCAGACTCCAACAAGAAAACAAGACACAGGAAACCAACTGCCAATCGCTGGACTTACGTCAGACTCCAACAAACACAAAGGGTTGAAAAAGAAAAGGGCGCCCGGAGAGATCAGCTCATCTCCTGCCTACGTACCTCATCTGGTATGAGGATCAGGGCGACGTAGTTCCCCTTAACAGGGAAAGAACTTCTATCCTAACCAGAGACAAGGAAGATAACAAACTACTAGGGAGACTACGACTCGAGCCTAGAAGTTGTCATGCATACTATCCCTATGTTGAGGTTTCTATCCTAACTTGCACAGGAAGCAAGCTAGCCTAAACAGCACAAACAAACATAAGCACAAAAGCAAGCACACACACTATATACAAACAAGTGGCTCACACAAGGCTAGGCTTTAGTCAAGGGGTCATGTCAACCTCGACAAACAAGCCAGCTGGAAAAGGGTGTGGTTAGCTCTTAACCTTAACATTGAGAGTTAGGGTGAATCAGATGAAATGGGAAGTGAGGGTAAGACCTCACAGCTCTTATCCCTGACCTGGGAGAGCTTCAGACAAATGAAAGTGTAGGAGTCCAGAATGTGGGAACTCTTCTCCACAAATGACTGACACAACATGATCTTGGGTTATTATCCACAATGCATCAACACATGGTGTATGAGCAAAGTGAATGACACAACTGAATAGCAGGGGATGGATTGCACATCCCTTTTATCTGCCAATTGCCTCCTAAGAGGTCTTTACCTGCTTGGCACAAAATTAAACATTCACAAGCATTGCCTCTTAAGGAGGGCTTCAGACAGGTGCCTGCCCACATAACAGGACAGGTCTTCCAGACTACATGAAGTCAAAGGAATTATACCTCAGTGGTTAAGCAAACCACAAGCTAGCAAAGCAAGTTCAAATGAACTATAAGCAACTTAGGTACCTGTGAAGAATCTAAACCAATCAGTTCAACTGTACAGACAAACAATCAACATGCAATAACAAACAGACAGACAATGTTCACAATGTGCAAGCCACAAGGCAAACTCAAATGAGTTAGCATCAACCTACAAAACACACAAGTGTTAGTAATCAAGAGCAAACATCAATGCTCAAATGAGTAAGCATCATCAACTATGGACTTGGATGTTTAAACCTGAAATCAAAACCCACATGTAAGCCACAAACCACTAGGTCAAAGCCTAGGGTCAAAGATGGAGAAAAAAGTCAAAACAGATCCTCAAACTTGACATGAAACAACCTCAAACACTTATTGACATATCCTAAAAAGGCTCATATCAAAATCATTAACCAAATGCATTTCATGATCAAGTGAAGTCAAAGGCATTTTCAAAGCATCCAAATGGTCAACAGGAATGAAAAATCTCAATCAAAACAGAAATGATTCCAAAAAATCTGGAAAAAATCATGAGCAATCTAGACATCCATAACATACATCACCCAAAAAATCAGAAGCATTGTACATCATTAGGCATGGCAATCACATAGCACAATCAAGACAATCACATGTGTGACACAAATTGTCACACCAAGTTAGCATGAGCATAAAACAAAATGGGAGCATGGGAAAAATCTCAAACCAAAGCCAAAATGTTCATCAACATGTCTAGAATCCACACCCAAAATTTCAGAAGCATTGGATAAGGAACAAGCATTTTATGATGAAAGGAACAAGGCAATAGCATAAATGGACACATGTTCAATCACCCTAGGACAAATGATTTTTCAAGCCAGGCACAATTTGCAATTCAATAATCATAAAAAAGTAGATAGGATAAGGATCATTGTGCAAAAAATTGGGGATCAATTGGTGCATTTTCCTATTTATAATGATTTTTTGAAGTTGAGAAAAATAAAAAAAACAAGTAGAGCTCATAGCATAAAAAAAGGAGGGAAAATGAATAAATGGCAAGGCATTTGAGAAACTACACTCAGCCGGATTCGAACCATGGCCAATTTTGAATTGTGGCGCGCCATAAGATGAAACGCACCGTTTCACTTATGCGTTGGCCTGCTGATTCAGCAGTCAACTGCTGAGTGGCACGGGTCAAAGCGTTCAGGGCCAATCAAACTGCAAGCCAGGCAAACACATGGACCAATGGATAGCAAGCCCTAGGACACGCATGCAAACCAGAAAAACGTTGCCAGAAGCACAAAACCGTGGCTGAAAGATGATCTTCATCTTCTTCCTCACGGAGCCAATGAACAGTGCATGAGGTTCATGTGATTTCCAGAAAAATTCTCCAGAATTCAAAATCAAATACATCATTCTGTAGATCTTTCAATGGTGATAACGAATCAAACAAAAGCTAAGCATGAATCATCATATCAAGAGCAAATCGAACAAAAGAAAAAATGACATCAAAACTTGAATCCAGCATAACTTCGTGTACAATGCACCAATTCACTCAAAATTTACATCAGCATCATCACCAATGAAGGATCTACACAAATATCACAAAGATTTTGAGAATTAAAGAGGTCGAAACCTGACCTTCTTGATGAGCAGAACCTGGAATTGCGTGCTACCAGCTCAGCCAAGCCTTAAATCTCCTCCACAATGCTTATTGAAGTGATTGATGATGAGTTGAATGCTCTAACACAACTGAATCCAGCTCAATTTGCGATTTCCATGGAACCTTCAAGCTTTGCACATGAACAAATATGGCACGATTCCTTCCAATTCCACGTCCAATCTTGCTTAACAATGCTTCCTCATTACAAATCAATCAATAAAACATGCTCTTGTTTGAAGAATTTGCAAAAAAAAATTGAGAGAAAAGTTTTGGTGATTTTTGGATCTAGATCTGAAATTGCAGCTAATGGTGGAAACATTTATGATTATCCATTTATACTTCATGCTAATGATGTTTAAATCATGTTTAAGCCAAAGCCAAAGGTGATTAGCAACTTTGAAGGTGTAAGTGCAAAATGAGTTTTTCACCCTCCATGCATGGGAAGCACGTGAACAGTACCAATTTCTGGCCCAAATCCATTTAAAATAAGTCCATGCAAGCTTTAGGATTGGTTTTGTATGCTCATGATCATTCAATATGATGTTATGCAATTTTCTTCCAAAAACTTCATGAATAAGCACATGCCCATGAAAAGGAAATTTAAGTCATGTGATGGTATGTTTGGAAACTACAAGTTATAAGGATCAAAATGCAAAAAGAACCACTCATTTTGGAGCTTTGGTTAAAAAGTTATGCTCATTTGAATTTTGAAACACACTTTGCCATGATTGGATCATATCTCCTTAACCACACATGAGAAATTCATGATCTTGGACTTTTTGGAAATGGGAGAGAAAAATCTTCAACTTTCATGTTGGACAAAATTTCATTTGAAGCTTTCTTGATGATGTAATCTTGAGTTGAAGTTGGTCCAAAATCTTTCCATTTTTGGAAAGTTCAAATTACAGGTCACCTGCTATTTTTGGAAAGTCTTGACCTGACCTTAAATTCTTTAATGTTGATGTTTGAAATGTAAAATGAGACTTGTTTGAACATGAATGAATCATCTCTAACCACTTCCCACCTTCAAATCCACAGTTGACTTTGCTGTTGACTTCTATGGGCCTCAGATGAATTGATCATGTACTGATGAGTTCTGAGCCTTCAACACTTGGCCAAGCTAATTCAAAATGATCCTTGGGGTCATGTAAGCTCAATGTACCAACCCTAGGGCTTTGATCTCATGGAAAATGCTCTTGTTGCCTTGCACAGCTGAATCTCCTGACCAGTCTTGCCTGATGAGATGTAATGAACTATGCAATGCTAATGCAATCCTAATGACCTAAAAATGAAATGTATATACAAATGGGAGGTGCAAATTTGAGGTGCTACAGCTGCCCCTATTCAATCAACTGGGAACCTGAACGGATGAGAGCAACGACTGTCAGACCTTCAAGGTAAACAAGGATTGAATACCAAAGAATCATAGAAATTTGCACTCTGCGGGGAATGAACAGGATATTTACAACAGTAACCAGACAAGACGTTTACCGACGACTCTACTGGGGAGTTTGATTTTTTTACCCATGGAAAGATACAGCCAGACGTCAATGGACGACTAGGAAAAACTCGACGTTTATCGACACCAACGGAGAGGTGACCAGACATCAACGGATGAATGAGAAGACTCGACCAGACGTCAACGGACGAACGGGAGAAGCTCGACGTTTATCGACACCAACGGAGAGGTGACCAGACATCAACAGATGAACCGGGAGAAAGAGATACAACCAGACGTCAATGGACGAATGGGAAAAACTCGACGTTTATCGACACCAACGGAGAGGTGACCAGACATCAACGGATGAATGAGAAGACTCGACCAGACGTCAACGGACGAACGGGAGAAGCTCGACGTTTATCGACACCAACAAAGAGGTGACCAGACATCAACAGATGACCGGGAGAAGCTCGACGTTTATCGACACCAACGGAGAGGTGACCAGACATCCACGGATGAATGGGGAGAAAGAGATACAACCAGACGTCAACGGACGAATGGGAAAAACTCGACGTTTATCGACACCAACAAAGAGGTGACCAGACATCAACGGATGAATGAGAAGACTCGACCAGACGTCAACGGACGAACGGGAGAAGCTCGACGTTTATCGACACCAACGGAGAGGTGACCAGACATCAACAGATGACCGGGAGAAGCTCGACGTTTATCGACACCAACGGAGAGGTGACCAGACATCCACGGATGAATGGGAATGAATAGAGATGTTACAAACATCGAAAGATGATGTTTACTGACATCAAAAAGGGATGACCAGACATTTACCGATGATTGGGGGTGAGACTCGATGTTTACCGACATCGAAAGATGATGTTTACCGACATCAAAAAAGGACGACCAAACATTTACCGATGACTGGGGTGAGACTCGATGTTTACCGACATCGAAAGGTGATGTTTACCGACACCAAGGAAAGGACGACCAGACATTTACCGATGACTGGGAAAAGATATGCAACCAGATGTCAACGGACAACTGGGAAAAACTCAACGTTTATCGACACCAACAGAGAGGTGACCAGACATCAACAAATGACTGGAAAAGGATACAACTATACGTCAACGGACGAATAGGAAAAACTCAACGTTTATCGACACCAACGGAGAGGTGACCACTTCTCTGGGGATAGAGGGATGCTACGAACATCGAAAGATGATGTTTACCGACATCAAAAAGGGATGACTAGACATTTACCGATGACTGGGGTGACTCGATGTTTACCGACACCGAAACAATGGTGTTTACCGATACCAAAAAGAGAACACACGCGGGTACTGACATGACACTTACCGGTATCACAAGAATGACATCTTCAATACGTCAAGGCAAGGCTAAACACTTGCTGGGGACCTCACTGGGGAGAATCAAGCTTTCCTTTCACTGCGGATGAGGAAATAAACCTCTCTGGGGAACTATCAACCCTGAATACTGTCAGGAGCAACTGTAGCAAATGTGTCATACAGATGTTGAACAATGATCCGCCTCTGCCGGGGATACGGTCTGATTAGGTTTAACACATGAATGCATATGTTTGAATTTTTTTTGGCGTAATGCTCCATATTGGATGGAAATGCTACGCGATTTGAGGATGCAATGATTACTACATGCAAGATGCAGAATGATGAAAACTCCTGCTGGGGAGCAAACGGATTGCTCTGCTGAGCACACAAATCTGAATAGATTCTCCAACTCTATGGGGAGACTCTGTCTGAGGAACATGCCAACTTCTCAAACGTGCTGGGAAATAACATTGCTGCTGGAGAAAGGATCCCACCAGGGACAACCTTCCCTGAATCCAATCCGCTCGGGGACTCTGCTAGGGAAACTACTAATGCTCACCTCTACTGAGGATAATGACCAATCCACCTGTAGGATAAACTCTACTGGGGATAACCTCCACCGAACCTGATCCCCCTGGGGAACTTGCTGGGGAAAACCATCAACACAAACCTCTACCGGGGAGATCTGCTAGGGAAAACATTCACGACCCTAATGGGGAGAGGCATACTCTGTTGCGGAAATAATAGACCAGACCATGTTGGAGATAGACAGCCACAACCCTGTCGGGGAAAAGCGTTCATGACCATGCCGGGGATAGAAGTACTTCAAACCTGACTGCTGAGGAATAAACTACTCCACTGACACCTCCGCTGGGGATACAACAACCTTCCAACTCGGTGAGGATTAACGATCTTCCAACTAGCTGGGGATAAACCTACTTTCAGGCCTGCTACCCACTGCTGGGGATGAACAATCATATAGCTTTCAGACTTGCTTGGGGAAACTAGCACTTCCAAGCCTGCTGGGGAACTATCCTCAATCCTGCTGAGGAATTCCTGATCTGGAATACGCTGGGTAGACAAGTCCTGAATTTGCTTCAACTGTTGGGGAGGATCCCCATCTCACACTACTGGACAGTGCTGACAACATCCCTGAACAAACCATGACTTACCTGCTTCGGCCAGGAACTAAAGGTAATGACCTGCAAAACAACAAGACAAACATGCCCCAGGGGATTGCATGGATAAGATACACAAGTGTACTCAACATTCAAAATGATTTTCAAATGTTTTATCTTTCTGCACGTTATTGTCTAGCCTTCATGTTTTTATATGCAATGTTTATCAAAAATTCGGACGTTTTTGCAAACAAAATAGTAAAATAAAAACAAGAGAGCAATTTATCTGAATAACGACTTTTATTGATTGAAAATGGGCCTGAAAAGGCGAATACATCGGGAAGCAATTCCTAGAAAGAGGTAATTGCGCACAAAAGGAAAATAAACTATCCTAATGGCAATGTGAACACGGCATCCACTATTTCCTAATTCTGTTATGACTCACAGATCATCAATTTCTCCCAATTCCTTGCTTTCTGAGAAGAATGACTGGACCGATCACATCTTTGGAAATGGTAGGCACTGAAGCGCGATGAAGTACAGATAACTCAGACTGTAGTCTTCGCTTTAATCCCTCTTTTGCCTGGATCGCCCTTGCGGGTTTTCAATCCACCGGGATACCCATTTTTGCCTAGGCCGCCCTTGCGGGTTTTCGACTTACCGGGTGTACAAATTCTTTTCATTTTTTATCCCTAACTTTTGCCCGAACCTTTTTTTTTTTTTTGGTTCGCCGGGATGCCCTTTTTTGCCTGGACTCTTTTATTCTTTTTGTCCAGCGGGTCAATTTATGCGAAGTATTTTTTGACTATATCTGAGTTAACAGGGGACGGAAAATCTTCACCATCCATAGTTGTAAGCATCAAGGCTCCACCAGTGAAAACCTTCTTAACAACATATGGACCTTCATAATTAGGAGTCCATTTGCCCTTGTTATCTGTACCGGGAGGAAGGATCCTCTTCAAAACTAGATCACCCGTCTGATAGCTTCGAGGATGCACTTTTTGATCAAAGGCTCTCTTCATCCTTCTCTGATATAACTGCCCATGGCACACCGCTGCTAACCGTCTCTCTTCAATAAGGCTCAACTCGTTAAACCTCGTCCGAATCCATTCGGCTTCGTCAAGCTTGACATCCAACAGGACTCTCAGAGAAGGAATCTCCACTTCAACAGGTAGGACTGCTTCCATACCATACACAAGGGAGTAAGGGGTTGCCCCGGTCGACGTACGTACTGAGGTACGATACCCATGCAAAGTGAAAGGCAGCATCTCATGCCAATCCTTGTACGTCACGACCATCTTCTGCACAATCTTCTTGATATTCTTGTTTGCCGCCTCTACAGCACCATTCATCTTCGGTCTGTAAGGAGAAGAATTGTGATGTTCAACCTTGAAATCTCTGCAAAGCTCTTTCATCATCTTGTTATTGAGATTCGAACCATTATCAGTAATGATTCTCTCAGGAACTCCATAACGAAAGATGATTTCCTTCTTGATAAACCGGGCAACCACTTGTTTGGTAACATTGGCATAGGAGGCTGCTTCCACCCACTTGGTGAAGTAGTCAATCGCAACCAGGATGAAGCGATGTCCATTGGAAGTAGTAGGCTCAATCTTCCCAATCATATCAATGCCCCACATCGCGAACGGCCAAGGCGAATTCATGACATTCAGAGGGCTTGGTGGTACATGCACCTTATCAGCATAAATCTGGAATTTATGGCACTTCTGAGCGTACTTAAAACAATCGGATTCCATAGTCATCCAGTAATAACCGGCTCTCAACAATTTCTTGGACATTGCATGACCACCAGCATGGGTACCAAGAGATCCTTCGTGCACTTCTTGCATCAACATGTCTGCTTCGTGTCTATCCACGCATCTGAGCAGAACCATGTCAAAGTTTCTCTTGTACAGCACATCATCCTGATTCAAATAAAAGCTTCCAGCTAGCCTTCTCAGGGTTTTCTTATCATTCTTCGACGCACCTTCAGGATACTCCTGGCTCTTGAGGAAATTCTTGATATCATAGTGTAAGACCCCAATTTTGTCCCTAAGATCCCTCATGGCATCATATCATACCATATCATGGCCTCAAGGATCATTGTGCACCTTGCCTCCTTCCCTGTGGGTGGGTTATCTTTTTGAGAGTGATTCTTGATCACCAAGCATGTTTTGCATTTGTATATCATTGCTTTTCTTTTATCACTAACCAAAAGTACAAAAATATGTCATCTAACCTTTGTCTTGCAGATGAAGCAATCACAGGTCAAGATAGTCAAAGGCATTCATTGAGCAATAAGTGGTGGCCATTCTTGAGAATTTGGACACCACAATCATTCACAAGAGTTCATATGAGCTATGATATCATTTTGAATCAAAATCCCAAGTGGTAGAGGCTTGAATTTCATCAGAACATTGCCATGTCATCTGAAGACCTAGAAAGTCAACTGCCAGGTCAACTGTGGATTTGGAGGTGGGAAGTGATTAGAAATACTTCATTCATGTTCAAACAAGTCTCATTTGACATTTCAAACATCAACATTGAAGAAAATAAAGTCAGGTCAAAACTTTCCAAAAATAGAAAGTGACCTATAATTCAAATTTGCCAAAAATGGAAAGGTTTTAACCTAACTTCAACCTCAAATTACATGACCAAAAATGCTTCAAATGAAATTTTGTTGAACATGAAAGTTTTAGATCTTTCTGTCCTATTTCCAAAAAGTCCAAGATCATCAATTTCTCATGTGTGGTTAAGGAGATATGATCAAAACATGGCAAGGTGTACATGAAGATTCAAATGTGCATAACTTCTCAACCAAAGCTCCAATTCAAGTGGCTCTTTTTTGTACATTCTTCTCTTGACTTCTACTTTCCAAAACATGCATTGTATTTCATTAATTGTCATCATATGAAAATGTGCCAATTCACTTGATTTTTGGAGGGAATTTTTAAAGTTTAAAATTGGTGAATTATTTGAACATTTGGCAATTACCATTGATTTTAAAATGTGGTTTTAAGTGAAAATCAAGTGATTTCGTGCACTGTTCACCATGCATTTTCATGCATAGGGTGAAATTGCAATTTTGCACAAGCACCTCATTTTTGCTAATCCAATTACCATTTGGCTAAGCATGATTAAGAGAGTGATTAGGGAGAAGTATATATAGCAAATCATAACTGTTTTCTGCTAACAACACACACAAATTTCAGACCTAGAAAATTCTTCAAACTTTTTCTCTCAAATTTTCTTCACATTTCTTCAAACCAAAGCACAATCCACTACTTGATTCATCACTCTGAAGCATCATTGATCATTATTGGACTTGGAATCACATGAATTCGTGCACATTGGAGCAGCTTGGAGCTTGAACTCATCCATGGTGAAATCAAATTCTGCTCGAATCAAGAACCATTGAACCTCAAGATCTCTTCCAAACACTTGTACAAGCTTGCTAGAGGAAGATTGAAGCATTGCAAGGCCTGATTCCATTGAATTCCAAAGCTGCTCTTCAAGAGGTCACGAAATTGATTCTCTCTTTTCTCAAATTGCTTATGCTAATGTTGTAGATCATGTTGTTGTGGTTAATCTGAGCTTTGAATCACTAAAATCCATGCAATATTCATTGAGATTCGACTGTTTAAAAGTTTGATGATGAATCTTGTTTTGTTCGATCCTCATGATACACGATGTTAGATGCTTAACCATTGCTTGATTCTTGATCCATGATGTTTATGCTACATGTACATGTGCTTAGTTTTAAGATCTGGAAAATTTGTTCATCGTGTTCTTGAAGCATTACTGTTCATCGCGTGCTTGTAAGAAGATGATTCAGAATTTTAGGCCACGCTTTGATCCGTCCAAAAACCGTTGCCTTTGTTCCTTAGGGTTTTAGCGCCATTGGTTGCATGCTGATGCCATGCGCGCGCTGTGATTGGCCAGGAAAATTTAAATAAAACGGTGCGTTTAGCACCTGGCGCCAATTTCAAATTGAGCCTCACTTCGATTCCAGCTTGTGCCAATTATTCAAAATGCCTTGCATTATTTTCTTTTCCCTCCATATTCATGTACATGCTTCATATGCTTTTTTTTAATTTTTCTTCACCTTCCAAAATTCATAAATAATTGATAAATGATCCAAAAAATATGAGGATTTTTGCATCATATCACATTTTCTGTCTAGAATTTTATGATCATTTTTCCATAAATTATGCATGGCTGGAAAATTATTTTGCCTAGGGTTTGTGAACATGTATGCTTCTTGTACCTTGCCTTGCCATATATTTTGTGAAATGTTGTTTGCTTATCCAATGAATCTGAAAATTTGCATGTTGAAACTAGACACTTTGCTTGACATTTTGGTGTTGATTTGGTTTTTTTACCATTTATGGTTTCTGTTTTATGATCATGTGAATGTAGGTGTGACAATTTGTGTCACACCTTTGCTTATTCATCTTATGTGATGTGTTTGCCTTACCTATTGATCTCCAATTGCTCTGATTTTTTGTGTGATACCTATTATGGATGTTGTGAATGAGCATGAATTTTCTTGGAATTATTTGATTGATTTCTGATTTATTTGAGATTTTTCATTCTGGTTGGTCACATTTGAGCTTTAAAATTGCCTTGAACTTCAATTGATCATGAAATGGATTTGGTATATGATATGAATGTGAGACCTTTTGGATTGTTTCAAGGTGTGTTTGAAGTTGATTCATGTTAATTTTCAGCTTCTGTTTTAAATTTTTTCTCCATCTTTGACCCTAGGCTTTGACCTAGTGGTTTGCTTCTCATGTTTGAGCTTTGATTTCAGGTTGAACATCCAAGTTATATAGTTCATGATGCTCCATCACTTGAGCATTTGATGTTTGCCTTTGGATACTAATATTGTGTGTTTTGTAGGGTTGTTAACTCATTTGAGCTTGACTTGTGGCTTATGCCTTTGCTTATTGGGTTTGACTGTTGATATTAACCGTTGTTTGATTGTCTGAGTTGTATACTGATTTGTTTGATGTTTCCACAGGCACATAAGTTGCTTAAGTTCAATTTGAACTTGCTTTTGCTTGGTTGCTTAACCACTTAGGTATAACCTCTCTTCTTCATGTAGTCTGGAAGACCTGTCCTGTTACTTGGGCAGGCACCTGTCTGAAGTCCTCCTTAAGAGGCCATGTTCTTGTGTGTTTATTTTTGTGCTAAGCAGGAAAAGTCCTTTGATAAGGCAATTGGCAGATAAAAGAGATGTGTAATCCATCTCCTGCTATTTAGTGTGTCATCCCTTTGTTCACATTACATGTTGATGCATTGTGGATACTAACCCAAGATCCTATAGAGTCAATCACTTGTGGAGAAGAGTTCCTACTTTCTGAACTCCCACATCTTCTATTATTCAAAGCTCTCCCAGGCCAGGGATAAAAGCTATGAGGCACACCCCTCATCTCTATTTCATCTGCTTCACCTTAACTCTCAATGTTAAGGTTAAGAGCACAATATCACCCCATTCCAGTTGACTGTAAAGTCTAACCTTGCTTGAGCCTAATTGCTTGTATATAGTGTGTGCTAATTGACTTGTTTGTCTGATTACTTGATTCATTTGTGCATATTTGCTTATGTGTGCCTTTGTGCATTTATCATCATTAATTGTACATAATTGCATAATCATTGTTCATATCTGTGTGATCATCTTGTTTTGAGGAGTCAACTGTAAGCCCATTTATTGGCAGTTGTTTCCTATGACCATTGAGGAATCAATTGTAAGTCCAGTTATTGGCATTTGTTTCCTGTGATATGGTAGGAGATTGGTATAAGTCCAGTGATTGGCATCCGGTATCCGGTTTTCTTTCTTTCATTTGTGAGACTAGTATAAGTCTAGTGATTGGCATCTGGTATCATTGTTTTGTTTTGGGAGATTGGTGTAAATCCATTGATTGGTATCCGGTATCCACCTTTGTTTGTGAGATTGGTATAAGTCAATTGATTGACATCCGATATCCATTTGTTTTGCTTATTTGTTATTGCTCATTGTTGCCTTTTCCAAAGGAATCACTTGAATCATCTTCCATATGATTTCAAGAGGTGAACATCTAAGAAGTTTTACACTCCCTCACCCTCCATCCTTTTTTTCTTTCTTTAAACCTCCATTTGCATGTTAATACCAACTTGAAAACTATTGTGCCAACATTTTCATCTCTTTTCAAATTAGAAATCTAGGCCTTAAGCCTTTGACTTTTCAAACTTCATTTTCTTAATACTTCTTTTGAATTGAACTTTAATCATACTTTGATCATCTTTTGTGAATAAATTCTAATTGGTTAATCCAACTCATTCAATTGTTTTGTGGCTTTGTCCATTCTTGATAAGTTTTCATACATTAGCCATAGGTTTGATTTATCCTAGTTGGTTGATGTTAATCTCACCTTTTGTCCTTAGTGATTGAATTGTAAGACTTCCTTGCTTATTATAGGGTTAACCCCTCACTAGCAAATTGAAGCTTTTTCACACATGGTGGACTTGTTGTTTGTATAAGGTTGAGTTTTCTCCCGTGGATAACGAAAGACCTTAGGGCTTTTGTTTAAAATGAACCCACTCATATTTTGGAAATCTTTTAGCCGAACTACGGCGTTTTGATCCTTACCTTCCATGGAAAGGTACGTAGGCAACAGGTTCATCCGTTCAAACACAAAAATAATAACTTGTATATTCTTTTCTCATCCCTTCAATCCATGTTTGCACAATAAATATTTCATAAACAAATAACATTTCATTCAACAAGTGTGAAAAGGGCTCCCTAGGAGTACCTAGGACGTTTTGGGTGCCTAACACCTTCCCATTGCGTAATTTACCCCTTACCCAGATCTCTGATCTTTTCATTAGTTTTCTATGCGTAAAACTTCTTAGGCTTTTGTTCGCTTTTTAGCCATTCCTTTGGATAAATAAAAGTGCGGTGGCGACTCGATTCTTTGTATGCTTTGCTTTTGATTTAATCAATAAATCATAAAGTGATGAATACACCGCTACACATAGTACCACGATTTCTCATCCACAACAGACTCGGCTGCAAACACATACGCAGGCCTCTCGAGCTGATTCACCGTAACATGTGGCACATGATTCCACCAATGAACTTTGATCATAGAAGATAAAGTAGCCAAGGCATCAACCATCTGATTCTCATCCCGGGGAACATGATACAGTTTCACCTTTTTGAAGAATGTCAGGATCCTTCTAGTGTAATCTCTGTAAGGAATCAAATGCGGTTGATTAGTATTCCAATCTCCATTGACCTGGTTAATCACTAGAGCGAAATCTCCATATATGTCCAGAGTCTTGATCCTCAGATCGATGGCTTCTTCTATCCCCATGATACAAGCCTCATACTCAGCCTCGTTGTTGGTTACGTCAAAAGTAAGCCTAGCAGAAAAAGGTATATGAGCCCCTTTAGGATTGATAAGCACTGCCCCAACACCGTTGCCATTCACATTCACAGCCCCATCAAACATCAATGTCCACTTGTCATCAGGATCCGGTCCCTCATCGACAAGAGGCTCTTCACAATCTTTCATCTTAAGATACATGATGTCTTCATCAGGGAACTCAAACATCATCGGCTGATAATCATCAATCGGTTGCTCGGCAAGGTAGTCTGACAGAATACTACCTTTGATGGCCTTCTGCGACGTGTACTGGATATCATACTCAGTTAAAATCATCTGCCAGCGGGCAACACGTCCAGTGAGAGCCGGCTTCTCAAAGATGTACTTCACTGGATCCATTTTAGAAATCAACAAGGTAGTATGGTTCAACATATATTGCCTCAGTCGGCGAGCAACCCAGGCCAAAGCACAACAAGTTTTCTCAAGCTGTGAATATTTGATTTCACAGTCGGTAAACTTTTTGCTAAGGTAGTATATGGCATGCTCTTTTCGACCAGACTCGTCATGCTGTCCCAATACACACCCCATCGAGTTCTCAGTCACTGACAGGTACATTATCAGAGGTCTCCCAGGAACTGGAGGTATGAGGATTGGAGGTTTCTGCAAATACTCTTTTATCTTGTCAAAAGCTTTCTGACAGTCATCATTCCACCTGATTGCTTGATTCTTCCTTAGCAATTTGAATATCGGTTCACACGTGGCAGTTAGGTGAGATACAAACCTTGCAATGTAGTTCAATCTCCCTAAAAACCCACGAACCTGCTTTTCTGTTTTCGGTTCAGGCATCTCTTGAATAACTTTTACTTTTGCTGGATCAACCTCAATCCCTTTCTCACTGACAATGAAGCCTAACAGCTTACCGGATCTCACCCCAAACGTACACTTGTTTGGATTCAACCTCAGTTTGAACTTTTTCAGCCTTTCAAACAATTTCTGCAAATTTACCAGGTGCTCCTCTTCTATCTGCGACTTCGCAATCATATCATCCACGTACACTTCAATCTCTTTGTGCATCATGTCATGAAAGAGAGTCGTCATAGCCCTCTGATAGGTAGCACCGGCATTCTTCAGCCCAAATGGCATCACTTTATAGCAGAACGTGCCCCAAGGTGTAATGAATGTCGTCTTTTCCATGTCCTCTGGCGCCATCTTAATCTGATTATATCCAGAGAATCCATCCATGAAAGAGAAAACCGAGGATTGAGCCGTATTATCAACCAATACATCAATGTGAGGTAATGGGAAATCATCTTTCGGACTTGCTCTGTTCAAATCCCGGTAATCGACACACATTCTGACTTTACCATCCTTCTTCGGCACGGGAACGATGTTGGCCACCCACGGGGGATAAGTAGTAACTGACAGAAAACCCGCATCCAACTGCTTCTGAACCTCTTCCTTGATCTTAACAGCCATATCAGGACTAGTTCTCCGAAGCTTCTGCTTGACTGAAGGACAATCTTCTCTGAGAGGTAGCCTATGCACCACAATATCGGTATCCAACCCAGGCATATCTTGATACGACCAGGAGAATATCTCCACATACTCTCTCAGCATCTCAATCAACCTGCTCTTGACATCTTCCTTCAAAGCAGCCCCGATCTTGATCTCTTTTCTGGCGTCCTCAGTACCCAGGTTAATGATTTCCAACTCCTCCTGATGAGGCTGGATGACCCTTTCCTCCTGCTTCAACAATCTGACCAATTCTTTAGGGAGTTCACAGTCTTCCTCACTCTCCTCTTCAGCTTGGTAGATGGGATTATTGAAATCATACTGAGCCATAACAGAACTGTTCCTAGTGGAGTCCATAAGATCACTTATGCATGTTTAATGCTTTATTTTAGAAAAAAGAGTTCAAGAAAGTCACAAAAACAAAAACATTGCCATTTTTATTGTTTTTGAACAATGAAAATAAAAACAGAAAGACAGTGATCACAAAATTGTTTGCAAAATGTCCTTTATTAATGATATCATTGAAAAACATGATGAGGCCCTACAATGAACCACTACGTCTTGGGCAGAACGTAGGGTTTTGTGCAAAATGAAAAACAAAAGAAAATTACTCTGTTTGAAGAGTAACTTGGACCACTTCTTCAGCCGTCCAATTGTTGATCGACTCCCCTAGTGCACACGGGCGAACCCAGTTGTCTAGATCATAATCACTGTCACAGTCTTCACCACCGGTTGCAAAGACGTCACCATGATTCATCAGCCCAGCGCTGGTGAAGGTACTCGGCCCTTTCTGCTCAACCTGCTCTGCTTGCAGAGGTAGATAACCAATACCGAACTTGTCTTCCTTGACAGGCAAATCCACCATCCTGCCCCAGCCTTCTGCATTGCCCGAGTTGACAACCTCCATAGCCTGCTTGTATGATGCAATTGAGGCACTTGGCTTCTTCTGCTCAGCGAAAGCCACCCTCTCAAGAGCAACGGTCTCAAACGCTTGGCATAGAGTCTCATGGATCTCTCCATCCATCTCCACATACTTGAAAGAGGATAGGTGACTCACCAGAATGTCTTCCTCGCCGCACACAGTCACAATCTGACCATTCCAGACATACTTCAGTTTCTGATGGAGAGTTGACGAAACTGCCCCAGCCCCATGTATCCAGGGACGCCCCAATAAGCAACTATATGCTGGCTGAATATCCATCACATAGAAGATGATATCAAAAACTTCCGGGCCAATCTTCAGTAGCAACGTGACTTCACCAAAAACAGACCGTTTGGATCCGTCAAACGCACGAACAATAAGATCACTCGGAGTGAGCACAACCCCTTCAACATCTATCTTGCTTAGAATCTTCTTAGGCAACACGTTCAAAGACGAGCCAATATCCACCAGCACATGTGACAATACTGCGCCTTTGCACTCCATAGTGATATGCAGGGCCTTATTATGGTTACGACCTTCAGGCGTCAGATCCAAGTCTGTGAACCCCAATCCATGCCTCGTACTGACGTTGGCAATCACACCCTCCAATTGGTTGACAGAAATCTCTTGAGGCACATAAGCCAGATTCAACATCTTCAGCAAGGCGTTACGGTGTGCCTCAGAGCACAATAACAATGAGAGTATAGAAATCTTGGATGGAGTTTGATTCAGCTGATCTACAATCTTGTAGTCACTCTTCTTAATTATCTTCATAAACTCCTCCACATCTTTCTCGAACGAACCCTCAGGCGCCCCCTTCTGTACTGGTTCTTCATCAACCACAGCCTGCTTACCTTTAGCTTTGGCGAGTGCCTCAGCATTGTTATCTCTTAAAGGTTGCGGTGCGAACAGACGTTCACTCCTGGTAAACCCTCCAGGTCCTCCTACATTGTCCACAACTGGACCAACAGTCACAGGAGCTCTGCTCGGCACACCAATAGTCACTAGAGACTGATTAACTGGCCTTGCCTGACTTTCAGCCCTTCTGTTGCTGCGATAAGCATTGTCATACTTCCACGACACGACCCTACTATTCTCAACAGTCCTTCTGCCAGACACAACAATAGTAGTGGAAGCACTGACAGTTACTGGAGCAGAAATGGTAACAGGAGTACCAACGGTTGTAGGTGCACTGACGGTTCTCTGGCAACGTCCCTCTGACGGTTTGAAATAAATGGTGACAGTTGACACCACCCCACGATCTTTCACGGCCCGACTAAACTATAGACAACCCTCATCAATCAGATTCTGGATACCAGTCTTCAACTTGTCACAACCATTCACTGCATCTTCACACTCTGAACAACCCTGATCACAGCCCGGGAATACTCCCCCACTCAACAGACGATCCTTCACAACCACCAACGGTGTCCGAATCTCATCAACACTGACCACCAAATCTTCGGCCTCCTTCCTTTCCACATTGTTCACCCTATGCGCACCATGCTGAGGCATAGGGTTGTTCACAACATTAGGCACATGAGCAAAATTGATAGTTTTGGCGTCAATCAAGTCCTGGACCTTATGATGGAAAGCCCGACAATTCTTAATATGGTGCCCCGGTGCACCAGAGTGGAAATCGCAACGAACGTTGGCATCATACCCAGGTGGTATCTTTGTCAATGGAGCCATAGTGCACAACTCAACAAACCCTAATCGGAGCAATTCGGGCAGCAATTCAGCGTATGTCATAGGCAACGGGTCGAAACGACGATCCGGCATCCTCGGTCTCGGCTGAAAAGGACGTTGTTGTTGTGGTTGTTGTGGTTGTTGAACTCTCTGTTGTTGCTGTTGTCGTGGTTGAGGTGTTGGGATGGTTACAGCAGCAACCTGGCGATATTGCCCTCTGCTCACATTCCTCCGGTGTTGCACCGCATTAGTCTCACCCTCCCTTCTGCGAGGTGCCCCAGCAAATGGCTTCTTTGAAGATGAGGAACCAGCATCCTGAATCTTTCCAGCTTTAATAAGGCTCTCTGTCCTCTCTCCACAAATTACCACGTCAGAGAAACTACCGAATGGGCAACTTCCCATCCGGTCCATAAACACACCTTGTAAAGTCCCGATAAACATATCGGTCAACTCCCTTTCCAGCATAGGAGGTTGCACCCGTGCAACTAATTCACGCCATCTCTGGGCGTACTCCTTGAAACTCTCTCAAGATTTCTGACATAGACTCTGCAACTGAGTCCGGCTCGGCGCCATGTCCATATTATGCTTGTATTGCCTCAAGAAGGCCTCACCCAAGTCTCTCCAACTTCGAATGGATTCTCTCTTCAGCTCCATGTACCAGTCCAAGGAAGCTCTAGACAAGCTATCCTGGAAGAAGTACATCCACATCTTCTCATCGTCTGTATAAGCAGAGATCTTCCTATAATAGGCCTGCACATAGGTACGAGGGCAAGAAGTACCGTTGTATTTATCAAAAGAAGGCGCTTTGAACTTGTAGGGAATTCTCAATCCTTCCACCAGGCCCATATTCGTAACATCAAACCCCAGAGAGTTTTGACACTCCATGGCTCTGATCTTCTCAGCAAGGGCATCCACTTTCCGATCCCTCTCTTCAACTCTTACAACCTCATCATCTTCACTGAGCAGTGTGAACATGTCTTCCTGCCTGTCAACTAGCGGAGCAGGATGGCGAACGGGAGCACGGGTTGCTTTGGCATTAACAGTCTCTGCAGCAAGAGGCTGTCCATTAATTCGAATTCCTCTCAAATCATCACCCACGGCGTAATCATTGCCGGGAGCAGCAGCAACAACACCATCATTCACAGGTACACCCACTGGTGAAGCACGGCTGGGTGGCATAATCACAACTTCCTGTCTCTGGGCTAAGGCATGCAGCTCCTCTTGCCCTTGAACGACCCCTTGTATCATCGTCATGAATTGGGCCATGTTAGCCCTCATCTCAGCCAACTCAGCTTGCACTTGGTCCATGTTCCTCTGTTGATTCAACCGGGTTGCGTAGCGGTGCGGACGTTGATCAACAATCCTGCCTAAAACAGGAACCAGAGTGAGAAGTCTCGATCAAGAACACATGTAATGCAAAATGATATGTGTATGATGCTAATGATGCGTATGATGCACATGATATGTTCATTTCTCAGGCATTCAAGAGCCTAATTCATCTTTCAAGAAATGGCAACCTGCAATGAACAACAAAGCAGCAGCATACACAGGATAATGAGCACAAAGTGAAACATCAACAATCTCATCTATAGACATGAGCAACAAGGATTATACAACAATGTTCAGACAAAGATCCAAATGACCAGAGTACAACAATGAGTCCCATCCAACAAGCCTGGAGGTGATTCTCAACATAAACAACAGATACAAGCTAGGAAAGATGTCCTCCAGGAATGAGAGTCTTCAGATACTGGCACTGGTCTATCAACAGGTCGCATTCTGAACACTCTGGCAGAGGAGTGAACTTCTTCTTCAGTTGTCTTATGAGCTCCACAACTTCTCCTCCAAGTTGGCCCTCTGATGCACGTCTTAGGTCTACCTCCTTCTTCAATTGGATGTCCTTGTCCCTAAGTTGCTTTTCCAGGTCTCTTATCTTCTTCTGATAACTGGCTTCAGCTCTCTGCAACCTCAAGCACTCACGGTGTTCTGCATTCAACAAGGTCTCCATCTCCTCATAGGACCTCTTCTTGCCCTTCAGTCTACCAACATCTTCACCTTGCAGGCCCTTGAGTTGATGAGCCAAATTCAAATTATCAGCTTTGGCTTTGTAAAGCTCCATCTGGGTATCTTGTTCCTTCTCTTTCAACCGACGATTCTCCATCAAGGCTTGCTTGTACTGCTCAGCAGGTACACTCTCAGCAAGGATCAAAGGTGGTTGTTCTTGCAAAGACTCCATCCTATCATAGGGCAACAACAAAGTCTCCACTCTCTTCTTGACCCAATCAATGTAGTCAGGCATAGCAACTGCAAACTTCTTCCCTAATACAGCTCCATCCTTGACACCAATGGTCCTCCAAGCTCTTCCCACTTGCTCCAATCTAGCAGGGTCACTCCGCTTCTCAAAATATACACTCTCAGCTATCTCAGCATCAAGTGGTCTTCCATTCATCATAAACCCCAACTGGCGAAGAGAAAGAACCGGGTTGTAATTGATGCAACCCTTAGTCCCTACAAGTGGCACATTACGAAACTCTCAACAACTCATGATGACATTACGCACATCCATTCGGTAAGATTGCCACCTGATATCATAGGAGGTAAGAGACATAATACTCTGAGTCCACTTATGAGTGCTCTGAGCATCCACAAAAGGTCCACTGACTGGCAGAAGAGACAAGAACCATCTGAGCAATAAAGGGAGACAGCATCTGATAGCTCCACCCTTACCATGCCTGCTGTGAATAGCATAGTAAGTGTCAGCTAACAAAGTAGGAACCAGATTTCCTCCAAGGAAGATAGTGACTGCAGCAAAGTCCACAAAGTTAGGCATACTTGGGAACAACACAATCCCATAAATCATGATAGCCAACTGAGCATGAAAAGCTTCCCAATTTCCCTTCTTTGCTTCTTCTTTAGCCATCCTCAACAAATACTTCACAGGCAACCCTACCACATCACCACTCGACTTCCAATTGTCACTCACTTCCTTGATACTCAAATGAAAAGCTCTGGCAACAACTCTGAAATCAACCTCCTTCGGAACATCCAAGAAAGGAACCTGATACCTGATCGGAACATTCATCAGAATGGAGTACTCTTCAAGAGTGGGTGCTAACTGATAATCCTGGAAGGTGAAGCAACGGAGCTCCGGATCATAGAACTGTAGAAGAGTCTGCAACGGCACTGGATCTACCACCATCTTCAACAGTGTCAACAAATCCCCATACTGATCAACAAACACTTTCTGATTACCGCCGGTCACCAAGTTGCTCAACTCTATCAAAGACGTCAATGGCTCACGGTGAAAACTGTAGGTGCAAGTCTTCCTCTTCAATTCGGGAGCGAATGCCATCTCTCACAGTGAATAGACTCCTGAATGAACCTGAGACATGATATGCATGAGGATATTAGCTTTTTCTTTTTCTTTCTTTTTGATTTTTTTTATTGCATTATTTTTTTGAAAATAAATATGCTATGATGCAAATGATGCAGACACGACTGGCTGGCTGTGCATCTCGGAGCACAGGTTCAAAGCTTCGGCTTGAATTCGGAACCACAAATTCATCTGAGACCCAAAGTCATCTGAGACCCACAATTCTGACCCAATAGTCACCAACAGGACCCAAGAGTCACCAACAAGTCACCAACGGTACCTGTAAAAATGATCATTCCCTCCCCACTCACGGGTGTAATCTAGGCCAAGGTAAGGTCAAGAGAAACGCAGGATAAACAACCCTTTCATAGAATATCATCATGTACACACCAAATGTATGTACCGATAATACCCCATCAGGATCTGAACTGCTCGTGATATCATGTTCCGCTAAGTGGCGCAATACCACCCGCTTCCCAAGAATCACTTTATTCCTAGGTGTCCTAGAGTTCACTCATAGCCTGGGTATTGGGCCTTTTACCTCATGTAACTCCCACCCCGACAGAGAGACAAACACAGCCAGCACAGATGAAAATATGATAAATGCAAACATAAATGCAAGCATAAATGCAAACATAAACAAATAAGTGCAATAAATGAAACAGCAAAAGCAACCAAACCCTATCCTAAAGAGCGATAGGAGTGACTTGCTTAGGGAAGATGGACCAGCAAGAGGTCAACTTCTCTTTATCCCCAGCAGAGTCGCCAGCTGTCGCATTACGCGAAAAACCGGTGGGGAAACGAAACAACAGAGCCGCCACCGTGCGTGATTTATCCCAAAGGAGGGAAAGGAAACGCTCGAAGTAAACCTGGAAAAGACATGGTCTCGCGACCAGAGAGAGATGGGATCGGGAGTCGGTTGTGCGAAGGGAAGGTATTAGCACCCCTACGCATCCGTCGTACTCGACGGGATCCACGCTCAAAAGAAAGGATAAGGTTGCTAAAAACTACTCAAAACTGCAAAAGGCTGGAAGCAAACACAGAAAGACGGAAGAAACGGGACTCGGCAGGATACCGCATCCTGGGCCTACGTAGCCTGTCAGACACAGACATCAGAGTCGACGTAGTTCAGGACATGGGAAACGTGCTCGCTATGATGTCGCATCCTATGCATACGTATCTTCTCTGACCGGAGAAGAATCAGAGCACTCGTAGCTCGACTAACGCACGCCAAACAAAACCACACAGGAAACCGACTGCCAATCGCTGGACTTATGTCAGACTCCAACACAAACAGGCAAACATGGAAACCGAATGCCAATCGCTGGACTTACATCAGACTCTGAACCAACAAACACACACACAGGAAACCAACTGCCAATCGCTGGACTTATGTCAGACTCCAACAAGCAAACAAGACACAGGAAACCAACTGCCAATCGCTGGACTTACGTCAGACTCCAACAAACACAAAGGGTTGAAAAAGAAAAGGGCGCCCAGAGAGATCAGCTCATCTCCTGCCTACGTACCTCATCTGGTATGAGGATCAGGGCGACGTAGTTCCCCTTAACAGGGAAAGAACTTCTATCCTAACCAGAGACAAGGGAGATAACAAACTACTAGGGAGACTACGACTCGAGCCTAGAAGTTGTCATGCATACTATCCCTATGTTGAGGCTTCTATCCTAACTTGCACAGGAAGCAAGCTAGCCTAAACAGCACAAACAAACATAAGCACAAAAGCAAGCACACACACTATATACAAACAAGTGGCTCACACAAGGCTAGGCTTTAGTCAAGGGGTCATGTCAACCTCGACAAACAAGCCAGCTGGAAAAGGGCGTGGTTAGCTCTTAACCCTAACATTGAGAGTTAGGGTGAAGCAGATGAAATGGGAAGTGAGGGTAAGACCTCACAATTCTTATCCCTGGCCTGGGAGAGCTTCAGACAAATGAAAGTGTGGGAGTCCAGAATGTGGGAACTCTTCTCCACAAATGACTGACACAACATGATCTTGGGTTATTATCCACAATGCATCAACACATGGTGTGTGAGCAAAGTGAATGATACAACTGAATAGCAGGGGATGGATTGCACATCCCTTTTATCTGCCAATTGCCTTCTAAGAGGTCTTTACCTGCTTGGCACAAAATTAAACATTCACAAGCATTGCCTCTTAAGGAGGGCTTCAGACAGGTGCCTGCCCACATAACAGGACAGGTCTTCCAGACTACATGAAGTCAAAGGAATTATACCTCAGTGGTTAAGCAAACCACAAGCTAGCAAAGCAAGTTCAAATGAATTATAAGCAACTTAGGTACCTGTGAAGAATCTAAACCAATCAGTTCAACTGTACAGACAAACAATCAACATGCAATAACAAACAGACAGACAATGTTCACAATGTGCAAGCCACAAGGCAAACTCAAATGAGTTAGCATCAACCTACAAAACACACAAGTGTTAGTAATCAAGAGCAAACATCAATGCTCAAATGAGTAAGCATCATCAACTATGGACTTGGATGTTTAAACCTGAAATCAAAACCCACATGTAAGCCACAAACCACTAGGTCAAAGCCTAGGGTCAAAGATGGAGAAAAAATTCAAAACAGATCCTCAAACTTGACATGAAACAACCTCAAACACTTATTGACATATCCTAAAAAGGCTCATATCAAAATCATTAACCAAATGCATTTCATGATCAAGTGAAGTCAAAGGCATTTTCAAAGCATCCAAATGGTCAACAGGAATGAAAAATCTCAATCAAAACAGAAATGATACCAAAAAATCTGGAAAAAATCATGAGCAATCTAGACATCCATAACATACATCACCCAAAAAATCAGAAGCATTGGACATCATTAGGCATGGCAATCACATAGCACAATCAAGACAATCACATGTGTGACACAAATTGTCACACCAAGTTAGCATGAGCATAAAACAAAATGGGAGCATGGGAAAAATCTCAAACCAAAGCCAAAATGTTCATCAACATGTCTAGAATCCACACCCAAAATTTCAGAAGCATTGGATAAGGAACAAGCATTTTATGATGAAAGGAACAAGGCAATAGCATAAATGGACACATGTTCAATCACCCTAGGACAAATGATTTTTCAAGCCAGGCACAATTTGCAATTCAATAATCATAAAAACGTAGACAGGATAAGGATCATTGTGCAAAAAATTGGGGATCAATTGGTGCATTTTCCTATTTATAATGATTTTTTGAAGTTGAGAAAAATAAAAAAAACAAGTAGAGCTCATAGCATAAGAAAAGGAGGGAAAATGAATAAATGGCAAGGCATTTGAAAAACTACACTCAGCCGGATTCGAACCATGGCCAATTTTGAATTGTGGCGCGCCATAAGATGAAACGCACCGTTTCACTTATGCGCTGGCCTGCTGATTCAGCAGTCAACTGCTGAGTGGCACGGGTCAAAGCGTTCAGGGCCAATCAAACTGCAAGCCAGGCAAACACATGGACCAATGGATAACAAGCCCTAGGACACACATGCAAACCAGAAAAACGTTTCCAGAAGCACAAAACCGTGGCTGAAAGATGATCTTCATCTTCTTCCTCACGCAGCCAATGAACAATGCATGAGGTTCATGTGATTTCCAGAAAAATTCTCCAGAATTCAAAATCAAATACATCATTTTGTAGATCTTTCAATGGTGATAACGAATCAAACAAAAGCTAAGCATGAATCATCATATCAAGAGCAAATCGAACAAAAGAAAAAATTACATCAAAACTTGAATCCAGCATAACTTCGTGTACAATGCACCAATTCACTCAAAATTTACATCAACATCATCACCAATGAAGGATCTACACAAATATCACAAAGATTTTGAGAATTAAAGAGGTCGAAACCTGACCTTCTTGATGAGCAGAACCTGGAATTGCGTGCTACCAGCTCAGCCAAGCCTCAAATCTCCTCCACAATGCTTATTGAAGTGATTGATGATGAGTTGAATGCTCTAACACAACTGAATCCAGCTCAATTTGCGATTTCCATGGAACCTTCAAGCTTTGCACATGAACAAATATGGCACGATTCCTTCCAATTCCACGTCCAATCTTGCTTAACAATGCTTCCTCATTACAAATCAATCAATAAAACATGCTCTTGTTTGAAGAATTTGCAAAAAAAAATTGAGAGAAAAGTTTTGGTGATTTTTGGATCTAGATCTGAAATTGCAGCTAATGGTGGAAACAGTTATGATTATCCATTTATACTTCATGCTAATGATGTTTAAATCATGTTTAAGCCAAAGCCAAAGGTGATTAGCAACTTTGAAGGTGTAAGTGCAAAATGAGTTTTTCACCCTCCATGCATGGGAAGCACGTGAACAGTACCAATTTCTGGCCCAAATCCATTTAAAATAAGTCCATGCAAGCTTTAGGATTGGTTTTGTATGCTCATGATCATTCAATATGATGTTATGCAATTTTCTTCCAAAAACTTCATGAATAAGCACATGCCCATGAAAAGGAAATTTAAGTCATGTGATGGTATGTTTGGAAACTACAAGTTATAAGGATCAAAATGCAAAAAGAACCACTCATTTTGGAGCTTTGGTTAAAAAGTTATGCTCATTTGAATTTTGAAACACACTTTGCCATGATTGGATCATATCTCCTTAACCACACATGAGAAATTCATGATCTTGGACTTTTTGGAAATGGGAGAGAAAGATCTTCAACTTTCATGTTGGACAAAATTTCATTTGAAGCTTTCTTGATGATGTAATCTTGAGTTGAAGTTGGTCCAAAATCTTTCCATTTTTGGAAAGTTCAAATTACAGGTCACCTGCTATTTTTGGAAAGTCTTGACCTGACCTCAAATTCTTCAATGTTGATGTTTGAAATGTAAAATGAGACTTGTTTGAACATGAATGAATCATCTCTAACCACTTCCCACCTTCAAATCCACAGTTGACTTTGCTGTTGACTTCTATGGGCCTCAGATGAATTGATCATGTACTGATGAGTTCTGAGCCTTCAACACTTGGCCAAGCTAATTCAAAATGATCCTTGGGGTCATGTAAGCTCAATGTACCAACCCTAGGGCTTTGATCTCATGGAAAATGCTCTTGTTGCCTTGCACAGCTGAATCTCCTGACCAGTCTTGCCTGATGAGATGTAATGAACTATGCAATGCTAATGCAATCCTAATGACCTAAAAATGAAATGTATATACAAATGGGAGGTGCAAATTTGAGGTGCTACACCTGTTAATGCAAGAAGTTCACGAAGGTTCTTTTGATACTCATTCCAACGGACATGCAATGGCTAAAAAAATATTAAGAGCGGGTTACTATTGGCTGGCAGTGGAAGCTGATTGTTGCAAGTATGTGAAGAAGTGTCACAAATGCTAGATTTATGCTGACAAGATACATGTACCTCCGAATCTTCTCAACATTCTCTCCTCTCCATGGCCTTTCTCTATGTGGGGCATCGACATGATTGGTATGATTGAGCCCAAAGCTTCCAACGGACATCATTTCATTCTGGTGGCTATTGATTATTTCACAAAGTGGGTTAAATCAGCCTCATACGCCAATGTGACCAAGCAGGTGGTAGTCAAATTTATCAAGAATCAACTTATTTGCCGTTATGGTGTGCCAAGCAGAATCATCACTAATAATGGTTGAAACCTGAACAATAAAATGATGAAGGAAATGTGTGAAGAGTTCAAGATTGAACATCATAATTCCTCTCCCTACAGACCTAAGATGAACAGTGTTGTTGAAGCTGCCAACAAGAACATCAAGAAGATCATTCAGAAGATGGTAGTGACTTATAAGGACTGGCATGAGATGCTCCCCTTTTCTCTACATGGATATCGTACGTACGTCCGGACTTCAACAAGGTCAACCCTATCTTCTGTTCTTTATGGCATGAAAACAATACTCCCAATAGAAGTAAAGATCCCGTCAATGCGTATCTTGATGGAATCTAAGTTATCCGAAGCTTAATGGTGTCAAAGCAGGTATGACCAACTAAATTTGATTGAAGAAAAGAGGATGACGGCTTTATGCCATGGTCAGTTATATCAGCAGAGAATGAAGAAAGCATTCGACAAGAAGGTTCGATCTCGCGTATTCAGAGAAGGTGACCTTGTGCTTAAAAAGATTCAATATTTCATATCTGATTCTAGGGGCAAGTGGACTCCTAATTATGATGGCCCGTATGTTGTCAATAAATCCTTCTATGGTGTGGCCTTGATTCTTACAAATATGGATGGTGAGTGTAGCGGTAAATTCATGACCATCAAACTATGAATAAGTTTAACGTCAATAAAACCAGAGTCTCCACCGCGCTTTTATTGTTTCGAAAGGAAAAGGGAAAAGTACGACCAAAACCCAAAGATAAGAAGTTTTCAAATCAAAACAGATAAAATGCCAGAGATTACAGGTAAGGGGGTTGGTTACACAGAGGGAAGGTGTTAGCACCCAAAGTGTCCTAGGTACTCCTAGGGAGCCCTTTTTTATGTGTGTATGTGTTTTAGTATAAAATGATGTTTGCAATAAATAGAGTGTGAGGATGAGAAAAGAATTCATTAATTATATTTTTGTGTTTGACAAGACCTTCAGACTTGTGCCTATGTACCTATAGCGGTAAATTCATGACCATTAAGCTATGGACAAACTCAACGTCAATTAAACTAGAGTCGCCACCGCGCTTTTATTGTTTCCAATGTAAAAGGGAAAAGTACGAACAAAACCCACATATAAGAAGTTTTCAAATCAAAACTAATAAAATGCCAGAGATTACAGGTAAGGGGGTTGGTTACACAGAGGGAAGGTGTTAGCACCAAAAGTGTCCTAGGTACTTCTAGGGAGCCCTTTTTTGTGTGCGTATGTTTTTTGGTATAAAATGATGTTTGCAATAAATGGAGTGGATGGATGAGAAAAGAATTCATTAATTATATTTTTGTGTTTGACAATATCTTCGGACTTGTGCTTACGTACCAACATAAAATGAGGGATCAAAACCTCGTAGTTTGTGGTAACAATTTCAAAGGGGATGCATTGCTTTTAACAAAAATTTAGGTTTATCAAAGGCACAAAAGGCCTAAAAAGGTTTGAATGAGTGTTATTTCTTTTTGTCTTTTGAAATGTTAAGTCAGGTATAATTAGGTTCATTTACAAGTTTGATTAAGAAAGATTTTTTAAAATGCAATGGCATAAGGCCAAAGTTTCTAATTGGAAATAAAGTCTAAGTTTAGAAAACATAAGCAAAGAAGGTTTTAAAAGGAGGGAAAGATTTGAAATTTAAGAAGTGGGGAAGAGATGAAGAGACTAACCCTAAGCAAAAATTAAAAGTTAAGAGTTGAAAAGATCTGACCAATGAGATGCAATCCAATAGACAAGAATGTCATATAGAAACCCAAATTTCCCTTGGACTTTAGAATCAAGAAATATCAATACACAAATAGTAAGATGAAGAGTAAGGCATCAAATAAAGATATCCACATCCAAGCTTAGAAACTCCATGATCTTCTTCATAATCTCTCATGCATCAAATGAATTCAAAGATAGGTACCAGACACGGGTTCAAAGTAACAACTTCAATAAGACCATGTGGCAGATGAACTCATATGAGATCACAATACTTGCTTCAGATGAAGTTTCAAATCCCAAGCACTTGGTTTCATGAAAGTTGGCATTGGCCAAGTCCTTTTGCATAGGGAGTGTTGCCTAATTCTAAGTCCAATGTCTCAGAGCAATCCAATAGTCCACACAAATGTCTTTTAGGGTTTTTGTTGTTATTATGTACATTAAGGTTAAAAGATCATAAACACAAACAAGTATATACAATCACAATATAATCACAAGATAAGGCCTAAATGAGCAAAGTGAAAATGTCATTAAAGTAAACAAGTTAAATGGTATGAATAATGGCAAATGAATAAAAACTTAAAATTAAAGTGCATAAAAGTAAATGGCTTGAAATTAAATGTTAGTTGTTAGTTGATTAGAAGTTAGTATTGCTTTTGCTTTTTTTTGTTTAAGTCATTCTTTAGAGAACACTCAACCCACTATTCATAAGCATGGATCCTTGAACCAAGACATCTTCCAAAGGAAGGAAAAAGGGCCAAGTTTCCACACAATACCATGAAAGAGGAGAGACTTACAATCTCACTTACTAGAATGTTATGCCTTTGTGTCAACAATTTACCGCTATATTAAGCAATCATAATTGGACTTATGTAGAAGTCACAACTATTTGAGGCCGAGCAATAGAAATTTTATTGTTAATGCATGTTAGAGATATGGTATTATGAACCATACTTCTAAAACATACCACACCTAAAAGAATATACAAAAGGGGTGGACCTAATCTCATCCACACTTATGTTGATTTTGCAATCAACTAGCCTTAGGATATAGAGACATCATAGGTCCATGAAATGAATGAGAATAGAATGGGATTGAGATGAAGAGGGAGGGGAAAATGGGATCAACATAAATTGGTCAAAGGAGGACTTTTATCAAATTAAAATTATTCATTCATTTTGGGAGATGAAATGTATATTTCTTCAATCCCCTAAATCCAATGATTTTAACTCAACAAAGTCAAATCAACCTTGACCAAGGCCCAAAAACACAAGTCAAACTCAACAAGTCAATATCAAAAGATCAACACAATTTATTTTGCATTTAAACAAATAAAATCAATTAAATAATGCATTAAATAAAATTATGGTTGGTCAAAATCCTAAAACATCATCAAAACACCAAATAAATGGCCATGAGATTTATCATAGGTCAAACAAGGTCAAAGGACCTTGGAGAAAAAATTTCATTAATTTTGGAAACTTAAAACTATTTTTAAATAATTAAAAATAATCACAAAAACAATTAAATCATGAAAAATATCAATAATGATCCAAAAAATAATTTTAATTCAGAAAATGAAAGAGGAATTTATTTAAATTTTTTCGGTGAAACTCTCATATTTTTTGGATCAATATTAAAATTAATATGAATTAATTGTTGGTTCTATGTGTTGGCAGCAATTTTGGTAAAACCTAAAGTGTTCACAAGTTGTCACAAGTGTTGTCTTGACATAAGATAACAGGTTCCTGCAGGGTGTTTAAAATGTGAATGTGCAGGATTTTACTGAGATGTCAGACCCGATGTCATGACATTTGTATATAGAACATTCAGTCTGAATGTTATGTATTGTGTGATTGCGCTTTTTATGCTAATCTCTGTGTGATTGATGAGATGATTGAACGCGCCATTCAATCAGTAATTATAACCAGATTGACTTATTTTCCAACGAGATATAATCAGCTGTCATGAGAAGATATGAATGGAAAATAGTTTTAGGGTTTTATGATGTCCAAGCCCAGCCAAACGCTTCTATAAAAAGGGCATGGAATACCTGGTTTTAAACACAAGAAATAATGAATGAAATATTAAGAGAGAATAAGGGTGTTAGTCTTGTGTGGTCGTGTGTATTGTGAGCCATTCATTCATCCATAGATGATTGAATTGGACTGACTTTTGAGTTGTAATTTGTCCATTCTAAGCTTTGAAGCATGAGTATGTGTTTACTTGGTTGAAGCTTTTAAGCAAGATCAAGTATGTGTTCTTGAAGAGTGTCTTCTTTTCATTGTAATACTTGTTTTACATAACTACTGTGATTGAGGGGGAGTGAGTAGGATCTCATATCTAAGAGTTCTTAGGTAGAAGTCACACGGGTAGAGATTAGGTGAAAAGACTGTAACTTGAAGTTGTTTACTGAGAGTCTTTGAACTAATTCTGTTTAGTGGATTTCCTTCCTGGCTTGGTAGCCCCTAGACGTAGGTGAGTTTGCACCGAATTGGGTTAACAATTGCTTGTGTCACTTGCATTACTGTTCTTTATCTTTTATCCTGTGTATATTGTTCAGATATCAGTGTCGTGACATTACCTTCGACATCTCATATCTGATACCAGAATTTCAATTGGTATCAGAGCAGACATCCTGCTCTGGTTCTGGGTGAGATCTAGGGATGTTACTTTCTGGTACTATGGATAGAGACGGAGGATCTGTTCATAGACCACCTATTATGGATGGATCCAACTATAACTACTGGAAACCTCGAATGGTAGCCTTCTTGAAATCTTTGGATAATAAGGCTTAGAAGGCTGTTTTAATAGGCTGGGAACATCCAGTTATTACTAAGGAAGGAGAAGTTACAACTGATAAGAAGGCTGAGGAATAATGGACCAAGGAGGAGGATGATCTAGCCCTTGGGAACTCTAAAGCATTGAATTCTATATTCAATGGGGTTGATAAGAACATCTTCAGATTGGTGAACAACTGTGAGGTGGCTAAAGATGCTTGAAATATTCTCAAAACCACTCATGAAGGCACCTCTAGAGTGAAGATGTCTAAACTGCAGCTGCTCACTACCAAGTTTGAAAATTTGAGGATGAAAGAAGATGAATATATTCATGAATTTCATATGAATATCCTTGAAATTGCTAATCCCTCAGGAGCCCTGGGTGAGAAGATGTCAGATGAAAAACTAGTGAGGAAAATACTCAAGTCACTTCCAAAGAGATTTGCCATGAAAGTGGCAGCTATAGAAGAGTCTCAAGACATTTCCAATATGAGAGTGGATGAGCTAATTGGATCCCTCAAAACATTTTAGTTGGGAATGTGTGATGGATCTGAAAAGAAAGTCAAAAGCATAGCCTTCATGTCAAAATCTGGAGAGAAAGAGGAAGAAAGTGGTCAAGATACTGATGAAGATCTGGCAAATGACGTAGCATTATTAGGAAGACAGTTCAACAAACTTCTGAAAAAGATGGATGTAAGGTCTAAGTCTAATGTCAAGAACATCTCATCTGACATCAGTAGGTCCAATAATGCTGGAAGAAGAACACGATCTGATGAAAAGTCCAAAGAAGGAAAAGGAGTTCAGTGCCATGAATGTGATGGGCATGGACACATTAGAGCTGAATGTGGGACCTACCTCAAGAAACAGAAGAAGAGTCTTGCTGCTACTTGGTCTGATGAAAGTGAAACAGAAGAGTCTGCAAATCTTGTGACTGCATTGACTAGAAGATGGGGTTCTGATGAAGACTCAAGTGATGATGAAGTAACCTTTGATGAGTTAGTCAATAACTATAGAAAGTTATGTCACAGAAGTGAAGAAGTGTGTCAACAAGTGGAAAGTCAGAAGAAAGTGATAACACAACTGGAGAATGAGAAGGCAGAACACTTGGAAACCATCTCTAAGTTAAAGACTGAAACAATGTTCTTGAACTCCAAACTGGATGAGATGACAAAGTATGTCAGAATGCTAAGCAATGGATCTGACACCTTAGACAAAATTCTCCAGACTGGAAAAATGGCAGGAGACAAGTCTGGCCTTGGGTTCAATGAATCCAAACCTGAGTGTAGTCACACTGGTAGCAAACCAAAGATGTCACAGCATGTGTCACAACACCATAAGGAAAGACAACATAAAGGAAAACACCAAAGATGGAGATGTCATTACTGTGGAAAATTTGGTCACATAAAACCATTCTGCTTTAAGTTGTATGGTTATCCTAGTCCTTCTCATCATCAACCTAGACCCAAATGTCACATCACTGTCAACAGAAAACAATGGGTTCCTAGGACTGGTATTACTAACCTAATAGCTCACACTTCCTTCAGAGTTTCAGCCAAAGAAGACTGGTATTTTGACAGTGGATGCTCTAGACACATGACTGGAAACAAAAACCTGCTAACTGACCTTCATCCTCATGCCACCAGGTACGTAACCTTTGGTGATGGAGCAAAGGGTGAAATCAAGGGGATTGGAAAGCTAAACTGCCATGGAGTCCCTAACCTTGACAATGTCCTACCTGTTAAAGGACTGACTGCAAACCTAATAAGCATCAGTCAACTATGTGACCAAGGTCTAACTGTAAACTTCACAAAAACTGAATGTCTGATTACTAATAAAGAAAATGAAGTGATCATGAAAGGAGTCAGGTCTAAGGACAACTGCTATATGTGGAGTTCTCAAGAAACTGGTTATTCATCAATGTGTACTCTAGCCAAAGAAGAAGAAGTGAAGATATGGCATCAAAAATTGGGCCATCTGCATCTTAAAGGAATGAAGAGGGTTATATCTGTTGAAGTTGTCAGAGGAATTCCAAACTTAAAGATTGATGAAGGAAGAGTTTGTGGGGAGTGTCAGATTGGAAAACAGACAAAGATGTCACATCAGAAGCTCAGACATGACACCACTTCCAAAGTGCTGGAACTTCTTCACATGGACTTGATAGGACCTATGCAGGTGGAAAGTCTTGGTGGGAAAAAGTATGCTTATGTGGTGGTGGATGACTTCTCCAGATACACCTGAGTCAATTTTATAAGAGAAAAGTCTGATGTATTTTAAGTTTTCAAAGATCTTTGTCTAAGACTTCAAAGAGAAAAATAAAGTCAGGTTATTAGAATCAGAAGTGATCATGGGAAAGAATTTGAGAACAACAAATTTGCTGGATTCTGTGTATCTGAAGGAATTAGTCATGAGTTCTCATCTCCCATTACCCCTCAGCAAAATGGTGTGGTAGAAAGGAAAAATAGAACTCTCCAAGAATCTGCCAGAGCTATGATTCATGCTAAGAAATTGCCCTACCACTTCTGGGCTGAAGCTATGAACACAGCCTGCTATATTCACAACAGAGTAACCTTGAAGAAAGGGACTCCTACTACTTTATATGAAGTTTGGAAAGGAAGAAGACCTACAGTAAAATACTTCCATGTGTTTGGTAGTAAATGTTATATCTTGACTAATCATGAACAAAGAAGGAAGATGGATCCCAAGAGTGATGAAGGAATATTTCTGGGCTACTCAACAAACAACAGAGCATATAGAGTCTTTAATTCCAGAACAAAAGTAATGATGGAATCTATCAATATTGTGGTTGATGATCAACAGACTGATGTCACAAACGATGTTGAGACATCTCTAAATGATGCCCCAGCTGATTTCCCAGACAAAAGTAATGAGAGTGAACTCACTCAAGCTGAACCTGAAGCTGACAAAATTAATAAGGGACCCTCCATCAGAATTCAGAAGGATCATCCCAAAGATCTCATTATAGGAGACCCAAATAAAGGGGACACAACTAGATCAAGGGAAGTGATCTCACATAGTTGTTTTATGTCCAAGATTGAGCCTAGGAATGTCAAGAAAGCCTTAACTAATGAATTCTGGATCAATGCCATGCAGGAAGAGTTAGGCCAATTCAAGAGAAATGAAGTATGGGAATTGGTTCCATGACCTGAAGGAATAAATGTTATTGGAACAAAGTGGGTTTACAAAAATAAATCTGATGAACAAGGGGTGGTTACTAAAAATAAAGCAAGATTAGTAGCACAAGGATACACTCAAGTTGAAGGAGTTGATTTTGATGAAACATTTGCCCCTGTAGCTCGCCTTGAGTCCATTAGACTATTGCTTGGAGTGACATGTATTCTGAAGTTTAAACTATTTCAAATGGATGTAAAAAGTGCCTTCTTGAATGGTTACTTAAATGAGGAAGTGTATGTTGAACAACCTAAAGGGTTTACAGATCCAAATCTTCCAAAGCATGTGTATAAGTTGAGAAAAGCCCTCTATGGCTTGAAACAAGCTCCTAGGGCTCGGTATGATAGACTCACAGTGTTTCTCATTAACAATGGATACAGGAAGGGAGGCATTTATAAGACCTTATTTGTTAATAATAAAGGAGGAAAACTCATGGTGGCTCAAATATATGTGGATGATATTGTGTTTGGTGGGATGTCGGATCAGATGGTCGAACATTTTGTTAAACAAATGCAGTCTGATTTTGAAATGAGCCTTGTTGGAGAGCTGACCTATTTTCTTGGGCTACAAGTCAAGCAGATGGAAGATTCTATCTTTCTATCTCAAAGCAAATATGCCAATAACATTGTTAAGAAGTTTGGCATCGAGAATGCAAGTCATAAAAGAACACCTGCTCCTACACATCTGAAAGTCTCCAAAGATGAAAATGGTGTTAGTGTAGATCAAAGTCTCTACAGAAGCATGATAGGAAGTCTGCTATATCTCACAACAAGCAGACCTGACATTGCTTTTGCTGTAGGTGTTTGTGCTAGATATTAAGCTGAACCAACAGTCAGTCACATAAACCAAGTGAAAAGGATACTGAAATATGTCAATGGCACTAGTGACTATGGGATGTTGTACACTCATGGATCTGGATCTATGCTGACTGGATACTGTGATGCTGACTGGGCTGGAAGTGCTGATGATAGGAAAAGCACATCAGGAGGATGTTTCTTCTTGGGGAACAACTTAATATCATGGTTTAGTAAGAAACAAAATTGTGTGTCTCTGTCCACTACTGAAGCTGAATACATAGCAGCTGAAAGTAGTTGTTCTCAACTGGTTTGGATGAAACAGATGCTGACTGAATACAATGTCACGTAAGATGTCATGACATTGTACTGTGAGAACCTGAGTGCTATAAATATTTCTAAGAATCCTATTCAGCACATCAGGACAAAACATATTCATATTTGTCATCATTTTATTAGAGAACTAGTGGAAGAGAAAATCGTAGCCCTGGAGCATGTTACTACTGAAATGCAATTAGATGATATATTTACAAAGGCTTTGGATGCTAATCAATTTGAATGTCTAAGAGGGAAATTAGGGATTTGTGTCCATGAGAATTTATAGCAATTAATTTGGAGTGGAAAAGGTAATAAAAATATTGTCTGCCCACCTAAAATAAAGTGCCCCATTTATGGTAAATCATCACCTAGTATTGGAACTTCCATCTATAGCCTTTTCACACGCAGCCTCTACTCAAAAATTTCTACCTTCCTTTAACTTCATCAACCTTATCTGCTAGGGCAACATAAAACTTTCCACAAGAACAACAAGATGTCACAACATCCCTCACCATCTGGTTCTAAAACTACCAAACCTGCGCACAAAGATAAAACACCCTCTATGGACTTTCTTAATGAAGATATTTTGGATGTGATTCCCCTGTCTATCATTCCAGGCGACGCTCCTGGTTCTTCCTCCACTGCATGCCATACTCAAGGTAACAGTTCTAATACCCATAGCTCTAAGGATGACATGCATCACACTGATCGTGTCATTAGAAATCTTGTCACGAGGATCCTCAATGAAGGACACTCTGTAAAGGAAATTTCTACTCCTCTATCAAGAAGGGACCCTCTCCTGAGGTTGGACCTCACAATGAGAAGGAGGATGATTCCTTTAGGTCTGAAAAAGATATAATTGCTGAAGGATTATGCTCTTTAGGGCAAACTTTGTCTAGTAAATCTGTGGCATCACCTACTGCCCATGCTTCTCAGTCTAAGAAGCATGACTCTGCTAAGAAGGTGATTGACCTAGAAGTTGAGAGTTCAGATGATGAAGATGATAGTTTGCTTCATCACTTGAAGCCTAGTGTGGCTAAGAGGATGAAGACCAGAAAGGGAAGGTCTGTGGCTGAGATGATGACACCTAAAACTGCTAAGAAGGCTACTGTTGTAGGCCCCTCAAAGTCTTGGAGCAAAGTGGAGGTGAAGAAGAGAAAAGTAAGAGAAAGTTCTTACTCAGATGAAGATGTTGAAGAAGATGTCCCTGACATCTCTCCTATCAAGAAGACAACTGTTAGAAAATCCCCTACAAAAGTTGTTGTTGTACACTTGGATAATATTTCCTTCCATCTTGAAGATGGAGCAGCGAAATGGAAGTTTGTAATCCAAAGAAGAGTGGCTGTGGAAAGAGAGCTGGGCAAGGATGTTGTGGAGGTTAAAGAGGTCATGAACCTGATTAAATCTGCTGGATTAATGAAAATTGTTGCTGGGTTATCTCAGTGTTATGAAGGACTGGTGAAAGAATTTGTGGTGAACATCCCTGAGGACATTGCTGATAAAAACAGCAAGGAGTTTTGTAAAGTGTTTGTTAGAGGGAAGTGTATCAATTTTTCTCCAACTGTGATTAATAAGTTCTTAGGAAGAGGAACAGAAGGTGCATGTGAACTAGAAGCCACAGACAATGAGGTCTGTAGGGAAATAACTGCTAGTCAGGTCAAGGAATGGCCTAGCAAGAAGCATCTCCCTGCTGGAAAGCTAACTGTGAAGTATGCTATCTTGCACAAGATAGGGTCAGCAAACTGGGTACCAACCAATCACATCTCTACAATCTCAAATGCTCTTGGAAGGTTCATATTTGTTGTTCGAACAAAGCTGAAGTTTGATTATGGTAGGTTCATATTTGAACAAATTGTCAAACATTCTTCTACAAATGTCGTGAAGCTGCCCATATCGTTTCCCTCAATGATTTGTGGGATAATCCTGAGCCAACAACCTAGAATTATGAGCATAAATGATCTTCCTAGTAGAAGAAAACCTCCTCTGTCAGTTCATTATAAATTATTTGAAGGCAGTCATGTCAATGACATTGTCATGACATCTGTTGTGAAGAAGCTAGCCTCTTAAGGTGGTATGATTATTGAACTGAAAGAAACTTGTAAGGAATTGGAGACTGGGATAAGGGTAGCTAAAGCCAGGAAAGAAGCTTTGGAGGCTCTGATTGAAAGCTTGGATCAAGCTGATAGAGATAATGTTGGACAGGCCAAGGCAACAGAAGCCCAAACCTCTAGTGAGAGGTCTGAATCTCAAGATGAATCAAGTGGCAGGTCTGGGTCTGAAGTTGATGAAGATGCAAGCTCCTCTGACTAAATGTTATTGAAGTTGTCCCCCACTGTACTGATGGTGTGTTGTTCTGGATGTTCTGATGGTGGTTCTTTTGGGCAGTCATGTTTTTATGCCTTGATGTATTTTTTTTTGGTTCCTTTTGATTTTTCTGGATTTTTATCTCAGCTTGTTGAGCTGTGTTTGTTTGTGGTTATGTAACACCTAACATTATGTTTTGACACTCTGTGTGACATTCTATTTGACTAATAGAAATTTACTTTGTCTCATTGGTCTCTTTGGTCTCTTTTGGCTAAAAAGGGGGAGAAGTAGCTAAAGGAGCTGTAGCTAAAGTAGTTATGCTATAAACAGATGACCGATGATATTGAAGATGATGTATGTTGGAGATAATCTGTTTAGTACAGGTGATGTTAGATGAGGAGGTGTATGTTACAGGTGTTGTTGAAGGTGTTATCTGTGTTGAGAAGACCGAGGGGGAGAAGGAGCACAAGCGCATGTGTGCTTAATATGTGTTTACTAGTTGCTATCCTAGCTAGTAATGTGTGTTTTATAACTTCTACTGCTTAAACTGCTGATGTGATTATTCTCTTGTGAACCAAATGGTCTGATGTATGTTTTAGCCAAAATTTTCCAAAGGGGGAGTTTGTTGGTTCTATGTGTTGGCAGCAATTTTGGTAAAATCTATATTGTTCACAAGTTGTCACAAGTGTTGTCTTGACATAAGATAACAGGTTCCTGCAGGGTGTTTAAAATGTGAATGTGCAGGATTTTACTGAGATGTCAGACCTGGTGTCATGACATTTGTATACAGAACATTCAGTCTAAATGTTATGTATTGTGTGATTGCGCTTTTTATGCTAATCTCTGTGTGATTGATGAGATGATCAAACACGCCATTCAATCAGTAATTACAACCAGATTGACTTATTTTCCAACGAGATATAATCAGCTGTCATGAGAAGATATGAATGGAAAATAGTTTTAGGGTTTTATGATGTCCAAGCCAGCCAAACACTTTTATAAAAAGGGCATGGAATACCTGGTTTTAAACACAAGAAATAACGAACGAAATATTGAGAGAGAATAAGGGTTTTAGTCTTGTGTGGTCGTGTGTATTGTGAGCCATTCATTCATCCATAAATGATTGAATTGGACTGACTTATGAGTTGTGATTTGTCCACTCTAAGCTTTGAAGCATGAGTGTGTGTTTACTTGGTTGAAGCTTTTAAGCAAGATCAAGTATGTGTTCTTGAAGAGTGTCTTCTTTTCATTGTCATACTTGTTTTACATCACTGCTGTGATTGAGGGGGAGTGAGTAGGATCTCATATCTAAGAGTTCTTAGGTGAAGTCACACGGGTAGAGATTAGGTGAAAAGACTGTAACTTGAAGTTGTTTACTGAGAGTCTTTGAACTAATTCTGTTTAGTGGATTTCCTTCCTGGCTTGGCAGCCCCCAAACGTAGGTGAGTTTGCACCGAACTGGGTTAACAATTGCTTGTGTCACTTGCATTACCGTTCTTTATCTTTTATCCTGTGTATATTGTTCAGATATTAGTGTCGTGACATTACCTTCGACATCTCATATCTGATACCAGAATTTCATTAATGAAAATAAACCAAATAAAATGAAAATCAGGAAATAGTAAAAAATGTGGACCACTTGATCTCCCTCATTAATTGAGATGGCAGATCAAGTGGTCCTCAAAACAACTCAATCTTGTTGCCTACATTGGTAGGACTTCAGACAACCAAAGATCAAGAAGGATTATGGAGAATTGAGTGAGAATCGAAGAGATGAAAATTTCTGGAAAATACCTTCAATGCAGGTCTCTATAGACTCGATCTTGCTTCCACTTGCTCTTGATCTTGCTCAGGACACTTGAAGGAATGGAAATGCATCAGCAAAAGGTACAAGACTCTTGGAGATTTGAATCTCAAAACAGTGAGATTCAAACTCAATTTCCAAAGGAAATTATCAAGGTTATCCTTTGAATAAGAGGGTTTGGGAGATTGGGATTCAAAGATGGCGCACAGGGTCCTTAATTCTGATAACAAGGGTCTCTATTTATAGCCATATGATTGCTAAATGCCCACTTGAAATCAAAGTTCCAAAAATAGCAATGTACATTGCATGGGTGCATGGGTGTGTGATAGGCCCATGTAATAATCTCTTTAGGTCCAAAAACAAATACAAACATTGCTGAAGTCACATTGGTAAGCCATGCAATTATGTATGAAAGTTTCAAGCTCACTTGTGCCAAATGGTCATCCATGCGCAAGTCACTCATATCTTGTCCAAATGGGATGAAATTCGACTTTTTAGAAAGGATAGATCAAGAGGAACAACTTTTGTGTTGAACACTTTTTCATTTGAAACTTGGATCATGATGAATTTGGAGGTGGAAGTTGGGAAAATCAAATATGTCAAAAAAATTTCAAAGTGTCAAGCCATATGTTCACTTATTCCACCTTGGCTAACATTTTATGTGAGCTTCAAATGAGAAAAGTTCATTCATAAAAGTTGTAGTGATCTCAAATCCTTTAAAAATGGTCATAAATTTGACCTCATTTGGATTTAATATGATGGAGTTATGCATTTTTGAAGTTGGGGAAAATGACTTGTTCAAGGACATTGGTCCAAAATGACCTATAATGTATCCTTATATCACATGCATATAATGGTTGAATTTGCTCTTCCTCCAAACATAAAAGTTGAAGTAGACATCTTGAATTTGATTGTGAAACTTGGAAAATTTTTATCTCATAAAAATTGAGAATGTTATGGCCTTGGGAAGTTGACCTCCAAATTAGGGTTTAGACAAAATGACCTATAATCTTTCACCATAAAAAATGACTTTCCAAGCCAAACTAGCTCTAGACCTCAACATGAAAGTTGTTTGGAATGTCAATTAGACTAACTTTTCTCTTGGAATCATTTTCATATGACAAAAAGTGTAGGAGATAGGGTCTAGGGAACCCCAGTTTTGATCAGATGAATTCCTCTGGTCAACCACCATGAACCAACTTGCTAGCTTGCCATTCTCTTGATTTTTGGGACTAATGGAGGATCATATATGCATAAGATGATGGAATTTGAAGTATCCATTGAAATATTTGATCAATTGGTGAAGAAGCTTGTTGAAGAAGTTACACAAGATACCTAGATGAATTAGGGTTTCCAAGGCAAACCAATTCCAAACTCTTGATGATTTCTTGATCAAAATAACATGTGAAGATAATGGGGATTCATATATGATGCTTAGAGCCATAGTAAACCAAATTTTGATTGAACTCCTGGCATTGAGGGTCTAAAACCCTAGATGTGAGCTTGATAGATCAAAGGTGAGCACATGCTCTACCTACAAAAGAGTTAGATTATACAAAGACATATTTTTGGTATTTTGGTTAGTAAAAATGATAAAATACAAAGTATGATACAATCACATGATGCTTGGCGATCTCTCCTAATGCAAACCCAATGAATGAGGGGCAAGGAGGATGCCAAGGTGGGATTCCAATGCTAATGCATATGATGAGATATCATGAGGGATCTTAGATTCAAAATTGTGGTCTTACAGCTGCCCCTATTTAAATACGTTCTAACTGAGGAGATGAAGGTTGAAATCTTCGCATCGACTCAGTAGAATGGGCTTAAACAACAACATATAGAAACAAATTTTGGTCCCTAAGAGACCTCATGATGCATATGATATGAATGTTAAAATAATCTTTGTGGGGAAATATTGTCACAAAGGAAAAGAATCCGGAGAGACTGAAGGTCCACAGGAGTATAATGCATTCCATAAGGAAAGCTCACTGGGGAGACAGAGACTCTGGGGAAAAAAGGGGTGTGCGTAGGCCAGACAACGACTTAAGAACAACTGGGGGACTCGAGGAATTCCATAAAAAATAAATCAATGGAAAGACTCAGCCGAGGAACAAGAGGAACATCTGTAGGGGGAACGGGTAAATCAGAACAAAGTTGAAATACTTGAACCAAACAGGAAACAACGATTCCACTGAGGGAATGCACACTCAAACTCAACTGGGGAAGAAAAGATCTTCAACACAGGAGGAGCAGAAATCTATTATCTATACCTGGTTACTGGGTAAAGGGATAACAAAAATCTGACATGGAGGACATCCGTTACCGGTTAGGGTAAACATATCAAGGATGACTCGCTGAAGGCGACCAAGAGGTGTATTCATTACCAGCTATTGGGTAAGAATAAACTTATGGGGAAAGCCAAAAATAGGATTTACAACTACCAGTTACTGGGCAGAAGACCAAAGAGAGAGAATATTTGTCACTAGTTAAAGTGAACATATCAAGGATAGACTCAAAAAGGAAAGAAAAACCGTCACCGGCCAGGATGAACATATCAAGGATAGACTTGCCTTGGGAAATCTAGGGAGGATATCCGTGACCGGTTAAGATGAACATATCAAGGATAAACTGCCTGAAAAAGTAGGAATTACATCTATCGAATGCTAGATAGAATACCGAAACGAGAATATCTGTCATCGGTTAGGATGAACATATCAAGGATAGACTCAGAGGGGGAAATAGGAATTACATCTATCAGTTACTAGATAGAATACCAAAAAGAGAGTATTCGTCATCGGTTAGGATGAATATATCAAGGATAAACTCTGCAAAGGGGATAAAAGCAGGATTTACAACTAGCAGTTACTGGGCAGAAGACCGCAAAGAGAAGGAAATCCGTCACCGGTTAGGATGGACATATCAAGGATTAACTATATGGGGAACAAAAATAGGGATTACAACTAACGGTTACTGGGTAGAATACCAAGAAGAGAGAATATATGTCACCGGTTAGGATGAACATATCAAGGATAGACTTAAACAAGGGAAGAAAATATACGCCATCGGTTAGGATGAACATATCAAGGATATACTTCCCGGGAGACGTAGAGACGAATCCGCTAGGGAAACAAGGTTACCTTTGCCGGGTATTGGGTAAAAGTAAAACACATGAGAAAAATATTACCAGTTACTGGGTAATAGGTTCTCAGGGGACCAAAAGCTTCTATCCAAGTAAGATCTAGAAAGAAAAGGTCAATCAAAGGACTCATCCCAATGAGGATATAACTCAGGGGGAATGGTTCCATCCAGATAATCAACTACGGAGGAAACTGAAATAATGATCATCCACGAGGAAATATCTCAGTGGGGAAAGAGAAAGGTTAAAGTCTTTCTGCTTAATGGGCTGACACTCTACAATTGAAAGAGGATAGACAAACCACATCTGCATGGGGAAAAAGTAAACCATCATAGCAGAGGATCAAAACGAACAATGAATCATAAAGTGCCACAATGCAATAATGAAATTATATGAGTGTATATGTATATGTATATATGATGATTATGCTGACAAAACGATCACAAAGGATACAAGTGTCACTGATTTGAATCATCGATACAACCCCTAGCCAATCCTCACGGGAGGGAAATAACTGCTGGAGAAAAACAAACAAACATTTTGAAGGCTCAATCCTGGCTGGGTAAAGCACAAGGAAAGGATCTGCTGAGGAAACTGCTTCAAACTTTGCGGGGAATTTTAGGTCAACACCATATCAAATGGGAGATAACACTGCAGGGGACAAACGCAATAGCTGCTCAAAATTAGGAGCAACTCTGACGATTTACGAGGAATCAAAATTCTGTCGAAGCTGTGCAAACCGCCGAAATAACGCGCCTCCAACTCAAGGGAGGCCAACAAACTCGGCTGGGAAACCAACAAAATTCGGCTACTAAAATGTTGTCGAGGATGAAATAGGGATTACACCCACTGCTTGGGGAGAACCAATAATGCTCTATATTTTAGGGCTTACCGCTTTTCAAAGTACTGTTGACATTCCTTTTAAATGATATCGATTGCTTAAAATAACTGCTTTTATGTATTTAAGAAAATATAATTTTAATTTAAAATTTAATTTCAAAATGATCATAATAAAATTTAAATCTATTTGGCTGAATTAGACAAGAGTAGAAACAATTGGATAAAAAGTTCAACTTTATTTAATGGAGTGGTAGTTTGTAAATGACAAGACTCCATAGATCTTTACAAAAGTTGAAAAATGGTAATTTACATGGTGTCGCATACGCGAAAAACAACCGACGGGAAAAGACACAGAGCCGCCACCGTGCGTTATTTATCCCAAAGGAGGGAAAGGAAACGCTCGAAGTAAACCTGAAAAAGGGAAAGGAATGGTCTTACGACCAGAGATTGCAAGGTACGGGAGTCGGTTACGCAAGGGGAAGATATTAGCACCCCTCACGTCCGTCGTACTCGACGGGATCCACACTCAAAAGAATAGAATAAGGTTGCTGAATAACTGCTCAAAGAATGCACACACACTGGAATGAAACACAGGTGAAAGAAGACGGAGGAAGGGGACTCGGCAGGATGTCGCATCCTGGGCCTACGTAGTTTGTCAGAAACAAACATCAAAGTCGACGTAGTTCGGGGAAATGGGGAACGTGCTCGCTAGGACATCGCATCCTATGCATACGTATCTTCTCTAACCAGAGTAAGAATCAGAGCACTCGTAGCTTGGCTAACGCACGCCGAAACAAAACGCTGAAAAGACGCTGAGACGTCAAAAGAAATACGCACCAAGGAAACGGAATGCCAATAACTGGACTTATATCTAACTCCTGAACAACAAAACGCAAACAGGAAACGGAATGCCAATGGCTGGTCTTACATCCGACTCCTCAAACAAACAACAAACAAACAGGAAACCGAATGCCAATAGATGGACTTACATCAGACTCCGAACAAACAAACGCAAACAGGAAACGGAGTGCCAATGGCTGGTCTTACATCCGACTCCTAACACATACACACGAAAAGAAGAAGGGTCTCGATTGCAACTAGGGCAAGAGAAAAGGAAGGTCTCGATCGCAACGAGGGCGAGAGAAAAGAATCGCAACGAGGGCAAAAACCAGCAAGGATTAGTGTTAGTCGTCAGTCAAACTCGACAAGACATCGCATCTCGTGCCTACGTATCTCATATGGACATGAGAATCAGAGTTATCGTAGTTCGGCTAAACTATTACTGTTTGTTTTGTGTTTTTTAGGTGAACAACGTCACTATGCAATCTACCGGATGCTCGACCTTGGGAGACTTACTCACCTGTAGTAGAAGGAGTCAACGTGTCCTTAAGAGAAGATCAAGTTTGTTTGTGTTTTAGGAATGCTCACGCAAGAAAGGAAGTCCTAGACGAAGGAGCCGTGCTACCTTAATTGACATGCAAACGAGAGACTATGTGAAGTCTAGCAAACCTAGGGGGATACAATCATACCACACAAAACATATAACATGAAGTAAACACACCAACAAGGGGGCTCAAACATCAAGGGTGAGGCTTTAGTCAAGGGGTCATATCAACCTCGACAAACAAGTCGGGCTTTAGTCAAGGGGTCATATCAACCTCGACAAACAAGCCAACTGGAAGGGTATCTGAGGGCTCTTAACCACTGACATTGACCGTCAGGGTGAGCAGATGAAAGGTAATGAGAATAAGACCTCATAGCTCTTAACCCGGGCCTGGGTGAGCTTCAATCAATGGAAACGTGGGGATCCAGAATGTGGGACCCTACTCCACTTGACTGACTCTATATACAAGGATCTTGGGTTAGGTTCAAGAGCCTCAGCACGTAGTGCGAGCATAATGAACGACACAACGATTAACAGGGGATTGATTGCTAGTCCCTTCTATCTGTCAATTGCCTCTTCACTTAGGAGGACTTAAGTAACATGCCTCGACAAGGAGGTCTTTAGCACAAATGTAAATAAACACAGTCATTGCCTCTTAAGGAGGACTTCAGCCAAATGCCTGCCAAAAGAAACGACAGGGCTTCCAGACTACATGGAGTTAGAGAATGATTACCTAGGTGGTATGCCAACCACAAGCAAAGCAAAGCTCAAGCAATGACCTAAAAGCGACTAATGTACCTGTAAGAAAGTCAAACAAGTCAATATGGTATTCAGACAACCAAACAGACAATCAACAGTGGTGCAACCAATATGTACACAATACAAGTCAAATGCAACTCAAGTGAGTTCATCACCAATGAACCTACAACACAAAAAAGGTTAGAGGACAAAGTAATTTGCATCTCATGAAGTGAGATCACATCAACCACTAGAGCCAATTGCTTGAACCTGAAATACAAAGCTCAAAAGGTGAGTACAAACCACTAGTGCAAAGACTAGGGTCAAAGGCAAAGCAAAAAGTCAAAACAGAAGCTAATATTCCATATGAAGCACATTTAATCAAGTAAGAACATGTCCTAAAAAGGACCAGACTCAAATCCTAAGGAAAATCCATCTAATGATCATGCTAAGGCAAAGGCATACAATGAGATCAACAATTGGGCATACAAATGAGAAAATGCACATTAAATCAGAAACTCATCCAATGATCATGAATTTTTTTATGTGCATACAACATGTTAAACACAAGCATCATGCAAAAAATGAGAATCATAGGAGCTCAATTGACATGTATATGAAAATGAACAAGAGCAACATCAAAATGTGTGAGACACATTGTCACACCATACATACATGTGTCCAAAACAGAGATGGAATGTGCAAAAAATGCCAAATAAAAGCCAAAAGATCATATTATGTGTTATGAATGAGTATGTCAAATTTCATGGCAATTGGACAATTAATGAGCATTTCACAATCAATTGAATGAAGCACGGTAATTTTGCATACATGTTCAAACACACAATCTCAATTAAAAATCAAGAAATGATAAAATCAAGAAATCAGCATCACAAAATATTAGACAATCAAATGATCACGTAGAAAAAAAATTGGATTTATTTGGATTCATTTTCTATTTTTTATGATTTTTTGAATTGGATGAAATAATATTGAAATAACATGAATAATGCATGAGAAAATATGGAGGGAAAAAGAAATGGTGAAATAAATTTGAAAATATGCAGTCAGTGGGAATTGAACCCAGGACATGTAGATTAATAGAGGCGTTGGCAAAATTAATTCAGAAAATGTTGTGACAGAGTATTGAACACATGACCATGAGGTTAATAGAAGCGCATCAAAAAACAAATTCACAAAGTAACAATTGTCAAGGATCGAACCATAGTATTCAAGGTAAAACAAGCGCATGGAATTAATTCAAAAATACATGGCAGAGATTCGAACCAGGGTTTGCAAGGTCATAGAAGCGCTCAAATAAAACAATTGAGAAAATGCAAATCAAACGAACGCTGGAATCGAACAGAGGAACGCAGGGTTGAGAGCGTGTTCAATAGTGAAACGCAGTGTTCCACTAATTGATGTGGCTCCCAGTCATCAGGTCAAATGCCACGAGGCGCTGGTCAAAGGATACAAACCAATGGTTACGCCAACAGGCGCATGCGTGGCGCCAGCTAGGAACAAACCCTAGCAATCAATTGCAGACGGCGGCTGGCGGAGGAGCTCAGCCTTCTTCTCCGGCGAGACCGGCGGAGGAACAATGACATTCATCAAATTTTTTCCAGAATTACGCATGGCATATATCATTGGAACCGTCTCGAAGCCAGGAACATGAATCTATCATTATCTAGGCCTATAACTCCATGAATAATGCAAATCGAAGGAAAACATTATGCATGGCAAAACTTTAATCCAACATATCTCATGCAATACTTCACCAAATCCAAAACTATTTATATCAGGATGATCAGTGACAAAAAATCTACACAATTATGGCAATAAAATGAAGAATCATGAAGTTCGAAATCCAACCTTCTTGAAGAGCAGAATGACGAAACAGTGAATTCAAGCTCTAGCAATGTCCAGATCTTCTCCTTTACTCTTGTTATGAAGCTTTGTGCACGAAATCTCACTTGAAATGGCGTGGATCTTGATTAATTTGCAACTTCCATGTTCATCTTCATGAGCTTGATGTGCACGAATCTTGGCCAAAATCTTCAAATCAATGCTTGATTCTTCATCAATCACACTCAATGAACACAATTATGCAGTAAAATCAATGAGTTGTATGCAAAAATTTGAAGTTTCAATTGAGAGAAAATTTGGAGGGAAATGAGATTCTAGATCTAGAACTTGTGAAACTGAGAAATTTTGTTACAATTAAGCTTTTATATCACATGTTAATGATGCTGTAATCATGATTAGGCATTGGCTAATGAAAAATTAAGAAGATATGAGGTGTGATGCACAAATGGTAAATTCACCCTATGCATGGCCAAATGGACGTGAACAGTACACATGCATGGTTCAAATACACTTAAAATCAGCTCATGAGTATAATTGGCTTGGAATTTAGCATGTATGATGCACCAAATTTAAATTCTTCATTTTCCCTCCAAAAAGCACATGTATGCACCAATGGCCATGTGAGATTTTTTTTATGCAATGCAATGATAGATTTGGAAAATATTGGTCACAAGAAGCAATATGCAGAAAGAGTGGCTCAAATTGGACTTTTGGATCAAAAGTTATGGCACTTTGAAGTTTCATGTACACTTGGTGATCATTTGCTCATAACTCCTTAACCATTCATCAGATGATCATGATCTTGGACTTTTTGGAAAGAGGAGAGAAAGATATTCAACTTTCATGTTGACCAAAATTTCATTTGAATCTTCTTTGATGTTGGAAAGTCAAGTTGAATGTGGTCTAAAAACTTGCCATTTTTGGAAACTTGGAATTACAGGTCACTTTCCATTTTTGAAAACTTTTGATCTGACTTCAAAATCTTCAAGGTAGATGTTTGACATGATGAATAAGCTCCTTTTTGACATGAATGAAGTGTCTCAAACCATTTCTCCACCTCCTAGCCCTCAGTTGACTTTCAGTTGACTTTTATGGGCCTCAGATGACCTGGCAATGCACTGATGACTTTGGGCCTCTACCACTTGGCAAAGTTGCTTCAGAATGAACCTTTGGCTCATATAATCTCTCTAGAATGATCATGTGACCTTCATCTCAAGAAAAAACTTGCTCTCTTGCACTGATGAATTCTCTTGATGCCAATTCTTGTGGATATGATGCAATGCAATATGTAATGTTAATGACCTAAAAAAATGACATGAATGCATGAATGGGGGGTGCAAATTTGAGGTGCTACAGCTGCCCCTATTCAATCAACTGAGAACCTGAATGGATGAGAGCAACGGCTATCAGACCTTCAAGGTAAGCAGGGATTGAATACCAAAAGAACCTGGAATTTGCACTCTGCAGGGGATAACCAAAGAAACCACGACTTGATATGCACTGATATCGAGGAAAGCGAGGCCATTTATGATGGCGGCTTCAAAATAGTCGACTTGATATACACTGATATCAAGGAAAGAGGGGCCATTTACCGATGGCGGCTTCACAACAGTCGACTTGATATACACTGATATCAAGGAAAGCGGGGCCATTTATCGATGGCGGCTTCGACTAGGGAGGAAAAGATGTTTACAACTGGAACCAGACCAGACGTTTACCGACGACTCTACCGAGGATTTTGATATTTATAAACGAAAAGATACATGACCAGACATTTACCGATGATTGGGAAGAAACTCGACGTTTAACGACATCGAAAGATGATGTTTACCGACACCAAAAGAGGAACGACCAGACATTTACCGATGACTGGGAAGGAACTCGATGTTTACCGACATCGAAAGATGATGTTTACCGACACCAAAAAAGAACGACCAGACATTTACCGATGACTGGGAAGGAATTCGACGTTTACCGACATCGAAAGATGATGTTTACCGACACCAAAAAAGGAACGACCAGACATTTACCGATGACTGGGAAGGAACTCGACGTGTACCGACATCGAAAGATGATGTTTACCGACACCAAAAAAGGAACGACCAGACATTTACCGATGATTGGGAAGGAACTCGATGTTTACCGAATCGAAAGATGATGTTTACCGACACCAAAAAAGGAACGACCAGACATTTATCGATGACTGGGAAGGAACTCAATGTTTACCGACATCGAAAGATGATGTTTACCGACACCAAAAAAGAACGACCAGACATTTACCGATGATTGGGAAGAAACTCGACGTTTACCGACATCGAAAGATGATGTTTACCGACACCAAAAAAGAATGACTAGACATTTACCGATGACTGGGAAGGAAGAAACCACGACCAGACATCAACAGATGAATGGGAAGAGAGAAACCACGACCAAACATCAACGGATGAATGGGAAGAGAGAAACCACGACCAAACATCAACGAATGAATGGGAAGAGAGAAACCACGACCAGACATCAACGGACGAATGGGAAGAGAGAAACGACGACCATACATCAACGGATGAATGGGAAGAGAGAAACCACGACCAGACATCAACGGATGAATGGGAAGAGAAACCACGACTTGACATCAACGGATGAATGGGAAGAGAAACCACGACTTGACATCAACGGATGAATGGGAAGAGAGAAACCACGACCAGACATCAACGGATGAATGAGGATAAAGAAACCACGACCAGACATCAACGGATGAATGGGAAGAGAAACCACGACCAGACATCAATGGATGAATGGGAATAGATAAACCACAACCAGACATCAACGGATGAATGGGAATAGAGAAACCATGACCAGACATCAACTGATGAATGGGAAGAGAAACCACGACCAGACATCAACGGATGAATGGGAAGAGAAACCACGACCAGACATCAACGGATGAATGGGAAGAAAGAAGCCATGACCAGACATCAACGGATGAATGGGAAGAGAGAAACCACGACCAGACATCAACGGATGAATGGGAAGAGAGAAACCACGACCAGGCATCAACGGATGAATGGGAAGAGACTCGATGTTCATCAACATCGAAGGATGATGTTTATCGACACCAACGAAACAGACCTTACGGGGGTCAACACGACACTTACTGGTATCGCAAGGACGACATCTACTTATGTCAAACAAGGTAGACACTTGCCAGGGACTACACTGGGGAGTCACGTTTTCCTTTCACGGACGGGTGAGGAAATAAACCTCTCTGGGGATTATCAATCCTGAATGCTGTCAAGAACAACTGCTGCAAATGTGCCATACAGATGTTGCACAATGACCCACCTCTACTGGGGATATGATCCAAACCTGCAAGATGCAAGGGGAGGAAAACTCCTGCTGGGAAAGCAAATGATCACTTTGCTGAGCACACGATTCCTGATTCGATCTCCCAACTCTGTGGGGAGACATAATAATTCTGCTGCGGATACTTGCTGATCTGACATTCTCGGAACGACAGAGAAACCCACTCAACTAGGGAGTCACTTGTTGGGAAAACACCAACCTCTCAACCATGTTGGGGAAACCAATTCTAAAATCAACCCAGATGACCCAACGTCGCGATGCTAAACTCCTCGGAGTAACATATTCACCAACCAGCTAAACCAATCCTCGAAAGGTAACCACGGCTGGGGACCAGCTTATGCTTGTAATGCTAATGCATGAATTTTACAGCGTAATGCTCCATAACCATGGAAATGCTACGCGATTAATGATGCAATATGCTACGCTTCTCTAAATGATGAATGCATAAAAATATCTCCCTTCGGGGATGGCACAAGCCACTCTGCTGAGGAACTCGATATCACTCCAATCTCCACCCTGCTAGGGAATAGTGTTGCTGCTGGGGAAAGGATAATCCTCACTGGGGACGACCTCCACTGAACCCGATCGCTTGGGGACTTTGCTGGGGAAGAAACTACGAACACAAACCTCCGTTGGGGAAACAACAACCTTCAGACTTGCTGGGGAAATAACATTCTCAACCCTGCTGGGGATTGCAGCAAACTCCAGACTTGGCTGTTGAGGAACAAGCTATCCACGGACACCTCCGCTGGGGAAAACACTCTCAACCCTGCTAGGGGAAGCAGCAACCTTCAGACTTGCTGGGGAAAACACTCTCAACCCTGCTAGGGGAGATAACCATCCTGACCCTACTGGGGAAAACACTCTCAACCCTGCTAGGGGAAACAGCAACCTTCAGACTTGCTGGGGAAATAACATTCTCAACCCTGTTGGGGATTGCAGCAAACTCCAGGCCTGGCTGCTGAGGGAACGCCGATCTCGAATCCGCTGGGGAGATAACAATCCCAACCCTTCAAGCCTGGCTACTGAGGAAACACCGATCTCGGAACTGCTGGGGAGATAACAATCTCAAACCGCTGGGGAGGTACGAAATTTTGACATGGAACACCTGTCGACTCATCGAACACCGGCATTCACCATCTAATCATGGTGTCAATTTTCCATTTTTGAGAGCTCCCATACTCATTTGGTCTCTTCTGATTCACCTTGTATTCTCGGCTTTTCTCTATTTCGAGACAATCGATCTCCTCAGATCCGGGCCAACTCTCTAATCCTCAGACTTTGAAGAGTCTTCTTGATTACCCTCTAGGATCGTCGCCGCTCTTTCGCCGTCTTTTCACCGTTCTTCTATCCCTTGTCCCTGATTGGACTCCACGGGGATCTTTTGTCAAAAGGCTTCATATCACAACCTGCAAGTGAGTGAAAATAACCAACAACACCTGCAAAAGAGATCGTTAGATAAAAACGTGCCCCAGGCGGGCCAAAGATTCAACACTTAGGTCACTCAGACTTCCGAATAAGATTTCACATTTTCAATCTTGTAAACATGCGTCAGAAGGGACCTCTATGTCTCAAAATGCAAAGATTCTTATCAAAATAAACGGATGTTTTTGCAATCACAGCGGTAATGAAAACAAAAACAAAATTATTTGACTGACTATGCATTTTATTGATTGAAAAAGGTGGCTCGTGACTGAGCAGCACAGGACGCAATCCCTGAAAAGAGGTAATTGCGCACAAAAGGAAAATCTATCCTAATGGCAATGTGAACCCGTGATCTCATCGAGTTCCAACTCGGTTACACCCCATATGTCCTCAAGACTCTCCGTGCTTTCTGCCTTCTGAACAAGACGCTTCCGATTGATCCCTTCTGGGGATTATCCAGGTGTCATAACCAAAGTACAAACGATCATGCTAGACGCAGTTGTTCGTTTCAATCCCTCTTTTTCCTGGACCGCCCTTTCGGGTTTTCAGTCCACCGGGATACCCTTTTTTGCCCAAGCCGCCCTTGTGGGGTTTTCGACTTGCCGGGTGTACAATTTTTTCTTTTTTATCCCTAATTTTTGCCCGAACCTTTTTCTTTTTTCTTTTGGTTCGCCGGGATGCCCTTTTTTGCCTGGACTTTTTTTTTATTCGTCCAGCGGGTCTCTTATACAAAGTATTTTTTAACTGCGTCCACATTCACAGGGGATGGAAAATCCTCACCATCCATGGTCGTCAACAACAAGGCTCCGCCAGAGAAAACCTTCTTGACCACGAATGGACCTTTATAATTGGGTGTCCACTTGCCCCGACGATCGTTCTGGGGAGGAAGGATCCTTTTCAACACCACATCTCCTACATGATGCACACGAGGTTGCACTTTTCGGTCAAAAGCACGTTTCGTTCGCTGTTGGTACAACTGCCCATGACGAATGGTTGCCAGCCTCTTTCCCTCAATCAGGCTCAACTCTTCATACCGAGTCCTTATCCATTCCGTCTCTTTCAATTTTACATCCATCAGGACTCCCCATGATGGGATCTGGACCTCAACTGGTAGCACGACTTCCATCCCATACATAGCGAAAAGGCGTTGCCCCAGTAGATGTACGCACCGAGGTTTGATACCCGTGCAATGCAAACGGTAACATCTCGTGCCAATCCTTATAGGTCACGACCATTCTCATTAACTGCCCCATCAAACATCAGAATCCGTTCGGACTCAGGGTCAGGCCCCTCCTCCGGGATCGGTTCCTCACAATCTTTCGATTTGAGAACCATGATGTCCTCATCAGGGAACTCAAACTTCATCGGTTGATAATCCTCAATGGGTTGCTGGGCAAGGTAATCAGGCAGAATACTTCCCTTGATGGCCTTTTGAGACATGTACTGAATGTCATACTCTGTCAAAATCATCTGCCAACGAGCAACCCGTCCGGTCAATGCTAGCTTCTCAAAAATGTACTTGATCGGATCCATCTTGGAAATCCATAAAGTGGTATGAACCAGCATATACTGTCTCAGTCGGCGAGCAGCCTATGCCAAAGCACAACAAGTTTTCTCGAGCAGTGAATATTTTGTTTCACAGTCGGTAAACTTTTTGCTAAGGTAAATTGCATGCTCTTTTCGACCAGACTCGTCATGCTGACCCAGTACACACCCCATAGACCCCTCGAGGACCGTCAAGTACAGAATTCACGGTCGTCCCTCCATGGGAGGCAATAGAATCGGAGGCTCCTGCAAATATTCTTTTATTTTTCAAATGCCTCCTGGAAATCATCATTCCACCTGACCGTTTGATCTTTTTTTTTTTTGAATATGGGTTCACACGTGGCTGTTAGATGAGATATGAACCATGAAATGTAGTTCAATCTACCTAAGAAACCACGAACCTCTTTTTTTCTGTTCTCGGTTCAGACATTTCTTGTATTGCTTTTTTTTAGCAGGATCAACCTCAATTCCTCTTTCGCTTACAATAAACCCCAGCAGTTTACCGGACTGCACTCCAAAAGTGCACTTATTTGAATTCAACCTCAGTTTGAATTGTCTCAACCGGCCAAACAACTTTGCCGGATCTACCAAATGCCTCTCTTCTTTTTGGGACCTTGCTATCATGTCATCAACATAGCATCCGATTTCATGATGAATCATATCATGAAACAAAGTCACCATGACCCTTTGATACGTGGCACCGGCGTTCTTGAGACTGAATGGCATCACCTTCGCTCTTGACACTCGCCTTCAAGGAAACCCCAATTTTTACTTCCTTTCTGACCACCTCGGTGCCTAGATTAACAATCTCGACCCGCTCCTCGTGCGGTTGAATCACCTTCTCCTCTTGTTTCAACAACTTGGTTAATTCTTCCGGTAATTCACAATCTTCTTCGCCTTCTTCTTCGACATGATAGATTGGATTGTCGAAGTCATACAAAGGTGTAACCGAATTGTTATCAATGAGATCCGGAGAATATAGAAGTCGGAACGAAGCCAATCAAGAGGAAGAAAAAAATGAAAATAAACATTGCCATTTTTTATTATTTTTAAACTGCAAAAACAAATGAAAAACAGGGAACACCGCTTTTAATAGAAAAACACCCATTTATTAATGATGCAAAATGTTGCAAAATGAAACACATGAGGTGGCCCTTACAATGGACCACTACGTTTCGGGTAAAACGTATGGCTTTCATGCAAACAGAATTGAAAAACAGAAATATTACTCTTCACGCAGGGTGACAGTGATGATCTTTTAGGCCTTCCAGTTCTGGACCTCCATCCCTGGTACGCACGATTTTATCCAACGATCGAGCTCGCAGTCACTGTCGATCTCTTCACCCACCGAATAGGCGTGATCTGGATCTTGCATTCCGGCACTGGTAAACATGAACGGTTGATGACGTCCTTTATTCTGTCCAGACGAGCTTTGGCCCGACTGATAGCCAATCCCAAACTTGTCTCCTTTCACCGCAATGTCTATCATTCTTCCCCAACCTGGGGCCTCTCCATTCTCGGCGATTGCCTGATGCCCCAGGGTGAACCCTTGTCTGGCGTTGATTAACTCACTCATCTTCTCTTTCAGCTCGAGAATGTCAGCGCTGAGTGGATCCATCAGTCTGGGTTTGTTGCGTCTGGTAGGGTATCCGAGCGGACGAGCTATGTGCAAGGGAATGACTCGGCGTGCGCGAGCAGTGATTCCTGAGTCAATCACACAGGTCAGATACTGACACCTGCAAAACAGAAGACAGGTTAATATGACTCACACATGAATGCAATGTCTATCCGTATGAGGAACATTCTGTCTTTCGATTCTGGCTTCATCGAGGCAGATAATAATTCGACCATAACATTCTGACATCAGGATGTCTCTTAACCAGAATCTCAATCGAGAATGTTCCCTGAGTATGGATAGACATGAGTTAGATGCAAATGAATGCGAAATAGGAATGATGCAGATGCATGAATGCAAGTCACGGTGCCATCCTCCAAGTCATCTGAACACCCACTGTACTGGATTCCTGTCTCTGAACTGATCACAATCATCTGAGGGACCCAGTAACCATAAATCCAACTCATGAGGTTCCGAAATAAACGGAACTGGAGGTTATATCACCCTCATCACAGGAAATCCACTGAATGGATGACGACAAGATCCTCTGAACAAGTACCATTGGATTCAACCCGGGGATCCGAAATAAACGGAACCCGCTGATAAATACCACGGACAGACCTCCGGCGTCTCAGAAATAAATATCCATAAATCCGACTGAACCAAAGTCACCATCATAACATCATTGGCAGAACCTGTACTTGTAAGAATCAACCCTCCCCTCACAGGTGAATTCTAATAAGGTCATCCTAAGGCAGATAATGGTCTCGACAATCGGACAAGATACTCAATGGGTTTACCCTTTCGGGTGTGCCGTTGCAGCTCTCATAAGATCATCTAAACCAAAGATCCGGGAAAGAACGGTCACCGAAGTCAACAACTCCAAAGAGATAAAACTCAACCATAGTGGAAACTCCACAAGGAAGAGCCCTCTCAGAAGAACCTCGTCCGGCTTGTGGTGTGTCACGTCGCAGCAATCATGTCAACCCAACGTGTGAGGAACATGAGACCACGCTAACCCTAGGTGTATACTCGGGCCTGGGTTTTAGCCCCACTCAGAACACCCACCCCAAATCAAAGGAACTAAACCTGTACAGAATCCAGCACAATGATAATATGATGCATGCAAACATATATGCAAATATATACAATCACAGCATAATAATCACAAATGCAATAAATAGAACAGTAAAAGCAACCAAAACTATCCTAGAGAGCGCTAGGATTGACTCGCTTAGGGAAGATGGACCAGCAAGAGGTCAACTTCTTTATATCCCCACATGCCAAAAGGTATCTAAAAATACGTATGGCCGGGTTATGGATATTTGAAGCCAAAATTCCTTCAAAGGAAGTGACATTCACATTAGATAATCGGTTCCAAAAGGTAAATGCCTCGATTGCCCATTCATCATCTAAGCGCGTCTCATAAATAACACCATCACCATAAGGCATTCCGAGCAATCCCGCTAAAGCATCGCTAGTGTACTCATATTCTACATTAAACATCCTAAAATAAACGGTACCTACCGTGCTAGAAGTGCCCGGACGGATGGTGTAAATTAGGGAACTTAAAAATTCCCTAGTGAGCCTATCGTAGGTGGGCGCTTTACTAGCAAAAATATCATGCAATCCTAAATTATCTAGCATGTGGAATACACTATGATATGTGCCTAAGGTGTACAAACAGTCTTCGTCGACATACTTGGTAGAGAGGATCTCTCGAGTTTGCAACCTTTGCAAAATCTTGTTTTGTCTCTCACTGGGCTTTCCTCCACGAAGAGTGATGTCGTTAAAATTCATTCCGGCCATTAATGGAGGTTATAGAGAAAAATGAGTAATTATAGAAAAGAAAGGAAAAAAAATGGAATTTAATGGATTTTTGGTGGATAGTTGGAGAAGTGAAGATGGAGAATTGTTGGTTTGTAGTGAAAGTGAGAAGATTGGAAATTTTTATGAATTTGGTGGAGTTTGGAGAAGAAGAGAATAGGTTTGGAGAGGTTGAAGAAGGTATAAATAGTGAAAAAGGTAAATCTGACCGTTACGTCATGGCGCCCGCCATGTCTTCGGATATGGTTTGGGCTAGCTGAGTTGTTTGTTTCTTGGGCCTCAATTCTCCCGTCTTCATTTTTTTGCAATGGGGGGTGTATATAGGTATCCACGAATGCTGTTTTTTTGTTTTTGATTTTAAGCTTGATAAAATAAAATGAAACGAAATAAAATTAAATAAAGTAAAACAAAATTAAATTAAATAAAACAAAATAAAACAACATACAATAGTAAAGTAAAATAAAAATAAAGCAAAAATAAAACAAAATAAATAATGGGCATAAAAAAAACATAATAATTAATATTGTAAGAACAAAAATAGTTCTACAACAGATTCTAGGATTTTGATGATAACAAAGGATGAAACCAAAAATGGCACTCTAACGAAAATTCTCTAAGTGTGCAGGACTCTGAACAAGAACAAAGGAATCTGATCGCTTTATCAGATACAGAATCGAATCAGATACAAAGTACCAGAAGATCAGAAACATCTGAAGAAGAAGCGCGCTCTAGAAGTTCTGACGCTGAGCAAAACAACATAGCAGAATATCAGAAGCTCTCAACTTCCTCCTGAATCAACGCTGAGGATCTAATAGAACAGGACTATCATAAGCTCTGATCTCAAAGATCTCAGATTAACAGAGTAATGCAGACTCTGACGAAACATTTCCTTATCCAGAAAGAGTAATGGCAACCACAACTTCAAATGGAAAGAAAATATATTTGGAAAGAAGTTATTCAGGGAGACAAATTTGTTTTGGCAAGAAACACAGAAGTTATGACATTAAACCTTCATCAAGACAAAATATCTGCCATCACTAACAACGGTCCTTTCACCACTATATAAAGGACGGCGAACTTCCTTGAGAGACACACCTGAACGCACAGAAATATTCCACTATCTCTCTTATTCTTTCATGAGCTTTTGCTCATAACGTGAAACCTTTTACTTGTTCTAAATTGCTGTAATATTTGCCTTATCCTAGAAGCACTCTAGATTACAAACTTTGTTTTGCCTAAATTGTTTTTGATTGTTCCTCAAGTGACTCTGCGCAGTCTGTATACTTGGGAGGACTAAGAGATCTTTCTTTTAGACGTTGGTTGTAATAATCTTTCAAGATTAGTGGATTAAGTCCTTTTTAAAGGCGAAATCACCTTGGCCGGGTGGACTGGAGTAGCTTTGTGTTTTAAGCGAACCAGTATAAAATCCTGTGTGTTCCTTTTCTGAAAAAGCGCTTATTTTCCAAAACAATTCAAACCCCCCTTTCTTGTTTTTCTCACCTTCAATTGGTTTCAGAGCTTCGACTCTGTTATTGATTTTCTAATCAAACACTTAACAATGTAGAGAGATCCAGAATGAGAAAAACTATGGCCCACACAAATGAAAGAGACAGTTACAATGCTAAGCCTCCTGTCTTTGATGGAGAGAAATTCGATTACTGGAAAGATAGAATTGAAAGTTTCTTTCTAGGCTATGACGCTGATCTCTGGGACATTGTCATAGATGGATACAAACCTCCTGTAACAGATGCTGGAGTTGAAGTTCCCAGAAGTAAGATGTCAGACGATCAGAAGCAAGAATTCAAGAATCATCACAAAGCCAGAACGATATTTCTCAATGCCATATCTTACAACGAGTATGAAAAAAATTACCAACAGAGAAACAGCTAAAGACATACTCGACTCCCTGAGGATGACTCATGAAGGAAACTCTCAGGTCAAAGAAACAAAGGCTCTGGCTCTAATCCAGAAATACGAAGCCTTCAAAATGGAGGATGACGAAGCCATAGAGGTAATGTTCTCTAGATTCCAAACTCTTATTGCAGGACTCAAAGTTCTAGACAAAAGATACACAACTGCAGACCATGTCAAAAAGATAGTCAGAAGCTTGCCAAAGAAGTGGAGACCCATGGTCACTGCCTTAAAGCTTTCAAAGGATCTGAACAACATCAGTCTTGAAGAGCTTGTCAGTTCACTCAGAAGTCATGAGATAGAACTAGAGGAAGATGAGCCTCAGAAGAAGAACAAGTCTGTAGCATTAAAGTCCAGATCTAAAAGACGCAAATCTGACAGAAACAAAGCATTCCAGGCCGAAACAGAAGATGCTGATGACTCTGAACGGGAAGATTCTGATGATGAAGAAAAATTGTCCCTCTTGACTAGAAGAGTTAAACAACTCTGGAAAAAGAGGAACAATAACTTCAAGAGACCAAGACCCAGAGGGGATCGATCAGAATCAACCTCAAAAGGTAAAACTAACAAAGATGTTACTTGTTATGAATGTAAAGAAACAGGTCACTACAGGAACGAATGCCCCAAGTTAAAGAAAGACAGCTCCAGAAAAGAGAGCTTCAAGAAAAACTCCCTCAGAACCAAGAAGGGATTGATAGCCACCTGGGATGATAGTGAATCTGACTCATCAAAATCTGACTCTGATGAACAGGCCAACGTGGCGTTCATGGCTACCACATCCAGGAACACTTCAGATGAAGAATCTGAATTAGAAGAGGTATTTTCTGAACTCTCTCGATCTGACCTAGAATCATGCTTGTCTGAAACTCTTAGCTCATATCAGAAACTAAAACAAAAATTTTAAGCAATAAAAGGCTGTCTTGAAGAAAAATTTGAAGAATGTGGCAAACTTGAGATGACAATTCTAGAACTAAAAGATGAAAACAAAGTTTTAACATCACTAAGAGATGCAGCAAAGAAAAATTGTTCAAAACTAGAAGAAGCGTTATCTCAAGCTCCACAAACCTCAAACACGATAATTTATAAATACGAAAAAGCCTTTCAAAAGTTTCTGAAAAATGGGATAGGAAGGAGTGTAATGGCATCCATGATTTATGGAGTCGGTCAGAACAATAGAAGAGGAATTGGGTATGATCCTAAGGAAGATAAAACTTCTACTAGTGATCAACCTAAATCTCCATTTTCATATCACTATACACACATACAAGAGCAAAAATTCGATAATGCTAGAAAACCCAAGGTAATAAGAAACTCTGGGAAAACTAATCATAAAGGACCCAAGAGACTCTGGGTACCAAAAGATAAGATTGTTTATGTTGCAGATATCTTATGCAGCAAAGTTCAAACACCAGTCATGGTACCTGGACTCTGGATGCTCGTGACACATGACGGGAAGAAAGTCTATGTTCCAAAGCCTGGAACTTAAAGATGCTGGATTTGTAGGTTTCGGAGGAGATCAGAAAGGAAGGATCAGAGGCTCCGGAACTATTGGTAATGGTACTCTTCCCTCTATATCTTATGTCCTTTACGTAGAAGGATTAATGCATAACCTGTTATCCATAAGTCAATTAAGTGATAACGCTTACGATGTAATCTTTAATCAAAAAACATGTAAAGCCATAAATCAAAACAATAGTTCTGTCCTATTCACAGGCAAGAGGAAAAACAATATTTATAAAATTAATCTGTCTGATTTAAAAGAACAAAATGTGAAGTGTCTGATGTCCGTTCACGAAGAGCAATGGGTATGGCATAGATGCTTGGGCCACATTAGCATGAGGAAATTATCTCAGCTAAATAAACTCGAGTTAGTCAGAGGCCTACCTAAACTGAAGTTCTCTTCAGATGCTCTATGTGAAGCATGTCAGAAAGGAAATTTTTCAAAAACATCTTTCAAAAAGAAAACTATTGTTACTACTCTAAGCCTCTGGAACTTCTTCACATTGATTTATTTGGTCCCGTGAAAACAACATCAGTCAATGGAAAGAAGTATGGACTAGTCATTGTTGATGATTTCAGTCGCTGGACATGGGTGAAATTCCTAAAATACAAGAGTGAGTCTCACTCTGTATTCACTAGTTTCTGTTCCAAAGTGCAAAAAGAATTTGACTCTAAAATTGTTAGAGTCAGAAGTGATCATGGTGGGGAATTTGAAAACAAATTTTTTGAGGAATTATTTGACTCTAATGGAATATCCCATGATTTCTCCTGCCCTAGAACTCCACAACAAAATGGAGTTGTAGAGAGGAAGAATAGGACACTCCAAGAGATGGCCAGAACTATGATCAATGAAACCAATGTGGCTAAGCACTTTTGGGCCGAAGCTGTAAATACAGCGTGCTATATTCAGAATAGAATCTCCATAAGACCTATTTTGGAAAAGACTCCCTATGAACTGTGTAAAGGAAGAAAACCCAACATTTCATATTTTCATCCTTTTGGATGCTCCTGCTTTATCTTAAACACTAAAGAACATCTGAACAAGTTTGATTCCAAAGCACAGAAAGGTATTATGTTAGGATACTCAGAACGCTCTAAAGGATACAGAGTATACAATACAGAAACCAAAATTGTGGAAGAATCAATTCATGTCAGATTTGACGATAAGCTTGACCCTGAAAAGTCAAAGCTAGTTGAGAATTTTGCAGATTTGGAAATCACTCTTGCAGGATCTGACAAAGCTCCAAAAGCAACTGCCATTCAAAATCCTGAAGAAATTAACCTTCCATTAATCCCAAAGAAAGCTAAAAGTCGCCTCAACATATCTGAAGAGTTGATTCTGGGTAACAAGGACGAACCTGTCAGAACCAGGTCTACCTTCAAGACCTCTGAAGAAACTCCTCTAGGACTAGTATCCCTGATTGAGCCTACGTCCTGTGATGAGGCACTTCAAGATAACGACTGGGTTCTAGCCATGCAAGAGGAGCTAGATCAATTCACAAAAAACGATGTCTGGGATCTTGTTCCTAAGCCCAGAGGCACTCACGTTATCGGAACCAGATGGGTATTCAAAAACAAGCTGAATGAGAAAGGAGAAGTCGTCAGAAATAAAGCTCGACCGGTGGCTCAAGGTTACAGTCAACAAGAAGGTATTGACTACAATGAAACCTTTGCACCAGTCGCCAGGTTAGAATCTATTCGTCTTCTTGTATCTTTCGCTATAAATCATTCTATCAAATTGTATCAGATGGATGTCAAGAGCGCATTCCTCAATGGTTATATATCAGAAGAAGTGCATGTCAACCAACCTCCAGGTTTTGAAAATCCAAATTATCCAGAACATGTTTTTAAACTTAAAAAATCCTTATATGGACTTAAACAAGCTCCCAGAGCTTGGTATGAACGTTTAAGTAACTTTCTTCTGGAACACAATTTTATCAGAGGGAAAGTTGACTCCACACTCTTCTACAAAAACCTTAACAATGATCTCATGATATGCCAGATATACGTTGATGATATCATTTTTGGTTCAGCTAACGCCTCTGTTTGTCAAGAATTCTCTGAGTTAATGCAGGCAGAATTTGAAATGAGCTTAATGCAAGAACTAAAGTTCTTTCTGGGAATTCAAATTAACCAAACCTCAGAAGTCACGTACGTTCATCAAAGCAAATACATAAAAGATGTTCTGAAGAAATTTGACATGGCTGAATGTAACTCTGCAAAGACTCCCATGCATCCAACATGCATTCTTGAAAAGGAAGAAGTCAGTAAAAAGGTTTGTCAGAAGCTCTATCGTGGTATGATAGGCTCCCTTCTCTATCTGACTGCTACTCGACCTGATATTCTCTTCAGTGTTTGTCTCTGTGCTAGATTCCAATCAGATCCTAGAGAAACTCACTTAACTGCAGTTAAGAGAATTCTCAAATATCTGAAAGGAACTCCTAACCTGGGCCTGATGTATGAGAAAACATCAGAGTATAGACTTTCTGGTTATTGTGATGCAGATTACGCAGGAGATAGATTGGAACGAAAAAGCACATATGGAAATTGTCAGCTCTTGGGAAACAATCTGATATCCTGGGCAAGCAAAAGGCAATCAACTATCGCCCTGTCCACGGCAGAAGCATAATACATCTCAGCATCACTGTGCACTACTCAGATGCTCTGGATGAAGAATCAGTTAGAAGATCTGCAAATCTTCGAGAGTAACATTCCTATCTTTTGTGATAATACTGCTGCCATTTGTTTAAGTAAGAATCCCATTTTGCACTCCAGAGCTAAGCACATTGAAATAAAACATCATTTTATCAGAGACTATATTCAGAAAGGGATAGTAACATTGAAGTTCATTGATATAAATCATCAATGGGCAGATATCTTTACTAAATCCTTAGCTGAAGATAGATTCCTCTTTATCTTAGAAAATTTGAACATTCAAAACTGCCCTGAATAAAATGTGCCTCTGAGGTTGTTAAATGAGACTCTGACATAAACAAATGGATTCTGTCTCTGACTCTAATACTTCTAATCAGTTAGAAGTTATCTGAGTTGGAAATCTCCAGGAACCAATCCCTTGGTATTCCTGAAGATCAGATAAATCAAAACACGTGGAGTGTCTTGCGTCTGACCTTGGAACTTCTAGACAGCTGTCCAGTAGTAATCAAGGAACAATCTCTTGAGATCTCCTCGAGCAGTGTGTTGACTGTTGGGATTAGACATCATTTATGAGCTATAATCATTTCTCCCTCTAAACGTGCTAACTTGGTTTTTATGCTAAAACTCTGATTTGCGTGTCGTTTTGCATGCGCCCATATTTGGGTATTTAAACACTCTTTTCTCACTTTGCACACATTTCACTCTCACTCACTCTTTAAACCCCAGTTCTCTCAAGGTATTTCTGCAAGCAGTTCATCTTCATCTCAGTTCTTCATAAACACCATGGATGCTCAACAACAAGCTGTGTTCAACTACTCTCAGCAAATGGACTCAAGCAATCAAGTTCCAAGCACAAGCAACCCTACTCCAACGGTTACAGGCGTAGTTACAACACCAGTCTACAAGGAGCCTCACATTCTTGATCGTGAGCCCCATATTCACCTTGCAACGCCATTTGACAAACTGGAAGTGCTGTGTGAATCCCTGGTGGATTTTGATAACATGAGAAGAAATGGCGTAGACCTCACTGAAGAACTTCGCAAACAAGGTTGGGGAAACTACTTTAAACGCCTCTACGGTCCAGTTTACCCAAATCTTATTAAAGAATTCTGGAGATTTGCTGATGCTTACGATAACTTCATCGTCTCGTATGTTCTGGGAGTAAAGATGGTGATAACTGAAAAATCCATCGCTGCTCTTCTAAACATGGAGAAAGATGGAGGCAGAAGAATTTACAACATCAACCCCAGGGAGAAATACATATCTCAAGAAATCAATCCAACAATCTTCAAACAAAATGCAGAAGGCAACCCCTCAAAGAACAAGGAACTACTTCAGAACCTCCGGGTTTGGCTGAAGATCATTCTGGGTACAATTCATCATCGCCCAACGTCAAATTCATCAGATTACATCAATACAGATCAAAAATGTATTCTGTACATCATTCATAAAGGTCTGAAGCTATGCCTCCCAGCACTTCTCTTCAAATACCTCAGAGATTCTGTACGAGAAACCAGAAATCACATGAAGCCCAGAACTTACATTCCTCTGGGAAGACTCATCTCAGATGTACTGATAGAAAGTGGTCTCGTGGACCATCTGGTAAAACTCAGGCTCATGGACGACATGGCAATAGACACTGGAAAGCCTCTGAACTCCAGGAATCTAAAGAGCATGGGGATTCTGGAGAAAGTCAACGTTAGACCTACTCTAGACACCTCTTGGGAAGCCTTAAAAGATCAGAGGAAAATTCCCCATGGTCTATATCTGCTCTCCAAGGAAGAACCCAAAGAGGCAATTCTCCACTATCTCCAAGGTCTGAAGGATGAAGAAATGGATATCTCAGAATTCAAGTTGAGCGAACTGCCAGATAAAGCTCCCAACTTCATGAGGCATAAAAGAGGTCCATCTGAGAAGACATCGAAGGCGAAGAAAGCGAAGCTAGGAGAATCCTCTGAATCAAGACCTCCAGCACCTCTGCATGAGTCTTCTAGTAAGTCTGCCTCTCATGCTCCTTCTATACAGCAACTTGCTTCTTCTATTCCTCTACCAACACCCCTATACACCCCATCTGAAACCCCTCCTTCAACGACCAGAATATCTCAACCACTCCCAAAATTTAACCTCGCCAATACCTCCTTACCCCTATCTGAAGCTGAACAAATGAATGAAACCACCTCCTCATCTTCAGCCCTAGAATCACCTTCTTACTGTATCATCTCATCTGACACAGAATTATCTGACCCCGCTTCTCCCACTCTAGCCCAACTTCAGACTCAAAACCTTGCCTCACAACAACCACAACAACCTCCACCTGAACCTGAAGTAACCTCACCACCCACAGAACAACCAATCATCACTCCCTCTGATGTTCAACCCTCTGACACCTCTGACATTTCCCCTCCAAACACTTCCGCTGAACCTCAAACTCTCAACCTAAGCCCTCCCCCTTCCTCACCTCCACCATCTGAACTTGAACACTCCCTGCCAACCCTAGAAGAGGCAATTATGCTGTTTGCAGGAGTATCAGTGGAAAAGGTCAAGTCTCTGACCTTCAACTCTGGCATCAGTGATGATCCTTCCTCTGTTAGGACACACTGGAACAGAGTTATTGGCTGGATGACCTTTGAGGCCTTCAAGCTGAAAAACCTCTTTGAGCAAGTCTGAAACGACTTCATCAGAGACGCTGAGGCAAGACTACAGGAGCGCTTAGCCAGAGAAGCTGAGGAAGAAGCTAGAAGGGAAGCAGAAGAAAGAGCAAGACAAGAAGAACTTCAAAGGGTAAAGGAAGCTGAAGCCAAAGCTCTAGCTGATGCTGCTGCTGAAGCTGAAGCAAAAGCCGCCGCTGAAGCTGAAGCTCTCCGTACTGAAGAACAACATGCTCTGACTCAGAGGGAGTCCTCTACATTTGCCCCTCTGGTTCTCAAGACCCTTGAGGAGCTTCAGAAAGAGCAGAAGGAAGTCCGAGCCAGATTGGATCAACAGGACACAGTCAACGCCAACATCCAGAATCTGCTGACTCAACTGCTTCAGAGAATGCCTCCTCCTCCCAACCCTTAGGCACCTAGGCTTTTCCTGTTTCTTTTTGTGCCTGTTGCTTCTGCTTGTTTCCTTTGTGTTTTGTCTCCGATGTCTTATGCTCTTCTCTCTCTATATATATATATATTTTCTTCCTGCTTGTTATTTTTTTACTAAGTCTTTTTGATTCTGACAAAAAGGGGGAGAAATCAAACAGCTCTGATGAAAAATTGTCTAAATCCTTAAGTACTCTGCAAACATACTATTCAATTAAAATCTATCTAACACTCTTTGACTTAGAAAATTGCAGAAAGGTATCTAGAAACTTCATTGCTTGGAAGCTCTGGTAAGAACTTCTGAACTCCCTAGACTATCTCAGGGGGAGCTCACTTCTATCTGATCTGATAAACTCTTATATCTGAATGTTTCATCTGTCATTTAAGTTTGTTTTGTCATCATCAAAAAGGGGGAGATTGTAAGAACAAAAATAGTTCTACAACAGATTCCAGGATTTTGATGATAACAAAGGATGAAACCAAAAATGGCACTCTAACGAAAATTCTCTAAGTGTGCAGGACTCTGAACAAGAACAAAGGAATCTGATCGCTTTATCAGATACAGAATCGAATCAGATACAAAGTACCAGAAGATCAGAAACATCTGAAGAAGAAGCGCACTCTAGAAGTTCTGACGCTGAGCAAAATAGCATATCAGAATATCAGAAGCTCTCAACTTCCTCCTGAATCAACGCTGAGGATCTAATAGAACAGGACTATCAGAAGCTCTGATCTCAAAGATCTCAGATTAACAGAGTAACGCAGACTCTGACGAAACATTTCCTTATCCAGAAAGAGTAACGGCAACCACAACTTCAAATGGAAAGAAAATATATTTGGAAAGAAGTTATTCAGGGAGACAATTTTTTTTTGGCAAGAAACACAGAAGTTATGGCATTAAACCTTCATCAAGACAAAATATCTGCCATCACTAACAACGGTCCTTTCACCACTATATAAAGGACGGCGAACTTCCTTGAGAGACACACCTGAACGCACAGAAATATTCCACTCTCTCTCTTAGTCTTTCACGAGCTTTTGCTCATAACGTGAAACCTTTTACTTGCTCTAAATTGCTGTAATATTTGCCTTATCCTAGAAGCACTCTAGATTACAAACTTTGTTTTGCCTAAATTGTTTTTGATTGTTCCTCAAGTGACTCTGCGCAGTCTGTATACTTGGGAGGACTAAGAGATCTTTCTCTTAGACGTTGGTTGTAATAATCTTTCAAGATTAGTGGATTAAGTCCTTTTTAAAGGCGAAATCACCTTGGCCGGGTGGATTGGAGTAGCTTTGTGTTTTAAGCGAACCAGTATAAAATCCTGTGTGTTCCTTTTCTGAAAAAGCGCTTATTTTCCAAAACAATTCAAACCCCCCTTTCTTATTTTTCTCACCTTCAAATATAATGCTTATATATATATATATATATATATATATATATATATATATATATATATATATATATATATATATATATATATATATATATATATATATATATATATATATATATATATATATATATATATATATATATATATATATATATATATATATATATATATATATATATATATATATATATATATATATATATATATATATATGTGTGTGTGTGAAGAATCAATAATTCACGAGTCCAGAGATCTTAGGAAATAAAGCAAGCATAATGTTATAGGAAACGATAAAAATAGGCATGAATAATAAGTACGGAAAAATAGGGAAATTCAAACGGTATTTCTCGGTCCATGATGGCATCAACGCTCAGGATATAGTGGAGTCTCCTCAACTTCGTAGCCTCGAAGCTCCGTGATCTGGCGTCGGAGATCGGCGATCTCATCATGCAACATATCAGTCTCGGTGTCGTGTGAGGCAACTGCTACCTCGACCTGCAGGGCAACATCAGCAAGCTCTTGGCGAAGTTCAGCTATCTCCATGTGAAGCTTAACCAATTCGGACTGCATGCTCGGAGTCTGGAGATTAGGATTGTTAGTACAAACTTTAATTCTGATCGGTGCAATCTTCGGCGCATCTACAGTCTCCCCCTGCCCCTCTATGGCGTAGACCCAGTTGGCCTGATCAATAACACAAGTCCTCTGAGGGTCAGGTAAAGTGAAGTAGTGTATGGTCTCACCCTCGATTAACAACCTATATTGATCCGGATGGAAAGAGGATCTCCTCATCAGACCACGGTCCAGATAGAAATCAACATCCATCAGGGTGTAGCTACAATAAGGTGTCAGGTGAGAAAGTCTCCTATCGAGTCCCAGGGATGAGGCTATGTGAGTCACAGTGCTTCCGACATGTATGGGGATCGCAGTAGAGCGAGCATTAAGGTGTAGGCTCTCAATCAAGAAGGCTCCATAGTCTACTGGGCGTGACTGAGTAGTACAGTACATGAAGAAGATCTCTTCAGCACTCACATGCGCATCAGGGTCACTCTTCCCCAGGAAGGTGTGGGCAATGATCATCTGGAAGTATCGGAAAGCGGGGTTGTGAATTTTGTTGGAGATCTGGGTTGAAGGGTCAAGACTACCTCCACATGTGATATCGCTCCAAAACTTCTCGACGTCTCGGCTCAGAAAGTAGCTCATGGGGAGCTCGGACGAAGCATCATAGGCAGTCTGGAAACCAAGCAAGTCACCGAAATGCTTGTGGTTGAAGGTATATTCTACCCCAAATAATCTGAAGTTAATGTATCCTCCATCACTGGCGTGACCGACATAAGGCTCGAAGACAAGCAAGCTCAGGAACTCCAAAGTCAGGTTCCTGTAAGTCACGTGCATATCATCTGTTTATTCATCCCACTGTAACTGATTGCATAAGTGCCTAACACTAGGCTCAATGCCTAGTGCCTCCATGCAGCTCGAGTCGGGATATCTAGTAGGCAACACCGGGCGCTGTGAAAGCATGGTGTAGCGCTGCTCTTGAACTGGGTCACGGAACATTACTGGCATAGTGTCAATATTCTCCATTCCTGAAAAGTTAGATTAGAAACAGAGAACACCTGAAATCACAAATATTATAACTGTTAGTCTCCATATAGATATACATATATATAAAACAAATAAAAATATAAATTAAAAAGAGTAAAAGAAAAGGAAAAGAAGTCATGGGTTGCCTCCCATGTAGTGCTTGTTTAACGTCTTTAGCTTGAAGATTCGAACTTTATATGTTAGAGGTAGGAACTGGAGGGTCGGCAGAGTCTAGTCATGACATTTTGTGGGTATGTCACCTCCTTTTTATGGCTTCAATATTTGTCCGTTTACCACGAATGGGTTACAGGAGTTGTTTCGGATTTCGGCTGCTCCAGATTTCAGGATTTTTAACACCTCAAAGGGGCATATCCATCTCGAACGCAGCTTACCTGGAAAAAGACGTAATCTCAAATTGAAGAGAAGAACAGAGTCTCCTATATTGAATTCCCTTTTCACGATCCTCTTATCGTGCCATGCTTTGGTTCTCTCCTTGTATATAACGACATTCTCGTAAGCATTCTGGCGAAGTTCCTCCAATTTGTGAATATCAAGGATTCGCTTCTTGCCAGATGCTAAGTAATCCAAATTTAGGGTCTTGATGGCCCAATATGCCTTGTGCTTGAGTTCAAAAGGTAAGTGGCATGACTTCCCGTAGACCAACTGGTACAATGTAGTTCCAATGGGGGTCTTGTCAGCAGTTCTGTAAGCCCACAGTGCTTCTGTTAGCTTTTCAGATCAATCTTTTCTAGATATTGATACAGTTTTCTTCAAGATTTGTTTAATCTCTCTGTTGGATACTTCTACTTGACCATTAGTCTGGGGGTGATATGGTGTTGCTACTCTGTGTTTCACTCCATATTTCCTTAGGAGCTTGTTAAATATTCTGGATATAAAATGCGATCCACCATCGCTTATGACAAGTCGTGGAACTCCAAATCTGGGAAATATATTGTTCTTGAACATCTTGATGACTACTCTTGTGTCGTTGGTGGGTGCGGCTATAGCTTCTAGCCACTTGGACACATAGTCAACTGCTACCAAAATGTACTTATTTCCTAATGAAGATGGAAAAGGTCCCATGAAATCTATACCCCAAACATCAAATAGTTTTACTTCTTGGATGTTCTTCAAAGGCATTTCATCATGTCTTGAGATGTTTCTAGTGCGCTGGCACCGGTCACATCGGACAATATAAGCATGGACATCACGCCATAATATTGGCCAATAAAGACTAGCTTGAAGGATCTTAGCGTATGTCTTGGATGTGCTTGAATGTCCACCATAGGGTGAAGAATGACAGTGTTCTATGATGTTTCTGACTTCTTCTTCCGGGACGCAATGTCGAAATATGTTATTAGTTCCTCTTTTGAAAAGGAGTGGTTCGTCCCAATAGAAGTATCTTATATCTTTAAGTAACTTCTTCTTCTGTTGATAGTTGAGGTCAGGTGGTATGATATCAGCGGCTAGATAGTTCACGAAATCAGCGTACCATGGTACTTTGCTAATCTCTGAAATCGTCCCAAGGTTGTCTCTACCAGGTTCAAGGGGAATAGTATCTATCTTAGCTACTAGTCTGTCATAGGTGAAGTCATCATTTATAGGTAAATGATCTGGCTTTAAATGCTCTAATCTGGAAAGATGGTCAGCAACTACATTTTCTGTTCCTTTTTTGTCTCTAATGTCTAAGTCGAATTCTTGTAGCAAACGGATCCACCTGAGTAATCTAGGTTTTGCATCCTTTTTGCTCAGAAGGTAACGGATAGCTGCATGGTCTGTATAGACTATAATCTTAGATCCTACAAGATAATACCTAAATTTATCGATTGCGAAGACTACAGCTAGGAGTTCCTTCTCAGTTGTTGTATAATTTAATTGAGCGGCGTCTAGGGTTCTACTAGCGTAATATATTACGTGTAGTTTCTTATCTTTTCTCTACCCTAAAACAGCTCCTATAGCGGAATCGCTAGCATCACACATTATTTCGAAGGGTTTAGTCCAATCTGGGGTTTGTAGAATGGGTGCTGAGATTAACACTCGTTTTAACTGGTTAAAGGCTTTGATGCATTTCTCATCGAAAATAAACTCGATGTCTTTCATCAGAAGGCCGATCAAGGGTTTTCTTATTTTAGAGAAGTCTTTTATAAAACGTCGGTAGAAACCGGCGTGTCCAAGGAAACTACAGACTTCTCTAACTGCCTTAGGAGGGTTAAGGTTTTCTATAACTTCTATTTTTGCTTTATCGACCTCAATGCCTCTTTCAGATATTATGTGTCCTAATACTATGCCTTCTTTGACCATAAAGTGGCACTTCTCCCAGTTTAACACTAGGTTGACTTCTATGCATCTCTCTAGGATCTTCTCAAGGTTAATAAGGCAGTCTTCAAAGTCTAATCCACACACCGAGAAGTCGACCATGAATACTTCCATGATCCCGTTGAGATAATCTGCGAAGATTGACATCATACAATATTGGAAAGTAGCTGCTGCATTACAGAGTCCAAACGGCATTCGTCTGTAAGCAAACATTCCGTAGGGACAGGTAAAGATTGTTTTCTCTTGATCCTCAGGGTGAATGGGTATTTGGAAAAATCCAGAATATCCATCAAGATAACAAAAGTAAGAGTGTTTGGTAAGACGCTCCAGCATTTGATCTATGAATGGAAGGGGGAAATGGTCTTTCCTAGTTGCCTTATTAAGCTTCCTATAATCTATGCACATACGCCATCCGCCTTCTATGCGTTTAGCGACATGCTCTCCTTTTTCGTTCTGCACAACTGTGATACCTCCCTTCTTGGGTACCACATGTACTAGACTTACCCACTTACTATCAGAGATCTGATATATTATACCAGCTTCCAGTAGTTTAAGGACTTCCTTCTTTACTACCTCGCTCATCACAGGGTTTATTCTTCTATGATGTTCTCTGGAAGGTTTTGAATCCTCCTCTAGTGAGATCCGATGCATACACACGGATGGAATAATACCCTTTAAATCAGAGATGTTGTACCCTAAGGCAGAGGGGTATTTTCTTAAAACATTCAAGAGTCGATTCGTCTTGTCTTGGTTTAAGGTGGCACTAATTATTACTGGGCGGTTCATTTCTTCATCCAGGAAGTCATATCTTAGGTTCTTGGGTAGTTCCTTAAGTTCTTGGGCTGGTTTTTGAGAATTAGGTGAAGGGTCTGGAGTAAGATCCAGACATTCGTTATTGTGAGGTTCCGTTTCCTCTAACTCGTCATCCTTTTCATTCGGGTTTGAAAATGGTTCGATCTTAGGTTCTCCCTGATCAAATTCTCTTATGCACTCATCTATGATATCGATCGCATAACATGCGTCTCCTAGAATTGGTGCCATCAGGAATTTCGAAAGAATGAACTCGATCTTTTCGTCCCCTACTTCGAAGGTTAATTTCCCTCTTTTGACATCTATTATAGCTCCGGCTGTTGATAAGAATGGTCTACCTAGAAGGATAGGGATATCTTCGTCTTCTTTTATATCCATGACCATAAAGTCTGTTGGAATATAAAGTTGACCGATCCTAACTGGGATGTCTTCTAAAATGCATACGGGATACTTAACAGACCTATCGGCTAATTGAAGGGACATCTTAGTTGATTGCAATTCCCCTAGGTTTAACCTCTTACCTACAACTAAGGGCATTAAACTTACGCTAGCGCCTAAGTCTAGGAAAGCTTTGTCGATCACATGGTTTCCTAAAATGCAAGGTATAGAAAAACTGCCAGGGTCTTTCTCCTTCTTAGCAAGTTTATCCTCAGAAATAAAGTTGCATTCCAAGGGTTTTGGATCGTCGAGCCTACGCTTGTTAGTTAAGATGTCTTTGAGAAATTTGGCGTAAGACGGGATTTGGGTGATAACTTCGGTGAAAGGAATCTCTACATGAAGCTTTTCTATCACTTTTATAAATTTTTGATATTGGTTGTTGACTTTGGTTTGTTTAAGTCTTTGCGGATATGGGATTGGTGGTTTGTAAGTTTTATCCTTGGCTTCACCTTCTTGGTTGGTTTATTTCTCGGATTCCCCTGGTTCCTTTTCTTGGTTGTTAGAAGTTTTGGACTCACTCATTACTGGGTTCTGAGGCCCTTCGTAAGCGGTCCCACTTCGTAACGAGATAGCGTTAGCTTGCCCTCGAGGGTTTAGTTGAGGTTGTCCAGGAAATTGGTCTCCAGGGGTAGTTTGTGGGGCTTGGTTTTGTGCTACCTGTGAGATCTGGGTTTCAAGCATCTTGTTGTGAGTGATTATCTGATCAACCTTGGTTCCTAATTGCATTATAAGTTCGTTTACGTGAATACTTTGGTTTAGGAATTCTTTATTTTGCTGAGTCTGGCCCGATATAAAGCTTTCCATGATCTTCTCAAGGTTAGACTTCTGGGGCACAACTTGCATAGCTTGATTTGGTTTTTGGGCTTATAACCTTGTGGTCTCTGAGGTGCATTATTTTGGATAGGGTTCTGGTTTCTATAAGAGAAATTTGGATGATTCTTCCATCCAGGGTTGTAAGTGTTTGAAAACGGGTTACCTTGGGCGTAATTCACTTGGTCAGTATTTAGTTCGTTCAAAAGGTTACACTCCACCGATTCGTGTCCTTTAGATCCACAGAGTTCGCACTCTGTGTGGACTACTACTACGGTGTTAGTGTTTGTAGACATATGTTCGATCCTAAGGGCTAAAGCGTCCATTTTCGCCTGCATCATGTCTAGAGAGCTTACCTCATGTATTCCACCTTGGGTCTCCTTTTTCTCTATTGATACTCGTTCAGTTCCCCATTGATAATGGTTTTGGGCCATATCCTCAATTAGGTCACAAGCTTCTGGATAAGGTTTGTTCATCAGCGCGCCACCTGCGGCAGCGTCGATGCTCATCTTGGTGTTATAATGGAGTCCATTGTAAAAGGTGTGAACGATCAACCATTATTCTAGGCCATGGTGTGGGCAGACTCTTAATAGCTCTTTATATCTCTCCCAAGCTTCGAAAAGCGATTCTCCTTGGTTTTGAGCAAATCTAGTTATTTGGTTTCGAAGAACAACAGTCTTGCTAGGGGGGAAATATCTAGCAAGGAATACTCTCATAAGGTCTTCCTAGGTAGTTATTGAATTGGTTGGAAGTGAATCTAGCCATGAACGTGCTCTATCCCTGAGGGAGAAAGGAAATAATCTTAAACGGATCATATTAGATGCAGCGCCGTTAGATTTAAAGGTGTCAGCTAGTTGGATAAAAACTTTTAAATGTTGATTCGGGTTCTCAGTAGCGAGACCCGCGTATTGGTTTTGTTGTACTAATTGCAACAAAGACGGTTTTAGTTCGAAATTGTTAGCAGGTATAAGGGGGTTTACTATACTCGAACTAGGTTCCTCATTAGAGGGTTGGGCAAATTCCTTAAGAGGCCGCCTATCGTGATTCTCGGCCATAGCTTTCTTAATTAGGATGAGTAATAGGCGTGTACGAGTATAACGTTCAGGTTCCGCTAAAGGATCTACTAAATTTCCGGTACTACGGGTTCTTCGTATTTACCAGCTAAAAATGCCTTAGTCTATACGGTATAACAATAGGGTACGAAATTTGACGAAGTTGGTCCCCGGCAACGGCGCCAAAAACTTGATCACTGTGATTCGCAAGTGCACGAATAACGTCAAAGTAATATAAAAGAATATTGATCCCACAGAGACCAATCGTCAATCTATCGAATACTATTGTTACGGTGTTTATCTAAGGCGGTATAAAAGAGATATTTGGTTTGCAAAATAACGGTAAATAATAAATGTAGGTAAAGACATGTTGAATGTAATTCACGTCAGGAACTGTCGCTTTCGCGTATTCAGAACCGAGTTTACCCTTAAATTAAGGCCTTTTATTGTCACTTATAAAAGGTGCGCAGAATGCTAAAGTAGTAAACCTATTTTTAAGAAATGAGACTCGTAAACTTAGTTGAAAAGTGTTTTTGATTTGGAAAGTTTACCCAAGGAGTTTACTGATTTTAAACCTATCAACGCGTCCGAAAACACTTTCAAAAATAGTTTTTCCTTAAAGTGATAAAGATTCCTAGTTACTACGCCAGGGTGCTTTTGCACTCCTCGAATAATTAAAACTAACCAAGTTTGTTTTAGAAAACTCAAGTTAAAAATCAAAACAACCTTTAAAGTATTTCTACAGATTTCAATATGTGAAACATTACTTTAACCGCGATCCTTACATTCTAACCTTTAAAAGATTTAGCCAGACATGGTAATACAGACGAACATAACGGCGTTAATCATGATGAAAAGTTTGTTTTAGAATGTGAGGCGTAGAGAGCGAGTAAAGTGCGTAAAATAAATAAAGTAAAGAGAGTGCGGAAAATAAATAAAGTAAAGCGAGTGCGGAAAATAAATAAAGTAAAAGCGATGCGGGAAATAAATAAAGTAAAAGCGATGCGGAAAATAAATAAAGTAAAAGCAATGCGGGAAATAAATAAATAAAAGGAATGCGGGAAATAAATAAAGTAAAACGATAAATAAAAACCTGCTCCAAACGGAAGCTTCGATTCTAATACAAAAATAAACCTCCGACTCCTGAAGCTAAAGACGACAACAACTCGAAGTGACCCAACTCAATCTCACAAAGATGTGATAACCCCCCGATGTGATGGATTATCGCTATTACAAATGATAATTATATTCTTAGTGTTGTAAAACTAAGTTGGATGATAGAAAACGAAATGAAATGAGCTATTTATAGAGATTCTCAGCAGTTTGTAAAGACCATGGTGCCCTCCAACTTCCCTTTAGTGGGCTTTAGTGGGAACGTGATTTCCAAAGGTGGCGCCCGCCATCCCTTTTTGGCGACCGCCATGTGTGTAAATGGGGTGGATCATGGGAACATGGCAGTTACCTCCTAGTTGAGGGCTGGTGACTCATGGCTTCCCCTATAGCGGCCGCCATGTGTGTAATTTCGCTGAAAAACCCTAATTTTAGGTTTTTTTGCTTCGTTTCTTCCAAAAGTGTCCGAAAGTGCTGAGTATCTGAAAACAAGAGAAAAAAGGGCATAATACAAAATAAAACGATAATAAAGTCCTAATAAACATGTGAAGTCCGAGTAAAAAACATGGTGTAATTCGGTGTGATCAATTATATACACACAAAAAAAGTAGGCTAAACCCACTGGAGACTACTCCCCAGCAGAGTCGCCACTTAATTTCTGTAGCGGTAAATTCATGAGCATTAAGCTATGGATAAACTCAACGTCAATTAAACCAGAGTCGCCACCGCGTTTTTATTGTGTCCAAGGGAAAAGGGAAAAGTACTAACAAAACCCACAGATAAGAAGTTTTTAAATCAAAACTAATAAAATTCCAGAGATTACAGGTAATGGGGTTGGTTACACAGAGGGAAGGTGTTAGCACCCAAAGTGTCCTAGGTACTCCTAGGGAGCCCTTTTTTGTGTGCGTATGTGTTTTGGTATAAAATGATGTTTGCAATAAATGGAGTGGATGAATGAGAAAAGAATTCATTAATTATATTTTTGTGTTTGACAAGACCTTCGGACTTGTGCCGACGTACGAACATAAAGTGAGGGATCAAAACCTCGTAATTTGTGGTAACAATTTCAAAGTGGATGCATTGCTTTTAACAAAAATTTAGGTTTATCAAAGGCACAAAAGGCCTAAAAAGGTTTGAATGAGTGATATTTCTTTTTCTCTTTTAAAATGTTAAGTCAGGTATAGTTAGGTTCATTTACAAGTTTGATTAAGAAAAGAGTTTTTTAAAAATGAAATGGCATAAGGCCAAAGTTTCTAATTGGAAATAAAGTCTAAGTTTAGAAAACACAAGCAAAGAAGATTTTAAAATGAGGGAGAGATTTGAAATTTAATAAGTGGGGAAGAGATGAAGAGACTAATTCTAAGCAAAAATTAAAAGTTAAGAGTTGAAAAGATCTCACCAATGGGCTGCAATCCAATAGACAAGAATGTCATATAGAAACCCAAATTTCCCTTGGATTTTAGAATCAAGCTATATCAATACACAAATAGCAAGATGAAGAGCAATGCATCAAATAAAGATAGCCACATCCAAGCTTAGAAACTCCATGATCTTCTTCATAATCTCTCATGCATCAGACGAATTCAAAGATAGGCACCAGGCACAGGTTCAAAGTAACAACTTCAATAAGACCATATGGCAGATGAACTCAGATTGGATCACAATACTTGCTTCAGATGAAGTTTCAAATCACAAGCAATTGGTTTCATGAAAGTTAGCATTGGCCAAGTCCTTTTGCATAGGGAGTGTTGTCTAATTCTAAGTCCAATTTTAAGAGCAATCCAACAGTCCACACAAATGTCTTTTAGGGTTTTTGTTGTTATTATGTACATTAAGGTCAAAAGACCATAAACACAAACAAGTATAAACAATCACAATATAATCACAAGATAAGGCTCAAATGAGCAAAGTGAAAATGGCATTAAAGTAAACAGGTTAAATGGTATGAATAATGGCAAATGAATAAAGACTTAAAATTAAAGTGCATAAAAGTAAATGGCTTGAAATTAAATGTTAGTTGTTAGTTGATTAGAAGTTAGTATTGTTTTTGCTTTTGTTTTGTTTAAGTCATTCTTTGGAGAATACTCAACCCACTATTCACAAACATGGATCCTTGAACCAAGACATCTTCCAAAGGAAGGAAAAAAGGCCAAGTTTCCACATAATACCATGAAAGAGGGGGACTTACAATCTCACTTACTAGAATGTTATGCCTTTGTGTCAACAATTTAGCGCTATGTTAAGCAATCGTAATTGGACTTATGTAGAAGTCACAACTATTTGAGGTCGGGCAATAGAAATTTTAGTGTTAATGCATGTTAGAGATATGGTATTATGAACCATACTCCTAAAACAAACAACACCTAAAATAATATGCAAAAGGGGTGAACCTAATCTCATCCACACTTATGTTGATTTTGCAATCAACTAGCCTTCGGATATAGAGACATCATAGGTCCATGAAATGAATGAGAATAGAATGGGATTGAGATGAAGAGGGAGGGGAAAATGGAATCAACACAAATTGGTCAAAGGAGGACTTTTATCAAATTAAAATCATTCATTTTTGGAGATAAAATGTATATTTCATCAATCCCCTAAATCCAATGATTTTAACTCAACAAAGTCAAATCAACCTTGACCAAGACCCAACAACACAAGTCAAACTCAACAAGTCAATATCAAAAGCTCAACACAATTTATTTTGCATTTAAACAAATAAAATCAATTAAATAATGCATTAAATTAAATTATGATTGGTCAAAATCCTAAAACCTCATCAAAACACCAAATAAATGGCCATGAGATTTATCATAGGTCAAGCAAGGTCAAAGAACCTTGTAGAAAAAATTTCATTAATTTTGGAAACTTAAAAACTATTTTTAAACAATTAAAAATAATCACAAAAACAATTAAATCATGAAAAATATTAATAATGATCCAAAAGATAATTTTAATTCAGAAAATGAAAGAGGAATTTATTTAAATTTTTTTGGTGAAACTCTCATATTTTTTGGATCAATATTAAAATTAATATGAATTAATGAAAATAAACCAAAGAAAATGAAAATCAGAAAATAGTAAAAAAACGTGGACCACTTGATCTCCCTCATTAATTGAGGTGGCAGATCAAGTGGTCCTCAGCGCGCGTTTCCATGATGGACACGAGTCAAAGTGCTGCAGGGATGGTATGCAAAACCAATGCACGAGTTTAAAACATTTCAAATGGATCATGTGGTTCAGATAAGTGCCAGCACATCGTCGGAGCCAAAGCTCCAGTCTTCTTCTCCGGTGAGCTTCACCGGACTGGTTCACTCACAACCATCACCAAAATTAAAAAGAAGGACATGAATTTAAAGTAAAAATGCTCAGGAGCTCGAATTTGGCCTCAATTTTTCCTAACTCCAAGTATATTGAAAGATACAGGGAGTTGAATTTTGAGGATCATGATCTGAGTTGCTTTGATTTGACCTCAAAGCAACTCAATCTTGTTTCCTACATTGGTAGGACTTCAGACAACCAAAGATCAAGAAGGATTATGGAGAATTGAGTGAGAATCGAAGAGATGAAAATTTATGGAAAATACCTTCAATACAGATGTATATAGACTCGATCTTGCTTCCACTTGCTTTCGATCTTGCTCAGGACACTTGAAGGAATAGAAATGAATCAGCAAAAGGTACACAACTCTTAGAGATTTGAATCTCAAAACAGTGAGATTCAAACTCAATTTCCAAAGGATATTATCAAGGTTATCATTTGAATGAGTGGGTTTTGGAGATTGGGATTCAAAGCTAGCATGCATGGTCCTTAATTCTGATCACAAGGGTCTCTATTTATAGCCATATGATTGCTAAATGCACACTTGAAATCAAAGTTCCAAAAATAGCAATATACATTGCATGGGTGCATGGGCGTGTGATAGGCCCATATAATCATCTCTTTAGGTCTAAAAACAAGTACAAACATTGCTGAAGTCACATTGGTAAGCCATGCAATTGTGTATGAAAGTTTCAAGCTCACTTGTGCCAAATGGTCATCCATGTTCAAGCCATGCGCAAGTAACTCATATCTTGTTCAAATGGGATGAAATTGGACTTTTTGGAAAGGATAGATCAAGAGGAACAACTTTCATGTTGAACACTTTTTCATTTGAAGCTTGGATCATGATGAATTTTGAGGTGGAAGTTGGGAAAATCAAACATGTCAAAAAAATTTCTAAGTATCAAGCCATATGTTCACTTATTCCACCTTGGCTAAATTTTTATGTGAGCTTCAAATGAGAAACATTCCTTCATCAAAGTTGTAGATATCTCAAAGTCTTTAAAAATGGTCACAAATTTGACCTAATTTGGATTTAATATGATGGAGTTATGCATTTTTGAAGTTGGGGAAAATCACTTGTTCAATGGCATTGGTCCAAAATGACCTATAATGTATCCTTATATCACATGTATATAAAAGTTGAATTTTCTCTTACTCCAAACATAAAAGTTAAAGTATACATATTGAATTTGATTGTGAAACTTGGAAATTTTTCATCTCATAAAAATTGAGCATGTTATGGCCTTGGGAAGTTGACCTCCAAATTTGGGTTTAGACAAAATGACCTATAATCTTTCACCATAAAAAATGACTTTCCAAGAAAAACTAGATCTAGACCTTAACATGAAAGTTGTTTGAAATGTCATTTAGAGTAACGTTTCTATTGGAATCATTTTCATATGTCAAAAAGTTTAGGAGATAGGGTCTAGGGAACCCTAGTTTTGATCAGATGAATTCCTCTGGTCAACCACCATGAACCAACTTGCTAGCTTGCCATTCTCTTAATTTTTGGGACTAATGGAGGATCATATATGCATAAGATGATGGAATTTGAAGTATCCCTTGAAATATTTGATCAACGGTGAAGAAGCTTGTTGAAGAAGTTACACAAGATACCTAGATGAATTAGGGTTTCCAAGGCAAACCAATTCCAAACTCTTGATGATTTCTTGATCAAAATAACATGTGAAGATAATGGGGATTCATATATGATTCTTAGAGCCATAGTAAACCAAATCTTGATTGAACTCCTGGCATTGAGGGTCTTAAACCCTAGATGTGAGCTTGATAGAACAAAGGTGAGCATATGCTCTACCTATAAAAGAGTTACATTATACAAAGACATATTTTTGGTACTTTGGTTAGTAAAAATGATAAAATACAAAGTATGACACAATCACATGATGCTTGAGTGATCTCTCCCAATGCAAACCCAATGAATGAGGGGTAAGGAGGATGCCAAGGTGGGATCCCAATGCTAATGCATATGATGAGATAACATGAGGGATCTTAGGGTCAAAATTGGGGTCTTACAGCTTCTCCTATTTAAGGACGTTCTAACTGAGGAGTTGAAGGTTGAAATCTTTGCATTCACTCAGTAGAATGAGCTTAAATAACAACATATAGAAACAAATTTTGGTCCCTAAGAGACCTCATGATGCATATGATATGAATGTTAAAATAATCTTTGTGGGGAAATATTTCCACAAAGGAAAAGAATTCGGAGAGACTGAAGGTCCACAGGAGTATAATGCATTCCATAAGGAAAGCTCACTAGGGAGACAGAGACTCTGGGGAAAAAAAGGGTGTGCGTAGGCCAGGCTACGACTTAAGAACAACTGGGGGACTCGAGGAATTCCATCAAAAATAACTCAATAGAAAGACTCAACCGGGGAACAAGAGGAACATCTGCAGGGGGAACGGGTAAATCAGAACAAAGCTGAAATACTCGAACCAAGCAGGAAACATCGATTCCACTTAGGGAATGCGCACTCAATCTCAATTGGGGAAGAAAATATCTTCAACACAGGAGGAGAAGAAATCTATTATCTATTACCGGTTACTGGGTAAAGAGATAACAAAAATCTGACAGGGAGGACATCCGTTACCGGTTAGGGTAAACATATCAAGGATGACTCGCTGAAGGCGACCAGGAGGTGTATTAACTACCGGCTATTGGGTAAGAATAAACTTAAGGGGAAATCCAAAAATAGGATTTACAACTACCAGTTACTGGGTAGAAGACCAAAGAGAGAGAATATCCATCACTGGTTAAAGTGAACATATCAAGGATAGACTCAAAAGGAAAGAAAATTTGTCACCAGTCAGGATCAACATATCAAGGATAGACTTGCCTGGGGAAATCTAGGGAGGATATCCGTCACCGGTTAAGATGAACATATCAAGGATAAATTGTCTGAGAAAGTAGGAATTACATCTATCGAATGCTGGATAGAATACCGAAAAGAGAATATCTGTCATCGGTTAGGATGAACATATCAAGGATAGACTCAGAGGGGGAAATAGGAATTACATCTATCAGTTACTGGATAGAATACCAAAAAGAGAGTATCCATCATCGGTTAGGATGAACATATCAAGGATAAACTCTATAAAGGGGATAAAAGCAGGATTTACAACTATCAGTTACTGGGAAGAAGACCATAAAGAGAAGAAAATCTGTCACCGGTTAGGATGAACATATCAAGGATTAACTCTCTGGGGAACAAAAATAGGGATTACAACTATCGGTACAGGATAGAATACCAAGAAGAGAGAATATATGTCACCGGTTAGGATGAACATATCAAGGATAGACTCAAACAAGGGAAGAAAATATATACGTCATCGGTTAGGATGAACATATCAAGGATATACTTCCTGGGAGATGTATAGACGAATCCGCTAGGGAAACAAGGTTACCTTTGCCGGGTATTGGGCAAAAGTAAAACACATGAGAAAAATATTACCAGTTACTGGGTAATAGGTTCTCAGGGGACCAAAGGCTTCTATCCAGGTAAGATCTAGAAAGAAAATGTTAATCAAAGGACTCATCCCAATGAGGATATAACTCAGGGAGAGTGGTTCCATCCAGATAATCAACTGGGGAGGAAACTGAAATAATGATCATCCACGAGGAAATATCTCAGTGGGGAAAGAAAAAGGTTAAAGTCACAAGCAAATAAGGTTTTGAAAAAGGGGAGAGATTTGAAATTTAAGAAGTGGGAGGAGATGAAGAGACTAATCCTAAGCAAAAATTTAAAAGTTAAGAGTTGAAAAGATCTGACCAATGGGATGCAATCCAATACACAAGAACGTCATATAGAAACCCACTTTTACTTTGGACTTTAAATCAAGAAATATCAATAAGCAAGTAGTATAATGAAGAGCAAGGCATCAAATAAAGATAGCCACATCCAAGCTAGCCACTTCATAGTCTTCTTCATAATCTTCCCATGTATCAGATGACATACTCCTTGAATGGCTCAAAATAAGGCATTAAACACAGGTCCAAAGTAACATTTGCATCAAGATCATGTAGCAGATGAACTCAAGTGGACCTCAATACTTGCATCAGATGAAATTTCAAATATCAAGAACTTGGTTTTAGAAAAGTTGGCATTGGCCAAGTTCTTTTGCCTAGGGAATGTTGCCTAATTCTAAGTCCAAAGCTCAGATCAAATCCAACAGTCCACACAAACATTTTTTAGGGTTTTTGTTGTTTATTAAGTATTTTAATGTCCTAAGACCACAAGCTCAAACAAAATAATACAAACACATATATACGATCACAATATATGGCTCAAGTGAGCAAAAAGGAAAATGATATTAAAATAAACAAGTTAAATGATATGTGTAATGGCAAATGATAAATGGCTTGAATTTAAAGGGCATAAAGTAAATGACTTGAAATTTATAGCAATTATAATAGAATGTTAGTCAAAGGTTAGTTGATTAGATGTTAGTGGAGCTTTGCTTTTTAATTGATTAAGTCATTCTTTGGAGAACACTCAACCCTCTATTCACAAGCATGGATCCTTGAACCAAGACATCTTCCAAAGGAAGGAAAAAAGACCAAGTTTCCACACAATACCATGAAAGGAGGGAGACTTACAATCTCACTTACTAGAATGCTATGCCTTTTGAGTCAAAATTTAGCGTTATGTTAAGCAATCGTAATTGGACTTATGTAGAAGTCACAACTATCTGAGGTCGGGCAATAAATATTTTGGTGTTAATGCATGTTAGAGATATTGTATAATGAACCATACTCCTAAAACATACCACATACAAAAAGAAAATGATCAAAGGATGGACTTAATCTCATCCATACTTGTATTGGTTCATCTAACACAAAGTTATTGATGAACCAATTAGCCTTAGGATATTGAGATGTCATTGGACAATGAGAGGGATGGGATAAAATGGGATTGAAGATGAAGAGGGAGGGGAAATGAGGCAAACACAAATTGGTCATGGGAGGAATTTTATCAAATTAAAATCATTCATTCATTTTGGGAGATGAAATGTACATTTCATCAATCCCCTAAATCCAATGATTTTAATCCAACAAAAGTCAAATCAACCTTGACCAAGGCCCAAACACGTAGTCAAACTTCACAAGTCAATAAAAATGGCTCAACATAATTTCTACACAATTAAACAATTAAAAATCAAATTAAAATGCATTAAATTAAATTATGTTTGATCAAAAAACCTAAAACCTCTTCAAAACACCAAATAAATGGGCAAGAGATTTATCATAGGTAAAACAAGGTCAAAGGACCTTGGAGAAAATTTTTCATTATTTTGAAAAGTCAGAAGTATTTTTAAACATTTAAAAATATGCACAAAACAATTAAATCATGAAAAATATCAATATTGATCCAAAAAATAATTTTAATTCAAAAAATGAAAGAGAAAAATATTTGAATTTTTTTGGTGAAAGTTCCATATTTTTTGTATCAATAATGAAATTAATATGAATTAATGAAAAATAAGCAAATAAAAGGAAAATTCAGAAATTCAAAAAAATGTGGACCATCTGATCTCCCTTATTAATTGAGGTGGCAAATCAGATGGTGATCAATGCGCTTTCCACATGCACTGCAGTCAAATGAGACACACGCATGGTAATCACAATCAACGCCCAGGATTAAAACATTTTAAAAGGATCCTATGGTTGAGATGCTTCCAACACATCGCCGAAGCCAGAGCTTCGGTCTTCTTCTCCGGTGGACCTCACCGGACTGGTCCACCTTCAACCATCACCAAAATAAAAAAGCAAGACATGGATTTAAAGAAAAAATGCTCAGGAGCTCGAATCTGGCATCAATTTTGTCCAATTCTAAATATATGAAAAGATACAAGGAGTTGAATTTTGAGGATCATGAACTGAGTTGCTTTAATATGACCTCAAAGCAACTCAATCTTGTTGCCTACATTGGTAGGACTTCAGCAAACCAAAAATCAACTAGAATAGTGGAGAATTAAGAGAGAATCGAAGAGAAGAAGTTTCTGAAAAATCACCTTCGAGTTGATCTAATTCCACTTGATCTTGATCTGGATTTGATTGCTTTCTCCTCCCCTTGCTTGCAGAAATCAAATGAGATGCAAAAGGAAGTGAATTTCTGGACTTTGAACTTCCAAACAGAAGATGAAGTTCATGAAGGAGAATTGCGGTCCAAAACGCAGCGGAAATTAAAATTTTCTCCTTTAGAGATCCTTACGAATGGTCATGATCAGTGATAGAATATTTACCTCTTGTGACGATTGAAACCTTTGGTGCAGATCTCTTGTGACGATCAAAAACTTTGATGCAGATCCACGAAGCGATCACGAACGTTGAACGATGACAACGTCTCTACTCAGTCCACACGAACGGGTTCCTTCAATCTCAGTGCTAGCTGGTACGAATGAAGGCTTTGAGTGTGAGAGAGAGAGTGAGAGAAAACGAAAATAATGCAACCGCAATGAATGCTTCTGCACAAGGGTTCTATTTATAGAACCACTTGTGTGGGCTTCAAGCTAAAAGCCCACTTAAGTGTATTTTGGCCCATATCTTATAATATGCCCAAAATCACTTAAGCCCATGGTACCTTACCATATTTCGTATTCTACTCAAGTACACCGTACCTTACGATGTTCTATAATTCACTTAAGGGCACCGTACCTTACGGTATTCCTTAGTTACTCTATCTCTCATCAATCCGTCCTTTGTGTGTGACCCTAGGTTTTCGTGACGTTGGCAATTATATTAAATCACGCATTTAACATAATAAACAGTGAGCGGTATCTAGCAACACATCACTGCTACCCAAGACACGAAAATGTCATGTGATCTGACAATTCCTTCTGTGATAATACTTATGTGTATAATTACCCTTTTGCCCTTATGTCTATATTGAACACAAGGCATAGACCGTGTCATCCTTGTCCAGTTCAATATTGGGCCCATAGACATTTATCCTGTTATGCAGGATGGGCAAATTCCATCTAGGTCACTCATGTCCCTCAGCATGCTTCGTGGAGTACCCATCAACTGTCTTTATGCTTATCCAGTTACGGACAACGTTGGATCAGCAATAAAGCACTCGACTCTACATCTAGGATCCATAGTGGTTTCAGGTCGAAGAGTGGAATACACTATTATCACCATGAGAATAATTTATGACACTTTGCATAACTTTCTATATAGTATTCTCATAGCGGGTCAATCCGGTATAAATATTACTCCTAATATTCATACCTATGTTTAAGACTTGATAACTCTTTATCCATGATCTATGAGATGTGATCATCAGTCTACAAACATAATAGTCTTAATGCTTTAATGTTATCCCACTTCACACTAAAGCTCGACTACGGATACTTTAAGAATAGTGTCCTTATGTTTAATGTGTTCTGATGATTAAGTCACACTTAATACATCAAACGGACTATCTACTCCAGGGACTTTATTAATCAACCATAATAAAGAAAATGCCTTTTATTATTAATAAATAATTCGATACAAGTACCAAGAAGTATTGGCCTCTAGGGCTTACACCAACAATCTCCCACTAGCACTAGAGCCAATCAGGCATACCCCGTATGCCCATTGATCTAGTATGGCCATCATGCTTCTGCTGCGCAAGAGGCTTTGTCAATGGGTCAGCTATATTGTCAAGTGTAGGTACTTTACATATTTTCACATCTCCTCTATCTATTATCTCTCGAATGAGATGATAACACCTGAGTATGTGTTTGGATCGTCGGTGAGATCTAGGCTCCTTAGCTTGTGCGATAGCACCATTGTTATCATAATAGAGACCAATGGGATCCATAATGCTAGGGACTATGCCAAGTTCACTAATGAACTTTTTGATCCAAACAGCTTCCTTTGCTGCACTTGAGGCAGCAATATACTCGGCCTCGGTTGTAGAATCAGCAACTGTATCTTGCTTTGAACTTTTCAAGCTCACAGCGCCACCATTTCAGCAAACACACATAACCATTGGAATCATTCATATTAAAGCGTCTCAGCACCTTGTCTATGTACTCTGACTTAGGCCAAGCATTTTATGATCTATCTCTATAGATTCTGATTCCTAATATATAGGCTGCTTCACCTAGGTCCTTCATAGAAAAGCATTTCCCCACCCAAGACTTTACTTGTTGCAGGGTAGGGATATCGTTTTCAATGAGTAATATGTCATCTACATATAATACCAGGAATACGATAATGCTCCCACTAACCTTCTTGTAGACACAAGGCTCATCTTCGTTCTTGATGAATCCATATTGTTTTACTGTTTCATCAAAACGAAGATTCCATGAGTAATACATCACCTTGATCAGATATCCATATATCTCAGGTAGGTGACGTATCCTGCCTGACCTACGCTGGTCTTGTTCTACTTGAGCAGGTTGCTCTTACACAACTACTTGTGTTTCCTGCTCTAATTCCTCCATAGGTGTGTCGATGCTTTGTGATTCTTGAATTTCTTCAAGCTCTACTTTCCTCCCACTGGTTCCTTTGGAAATAAAATTATTTTCTAGGAAAACTCCAGTTCGAGCGACAAACATTTTGCCCTTAGAAGGATTGTAGAAGTAATACCCTCCTTTTTCTTTAGGATACCCCACAAATAAGCATTTGTCAGATTTGGGCTCAAGCTTAGTTGAAAATTGTCATTTCACATAAACCTCGCAACCCCAAATCTTTATGTAAGACATATGTGGTTTCTTACCACTCCATATCTCATATGGTGTCTTCTCAACCTTTTGGATGGAACACGGTTAAGTGTGTAAGCTGCTGTCAATAGTGCATGTCCCCAAAAGAAGTTTGGAAGATCGGCGTGACTCATCATGGATCGGACCATGTCCAACAGGGTTCGATTTCTTCTCTCAGACACACCATTCCATTGGGATGTTCCAGGAGGAGTGAGTTGGGATAGGATCCCACACTCTTTCAGATGGTCATCAAACTCTAGGCTTAAATATTCACCACCTTGATCTGATCGAAGAGCTTTAATATTCTTACCTAGTTGGTTTTAACTCATTAGGTTTCATCCTTTTAGTATTAATGTTATTAATAGGCATTTCGAGATCAAGGACATATAGTCCATTGCTCATTTGTGCAGTAGCATAGAGTATATCATTCAAATAAATTGAGCAACAATTGTTCTTTATTATAAATGAAAAACCAAACTTGTCCAAACAAGAAATTGAAATAATATTCCTGCTAATTGCAGATACATAATAACAGTTCTCTAACTGAATTATAAAACCACTAGGTAAAGTTAATAAGATCCTACGGCTAAAGTAGCAACCTTTGCTCCATTGCCAACTCGTAGGTCAACTTCACCTTTTGCCAAATCTCTACTCCCTTTCAGCCCCTGCACATTTGTACAAGTGTGAGAACCGCATCCAGTATCTAATACCCATGATGCAGAAGTAGATGAATTAATAACAAAAATACCTGAAGTTGAAGTCTCTACTCCATTCTTCTTATCTTCCAGGTACTTTGGGCAGTTTCTCTTCCAGTGTCCGGTCTTACCGCAATGGAAGCAGGTGCCTTCTTTTGCTATGCCTCCATTAGGCTTCAAAGCATCAACGGTGGGTTTGGGTTTGGCAACTTCCTTGCCCTTCCCTTTATCACCATGCTTAGTGGGCCTTTTGTTCTGTCTCTTTCCATTTCCGATCATCAGAATGGACTTCCCTTTTGACTTCAGATCCTGCTCGGCAGTTCTTAACATGGCGAGCAGTTCAGGAAGAGATTTGTCCATATCAATCATATTGAAATTTAGGACAAATTGACTGAAACTATCTGGCAACGATTGCAAGATCAAATCAGTTGCAAGTTCCTTTTCGAGGGGAAAACCCAATCTCTCAAGGTTTTCCACATACCCAATCATCTTGAGTACATGGGGACCTACAGGGGCTCCCTCAGCTAACTTGCTTTGAAAAAGGGCTTTTGAAACTTCAAACCTCTCATGCCTTGCTTGCTCTTGATAGAGCAACTTCAGGTGTTCGATCATATCGAACGCTGACATGTTCTCATGTTGCTTTTGCAATTCTGAGTTCATGGTAGCCAGCATGAGACAAGCAGTTTCATTGGCATCATCGACATGCTTCTTATAAGCATCTCTTTCTGCCTTAGGTGCAGAACTAGGAGGTTCCTCTTCAGGAACAGGTCTCTCCAAGACATACAACTTTTTATCATGTTTGAGGACAATCCTCAGGTTTCGGTGCCAATCCAGAAAATTTGTCCCAGATAATTTTTCCTTGTCAAGGATTGATCGCAAGATATTGTTAGAGGTGTTTGTTGTCATGGTTATCTACATAAGGATTAAGAAAATATAAGTATCATTGATATATTTAATTAGGCCTTTAATCAAATATGCTCCCACTATTTTACTCAAAACAAATGACCATCATCATTTGATTCGGAAAATCCCGTTGGAAGATTTTCTAGTGGGTCGAGATCCATATTTCACTTCGTTCTAAGTCCGCGTAGGCGGATTACACAAAACTAGGTTATTTAGGTAGGAACTCCTTCCAATTGTATCTCATACAACTCTCGAATATTTCAGTTGGGTGAATAACTCCTTATTCCAATCCATCACATGGATCATTCCCAACTCTTGCTTCTAAACATATATATAATCTTATTATAATTTGTTTAGTTAAGTTTGACCCATTGTTTTAACAGTTGGATATTACAATTATCCCATCGCACCTTACTAATATATAGATCATGCACCTCGCGTAGGCGAAGCCTACATTATCCATTACTAGTCTTGATGAGTGTTAAAACTTGGAAAGCATAAACTTAATATTTAATTTGAGGGAATTGTAATCGTTATGATCTCACCGGCTTATTTATCATATAAATCGTCTCTCACATGCATCAACATACATACACATGCATCAACATACATACACATGCATCAACATACATACACAATGAAACAGTTATGGCCCCTAGCGCAATTGTTCTCCCAAGCCAATGAGAGAACCTAAGCTAACCTAATAACGATCTAAGCTTCTCCAAGCAAGATCTTCAAGGTTGTCCTCCTTTAATATTGAATTCTTCTCTAAGCTTCTCCAAGCAAGATCTTCAAGGTTGTCCTCCTTTGATATTGAAATCTTCTCTTTCTTCATAACATTGTCTTCTTCTCTTTCTTCATAACATTACATTCCAGAAGAAACTCGTTTTACATACGAGGGTTTGAGATGAGAAAAGAAGTTACATTAAGAGATGAAAAGGAGAGGCACGACACGCAGGTCATATTTAAAAACCCAAAATAAAATGAAGGAAGACTAAACCCACGAACGTTGAACGATGACAACGTTTCTACTCAGTCCACACGAACGGGTTCCTTCAATCTCAGTGCTAGCTGGTACGAATGAAGGCTTTGAGTGAGAGAGAGAGAGTGAGAGAAAACGAAAATAATGCAACCGCAATGAATGCTTCTGCACAAGGGTTCTATTTATAGAACCACTTGTGTGGGCTTCAAGCTAAAAGCCCACTTAAGTGTATTTTGGCCCATATCTTATAATATGCCCAAAATCACTTAAGCCCATGGTACCTTACCATATTTCGTATTCTACTCAAGTACACCGTACCTTACGATGTTCTATAATTCACTTAAGGGCACCGTACCTTACGGTATTCCTTAGTTACTCTATCTCTCATCAATCCGTCCTTTGTGTCTGACCCTGTAGGTTTTCGTGACGTTGGCAATTATATTAAATCACGCATTTAACATAATAAACAGTGAGCGGTATCTAGCAACACATCACTGCTACCTGTAACACCCCAAAATTTGCCCTCCTCATTCATGCATTCATTTAGCATTTCATATTGCATTTCATCATGTCAATCAGAATTAGATCAAAAAAAAAAAAAAAACGAAAAAAAAAGAAAAACGAAAAAAAAAAAACGAAAAAACGAAAAAATATATATATATATAATTTTTTACAAAATAAAATAATAATAAATTTTTTTTTAATTAATTAATTAATTAAATAAATAATTAAATAAATAAAATATAATAAAAAAAATTTGGACTTGGGTCTCTCTCATTTGAGCCCACAAAACCATGAAATTCAGTCTATAAATACCAAGGCTTCACTTGAGAGAACACAGAACAAAAAAGGGGATTTTGAAGAGAAGCAAAATACTCTGAGGTTTCCTTGGAACAAAACCCTGAGGAAAAAGATAGTGAGAGAGGACCTAACGGAGTTCAGAGCAGCCTCCAAACCCCGAAGGGAACTCAACTACACAGAATCACCTCTGCCTCACATAAACCCTGAAGATTGTTTTGTAAACCTCACGGGTGCAACTCAATTTCAATCAAGCTCTCCAATCAGGTTTGCCTTTATTCCCATTACCTTTTGCTTTGAAGTTGAATACTCTGAATGTATGAGGTATGATGGATGAATTTCATTAGGTTTTTTCGCCCATGGGTTTAATATGTATATGAATGTATAAACAATGCCTTGAATGTTTAACCTTTTAATTTTTGAGTGTATGCCACAGGGTTTGAGGTTTCTGAAACCATACTGTTGTTCATGAAAAAATGCTTATGGTGTTTCACTAACCCTTTTGTTGAATTTTTGTGAGGGCTCACATGACTTTTGCAGGGATAACTTGCGTGGTTTCCCATTTTATTTGTGGGATAACCCCTGGAGGTTCATTCCGATTACCTGTACTGACTCACTTTTCTTTGATGGCATTAGCTTGGAAGGATCTCAGGGTTTCTTACTCCTCTAATTTTTGTTACTTCGGATCTTTATCCGCGTGGTACTTTTACATTTTTCCCGCATTTTACTGCTTTCCTAGCTGGAAGACCTCGATATGAGGCAACGTTTGAGCCCCTTGGTTGCATTTTACTTTGAGATACATGTTTTGTGTTTTGTATTCATATCCCTGCAGGTAGCGCGGTTCCTTCGTCAAGGACTGCCTTTTTGCCCTTGAGCATCCCAAACCCTAAAACCCAAAGCAACACGTTAACTCCTTCTACTACAGGCGAGTAAGTCTCCAAAGGTCGAGCATCCGGTAGATTTCGTAGTAACGTTGTTCGCCCAAAACCCAATCCATAACCCCGTAGTTAGCGGAACTACGTTTTGCTCTGATTCTCAGGCCAGATGAGATACGTAGGCATAAGACGCGATGTCTTAGCGAGCACACATCCCCCCAACCCATAGGTAGCCGAGCTACGAAGACTCTGATTCTCATATTCAGATGAGATACGTATGCAGTGGATGAGACATCCGCGCGAGTCATTTTCATTTAACCCTTTTTTTTTGGTAAACAGCACAAGATAAACCCACACCCTTTAGACAAGAACTACAAAAGTGGATCCCGTAGAGTACTACGGATGCGTAGGGGTGCTAATACCTTCCCTTCGCATAACCGACTCCCGAACCCAAGATTTGGTTGCGAGACCCCGTCTTGTCCTTTCTTTTTTTCAGGTTTACTTCGAGCGTTTCCTTTCCCTCCTTTGGGATGAATAACGCACTGTGGCGACTCTTCTGTCATTTTCTTTCGCCGGTTGTTTTTTTCGCACACTGTATTTTTTCAGGTTGCGAAAGCTGGCGACTCTGCTGGGGACCCGGTTTCCCTAAGCGAGTCCCTCCTAGCTTTTGTAGTTTGTTTATTGGGTGTTCATGCTTTTGTACGGTTATTTATTTACCTGTTTTACCTTATTGCATTGTGTACATATCATTGCTTTATCTGTTGGCTGGCTATGGCTGCTTGGTGATCTTTGTGAGATGAGTTCTATACCCGAACTCGAGTGCACTTAGGATAGGAGAATGGCATAGTCCTGTCGACTTGTGTGGAGTTATTCCTTAGCGAGTTGACTTGCAAGCCCATTCACTTGGTGGAGGTCATGTTGAGATCAATAATGTCACATAAGTAAGTTGTGGTTAGACATTACTTGTTCCAATATAGACCTTAGAAGCCGAGGACCTTAGTTTACCAAACCCATCTTGGCCTATTCGTAGGACGTAGTGCGAAAGTCATTCAAGTGTAAGATTTGATACGATTGTTACACGATACTACACTCATAAGAGTCTCTCTTGAGAATATTGTTGGAATACGAGTAGTCGTTCCTCTGATAATATCCGAAAGATGGGATTATGACTATGGGAACCTTTTGTAGAACATGTTTGGCAGGTTTAAACCTTAGTACACTCCTTTTGGGTGGTTCTTAACCTAAACTCCATGCTCGTGACTTGCAACAAACCCTTGATTCATTGTTAATCCGATCAGGTATCCTTAATATCAATGGAACTCGGGTGTTGATAAGATGTAAACCATAATCCACCAAAATGGGTGGTTGATATTAAGGATAACATGATCCATCCCATGACCTTTGTTTGGTGTGCTCTTAATTTCTCTCCAGACAGTGCAACCTGACAGATGTTCAAGCAGATACATCAATTCTGATTGACATGCCTTTGCATTGCATAACATCATCTGCATATTTGCATCCAACATCTCATGCTTATTCATTTGCAGGGTATTCCCTTTCAAAACGGGGGTGCCTTAAAACTGAACAAGCAGTGCATCGCATACCATGCATATTAACCCTTGTCTGTTTTGCAGGTGTCACCGCAGTGTCTAATGTTTGTTCCCTGTATCAGGCAGTTATTGGTCCCAAGCGAGTCCACAGGTACCCGACAAAGGAAAATCGTCCACAACTAGCGATGGACCAAGTACAGAAAGAGCTGGCTGATATGCGTGAAAGGATGGATCAGTTCATGACATTGATGACTGGTATGGCAGCAGGCCAAGAAAAGCTGAGGGAATTGGTTGAGCAACCGAGGCCCAATCCAGATTTGGAGATACCAAATGCTAAGGGAAACCCTGGTAACCCTGGGAACGCTGATAACCCTGTGAACACTGGTAACGCGGGTAACGCGAATGCTGATGGAAACCTGGGTAATGTTGGCAACACAGGGAATGTTGGAAATGGTATTGGCGGAAGGTACAATGTGAATCAAGGAATTTGGATTAACGGGCACCCCGTTACTGAAGATTATCAGTGTGATCAATTTTCTTTGCACGACGAGGCCCTCGAGACCACTCGCCGTATGGATGAGCTTGCTGAGAAGCTCAAATCTTTGGAGTCTCAAAATTCCTTAGGCTTTGATGTCACAAATCTTGGTCTGGTTCAGGGAGTAAGGATTCCTCACAAGTTCAAACCCCCTACTTTTGAGAAATACAACGGGGCTTCTTGCCCACGCACTCATCTCCAATTTTATCTGGGAAGGTTGGGAGCTCACACGGAAGATGAAAAGCTGTGGATGTACTATTTTGAAGACAGTCTAACTGGAGCTTCTCGTGAATGGTATTCTCATTTGTCTCGTACTACCATCAAGAGCTGGAAAGACTTGGCAGAGGCTTTTGTCAAGCAATATCAATACAACTTGGACATGGCTCCAAATCGGACCTTGTTGCAAGGTATGTCTCAGACTGCCAAGGAAACCTTTAGAGAGTATGCTCAACTCTGGAGACAGATTGCTGCGTCCGTCCAACCCCCTATGTCTGAAAGGGAGATGGCGGACATGTTCATGAACACTCTTCAAGGTAATTATATTGAGAGATTGGCTGCTTGCCCGTCAATCAGCTTTGCAGAGATAGTAATTGCTGGAGAAAGAATCGAGAGTCTGTTGAAGATGGGCCGAATTCAAGACAATAGTGTTTCTAACCCATCAGGTCCCAAGAGACCGTTTGCTGGTAACGGTCAGCGAAGAAAAGAAGGCGAGGCAAGCGTTGTGTATGCCGGTAGAGGCAGGAGTAAAGGACGCCCTAATTATTATCAAGATCAAGTGGCCGCAGTCACTATTCCAACACCTGTTCCTCAACCGCAATATCATCCGCAACAACAACCCAGGTACAACAATCAACAACAAGGAGGTAATCTGGGTCAGCAGAGACACTATCAACAACGTCCAATGCAGACGGACCGGGTCATCGAGCCAATCCCAATGCCTTATTCAGTATTACTTCCCAAGCTGATTGACATGAATCTGGTTACATTGAGAACTCCGGCCCCACCAATCGATCCCAATAATTTGCCTAGAGGTTATGATGTCAACGCCAGATGCGTTTTTCACTCCAACGCACCTGGCCATACTACAAATAATTGCAAGGCTCTCCAGTTAAAGGTACAAGATTTGAGAGATGCCCAGGCTATCAATTTTGCTCCGGTGCCTAATGTTATCTAGAACCCGATGCCGGCTCACGGCGGGCAGAGGATTAATGCTGTTGATAGTGGGGAAACTTTGAATTTGGTTTCTGATGTGACTAAGGTGAAGACTTCGCTATCGGTGGTTAAAGACCGACTTCTGAAAGGATAGATTTTCCCGTGCTGTGGGGAAGAATGCAGAAATTGTCAAGCTGCCGAAAACGGATGTGACAGTTTGAGAAGGGGTATTCAGCAGCTGATAGATGAAGGTTGTCTTCAGTTCGATCAGGCCCGTCCGGTGAAGAATGATGTATCGACGGTGACGTTTTATTTCACTCCTGAAGAAATGTATGTTCCCGAGAGACTCGCTCCGACAACAATATATTTCCCAGAAAGTACAGAACCAGCAGCGGTGAACATCGAAAGTTCAGCACCAGTCGCAATTTACTCTGACAGCCCTCAACTGACTTTGGTTGGTCCAATCACCATCACGGTACCAGGACCTGTTCCGTATGAGAAAGACAGTGCTATCCCGTGGCACTATGGGGATGATATCTACTGCCAGGGGCAGAAAGTTAACGAAGAAGACATTGACATTGGTAGCTCCGCTGTAGACAATGTTGGAGGGGTTGGTGGCTTCACTCGCAGTGGACGCCTATTTGCACCATCAACATTACGCGTGAATACTGAAGCCGAGACAGCTGCCAAGGCTAAAAGGAAACAGGTATCCACCGAAGAGGTTACTACTGAGGAAGATCCTCCTAAGACCGCATTCGAGAAGGAAGTGGATGAGTTTACGAGGATTATCAAGAAAAGTGACTACAAGGTAGTCGACCAGCTAAATCAGACACCCTCAAAGATCTCCATTCTCTCACTATTGCTGTGCTCTGAGGCGCACAGAGCAGCCTTGTTGAAAGTACTGAATATGGCCTATGTTCCACCGGAGATAACTGTTAACCAGCTGGAGTCGGTAGTTTCCAATGTAAACGCTAGCCGGGGACTAGGTTTCACCGATAATGACCTGACATCTAAGGGCAGGAATCACAACAAAGCCTTGCATATCACAATGGAGTGCAAAGGGGTGGTGCTTTCCCATGTTTTGGTTGATACAGGCTCTTCTCTTAATGTTCTTCCAAAGAAATCCTTAACGAAGTTGGATTGCGATGACACCATCCTGAGGCCAAGTAACTTAGTTGTGAGGGCTTTTGATGGCTCTAAGAGAGCTGTCTTTGGCGAAGTTGAGTTGCCAGTTAAGATTGGACCGCAGGTGGTCAAGATCACCTTTTATGTGATGGATATCCAGCCTGCCTACAGTTGTCTGCTAGGTCGGCCTTGGATTCATGTTGTCGGTGCTGTTACTTCTACCCTCCACCAGAAGCTCAAATATGAACTAGAAGGTCAGATCGTCATTGTATGTGGTGAAGAGGATATTTTTGTTAGCCACCTGTCTACATTTAAGTATGTAGAGATGGATGGAGAGATGCATGAGATGCTGTGTCAGGGCTTCGAAACTACAAACATCAATGAGGTCGCGCCCGAAGCTGTCTTTTCACTTGAGTTTGAGAAGGTCGGGACTTCTATCTCTTCATACAGACAAGCTGTTGAAGTGGTTAAGGCTGGGGCAAATTTGTGGAGCCAGTCATCAAAGAAGACAAGTTTGGATTGGGGTATGCTCCGGGATCTCAGAAGAATGAAGCCGGTACTTTCTCCAGCGGGGGTTTGGTTTCCCCCCACATCGTCAATGCTGCAGATGAAGACAAGGCTGACAGCGACTTTGACTTAGATAGCTGGATTCGCCCGTGTGTCCCGGGAGAAAAGCTCGACAATTGGTCGTCTGAAAAAACCGTTCGGGTTACTCTACTGAAAGAGTGATTTTTATTGTTTTCCTTTATTACATGCATAATAAAGTCTTACACTTTGCCCAAGGTGTAACGGCTCATTTGTAGGGCCATCCATTTAGTTACGTTTCGCAATTATTTTTATCATCAATAAAGGACGGCTTTTGCAAACAATTTTGTGTTCTCTTTCTTTCAGTTTTTTTTACTTTTTACCAAAAAACGTCAATGTTTCTTTTTTCGTTTTTCCTTTCTTTCAAAAATAAAAAAATCTCTCATTCTAAGGTAAAGCATGATCCTCCATCATGCAGAGCCGACCACCCGGATCTCACTGCTAACGACACTGCTATGGCCAAGTATGACTTCGACAATCCTATCTATCAAGCCGAAGAAGGGGCTGAGGAAGATTGTGAATTGCCTGAAGGGTTAGCCAGATTGTTGAAACAGGAGGACCGAGCTATTACACCTTATCAGGAGGTGGTTGAGACCATCAACGTTGGTATCGAGGACGACAAGAAAAAGATCAAGATCGGGGCAAGTCTACAAGCAGAGAGAAAAGACCGTTGATCATGTACTTGACTGTGTTAGAAAGGTCGATGGGTTGTGTGCTCGGTCAGCATGACGAGTCAGGTCGAAAAGAGCATGCAATATACTACCTTAGCAAAAGTTTACCGACTGTGAACAAAGATACTCATTGCTCGAGAAAACTTGCCGCGCTTTGGCATGGGCTGCTCGCCGACTAAGACAGTATATGTTGACTCACACGACTCTATTGATATCAAAAATGGATTCAGTCAAGTATATTTTTGAAAAGCCAGCACTTACCGGAAAAGTTACTAGGTGACAAATGATACTGACAGAGTATGACATCCAATACACTTCACAAAAAGCCATCAAGGGAAGTGTCTTGTCAGACTATCTTGCAGAGCAACCGATTGATGATTACCAACCTATGAGGTTTGACTTTCCTGATGAGGACATCATGTTTCTCAAATCGAAAGATTGAGAGGAACCACTCCCGGAGGAGGGGCCTGACCCTGAATCCAAATGGGTTATGATGTTTGATGGGGCGGTCCACGTCAATGGTCGCGGAGTTGGTATAGTGTTGATCACACCGGAAAGGGGTTCATATGCCATTTGGTGCCAGAATAACTTTTCCCTGCACCAACAATGAAGCCGAATACGAAGCTTGTATCCTAAGACTTGAGGAAGCCGTCAAAATACAGATTAAATCCCTGGATGTATACGGGGACTCAGCTTTGGTCATCAATCAAACCAACGGGAAATGGTGCTATGCTGGAACTACGTACCCAGAATTGACGTATCTCGGTTAGAGATGAATGAAGAAAGCATTTGGTCAGAAAGTGCGCCCTCGGGGGTATCAAGTCGGTGAATTGGTACTCAAAAGATTTCTTCCTCCCAACACAGATCACAGGGGCAAATGGACACCGAACTATGAGGGTCCGTACGTGGTTAAAAGGATTTTCTATGGCAGAGCTTTGATGCTAACAACCATGGATGGCGAAGGATTCCCGTCCCCTATTAACTCAGACGCAGTTAAAAAAAAATACTTCGCATAAAATAGACCCGCTGGACGATAAAAAGAATAGTCCAGGCAAAAAAGGGGCATCCCGACGAACCAAAAAAAAAGAATAAAAAGGTTCGGGCAAAAATTAGGGATATATAAAAAAAAAAAAGTACACCCGGTGAGTCGAGAACCCAAAAGGGCGGCTCAAGCAAAAATGGGTATCCCGGTGGATTGAAAACCCGAAAAAGGGGGCGATCCAGGCAAAAGTTAGGGAATAAGCGAATGACTGTGATTTGAGTTCATCAGTGTTATATCACCGTTTCATTCAATCCGGCAATCTTCGAAGGTTAAAGATCGACTAATCATCCACTTCAGAAAGCAAGATGAGAAGAGCGTCTTGAGGACATACGAACCATAGCAGAGTCAAAACTCAGTGGGACCCCGTTTCCACATTGCCATTAGGATAGTTCTCTTTTTTATAGCGATCACCTCTTTTCAGGGATCAGCTTCCTGATACCCTCGCCTATTCCTGGCACAAATTTTCTCCCCATTAAGAGTCGAATAATTCAGTTAAAGAGCCTCTTTATTTTTCATTTATCAGTTTGTTTGCAAAAATGTCTGAATTTTTGATAAAACATATTGCATATGAACATAATGGTGGCTTTTGCAAATGATTTGCACAGGAAAACATTTAAAATTTCTTTGAATGTGCTTAATCCCGAACGGTGAATTCAAACCGAGTAATTCCCCCGAGGCATACGTGTATTTTTGGTTGCAGGTCACAGGAACCGGATGCCAAGTCATGAATCCTCATCCCCAAGCGGTTGACAAAGTCTCTCCTCAGCAGAGCATGTTCCCCAACAGAGTTGACAGTATCCAGACTGTCTATCCCTAGTAGAGTTGACAGTATCCAGACTATATATCCCTAGCGGAGTTGACAGTGTCAGACTGTATCTTCCTAGCAACAGCGGAGTGGTTGCATACCCAACGGACAAGAGGATGGTGTTCCCAGTGTTCATCTCATCCCCAGCAGATTATTTCTAGCAGATTTGTTCTAATCCCCAGCTTGAGGACGATTAGCAAGTTCATATCCCCAGCAAAGGTCGTTTCCTACGACATTTCCCCAGGAAGTGTTTTCCCCACAGACTCTCCTCACAGAGCCTCGCCGAGAAAAGTTTCCATAGTTGATACTCCCCCCGCAAGGTCGACTTTTCAAGCAGCCAATTTATTTTTGGTGGCTCATTGGTCCCACCAGACGGATCATTCCCCATAGAGCATTCAAGGATTGATACAGCGATCTGTTCCCTACCGGAGTTTGCTTCCCCTAGCAGATTTCTTTTTTCTTTTACACCATGCATAGCATTTGCATTCGCATGCATATCATATCAAGCATACACATAAGCTGATAAACAGGTTCTTCCAAGCAGACTGAAGAATTACTTTACAACCAAGGTCATGAGATCCAGCCAGAGGATCAAGCGTGAGTGATCCAGCCTGAGGGTCATTTTGAAGATTCAGCCTGAGAATCGTTTTCCCGTGATCCAGCATGAGGGTCACTTTTTGAAGATTCAGCCTGAGAATCGTTTTCCCGTGATCCAGCCTGAGGGTCATTTCGAAGATTCAGCCTGAGAATCGTGTTCCAGTGATCCAGCCTGAGGGTCATTTCGAAGATTCAGCCTGAGAATCGTTTTCCCGTGATCCAGCATGAGGGTCATTTTTGAAGATTCAGCCTGAGAATCGTTTTCCCAAGAGTCAGCCTGAGGCTCAATTTGAAGATTCCCCAGTGAAGTCGCCTACAAGCTTTATTTCCCCAGCAAGTCTAATTGAGGAGTCGTTACAACATGTTCTAGCCCGAAGAATATGTACGAAACCCAAAAGTGGAATATGCTCGAAGTTGCATATCTAATATGAAGGTTGGGTGTAGATTTCAAAAGAGGGTCAACCAGCGCATGCCTCAGATGCGGGATCCTAATGATGGGAATTTATCATCAAAACAATCCAGATCTAGCCAGAAGATCGAAGTCAGGTCTAGCCCGAAGACCGGAAATAGATTCAGCCAGAGAATTGAAGCAATTCAGATCTAGCCAGAAGATCGAAGTAGATTCAGCCAGAGAATCAAAGGAAATAGATTCAGCCAGAGAATCGAAACAAAGAAGATCTAGCCAGAAGATCGAAAATCGCAACAATTCAGATCTAGCCAGAAGATCGAAATAGATTCAGCCAGAGAATCGAAACGAAGGAGATCTAGCCAGAAGATCAAAGAAGATCTAGCCAGAAGATCAAAATCGTATCCAGCCCGAGGATCAAAATTAATATCCAACCAGAGGACTAAATTGAGTATAGGTTCAGCCAGAGGATCGAAACTCCAGATTAAGCCAGAGGATCGGAAGAAAGATAAACAGCGTGGTGTATTTCCGCGTTTTTGTGGTGTTCTCGGAGCGCAAATTTTCGGTCTGTCTATGGTATTCAATCACAGCTCACCCCGTTTGTCTGATAAGTTGTTCGCTTTCATCCTACCCGGGTTAGCTGATGTTTGAATAGGGGCAGCTGTAACACCCCAAAATTTGCCCTCCTCATTCATGCATTCATTTAGCATTTCATATTGCATTTCATCATGTCAATCAATTTTAGATCCAAAAAAAAAAAAAAACGAAAAAAAAAAACGAAACGAAAAAAAAAATATATATATAATTTTTTACAAAAAAAAATAATAATAAATTTTTTTTTATTAATTAATTAAATAAATAAAATATAATAAAAAAAATTTGGACTTGGGTCTCTCTCATTTGAGCCCACAAAACCATGAAATTCAGTCTATAAATACCAAGGCTTCACTTGAGAGAACACAGAACAAAAAAGGGGATTTTGAAGAGAAGCAAAATACTCTGAGGTTTCCTTGGAACAAAACCCTGAGGAAAAAGATAGTGAGAGAGGACCTAACGGAGTTCAGAGCAGCCTCCAAACCCCGAAGGGAACTCAACTACACAGAATCACCTCTGCCTCACATAAACCCTGAAGATTGTTTTGTAAACCTCACGGGTGCAACTCAATTTCAATCAAGCTCTCCAATCAGGTTTGCCTTTATTCCCATTACCTTTTGCTTTGAAGTTGAATACTCTGAATGTATGAGGTATGATGGATGAATTTCATTAGGTTTTTTCGCCCATGGGTTTAATATGTATATGAATGTATAAACAATGCCTTGAATGTTTAACCTTTTAATTTTTGAGTGTATGCCACAGGGTTTGAGGTTTCTGAAACCATACTGTTGTTCATGAAAAAATGCTTATGGTGTTTCACTAACCCTTTTGTTGAATTTTTGTGAGGGCTCACATGACTTTTGCAGGGATAACTTGCGTGGTTTCCCATTACGGATCTTTATCCGCGTGGTACTTTTACATTTTTCCCGCATTTTACTGCTTTCCTAGCTGGAAGACCTCGATATGAGGCAACGTTTGAGCCCCTTGGTGGCATTTTACTTTGAGATACATGTTTTGTATTTTGTATTCATATCCCTGCAGGTAGCGCGGTTCCTTCGTCAAGGACTGCCTTTTTGCCCTTGAGCATCCCAAACCCTAAAACCCAAAGCAACACGTTAACTCCTTCTACTACAGGCGAGTAAGTCTCCAAAGGTCGAGCATCCGGTAGATTGCGTAGTAACGTTGTTCGCCCAAAACCCAATCCATAACCCCGTAGTTAGCCGAACTACGTTTTGCTCTGATTCTCAGGCCAGATGAGATACGTAGGCATAAGACGCGATGTCTTAGCGAGCACACATCCCCCCAACCCATAGGTAGCCGAGCTACGAAGACTCTGATTCTCATATTCAGATGAGATACGTATGCAGTGGATGAGACATCCGCGCGAGTCATTTTCATTTAACCCTTTTTTTTTGGTAAACAACACAAGATAAACCCACACCCTTTAGATAAGAACTACAAAAGTGGATCCCGTAGAGTACTACGGATGCGTAGGGGTGCTAATACCTTCCCTTCGCATAACCGACTCCCGAACCCAAGATTTGGTTGCGAGACCCCGTCTTGTCCTTTCCTTTTTTCAGGTTTACTTCGAGCGTTTCCTTTCCCTCCTTTGGGATGAATAACCCAAGGTGGCGACTCTTCTGTCATTTTCTTTCGCCGGTTGTTTTTTTCGCACACTGTATTTTTTCAGGTTGCGACACTACCCAAGACACGAAAATGTCATGTGATCTGACAATTCCTTCTGTGATAATACTTATGTGTATAATTACCCTTTTGCCCTTATGTCTATATTGAACACAAGGCATAGACCGTGTCATCCTTGTCCAGTTCAATATTGGGCCCATAGACATTTATCCTGTTATGCAGGATGGGCAAATTCCATCTAGGTCACTCATGTCCCTCAGCATGCTTCGTGGAGTACCCATCAACTGTCTTTATGCTTATCCAGTTACGGACAACGTTGGATCAACAATAAAGCACTCGACTCTACATCTAGGATCCATAGTGGTTTCAGGTCGAAGAGTGGAATACACTATTATCACCATGAGAATAATTTATGACACTTTGCATAACTTTCTATATAGTATTCTCATAGCGGGTCAATCCGGTATAAATATTACTCCTAATATTCATACCTATGTTTAAGACTTGATAACTCTTTATCCATGATCCATGAGATGTGATCATCAGTCTACAAACATAATAGTCTTAATGCTTTAATGTTATCCCACTTCACACTAAAGCTCGACTACGGATACTTTAAGAATAGTGTTCTTATGTTTAATGTGTTCTCATGATTAAGTCACACTTAATACATCAAACGGACTATCTACTCCAGGGACTTTATTAATCAACCATAATAAAGAAAATGCCTTTTATTATTAATAAATAATTCGATACAAGTACCAAAAAGTATTGGCCTCTAGGGCTTACACCAACAGTTCAAGCTCGATTTCAAGAGAAATCTCAGAAAATTCTATGGCAGTGAGGGTTTGAATTGGTCTAGCAAAGCTTGGGCAAGGTGTTGATGATGAATCTGAAGCCTTAAGCTTGTTTAAATAGGCAATGCACTTGATATTTGCACCACTTGAAAATTGGACAAATTTAGAAACCTTCTTGCATGGGTGCATGGGCAATGGTTTGGGCCTTGAGAATGATGTAATCCACTTCCCATTCGTGTGTAAAGAGTACTGAATGCATCATGTGTAAGCATGCAAAAGAATTTGATCATTTGAAATCCAATCTTGCCAAAACACTTTCCATAATGAAGCCAAGCGCAAGTCCCTCAATTTTAATGAAAATGAGATGATCTTGGATGTTTTGGAAAGCTGAGATCAAGGGGAACAACTTTAGTGTTGAACACTTTTTCATTTGAAGCTTGGATCATGATGAATTTTGAGGTGGAAGTTTGGGAAATCAAACATATTTGAAAATTTTCTAAGTCGCAAGTCAAATGTTCACTTCTTCCACCTTGAATAACTTTTTCTATGGACTTCAAATGAGAAAATTCCCTTCATAAAAGTTTTATCTCTTTCAAACCTCTTCAATTTTGTCACAAATTTGACCTCATTTGAATTTGGCATGAGGGAGTTATGCATTTTAGGAGTTGAGGAAAATCACTTGTTCAATGGTATTGACCCAAAATGACCTATAATGTTTTCACTTGGCACATGCATTTTGAAGTTGAATTTTCAATTCCTAAAAAAATAAAAGTTGAATTAGACATCTTGAAATTGATCATGAAATTTGAATGGATTTCATTGCATAAAAAATGAGAAAGTTATGGTCTTGGGAAGTTGACCTCCAAACTAGGGCTTAAACAAAATGACCTATAATCTTTCAGCATAAAAAATGACTTTCCGAGCAAAACTAGGTCTATACCTCAATATGAAAGTTGTTTGGAATGTCTTTTATAGTAACGTTTCTCTTGGAAGCATTTTCATATGACAAATATTGTAGGAGATAGGGTCTAGGGAACCCCAGTTTTGACCAGTTGACTTCCTCTGGCCAACCACCATGAACCAACTTGCTAGCTTGACATTCTCTTGACTTTTGGGGCTCATGGAGTATAATATAAGCATAATATGATATAATGTGAAGTATACCTTGAAATATTTGATCAATTTTTGAAGAAACTTGTTGAAGAAGTCACACAAGACACCTAGATGAATTAGGGTTTTCATGGCAAACAAACTCCAAACCTTTGATGATTTCTTGATCAAAATAACATGTGAAGATCATGGGGATCCATATATGATAATTAGAGCCATATTAAATCATTTCTTGGTTGATATCCTTGCATTTAGGGTCTCAAACCCTATATATGAGCTTGATAGAGCATAGGTGAGCATGTGCACTACCTACAAAAGAGTTAAACTATATAATGACATATTTTTGGTTTTTTGGTTAGTAAAAAAGAAAAATAAAGTATTATACAATCAAATGTGCTTGGTGACCTCTCCCAATGCAAACCCAATGAATGAGGGGTGGGGAGGATGCCAAGTTGTGATCCTAATGCTAATGCATATGATGAGATATCATGAGGGATCTTAGGGTTAAAATTGGGGTCTTACAGCTACCCTTATTTAAGGATGTTCTAGCTGAGGAGATGAAGGTTAAAATCTTCGTATCGACTCAGTATAATGGACTTAAATAACAACATAGAAACAAATTTTGGTCCCTAAGAAACCTCATGATGCATATGATATGAAATGTTAAAAATAATCTCTATGGGGAAAATGTTGCCACAAAGGAAAAGAATTCGGATAGACTGAAAATCCACAGGAGCATAGTGCATTCCATAAGGAAAACTCACTAGGGAGACAGAGACTCTGGGAGATAAAAGGTTGTGCGTAGGCCTGGCTACGACTTAAAACTGCTGGGGGACACGAGAGATTCCATGAAAACAAATCAATGGAAAGACTCAACCGGGGATAAGGTAAAAATCAGCAGGGGAATGGGTAGATCATAACACAACTGAAATACTCGACCCAAACAGGTGATGGCGATTTCAATGAGTAAATACGCAATCAAACTCAACTAGGGAAGAAAAGAACTTCAACACAGAAGTAACAGAAATATATTATCCACTACCGGTTTCTGGGTAGGAATATAACATAATCTGACAGAGAGGACATACGTTAACGGTTAGGGTAAACATATCAAGGGTGACTTGCTGAGGGCAACAAGAGGTGTATTCATTACCAGTTTATGGGTAAGAATAACCTGTTGGGGAAAAACCAAATAGGGTTTACAACTACCGATCACTAGGCATAAGATCAAGGAGAGAGAATATTCGTCACTAGTTAAAATGAACATATCAAGGATAAACTCGAAAGGAAGAATATCCGTCATTGGTTAAGATGAACATATCAAGGATGGACTGCCAGAACAAGTAGGAATTACATCTATCGGTTACTGGATAGAATACCAAAAAAAAATATTCGTCACCGGTTAGGATGAACATATCAAGGATAGAATCTGAGGGGAGAAATAGGAATTATACTATGAGTTACTGGATAGAAAAACGAAAAGTGAATATCCGTCACCGGTTAGGATGAACATATCAAGGATAGACTCCGCAAAAGGGGAAGCATGATTTACAACTATCGGTTATTGGGAAGAAGATCGAAAAAAGGAGGAAATTCGTCATCGGTTAGGAAGAACATATCAAGGATTAACCCTCTGGGGAAGGAAATAGGGATTACAACTACCTTTTTACTGGGTAGAATACCAAAGCGAGAGTATCCGTTAGGACAAACATATCAAGGATAGACTCAAAGCAGGGGAAGAAAAATATTTGTCATCTGTTAGGATGAACATATCAAGGATAAACTTCCTGGGGAAATGTGAAGATGAATCCACTGGGGAGGAAATAGATTACTTTTACCGGGTATTGGGCGAAAGTAAAGTACTCACGAATCAAGAAGAATATTACCGGTTACTGGGTAATAGACTCCCAGGGGACCAAAAGCATCTATCTAGGTAAGATCTAGAAAGAAAAGGTCAATCAAAGACTCAACCCGATGAGGATATAACTCAGGGGGAGTGGTTCCATCCAGATAATCAACTGGGGAGGAAGCTGAAATAATAATCATCCATGAGGAAATAGCTTAATGGGGAATGGGAAAGGTTGAATTCTTTCTACTTAAGGGACTGACACTCTACAACTGAAAGAGGACAGACACACCGAATTTGCGTGTGGGGGGGGGGGGGGGGGGGGGGAAGGATACCACCATAGCAGAGGATTAGAGGAATAATGAATCACAAAGTGCAATAATGTAATAATGCAATGTATGAATTTATATGTATATATGATGATTATTCTAACGACACGATCACAAAGGATACAAACGTCACCAATCTGAATCATCAATACAACACTCGGCCAATCTCGATAGGAAGGAATCAACTGGAAAAAGAGAGGTAGGGGATGAATGCGAACCATCCACATCAAAGGATCAGATCCTGGATGGGGCAAAGGAAAAGATCTGCCGAGAATCTGCATCATCAACTCTGTGGGTAATTTTAGGTCAACACCATATCAAATGGGAGACAACCTTGTAGAGGATCAGACATGCTGTTCTAGGATCCGTGTTAAACTGAAATCCGCTGGAGACTTGAGGGGAAAAAAGAATCTTGTGCTGGGTCTATGCAAATCGTTGAGAAAACGCGCCTACAACTCACAGGAGGCAAATGCAAACTCGGCTGGGGAAACCAATAAAATTCGGCTGGAGATGCTGAAATGTTGCTGGGGATGAAACAGAGATCACGCCAACTACTTGGGGAAAACCAACAATGCTTCGCATTCTAGGGCTCACCTGTTCTCAAACCGCTGTTGATATTCCTTAAATGAAATCGATTGCTCTTTAAAAGTAACTGCTTTTATTATTTAAGAAAACATGATTTTGATTTTAAAATTTCAATTTCAATATGATCACCATAAAATTTAATTCTATTTAGCTGAAAGATAGGATTAGAAATAATTGGATAAAAGCTCAACTTCATTTAATAGAATGGTAGTCTGTAAATGACAAGACTTCATAGATCTTTACAAAAGTTGAAAAATGGTAATTTACATGGAAAAAGGGCTACATTGAATACAATGATCACTAATCCTTCTACCGTCTTCAATATCCGTTGTGCTCTTAGCTTTGGTTGAAGATGAATTAGAACCAAACATTATGCTCAAGAATGTTTTCAAGACTGAAGATCAGCCGAATGCAGTTACTTGCCATAATCCCTAATTTTTGCATAAATTTCCCCAAGGTGGGGCACTCAATTTATCGGGATAATTTCTTTTGTTTTATGTCTCTAACTTTTGCCTGGATCGCCCTTTCGAGGTTTCAATCCATCGAGACACTCATTTTTGCCTAAGCCGCCCTTTTGGGTTTTCAACTTAGCGAGTTGTTCTTTTCTTTTTAGGCGAAGTATTTCTTGACTGCATTGGTGTTCACAGGACGAGTGAACTCTTCACCATCCATAGTTGTAAGGATCAAAGCACCGCCTGAAAAGGCTCTCTTAACCATATATGGGCCTTCATAATTAGGAGTCAATTTGCCCCTAGAATCTGGTTTGAAAGATAAAATCTTTTTGAGCACAAGGTCACCTTCTCTGAACACGCGAGGTCTGACCTTCTTATCAAAAGCATTCTTCATTCTCTGCTGGTATAACTAACCATGACACATGGCAGTCAACCTCTTCTCTTCAATCAAATTCAACTGGTCATACCTGGTCTGGCACCATTCAACTTCTGTCAACTTGGCTTCCATCAAGACACGCAATGATGGAATCTCAACCTCTATTGGGAGCACAACTTCCATGCCATAAACAAGTGAGAAAGGGGTTGCCCCTGTTGAAGTGCGGATGGAAGTACGATACCCATGCAAAGCAAATGGGAGCATATCATGCTAATCCTTGTATGTTATAACCATTTTTTGAATGGTCTTCTTGATATTCTTGTTTGCAGCTTCAACAACCTCATTCATCTTGGGTCTGTAGGGAGAAGAATTATGATGTGCAATCTTGAAGTCTTTGCAAATAGCTTCCACCATATTATTATTCAAGTTCGATCCATTATCAGTAATGATCTTACTTGGCACACCATACTGGCATATAATCTGATTCTTGATAAACCTTACAACAACGTGCTTGGTTACATTCACATACGATGCCACTTCAACCCACTTTGTGAAGTAGTCAATATCCACTAGAATGAAATGATGTCCGTTTGAAGCTTTAGGCTCAATCATACCAATCATATCAATTCCCCACATGGAGAAAGGACATGGAAAGGAAATGACATTCAATAGTGTCGGTGGAACATGAATCTTATCTGCATATACTTGACACTCGTGGCATTTCTTCACAAACTTGCAACAATCAGATTCCATTGTCAGCCAATAGTAACTTGCTCTTAACATCTTCTTAGCCATAGCATGCCCCTTAGAATGAGTACCAAAGGAACCTTTGTGGACTTCAGTCATCAATAGGCCTGCTTCATGTCTATCCACGCATCTGAGCAGAACCATATCAAAATTTCTCTTATACAACACATTACCATTCAGGTAGAAGTTGTCGGATAATCTCCTCGAAGTCTTGTTATCTTTCAAAGATGCCCCAGGCGGGTAAATCTGACTTTGTAGAAAACATTTAATATCAAAATACCACGGCTTTTCATCTTTGATCTCTTCAACAGCAAACACATGAGCTGGCCTATCAAGACGCATCACAGTCAAATTGGGAATTTCACTCCAAAATTTCACTATGATGAAACTCAACCTCTATAAAGAAATTTGAAATCCTCCTCGCATAATCTTTATATGGTATCAAGCCGGGTTGATTCGTCTCCCATTCACCTTTGATCTGGTTCACAACCAAAGTTGAATCTCTATAGACGTCAAGATACTTGATTCTGAGATCAATGACCTCTTCAAGCCCCATAATGCAAGCTTCATATTCAGCCATATTATTTGTACACTTGAAAGTCAATCTAGCTGTAAACGGAAAATGCGTGCCTTGAGGAGTAATAATCACTGCCCCAATGCCATTACCATATTGATTAACAGCTCCATCAAATACCATGCCCCAACGGGAACCAGGTTTTGGCCGTTCTTCAAGCAACAGTTCATCACAATATTTCATTTTCAAGTACAAGATCTCTTCATCAGGAAAATCACATGCACTAACTGATAATCTTCAATTGGTTGCTGAGCCAAATGGTCAGCCAAGACACTACCTTTAATCGCCTTTTGAGATCGGTATTCAATATCATACTCTAATAACAACATATACCAACGGGCAATCCTTCCAGTTAAAGCAGGCTTCTCAAAAATATACTTGATTGGATCCATTTTGGATATCAACCAAGTAGTATGATTCAACATATACTGACGCAGACGCTTAGCAGCCCAAGCCAATGCGCAGCAAGTCTTCTCAAGCATAGAATACCGATTCTCACAGTCGGTGAATTTCTTACTGAGGTAGTAAATAACATATTCTTTCTTTCTAGTTTTGTCTTGCTGACCTAGAACACAACCTATACTTTCATCAAGCACAGTCAAATACATGACCAACGGTCTTCCTTCAATAGGTGGAGACAGAATCGAAGACTCAAGCAGATATTCCTTGATACTGTCAAAAGCTTTTTGGAAATCTTCGGTCCAATCACAAGACTAATCTTTCTGAAGAAGCTTGAATATAGGTGCACATGTGCTAGTCATATGCGATATAAATCTTGAAATATAGTTCAAGCGGCCTTGAAAACCCCTGACTTGCTTCTCAGCTTTGAGCGCAGGCATCTCATGTATTGCTTTGACCTTGGCAAGATCAACTTCAATACCCTTCTCGCTGACAATAAAGCCCAACAACTTACCAGAGCGAACACCAAAAGTACACTTATTGGGATTCAAGCGGAGTTTGTACTTCCTCAAACGCTGGAACGGTTTCAACAAATGCTCAACATGTTCTTCTTCATTACTTGATTTAGCAATCATATCATCGACATAAACTTCGATCTCTTTATGCATCATATCATGAAAAAGAGTGGTCATAGCTCTCTGGTAAGTTGCACCAGCATTCTTTAGACCAAAAGGTATCACTCTATAACAGAATGTTCCCCAGGGTGTAATGAATATGGTCTTCTCCATATCCTCTGGTGCCATCTTGATCTGATTATATCCGGAAAATCCGTCCATAAACGAAAAGACTTTGAATTTAGCTGTATTATCTACCAACGTATCAATGTGTGGCAGAGGAAAATCATCTTTCGGACTAGCTTTGTTCAAATCTTTATAGTTAACGCACATACAGACTTTTCCATCTTTCTTCAGAACATGCACAATGTTGGTCACCCATTGCGTATATTCAGCGGTAACAAGAAAACCAGCTTCAATTTGCTTCTGCACTTCTTCTTTGATCTTCACTGCCATATCAGGATGAGTCATTCTTAGCTTATGCTTGACTGTCGGGCATTATGGTTTCAACGATAATCTATGCTCCACAATCTCATAATCCAAACCATGCATGTCTTGATAGTGTAGCGGTAAATTCATGATCATCAAGCTATGGATAAGCTAGACATCAAATAACAAGAGTCTCTACCGCGCTTTTATTGTTTCCAAGGGAAAAGGGAAAAAGTACGAACAAAACCCAAAAGTAAGAAGTTTTCAAATCAAAACTAATAAAATGTCAGAGATTACAGGTAAGGGGGTTGGTTACACAGAGGGAAGGTGTTAGCACCCAAAGTGTCCTAGGTACTCCTAGGGAGCCCTTTTTTGTGTGCATATGTATTTTATACAAAAATAATGTTTACGAACAAATAGAGTGAGGGGATGAGAAAAGAATTCATTAGTTATATTTTTGTGTTTGACAAGACCTTCGGACTTGTGCCTACGTACCAACATAAAAATGAGGGATCAAAACCTCGTAGTTCGTGATACAAATTTCAAAGTGGATGCATTGCTTTTAACAAAATTAAGTTTGAAAGGCACAAAGGCCTGAAAATGGTTTGAATGAGTTAGTTCTTTTTTTGGCTTTTGAAAGTTTAGGTCAAGTATAGTTAAGTCTATTTACAAGTTTGATTAAGAAAAGAAGTTTGAAAATGCAATGGCATAAGGCCAAAGTTTCTATCTTGCAAAGTGGTCAAAATTTAGAAAATAACAAGTTCAAACAAAGAAGGTTTTTTGAAAGGAGGAAGAAATTTTGAAATTAAAGAAATGGGGAGGAGATGAAGAGACTAATCCTATGCACAAAATTAAAAGTTAAGAGTTGAAAAGATCTGACCGATGGGTAGCAATCCAATAGGCAAGAATGCCATATAGAAACCCCAAATTCCCTTGGATATTAGAATTAAGCAACAAACAATGCATACAATATTAACTTGAAGAGCAAGGCATCAAATAAAGATAGCCACATCCAAGCTTAGCCAATCCATGATCTTCTTCAGATTAAGCGCATGTAACAGATGAATTCCATAAGTCACAGGTTCAAAATAATAGCTTCACAATAACCATGTTGCAGATGAACTCAAAGGGATCTTGAATGATGTATCAGATGAAGTTTTAAATTGCAATCATTTGGTTTCACAAAAGTTGGCATTGGCCAAGTCCTTTAGCATAGGGAGGTTGCCTAAATTCTAAGTCCAGTTTGTCCAAGATCAAGTCAACAGTCCACACAAAAGTTTTTTAGGGTTTTTGTTCTTATTATGTACATTAATGGTCCAAGACCACACAAACAAACAAAATATACACAAGCAAGATATATCACACAATATGGTCCAAATGGACAAAGGGAAAATGACATTAACATAAACAATTAGAATGGTATGAATAATGGCAAATGAATAGAACTTAAAAATTAAAGTGCATTAAAATAAAGGACTTGAAATTAAATGTTAGTTGTTAATGAGTTAGAAGTTAGTATTGTTTTGCTTTTGCTTTTCATTTTAAGTCATTCTTTGGAGAACACTCAACCCACTTATCACAAGCATGGATCCTTGAGCCAAGACATCTTCCAAAGGAAGGAAAAAAGGCCAAGTTTCCACACAATACCATGAAAGAGGGGAGACTTACAATCTCACTAACTAGAATGCTCTGCCTTTTGTGTCAAAAATTTAGCGCTATGTTAAGCAATCGTAATTGGACTTACGTAGAAGTCACAACTATTTGAGGTCGGGCAATAGAATTTTGGTGTTAATGCATATTAGAGACATAGTATAATGGACTATGCTCATGAAACATATCACACACAAAAAGAATATACAAAAGAGGTGGCCTAATCTTATCCATACTTATGTTGATTTTGCAATCAACTAGCCTTAGGACTTAGAGATATCATAGGCTAAATGAGATGAATGCATAAAGAAGGGGAATGAGATAAAGAGGGAAGGGAATGAATCAAAACTCAAATTGGTCAAATGAGGACTTTTACCAAATTAATATCATTCATTCATTTTGGGAGATGGAACGTACATTCCACCAATCCCCTAAATTCAATGATATTAACTTAACAAAGTCAAATCAACCTTGACCAAGGCCCAACAACATGAGTCAAACTTACACAAATCATCACAATAGGTCAATACAATTATTTGGCATTTATTCAAATTAAAAATACTAAAATAAGGCATTTAAATTAAATATGGTTTGTTAAGTTCCTAAAACCTCATCAAAACACCAAAGAAATGGCCATGAGATTTAGCATAGGTCAAACAAGATCAAAGGACCTTGGAGAAAAAATTTCAGAATTTTTAAAGACTTAAAAGTATTTTTAAACAATTAAAAATATTCACAAAATCAATTAAATCCTGAAAAATATTAATAATGATCCAAAAATAATTTTAATTCAAAATATGAAAGAGGAAATTTTTTGAAATTTTTTGGTGAAACTCTCATATTTTTTGGATCAACATTAAAATTAATATGAATTAATGAAAACCAAAGGAATAAAAATTAAAATCAAAAAATCAAAAAAACGTGGACCACTTGATCTCCCTCATTAATTGAGGTGGCAGATCAAGTGGTCTGAAACGCGCGTTCCACCAAACACACGAGTCAGCACGCTGTACCAAGGGTAATCACAATGGGTGCTCAGGATTAAAACATTTTGAAAGGATCATGTGGCTGGGAGATGTGCCAACGCACCGTCGGAGCCAGAGCTCTGGTCTTCTTCTCCGGTGGACCTCACCGGACTGGTCCACCCTCAACCATCACCAAAATAAAAAAGGAGGACATGATCTGAAAGAAAAAATGGCATAGAGCATGAATCTGACCTCAATTTTAACTAACTCCACATATATAGAAAGATATGAGGAGTTGAATTTTAAGGTGTGTCAACTGAGTTGCTTCGATTTGACCTCTAAGCAACTCAATCTTCTTGCCTACATTGGTAGGACTTCAGACAACCAAAGATCCAAGAGAACTGAGTGAGAATCGAAGAGATAAAGTTTTCTGAAAATTACCTTCAATGTTGTGCAGAACTTGAGGTTGTTTGCTTCAAACACGATCTGATCACACTTGAGAAGCTTGCAGGGAGTGGTTAGCAATGGTGCAAGGCTTTGGATTCTGGAGTTCTTGAATCTCCAAATAGTTGAGATTCAAACTCAATTTTCAAATGAGAGGGTTTGAATAGGGTGGTAAAGCTGGCGCGCAAGGTGTTTTTGAAATGAGCTCAGAGGCCATGTATTTATAGCATTTGGGATTGATAATTGCACACTTGAAAATTTGCTAAATTTGGCAATGTGATGCACAAGCTTGCATGGGCATGTACAGGCCCATGAAGCAATCTATTTTGATCCAATTGCAACTGTATTGAAGTTCACATGATGCTTGGTTGGCAAGGCAATGTGAAATGGAGTTTTGGACATTTGATTTCCTCCAATGGTGCAGCTCTGTTAAAGCCATGCGCAACCCTAGCAAACTTCATCCAAAATGCATGAACTTAGGTTCTTTGGAAAGCTTGGATCAAGGGGAACAAGTTTGATGTTGAACACTCTTTCATTTGGAGATTTGATCATGGTGAATTTGAAGGTGGAAGTTTGGAAATTTCAACATGTTGAAATTTTTTCTAAGTGTGAAGCCATATATCTCAATATTCCATCTTGCTTAACTTTTTAAGTGAGCTTCAAATGAGAAAAGTGTCTTCATAAAAGTTGTATATATTTCAAAGACCTTCAAAATGGTCACTAATATCAGTTAATTTGGATTTATAATGATAGAGTTATGCATTTTTGAAGTTTGGAAAAATCACTTGTTCAATGGTATAGGTCAAAAATGACCTATAATGTATCCTCATATCACATGCTCATAAAAGTTGAATTAGCTCTCACTCCAAACATAAAAGTTGAATTAGACATCTTGAGTTTGATTTTGAAACTTGTAAATCTTTCATCTCATAAAAATTGAGCAAGTTATGGCCTTAGGAAGTTGACTTTCAAAATAGGGTTTAGACAAAATGACCTATAATGTTTCAACATAGAAATTGATTTTCCAAGCAAAAATAGATCTATGTCTCAACATGAAAGTTGTTTGTAATGTCATTTAGAGTAACTTTTATATTGGAATCATTTTCATATGGTGAAAATTGTAGGAGATAGGGCCTAGGGAGACCTAGTTTTGATCAGATGAATTCATCTGGCCAACCATCATCAACCAACTTGCTAACCTTCAATTCTCTTGACTTTATTGGATCATGGTAGATCATATATGAATAAGATGATGAATTTTGAAGTGTCCCTTGAGAAATTTGATCAATTGGTGAGATGGCTTGTTGGAGAAGTTACTCAAGATACCCAGTCAAACTAGGGTTTCCAAGGTAAATCACCTCCAAACTCTTGAAGAAAACTTGATCAATATAACATGTAGGAATCAATGGAACTCATATATGATGCTTATGACCATTCTTGGATCAAATTCATGGTTATGCTCTTTGTCATGAGGGCCTCAAACCCAGGATATGAACTTGATAAATCAATGTGATCATGCCATACCTACAAAAGAGTTAGGCAAATGCAAAGACATATTTTTGGTATTTTGGTTAGTAAAATGATAATATTCAAGTATGATACAATCACAAGGTGCTTGGTGATCTCTCCCAAAACAAACCCAATGAGAGAGGGGTAAGGAGGATGCCAAGGTGTGATCCCAATGCTAGTGCTTATGATGAAATTGCATGAGGGATCTTAGGGTCAAAATTGGGGTCTTACAGATAGGACCAAGAAAACACATATGAATACTCTCGAAGAAGATAAATCAACCTCTTCTTAACCTCTGGACACAGTTGAGATCAAACCTTGACTTCCTTCACATCATCTTCAGAACCCAAGTTGACTAACTCAATCTGCTCTTCGAACAACTGAATGGCTTTTTCCTCGGTCTCAAGTAGACAAGACAATTCATCAGACACTTCTTCATCAATCTCTTCCTCAGCCTCAAACATAGGGAATTCAAAGTTCAGAGAAGGAGTAGGATCATTGTATTCAATGGGTTTAGAAACCAACCTGCATAATGATTTGATATTTTGATTTTAGAAAAGTGAATTGTGGCCAAATATTATGCAGATGGACAATTTATTATTTATTTAATCATGCCTTATGTGATTACCATTTTCAGAAAAGCAAAAAGTAAAAATAAAAACATCATATATGTGGATGAATAGAATTGCATTTTATTGATGATTAATTTGAAATATACCCAACAATGTTCACTTCTCCCTTAGGCATAGGAGAAGGATTTTCTAAAAATGATAAAAACAAATTACTTAGAGCGATGGACAATAACAGGAACATCAACAACAATCCAATTATGGCAAGCCTTTCCATGCGTCACAAAATTGGCGCAATCTTCATCTTCATCACCCTCGATCACAGCAGTTGAGTGTTATTCATTACCATGGATGAACCCTCCGCTACGAAAACTAGGTTGCACATCTTCAGCTTTGACATAAGACGACCCTTGCTGGAATCCCAAACCGCCTCTATTCTTGTTCTCGGCAACCTCTACCATACGACCCCACTATTCTGAACTGCCATCCTCTATAATCTTCTGAGCATCTTTGAAAGAGGACATGGGTGCCCCAGTTTTCTTCACTTCAGCAATAGATAGAGCTTGGAACGGAGTTCCAACCTCATCCTTAACTTCCACATACGAAAAAGACGACAGGTGACTTACCAACAACGCCTTCTCTCCACCAACAATGACAAGCTTGCCATTCTTCACGAATTTCAACTTCTGATGCAGAGTGGATGTCACAGCTCCAACCTCATGTATCCATGGCCTTCCCAATAGGCAACTGCAGGCCGGGTGGATGTCCATCACTTGAAAAGTAATTTGGAAATCACCTGGACCTATCTTCACTGGAAGGTCCACTTCACCAATAACAGTTTTGCGGGAACCATCAAATGCTTTGACGATCACGCCACCGTACCTCATAGGGGCGCCTTGATACGATAATCTGGATAGAATTAATTTGGGGAGTATATTCAGAGAAGAACCGATATCAACCAATACATTTGATAATGCATCCTCCTTGCAGTTCATTGAAATGTGTAATGTCAGATTGTGATTTATGCCTTCCTCGGGAAGTTCTTCATCACAAAAACTCAGGTTGTTACAGGAAGTAATGTTAGCCACAATATGGTTAAATTGATCCACAGTCACATCATGCTCTACGTATGCTTGCTCCAACACTCTTTGTAATGCTTCTCTGTGCGCTTCAGAATTCATGAGTAGAGACAACACTGAAATCTTCGAAGGAGTTTGGAGCAGCTGCTCCACCACATTAAATTCACTTTTCTTGATTAATCATAGTACCTCATCATCATCATTAGGCTTCAAATTGCTGGATTCACCAGGCTGACACTTTGGAGCACTAACCGGATTTGCTACAGGTACATCAACCTTCTTACCACCAGACACATCTTCTATCCCCTATTTCGGAAAGACAGGTACAAAAACACGACCACTACGGGTCACCTTCGCTACATCGACAATGTTCACAATAGAATTGGTCGTAGGCAACGAAACCTCTTGACCATTCTCTACCATTGTTACATTATATTGGTATGGAACAGCTCTATCGGATGTATACGGGATGGGGCCCGCTAACCGTATCACAACGATGATACCGATCTATTGACGTTATTACTACTGCTACTGTCAAACTGAATCACTACCCGCTCAGGGGTCTTGAACACTAGAACAATAAATTCACATCATCTATATCCCTCGACTATTGAATCTGGATTACATTCCCATCCATCAACTTCTGGATATCTCTTTTGACGATTGAACACCCACGGGGGTTTATACTGCAAATCGCACAACCGTCATGGTCATGCTCACAATCACTGATAGTACACAAAGTCTTATGCATCTCTACTAAAAACCGACGAATACGTCACATATCGAACACTCGGAAACTTCCTGGACAACCATCTACTGTATTAACAGAGGAATTACCATGGGCAGGCAATGGGTTAGCTTTTACATTCGGCGCACGGTCCTCAAAGGACACCATCCCACTCTTTACTAGCTTCTGGACCTCGTACTTAAACGGGTAGCAGTTTTCAATATCATGGCTGGGAGCTCCTTGATGAAAGGCACAACGGAGTTCTGGCTTATACCACCATGGAAGTGGTTCTGGAATTTGTGGTGGATTTCTTGGCCGAAGTAGGTTCTTGAGGACCAAAGACGGATAGAGTTCGGTATATGTCATAGGAATAGGGTCGAAAGAGACCTTCTTCCTCTCGAAACTTTGTTGTTGTTGATTATTGTTGGTAGTGTTGGTGTTGTAGTTATTTGTTCTTTGTTGTGGTTGTTGTTGACGTTGTTATTGAATTGGTGCTGATTGATTGTTTGAAAATACTGGAATAACGGGTGAAACTTGATGATGATGCTGACGTGGTTGCGGATTTATTTTGACATGAGGCCTCCTCTGCCTCCCCATGGATACTGCACTAGTCTCACCTTCCTTATTTCTAGCGAAACTGCTCCCATACTTCTTGCTTGATGATACCTCTTCCTTAGACAAACGTCCCTCACATAAACCTTCTTCTAACCTCATCCCCATGTCTACCATTTTGGTAAAATCACCGGGGGCACTAGCAATCATGCATTCGTAATAGAACGAACTCAGGGTCTTAAGGAAAATCTTGGTCATCTCTTTCTCTTCCAATGAAGGATTGATATGAGCAGCAAGCTCTCTCCACCTCTGGGCATACTACTTGAATGTCTCTTTGTCCTTCTGAGGCATCGACCTCAGCTGGTCTCTATCAGGCGACATGTCCACATTGTATTTTTACTATTTCAGAAAGGCTTCACTCAAATCATTGAACGTGCAAATACTTGCACTGTCTAGCCCCATGTACCACCTTAGAGCAGCACCAGTCAGACTGTCTTGGAAGTAGTGAATTAGCAATTAATCATTATCGGTTTACGTTGACATTTTCCTGGCATACATGACGAGATGACTGAGTGGACAAGTGTTTCCCTTATACTTTTCAAAGTCGGGGACTTTGAACTTCATCGGGATTTTGACATTCGGCACCAAGCAAAGTTCATCAACACTCTTACCGAACAGATCTTTTCCTCTCAAAGTCTTCAATTCCTTTTGCAGCTCAAGGAACCGATCCTTCATCTCATCCATATTCTCATAAACATCAGGGCCTTCAGATGGCTTGGAATGATAGATGGTGTCCCCAACACGAGGCAGAGTGTGAATGACTGGAGGCGGAACAGACATGACCGGGCTAGATGCCGGCATGGAAGCAAAAGTAGGCGCAAACCCTTCAGGCACAAAGTTCTGTGGCATTCCCCATGGGAATCCGGAAGGCATAGTCGTAGCAAACTGAGTGGCAGGCACAGTAGAGGTAGCAACCTCTAAAATGACAGTCCTCTAAGAAGGAGGAGTTGCAGGCGTTGGAGAAGACTGATTCTGAACAGCTAGAACAGACTCCATCATGGCAGTCAAGCGAGCAATCTCGTCTTTTAGCTCTCGATTATCTTGTTCCAAATGTTCAATGATCTTGGGTTGATTGGCGCGAGTGTTATATCGGTGAGTCAACTTGGCTGAAGCACAGAAGAATAACCAATAAGACATCTGACAGAAGAAACCCTATTATGCAAATGATGCATGAAATGCAATGTTTTGTTTGTTTTTATTTTCAAGGAACATACTATTTTATTTGAAAATATATAATAACAATAATAACAAATTTGATTGACCATAAAAAATCTCTTTTATTCATATAATTTTTGTAGGGATTACACTGAGTATAGTTTTAGAAAACAAAATACAAGTACAAGAGAAAAGGAAACTAATCATCCTAAGGATCCCCTAACAACAGTGGTGTCAGATGATTTGGATGATGGCGCGTAATTCCTTCGGATGCGTCGAATCTCAGACTCAAAAGAAGTCTTCATCTGAGCCTTCTCAAGGACAAAATGATCAACAATCTTCTTCCAGGCAGCGGAAGGCAGAGGCATACTAGAAGGAGATGGATCCTCTGGCTCTCTCTGTCTCTTCATTGCTCGGTCTTCAAGAAGTTCAATAAGCGCGTCTTTATCCTTAGACTCAAGCTACAACTCCTCATGCTTTCAGCTCAAAGCATGGAGTCGCTCTTCCCACATATCCTTCTCTTGCTTCATCTTGGCGAGTGCGTCTTCCAACTCCTCTACATCTTGGTTAGGGAGAGTTAATGGCTCAGCCACAACCATAGACATAAGTCTCTCACAAGCATACGACATCTTCAACTCCAAAGCTCTCTTCTTCACCCAAAGAGTGTAAGCTTCCAAAGCTACACAGTTGCACGGACCAAGCTCGAATCTTACTTTCCTATGCACATTATGTCAAGCATGTACTATCTTTTGCTTCAAATGTTGGGTCTCTTTACCCTCTTGATAGAAAAGACCATCTAACCAAGTGTTATTAGGTTTGTCTCTCAAGGAGAACCCAAGTTGACGACGAGCCAAAGTAGGGTTGTAGTTGATTCCTCCTTGTGTACTGATGAGAGATGTAACACCCTTCTAAAATACCCCAATAATTAATTAATTCAACAAAATATAAATCAGAGTAGATATGCAATTTAAGGGTGTCACACTTGACACTTCACACCATTCACCATAATAACTTGTCATGCTCATTTATTCATCAAAATAAAACATTGCATAATTCGCAGCGGATAGAGATCTAATCAATCAAGCAAACCATGTAACACATTACATGTAAAGTTGTTCAACAACCAAAATGAAAACAAAGTAAAACATCCCGTCCCGATGTTACATCTACCAGAGCATGACTCACTAATGAACTACACTAGACTCCAAGCACTAGCTTCTACTCAATCACTGCTCGTTACCTGAAACATAGTTGTAAGGGTGAGTTCCTCAATCGATATAATAAGCATTATAAAATATCATGTAATGCTAAGTAAATTAACACATTTCATCACCCAAATCAGATCACACATTCAGCAACGGCAACATCAACTCAAAATCATAATCATACTCAACTCAACACAAAACACACGTATAATATTGGAATACATCCATTCATATTATACGCCATACATACATTATGCAATGAGACTCCATGCATGCGGTACCGACTATTCGTGAACACATAGTTCAACCTCACCGATCAAATCCAGATACGGCTACCAAGCTCACTAGTCCCACTCATTTGAGACCTAGTGACTCACATCACTAATTCCTCACCATGGGAATTAGCTACCACCCCAAGGGCTATGCTATGCACGCTAAATCACCTAGCATGCAACATCAACAATAATCCACAATGGACATATGCTCACACTCTAAGCCATAAACAGTCCATCCATAATTGCATACATAATAGATATATTCACAGCATTATGCATACCATCATACATCATCAGCATATTTATCACAGAATCATATTCATATCATGCCAAATAATAAGTCACAGTATTAGCACACTCTACTAATACCCATACTGCTCAAAACAACGGGAAATGATCCCTACTATATCATACACCAATATAGGCCAAACGTCAAATATCTACACAATATTTGAATATCAAATTTTCACTTTTCTAACAGTGTTAACCGGTTAACGCCCTGGGTTAACCGGTTAACGCAACACAGAACACGCTTCCTGGCACATTTTAACAGTGTTAACCGGTTAACACCCTGGGTTAATCGGTTAACGCAAGACAGACAGCAATTTCTCATAATTCGTAACAGTGTTAACCGGTTAACACCCTGGGTTAACCGGTTAACGCAGAACAGAAATTAATTCTTTTAATTATCATAACAGTGTTAACCGGTTAACGCCCTGGGTTAACCGGTTAACGCAAGACAGAAAGTTGTTCCTGCGCTAACACGAACCGAATGCAGAATTACCCGCATTTTTCGCCGTCGGAGGACTTCCGGACCTCCGATTTTGATTCCGTAAACGGCTACACGTCCAGAAAATCACAACTCATCCAAATACAGATTCAATCACAGTTTTTAACGCAATTTATTCATCACAATTTACAACATTCATCATCCTGATTAGGGTCAATTCAATGGCTTATTACTACCCATTACATGTTAACCCATAATACCCATTAAACGACGATAAACCCCCCTTACCTGAGTTAATCCGGCAAATCCTTTAGCTTCAAGCTTTTCCCTTCTTCAACCCTCGTTCTCTTGCTCTTCCTCCTTGCCCTTTTCTCACTTTCTGTCGCTTCTCTGGTTTTCACGTGAAAAAACCCTTTTTACCAAATGGAACTCTTTATATATATTCCAACTTATTATTCCAATAATAATAATTCCAAATAATAATCCAATAATAATCCAATTATTTAATTAAATTAATAAATATACTATTAACTTAATTTAAATAATTATCATATTTTATCGGGGTGTTACAACTCTCCCCCACTAAAAGAGTTTTCGTCCTCGAAAACATACCTCAAGCGAATAACTCTGGATAAGACTCCTTCATCTGACTCTCAAGTTCCCAAGTCACATTGCCACCTGCTGGTCCTCCCCAAGCTACCTTTACCAAAGCAATCTCTTTACCCCGCAACTGCTTCAACTCTCGATCCTCGATCCTCATAGGTGATGTTTCAACAGTCAGGTTATCTCTCACCTGTACATCATCTGCTTTGACCACATGCGACGGATCAGGAATGTACCTCCTCAACTGAGACACATGAAAAACCTCATGCAAATTCGCAAGTGACGGCGGTAAAGCGATACGATAGGCTACCTCCCCTATCCTCTCCAAAATCTGATAAGGACCAATAAATCGAGGTGTCAACTTCTTCGACTTCAAAGCTCGACCAACCCCAGTTATCGGAGTAACACGAAGAAACACATGATCTCCCTCTTGAAACTCAAGTGACTTCCTCCTCTTGTCGTGATAACTCTTCTGACGACTCTGAGAAATCCTCATCTTCTCCTGAATCATCTTAATCTTTTCCGTAGTTTGTTGAACAATCTCCGGTCCAACCACAGCACTCTCACCGGACTCATACCAACATAAAGGTGTCCGACATCTCCTACCATACAAAGCTTCAAACGGTGCCATACCAATGCTCGAATGAAAACTATTGTTGTAGGTAAACTCAATCAAAGGTAAATAACAATCCCAAGCACCTCCCTTTTCCAAAACACAAGCCCTCAAAAGATCCTCCAGTGACTGAATCGTCCTCTCAGTCTGACCATCAGTCTGCGGATGATATGCAGAACTCAATCTCAGCTTAGTTCCCAAAGCCCTCTGCAAACCTTCCCAGAACTTCGATGTAAATCTAGGATCTCTGTCCGAAACAATACTCAACGGAATACCATGCAAACTTACAATTTTCTCAATATACAACTCAGCTAATCTCTCTAACGGATAATCCATTCTGATCGGAATGAAATGAGCCGATTTTGTCAATCTGTCAACAATCACCCAAATAGCTTCAAAATTCTTAATTGTCCTCGGTAAACCAGAAACAAAATCCATACTGATACTATCCCACTTCCACTCTGGAATAGCCAACGGTTGCATTAGCCCAGACGGCTTCTGATGCTCAATCTTTGACTTCTGACAAGTCAAACAAGAATAAACAAAACTCGCAATTTCTCTTTTCATTCCCGGCCACCAAAATAACTTTTTCAAATCATGATACATCTTCGTAGTCCCAGGATGAATACTCAGGCCACTACGATGTCCTTCCTCAAGAATACTCTTCTTAAGTTCGGTAACATCCGGAATACACACCCGATTACCAAATTTCAAAACACCATTCTCATCAACTCTGAATTCACCACCTTGACCTTGATTCACTAGAGTCAACTTATCAACCAAAAGCACATCGGATTTCTGACCCTCTCTAATCTCATCCAGAATACCACTCGTTAACTTCAACATTCCCAATTTAACACTATCGTGAGTACTCTCACACACCAAACTCAAGTCTCTAAACTGCTCAATTAAATCCAATTCCTTAACCATTAACATAGACATATGCAATGATTTCCGACTCAATGCATCAGCCACTACGTTTGCTTTACCCGGATGGTAATTCAAACCAAAGTCATAATCCTTCAGAAACTCTAACCATCTCCTCTGTCTCATATTCAGCTCTTTCTGATCAAACAAATACTTTAAACTTTTATGGTCACTGAAAACCTCAAATCTTGACCCGTACAAGTAATGCCTCCATAACTTCAGAACAAATACCACAGCTGCCAACTCTAAATCGTGTGTCAGATAGTTCCTCTCATGAACCTTCAGTTGTCTCGAAGCATAAGCTACAACCTGCTTATTCTGCATCAAAACACCACCCAAACCCAACAATGAAGCATCACAGTAAACCTCAAATGGTTCCGATGGACTTGGTAATATCAGAATAGGAGCAGTAGTTAACCTTCTCTTTAACTCTTGGAAACCTTCTTCACATTTTGAGTCCCAAACAAACGCTTGCCCCTTTCTAGTCAACATCGTCAACGGTAATGCCAACTTAGAAAATCCCTCAATGAATTTCCTATAATAACCTGCAAGTCCAAGAAAACTCCTTATCTCAGAAACTGACTTCGGAGCTTCCCACTTAGATACCGCTTCTATCTTAGAAGGATCAACAGCAATACCACCTCTTGAAATCACATGACCAAGAAAACTAACCTCTTCTAACCAAAATTCACACTTGGACAGTTTAGCAAATAACTTCTTTTCTCGTAGAACTCCTAAAACCACTCTCAAATGTTCAGCATGCTCTTCTTCAGATTTCGAATACACCAAAATATCGTCAATAAACACCACAACAAACTTGTCTAGGTACGGATGGAAAATCCTATTCATATACTCCATAAATACCCCAGGCGCATTAGTCACACCAAAAGGCATTACAGAATACTCATAATGTCCATACCTTGTTCTGAAAGCAGTCTTCTGAATATCCTCAGTTTTCACACGTATCTGATGATACCCCGATCTCAAATCTATTTTGCTGAACACACTCGCACCAACCAACTGATCCATTAAATCATCAATCCTCGGCAAAGGATACCGATTCTTGATCGTCACTTTATTAAGTTGCCTGTAGTCCACACACAACCTCATAGTACCTTCTTTCTTCTTAACCAATAACACTGGTGCGCCCCATGGTGACACACTCGGACGAATAAATTTCTTATCCAACAGAGCTTCCAACTGACTCTTCAATTCAGTTAACTCAACAGCAGACATACGGTACGGAGCCATCGATATCGGCCTAGTACCAGGTACCAAATCAATCGAGAACTCAACTTCACGCTCTGGCGGTAATTCATTCACTTCTTCAGGAAACACATCAGGAAAATCACACACCACGGCTAGATCGCAAATCACCAGTTTATCTTTAGCCTCCAAAGTCGCTAACAGCATAAACAACTCTGCCCCATCTGCTACTGCCTCATTCACCTACCTTGCTGATAGAAACAAACTCTTTCCTTCCTCAGTCTCAGGAAAGATCACAGTCTTATCAAAACAGTTGATATAAACTCGGTTAAACACCAACCAGTTCATACCCAGGATAACATCAATCTGCACTAGGGGAAGACACACGAGGTCCATCCCAAAGTCTCTACCAAAAATACTCAAAGGGCAATTTAAACAAACTGAAGTAGTAGTCACTGAACCCTTCGCAGGAGTATCAATCACCATACCCCCATGCATCCCAGATATCTCTAATTTAAGTTTCACAGCACAATCCAAAGATATAAAGGAATGAGTCGCACCTGTGTCAATAATAGCTACAAGAGGAAAACCATTAATATAACATGTACCTCGGATCAAACGATCATCTGCAGAAGTCTCAGAACCCGATAAAGCAAAGACCTTGCCTCCCGACTGGTTCTCTTTCTTCGGCTTAGGACACTGTGGGCTAATATGACCCACCTCTCCACAGTTGAAACAAGTCATAGTCTTCAACCGGCACTCTGCAGCCAAGTGACCACCTTTGCCACACTTGAAACACTTCTTCTCAGTACTGGTACACTCATGGAAACGATGTCCCGCCTGACCACATCTATAACACTTAGCAGGGGCACTGGAGTCTCCCCCACTAGGTTTCCTCATCCCACTCTGTCTCTGGAAACCTTTGCCAACTGCATACGGTTTCCCACGATCATTCTGATTCTTGCCCTTCCTATCAACCCTCTGCTGATAGCTCTCCGCTCTGGCCTTGGTATCCTGTTCAAAGATCCTGCAACAGTCAACCAGGTCAGAAAACACTCTGATCCGCTGATACCCAATAGCCTGCTTGATCTCGGGACGTAACCCGTTCTCAAACTTCACACATTTTGAAAATTCCCCAGTAGCCTCATCATAGGGAGTGTAATACTTCGACAGCTCTGTGAACTTAGCAGCATACTCAGTAACAGACCGATTGCCCTGCTTCAATTCCAAGAACTCTATCTCTTTCTTTCCTCTGACGTCCTCTGGAAAGTACTTCCTCAGGAATCTCTCTCTGAACACCGCCCAAGTGATCTCAGCACTCCCAGCAGCTTCCAACTCAGTGCGTGCAGCAACCCACCAATCATCTGCTTCCTCTGACAGCATATGCGTACCGAACTTGACCTTCTGGTTATCGGCACACTCAGTCACTCGGAAGATCCTCTCGATCTCCTTCAACCACTTCTGAGCACCATCTGGATCGTATGCTCCCTTGAACATTGGAGGATTGTTCTTCTGGAACTCACTCAGTTGACGAGCAGCCCCCAATCCCACCACATTCAGATTCCCTCCAAGTACTCCAGCTAGCATACCCAGAGCCTCAGCAATCGCAGCATCGTCTCTACCTCTTCCAGCCATCTCTATTCTGAAAACCCAACAAGCTAAAACAATAAGTACGGATAGGGTTACACAACACCTATCACATACAGGGAAACAGAATAATTACGACTCGACTCGACCAACTATGCTCTGATACCACTAATGTAACACCCTTCTAAAATACCCCAATAATTAATTAATTCAACAAAATATAAATCAGAGTAGATATGCAATTTAAGGGTGTCACACTTGACACTTCACACCATTCACCATAATAACTTGTCATGCTCATTTATTCATCAAAATAAAATATTGCATAATTCGCAGCGGATAGAGATCTAATCAATCAAGCAAACCATGTAACACATTACATGTAAAGTTGTTCAACAACCAAAATGAAAACAAAGTAAAACATCCTGTCCCGATGTTACATCTACCAGAGCATGACTCACTAATGAACTACACTAGACTCCAAGCACTAGCTTCTACTCAATCACTGCTCGTTACCTGAAACATAGTTGTAAGGGTGAGTTCCTCAATCGATATAATAAGCATTATAAAATATCATGTAATGCTAAGTAAATTAACACATTTCATCACCCAAATCAGATCACACATTCAGCAACGGCAACATCAACTCAAAATCATAATCATACTCAACTCAACACAAAACACACGTATAATATTGGAATACATCCATTCATATTATACGCCATACATACATTATGCAATGAGACTCCATGCATGCGGTACCGACTATTCGTGAACACATAGTTCAACCTCACCGATCAAATCCAGATACGGCTACCAAACTCACTAGTCCCACTCATTTGAGACCTAGTGACTCACATCACTAATTCCTCACCATGGGAATTAGCTACCACCCCAAGGGCTATGCTATGCACGCTAAATCACCTAGCATGCAACATCAACAATAATCCACAATGGACATATGCTCACACTCTAAGCCATAAACAGTCCATCCATAATTGCATACATAATAGATATATTCACAGCATTATGCATACCATCATACATCATCAGCATATTTATCACAGAATCATATTCATATCATGCCAAATAATAAGTCACAGTATTAGCACACTCTACTAATACCCATACTGCTCAAAACAACGGGAAATGATCCCTACTATATCATACACCAATATAGGCCAAACGTCAAATATGTACACAATATTTGAATATCAAATTTTCACTTTTCTAACAGTGTTAACCGGTTAACGCCCTGGGTTAACCGGTTAACGCAACACAGAACACGCTTCCTGACATATTTTAACAGTGTTAACCGGTTAACACCCTGGGTTAACCGGTTAACGCAAGACAGACAGCAATTTCTCATAATTCGTAACAGTGTTAACCGGTTAACACCCTGGGTTAACCGGTTAACGCAGAACAGAAATTAATTCTTTTAATTATCATAACAATGTTAACCGGTTAATGCCCTGGGTTAACCGGTTAACGCAAGACAGAAAGCTGTTCCTGCGCTAACACGAACCGAATGCAGAATTACCCGCATTTTTCGCCGTCGGAGGACTTCCGGACCTCCGATTTCGATTCCGTAAACGGCTACACGTCCAGAAAATCACAACTCATCCAAATATAGATTCAATCACAGTTTTTAACGCAATTTATTCATCACAATTTACAACATTCATCATCCTGATTAGGGTCAATTCAATGGCTTATTACTACCCATTACATGTTAACCCATAATACCCATTAAACGACGATAAACCCCCCTTACCTGAGTTAATCCGGCAAATCCTTTAGCTTCAAGCTTTTCCCTTCTTCAACCCTCGTTCTCTTGCTCTTCCTCCTTGCCCTTTTCTCACTTTCTGTCGCTTCTCTGGTTTTCACGTGAAAAAACCCTTTTTACCAAATGGAACTCTTTATATATATTCCAACTTATTATTCCAATAATAATAATTCCAAATAATAATCCAATAATAATCCAATTATTTAATTAAATTAATAAATATACTATTAACTTAATTTAAATAATTATCATATTTTATCGGGGTGTTACAAGAGACACATTAGAGAATTCACCACCACTGTCAATAATATCCAAGCTACTCAATGTAGAGTCATACCAAACTATATCATCATTAGTGAGAGACATAAGTCTTTGAGACGACCGTAGACATTGTTTGTTCTCCACAAAAGTAGGTGTCTGAGGCAAGTGCAAAATAAACCACTTGTATAGAAGAGGAACACAACACACAATAGTCCCACCACTTTTAGAATTCCTTAGATGCAAAGAGAAGTACATATCACCCAACAGAGTAGGCACAGGATTCCCAATCAAGAAGATTCTAATGGCGTTAACATCAACAAAACCGTCAGTGTTAGGGAACAAAGCCAAACCATAGATGAGCAACATAAAGATAGCTTCAAAATCATCCATACTACCGGCTTGAGCAAAAACAGTAGATTTCCCACTAAGGAACTCAGAAGTCAATCCAAACATTCCTCCTTTCTTCACCCAATGAGCCTCAATCTCAGACTTCTTTAGATGAAGAGCTTCAACTATGATATAAGATCTGGGAATCTTCTCCAATCCACTAAAATGCACTTTGTCAGAAACAGGTATTCCCAAGAGATGGGCATACTCCTCCAACATAGGCGTAAGCTGATAATCGATAAAAATTAAGCAACGGTAGAGAGGGTCATAAAACTGAACCAACACACTCAAGATTCCTTCAACCACATTAATAGATAACACAGACAAAAGCTTCCCATGACGTTGTTTGAAGTCCAAGGGATCTAATACAAAAGATGATAGGTTCCTTAGCTCTTTCAAGTCGAGACATCTGAAATTATACTTTTTAATGTTCCTTCGTCCATAATCCATGGTCTGAAAATATTTGCAAATAAAATCTCAGTTCCTTGAAGTTATTTTTCGTGTAATGAATGTCATGATGCGCATGAATGCATGGATGCATCAATCACAAGTAAGGGATCACACACAAGGCAAACAAAAAAGGTCAAGGGATGAACCAAGTCATTGTCAAGATCAATCATCCATTTTGGTGGATTATGGTTTTCACCTTATCAACACCCAAGTTCCATTGATTTTGACAAGACTTGATTGGATTAACCAAGAATCAAGGGTTTGTTGTGAGTCACGAGCATGGAGTCAAATTAATAACCATTCCAAAGGAGTGTACTAAGGATAAAAACCTGTAGATCATGTTCTAATAAGTTCCCAGAGTCTTAATTCCATCTATCGGATATTACATGTTAGGATGACTAACTCATCAACCCATAATATTCTCAAGAGAAACTCGTCTGAGTGTAGTATCGCGTAACAACTATTATCAAGTCTACACTTAAACAGTCTCCGCACTACGTCCTAAATAGGCCAAGTTGGGTTAAATGTTCTACGGTCCTCAGCTTCTTGGACCCCAAATCAGAGAAAGTAATGCCTAACCATAAATGACTTATTTGACATCAATAGCTCAAAAAGGGTCTCCACTAAGTAGATGGGTCTCAAGCCAACTTGTTAAGGACTACTCCACACAAGTCGAGCATGACTATATCATCCTCCTATCTTAATTTCACTCAAGTTAGGGTTAGAACTTATCTCACCACTCAGAGATCACCAAGCACAATAATCAGATCATATCACACAAAACAAATATACAAACATTAAACACTCAAATATATACACATAAAAAAGTAGGCTAAACCCACTGAGGACTACTCCCCAGCAGAGTCACCACTTAATTTCTATAGCGGTAAATTCATGACCATCAAATTATGGATAAATTCAACCCTAAACTTGTCTCGTTGCTTGTCCTCAAGTGATGTATTGAGTCCAAACAAAGGTCACCCCCGAATTCGCTTTCCACAATGCAACCTAGTCTTTCACCCTTTGTGTTCTTCCTTTCCAATCGAGTTTCAGGTCTCTCCGATTCAGGCAGTTTACCACATTTCCACATCAGAAACCTCTTCACCTGCAAGCTTTTCACACACTCACAATATCTCTCAGGGTTAGGTGTGTACACTCACAGCACAGTATGCAATACCAAACTCTTAACTTTGAATACATTCTAATGTCACTACCACAACAGATTCCACACACTTTTTGAGGTCTTTTTAGGTTGTAACGGGGCTTGGGTACGGTGGGATAAACAAAAAATTGGATAACAAAGGGTTTTGAACTCGGTAGTCATGTTGTGTGATTTTTCTTTCTCTTTTTTCTCGTGCATCACGTATACTCTGGGGGTTAATTTCACTCTTTTGACTCTTTTTCTACTCAAATTTTCCGAGCATTTTATATCTGTTAGAGTCTTAAGTCTCGGCAAGTGCATTTTTTTCTTTTTTTTTCTTTTCTCTTTTTTTTTTCTTTTTTTTTCTTTTAAAGAAAATACATACTATTTTTCTTTTTGTATGATCTCATCTTATGTACTTGCCTTCTCTTTCACGATTTCCACCCCAAACTTAGTTTTATTGCACATCTTGCAATTCACACAATCATACCGAGTTATGACACAAAAGGAAATGGATGATTAAAAGTTAACAGGGGGTTTACGATGAATAATGCTTAAACGTTAACATGGGGTTTACGATGAATAAAATGGCTAAGGCTCAACGGGGTTTACGAAGGGAAACATACATATAGGGATGGCTAGAAAGGCCCTGGCTAAACAAACAACTCGCCTCAGTGTGTGTTGTCATGATGTGATGTGTCAACAGGACATATGCAAAATCAGAGTGATAAAGTCATACCTGGCTGAACTCTCATGTTGATATTTCGTGTTTGGCTTTTTGTGATCTCACCATGTTGGTTAGCTTGTAAGCTCTGAAGTCTCCTCGTGTTATGTGGTTCTTTCCTGACTTGGTCTTTCCATACCGCTTTCTTGGTCCGGTGTCCCCAAAATGTGTCCTACTTCTTTTCTCAAGGTTGCATCAACTTCCGGGGTGCCTTATCAGCCTAAGTTTGAGGGGTGTCTTTCATCCACTACCATTTATCCCGGATTCGTCCAACCATTTCTCATCACTCTGTACACACAAGTCAACAACGAAAACAAACAAAAAACAATACGACGACAACAAAAACAAAAGCAATGGAAATAAAACATGAAAGGAAAAACCCCCCCACACCTGAACTAAACATTGACCTCAATGTTTAAATCCAGATACAAAGGACTCACATCGACTACTGTTGGTTTACTACACTTGTGTGGTTTCCTTCCATTTGGAGGTGTTTGTGATTTTGCCCTTTTAATTATCCTCCTCCCCTACACAAAATTTTATCACACACAAAGAAAAAGAAAAACGAAATAAATTAGAAATCAAACACGTGGGTTGCCTCCCACGAAGCGCTTCGTTTAACGTCGCATGGCTTGATGGTTCATTTCCCTCATCATGGGGGGTATTTCAGGTTCAAAACCTTGTTGCACCTCTTGTCTACAACTCGGACGTTGCCTCTTTTGTCAGTGTGGACTCCTTTGTGCCAAGATTCCTTTTTAACTTTCCTTTCGGTGTTAGGAATCTTTCCGTTTAGGGTGGCTCCTGGCAGTGGTGAGACTTTGATAGTATTCAATGTCCTGATTAAGCCTACTTGATACTGAGATTCTGTATCTTCCTCCACCTCCTGGTCTTCAATAGCATTCAATGTTATTTCCTTGTTGTGAACTTTCAAGGTTACCGTGCACTCATCCATGTCAAGCTTGCATCGACTCGTCTTCATGAAAGGTCGACCCAGAATGATGGGTGCCTCATTGTCTTCAGGTATGTCCAGAATTACAAAATCGACTAGGAAAGTCAAGTCAGCTATTGTTACCAGCACATCTTCAGCTATACCATACGCATCCTTTCTTGAGTGATCCGCAAACTTCAGATTGGTCTTTATATCACTGATATTTTTAATACCCAGCCTGTGATAGATCGATAATGGCATCAGATTCACACTAGCTCCAGAATCTATCAGTACCTTTTTGAAGGTTCTTTCTTTGATTGTGCAAGGTATTGTGACGGTTCCTGGATCCTTTTGTTTGTTAGAAATGTTCTGCTCCAGGAAGTTTGCATTATATTGTTCCTTACCGGATACCTGTTCTTCAGTGGTTGGTTTCTTTTCAGCCATTACCTCTTCCACGAATTTCTTGTACATGGGCATCCTTTCAAGTGCTTCAAACAAGGCCATATGACCCTCAATCCTTTTAAACATTGTCATGAATTTCTCCAAGTCTGACTCACTAGGTTCCTTCTTTGTCACTCTCTGAGGGTAGGGAAACTTAATCACCGGTTTAGTTCCTTTTGTAGTTTCTTCTTTAGTCGGCTCGCTCGGTGATATAATTTTTTTCTTTTTAGCAACCTCTTTCTCTGTCGTCGTGACAGTATTAACATTCTCCTGACCTCTCAGATTTTGAACTGTTTCACTTGGTAGGGAACCTGGTGTTCGAGAATTTGCCAGTTGCTGTGCTATCTGCCCCAGCTGAACTTCGAGATTCCTTAGGGAGGCGGTGGTATTTTTCTGATTGTTTCTAGTTTCTTCTTCAAATTGCATATTTTGAGCTGCCATCTTTTCAATTGTGATCTCCCAATCTGCCTTCTTAGGGACCTGTTGTTGTTGTTGCTGATATTGGTTTTGATATTGACCTTGTACCTGCTATTGCACATTCCCGTTCTGATCCTTCCATGCAAAGTTGGGATGATTCTTCCACCCCTGGTTGTATGTGTTGGAGTAGGGATTATTTTGCTTTAAAAACTTTATATCTTCTATCTGTTGTGGTGTTGTAAAGCAATGAACAGTATTGTGTGGTCCATTACAAATACCACACACATCGTTTGGTGCCTCTTGTACTTGAGCCACTTTCTGAGCACCTATGTTTAGTGCTCTCAACCTTTTCTCTACCTCTGCAGCAACAACTTCTTCAATTTTCACCTGTTTATTTGTTTCAAGCTTCAAGTCAATAACTGCAGATTTGCTTGATACCCTGTCATATAACTCTAAATGCTCGTTCGAGGCAATAGCTTCAATTATCTTCTTCATACTGGTGGCTGTTGCAAAGTTGGCTGAGCCACCAGCTGCTGAATCAAGGATTTGTCTTGTTTGAATTCGAAGACCATTGACGAACATTTGTATTTGTTCAGTTTCATCCATGTTGTGAGTAGGACAAGCCACTAGGATTCTCTTGAATCGTTTGTAGGCATCTCCTAGTGACTCACCCTCATTCTGTTTGAAGTTTAGGATCTCAAATCTTTTCCGCAATGACACAGATGCGGGAAAATACTCTTGCAAGAATGTTGTTTCCATGTGCTCCCACGTAGTGATACTACCAGCAGGTAAGGAATAGAACCACTCTTCAGCCTCATCTGCTAAAGTGAATGGGAACATACGAAGTCGGACTGCTTCTTCAATATGTCCAGGCATCTTCAGGGTTGTGCTCATGGTTAAAAATCTTTGCAGATGCTTATTGGCATCTTCATTCACTCTTCCAGAGAAGGACCGTCTTTCGAATTGATTAATGGTGCTAGGATGCAGTTGGAATTGTTCCACAGTAACCGGTTGGTTGACAATTGTCATACGACCCCCCGGGGTGTTGGTTCCGCCATAGTCACCGAGGAGTCTCTCTGGTGGTGGTGGTGGTGGATTAGCCGCCATAATTCCAGGAACTGTTTCCGTGTCTGAATCTGAATTCTCTGAGTGCACTGAAACAACTTCTTCCTCCGCTTTCTCTGCTAATTCCAGTTTCTTTCTCCTAGCTTGTCTGAGTCTAGCGCGAAGAGTTCTTTCTGGATTTGCGTCAAAAGGAAAATCCGCTGAGGCCTTACCTCGCATAAACAAGTTAGACAAAGATTAGAATTGAATCACAAAATTGTCACAGATAAAATTTTAGTTGGCGAGCAACAAAATTTCGATAGAATAGAAATTAAAATATGTAGTTTGGCAATCCCCGGCAACGGCGCCAAAAACTTGATCGGAAAAATAGCAAGTGTACTATTTTTACCGATGTAGTAATAAGGAGTTTTATTTCCAAGTATCGATCTCAAGGATTGCGTAGGAATTACTTATTTTAATTTGATTCTATCAGAACAAAAAGATAATGGTTTGGTTGTTTTGGAATTTATAATCGTAAACACAGAAATAGTAAAATAATTGAATTAGATAAAAGATGCTAGGGTGAGTGGTTGAAGTAACCGGTTATGAATTCAGTCCCGATTTCTTTAATACATATGAAACATTCAATCACCTAACCTCTGGTATGTTCTTACTTAAGTCCTTAAGGAAGAAATTATTAAACTACCAATTCTCACTCAAATGTCCATTCAATTAATCATTGGTTTTAATCATACAAAATATCAAGGTTTACGGTGATTTACGAAAGTTACTAGTCCTAGATGATGCATTCATAAACCCAATTGTGTGAAAACCCTACCAATCACAATCCTGTTATTGGAAGTCATAGATCAATTTGTATTTGTCCGATACAAAAGCATAATAACATCACACAATTGAATTGAAATACGTAACATAGTAATTAAGAAATCATAGGTTCAAATTCATAACATGTGATAACATCAGGACCACCCCCCCTAGCATCAGGGGGTTTAGCCTCTCATAGTACTTAAAGAATTCATAAAGTAAAGATTAGACATTACAAAGAATTATGAGAGTTTGATCTTCAATGGTTGCTACCTTGAATCTCGCCGTCTTCAAATCCGTCGTATTCACTATCTTCTCCAATGCAATGCTTTCGTTCGTCTGTAAAAAGGTCTCTTCTTCTTTCTCTTCCAAGCCTTCTTATAGCTTCAGATTACTCTCCTCCAAGCTAAAGGTCCAAACTACCCTTAATGAGCAGAATCGGTTCACACAGCAAAAATTAGGTTTTCCAAGCTGCGTTCAATCAACACGGCCGTGTTATGGCACACGGGAGGCCGTGTTGTTCTTCAACATTAATTATTTTCAGCATAAGTTACAGTGGCAACAACACGGGCCGTGTCCCTACACACGGGTGCCCGTGTTAATGCACTGTTTTAATCAACACGACCGTGTGGTGGCACACGGGTGGCCGTGTTGATCTCTGTTTTCTGCTCCCTCTCTGCTCTGCTTGATCAACAACACGGGCAGTGTTGTGGCACACGGGTGCCCGTGTTGACCTGCTGTTTTCTCATATTTTTGTCCTTCAGAGTGTCCAGAACTTCACCATTCTTGCTTTGAAACCTGTAACAATAACACTACCAAACGAAGCATAAACGAGATCTTTTTTGACATAAACTCGTAATCAAATGCAATGCAATACCAAACCAACAAAACATGCTAATTGACTCAAATGCAACTAAAAACAACCATAAATCTTACCAAGGTGATGAAAATATGTCGGATTAGCGGCGGGAATTCAATGGAAATGGTGACCAATCAACTATACCATCCTCCTATCTTAATTGCACTCAAGTTAGGGTTAGAACTTATCTCACCACTCAGAGATCACCAAGCACAATAATCAGATCATATCACACAAAACAAATATACAAACATTAAACACTCAAATATATACACATAAAAAAGTAGGCTAAACCCACTGAGGACTACTCCCCAGTAGAGTCACCACTTAATTTCTATAGCGGTAAATTCATGACCATCAAATTATGGATAAGTTTAACGTCAATAAAACCAGAGTCACCACCGCACTTTTATTGTTTCCAAAGGAAAAGGGAAAAGTATGACCAAAACCCAAAGATAAGAAGTTTTTAAATCAAAACTAATAAAATTCCAGAGATTACAAGTAAAGGGGTTGGTTACACAGAGGGAAGGTGTTAGCACCCAAAGTGTCCTAGGTACTCCTAGGGAGCCCTTTTTTATGTGTGTATGTGTTTTAGTATAAATTGATGTTTGCAATAAATAGAGTGTGGGGATGAGAAAAGAATTCATTAATTATATTTTTGTATTTGACAAGACCTTCGGACTTGTGCCTACGTACCAACATAAAAATGAGGGATCAAAACCTCGTAGTTCGTGGTATCAATTTCAAAGTGAGTGAATTGCTTTTAACAAAAAATTAAGTTTAGAAGAGGCACAAAAGGCCTAAAAGAGTTTGAATGAGTGTTAGTTCTTTTTGTGTTTTGAAATTTTAAGTCAATATGGTTAGATTCATTTACAAGTTTGATGTAAGAAAAGAGTTTAAAAATGCAATGGCATAAGGCCAGAGTTTCTAGTTTGCAATATAGTCTAAGTTTGAAATCACAAGCAAAGAAGGTTTGTAAAAGGGGGAGAGAATTGAAATTTAAGAAGTGGGAGGAGATGAAGAGACTAATCCTAAGCAAAAATTTAAAAGTTAAGAGTTGAAAAGATCTGACCAATGAGATGCAATCCAATAGACACGAATGTCATATAGAAACCCATTTTTCCTCTGGACTTTAAATCAAGCAATATCAACAAGCAAGTAGTACAATGAAGATCAAGGCATCAAATAAAGATAGCTACATCCAAGCTAGCAACTTCATAGTCTTCTTCATAATCTTCCCATGTATCAGATGACATACTCCTTGAATGGCTCAGAATAAGGCATTAGACACAGGTTCAAAGTAACATTTTCATCAATAACATGTAGCAGATGAACTCAAGTGGATCTCAATACTTGCATCAGATGAAAATTCAAATCTCAAGAACTTGGTTTTAGAAAAGTTGGCATTGGCCAAGTCCTTTTGCATAAGGAATGTTGCCTAATTCTAAGTCCAAAGCTCAGATCAAATCCAACAGTCCACACAAACATTTTTTAGGGTTTTTGTTGTTTATTAAGTATTTTAAGGTCCTAAGACCACAAGCTCAAAGAAAATAATACAAACACATATATACAATCACAATATATGGCTCAAGTGAGCAAAAGGGAAAATGACATTAAAATAAACAAGTTAAATGATATGTGCAATGATAAATGATAAATGGCTTGAGTTTAAAGGGCATAAAGTAAATGACTTGAAATTTAAAGCAATTATAACAGAATGTTAGTCAAAGGTTAGTTAATTAGATGTTAGTGGAGCTTTGTTTTTTAATTGATTAAGTCATTCTTTGGAGAACACTCAACCCTTTATTCACAAGCATGGATCCTTCAACCAAGACATATTCCAAAGGAAGGAAAAAAGACCAAGTTTCCACACAATACCATGAAATGGGGGATACTTACAATCTCACTTACTAGAATGCTATGCCTTTTGAGTCAAAATTTAGCGTTAAGTTAAGCAATCGTAATTGGACTTATGTAGAAGTCACAACTATCTGAGGTTGGGCAATAAATATTTTGGTGTTAATGCATGTTAGAGATATGGTATAATGAACCATACTCCTAAAACATACCACACACAAAAATAAAATGATCAAAGGATGGACCTAATCTCATCCATACTTGTATTGGTTCATCTAACACAAAGTTATTGATGAACCAATTAGCCTTAGGATATTGAGATGTCATTGGATAATGAGAGGGATGGGATAGAATGGGATTGAAGATGAATAGGGAGGGGAAATGAGACAAACACAAATTGGTCATGGGAGGAATTTTATCAAATTAAAATCATTCATTCATTTTGGGAGATGAAATGTACATTTCATCAATCCCCTAAATCCAATTATTTTAATCCAACAAAAGTCAAATCAACCTTGACCATGGCCCAAGCACATAGTCAAACTTCACAAGTCAATAAAAATGACTCAACATAATTTCTACACAATTAAACAATTAAAAATCAAATTAAAATGCATTAAATTAAATTATGTTTAAACAAAAAACCTAAAACCTCTTCAAAACACCAAATAAATGGCCAAGAGATTTATCATAGGTCAAACAAGGTCAAAGGACCTTGGAGAAAAAATTTCATTATTTTTGAAAAGTCAGAAGTATTTTTAAACAATTAAAAATATGCACAAAAACAATTAAATCATGAAAAATATCAATATTGATCCAAAATATAATTTTAATTCAGAAAATGAAAGAGAAAAATATTTGAATTTTTTTGGTGAAAGTCCCATATTTTTTGGATCAATAATGAAATTAATATGAATTAATGAAAAATAAGGAAATAAAAGGAAAATTCAGAAATTCAAAAAAACGTGGACCATCTGATCTCCCTCATTAATTGAGGTGGCAGATCAGATGGTGATCAACGCGCTTTCCACATGCACTGCAGTCAAATGAGACACACGCATGGTAATCACAATCAACACTCAGGATTACAACATTTTAAAAGGATCTTATGGTTGAGATGCTTTCAACACATCGCCGGAGCCAGAGCTCCGGTCTTCTTCTCTGGTGGACCTCACCGGACTGGTCCACCTTCAACCATCACCAAAATGAAAAAGAAAGACATGGATTTAAAGAAAAAATGCTCAGGAGCTCGAATTTGGCCTCAATTTTGTCCAATTCCAAGTATATGAAAAGATACAGGGAGTTAAATTTTGAGGATCATGAACTGGGTTGCTTTGATATGACCTCAAAGCAACTCAACCTTGTTGCCTACATTGGTAGGACTTCAGCAAACCAAAAATCAACAAGAATAATGGAGAATTAAGAGAAAATCGAAGAGAAGAAGTTTCTGAAAAATCACCTTCGAGTTGATCTAATTCCACTTGATATTGATCTGGATTTGATTGCTTTCTCCTCCTCTTTCTTGCAGAAATCAAATGAGATGCAAAGGGAAGTGATTTTCTGGAGTTTGAACTTCCAAATAGAAGATGAAGTTCAAGCTCGATTTCAAGAGAAATCTTAGAAAATTCTATGGTAGTGAGGGTTTGAACTGGCCTAGCAAAGCTTGGTCAAGGTGTTGATGATGAATCTGAAGCCTTAAGCTTGTTTAAATAGGCAATGCACTTGATATTTGCACCACTTGAAAATTTGACAAATTTAGAAACCTTCTTGCATGGGTTCATGGGCAATGGTTTGGGCCTTGAGAATGATGCAATCCACTTCCCATTCGTGTGTAAAGAGTATTGAATGCATCATGTGTAAGCATGCAAAAGAATTTGATCATTTGAAATCCAATCTTGCCAAAACACTTTCCATAATGAAGCCATGTGAAAGTCCCTTAATTTTAATCCAAATAAAATTATCTTGGATATTTTAGAAAGGTGACATCAAGGGGAACAACTTTCATGTTGAACACTTTTTCATTTGAAGCTTGGATCATGATGAATTTTGAGGTGGAAGTTTGGCAAATCAAACATATTTGAAAATTTTGTAAGTCCCAAGTCAAGTGTTCACTTCTTCCACCTTGAATAACTTTTTCTATGGACTTCAAATGAGAAACGTCCCTTCATCAAAGTTTTAGATCTTTCAAACCTCTTCAATTCGATCATAAATTTGACCTAATATGGATTTGGCATGAGGGAGTTATGCATTTTAGGAGTTGAGGAAAATCACTTGTTCAATGGTATTGGCCCAAAATGACATATAATGTTTTCACTTGGCACATGCATTTTCAAGTTGAATTTGCACTTCCTCAAAACATAAAAATTAAAGTAGACATCTTGAAATTGATCATTAAATTTGAATGGATTTCATTGCATAAAAAATGAGAAAGTTATGGTCTTGGGAAGTTGACCTCCAAACTAGGGTTTAGACAAAATGACCTATAATCTTTCACCATAAAAAATGACTTTACAAGTAAAAATAGGTCTAGACCTCAACATGAAAGTTGTTTGGAATGTCTTTCATAGTAACTTTTCTCTTGTAATAATTTTCATATGACAAATATTGTAGGAGATAGGGTCTAGGGAACCCCAGTTTTGACCAGTTGACTTCCTCTGGTCAACCACCATGAACCAACTTGATAGCTTGACATTCTCTTGACTTTTGGGACTCATGTAGTATCATATAAGCATAATATGATATAATTTGAATTATCCCTTGAAATATTTGATCAATTGTTGAAGAAACTTGTTGAAGAAGTCACACAAGACACCTAGATGAATTAGGGTTTTCAAGGCAAACAAACTCCAAACCTTTGATGATTTCTTGATCAAAGTAACATGTGAAGATCATGGGGATCCATATATGATACTTAGAGCCATAATAAATCATTTCTTGATTGATATCCTTGCATTGAGGGTCTCAAACCCTAGATATGAGCTTGATAGAGCATATGTGAGCATGTGCACTACCTACAAAAGAGTTAAACTATACAATGACATATTTTTGGTATTTTGGTTAGTAAAAAAGAAAAATAAAGTATGATACAACCAAATGTGCTTGGTGACCTCTCCCAATGCAAACCCAATGAATGAGGGGTGAGGAGGATGCCAAGTTGTGATCCCAATGTTAATGCATATGATGAGATAACATGAGGGATCCTAGGGTCAAAATTAGGGTCTTATAGTGAGGAGCTCCCACGTCCTGTGAATACTGACAAAATCAAGAAATACTTCGCCTAGAAAAATAAAAGAACAACTCGCTTAGTCGAAAACCCAAAAAGGCGACTTAGGCAAAAATGAGCGTCTCGATGGACTGACAACCCGAAAGGGTGGTCCAGGAAAAAATTAGAGACATAAACAGAAAATGATTATCCTGGTAGATTGATAACCTGAAAAGGCAATCTAGGAAAAAAGGATTATGGCAAGTCACTAGATCATATTAGATTGGATCACTTGAAGCAACACATGCCTGTCAAAGCTCTCAACTGGCTCTTATCAGAAGCCCAAATACGTCTAGAATTCAAATTTGTTAGGGAGAATAGTTTCATTGTATTTTAATGTAGCCTTTTCCCATATTACCATTTTTATAACTTTGTAAATATCCATGGGATCACGCCATTTGTGAATCACCATTTTATCAATAAAACTCGAGACTTATCCATTTATTGGCAATCCTTATTTTATTTCTACTCCATAAAATATCATTTTTACTTTGATAACAATTCTTGAAACGAATTTTTGAGAATTTTTGTTTTTTCAAACTAAAGTTTTGTTTTCTTTTGATTTCTGAATGCAAAAAAAGAACGTCCACAGTTAAATCCCCAAGCGGCGAGTAAGCTGTGAAGTGTTGGATGTTGGAACTCAATGTTCCCTAACAAAGTGCTAAGCCTGGATTTTCTATCAAGCTTTAAAATAAACAGTCAAGCTTTTGCAGCGATCTTCATTATCCCCGGTGGAAGCTGCAAATTTTGATGATGTCCCTGGAGAATCATTTTGAAGGTTTTCCTGACCAATCTACACCCGTCCTTGGTAGAGTCTACATGTTATTTTATTTCCTAAGTGAAGTCTTCTTCTCCAGAGAAATTGGAACCCTACAACAAGATCTTTGCTTCATCAAAGGTTCACATTTCATCCCCAGATGAAGCATTTTCCTCTCCCTAGAGAGAATTGGACCTCGTGGCGAGACTTTTCTCCTTTGATGACCTTTAACTCATCTCCAGTGATGTTTTCCACCTTAATGATACTAGCCAAGTTCATGTTGAGCTATGAGACATATTATGTCCCCAACGTGTCTGTTTTGTCTGTTTTTGTCAGCATAAACATAATGTGCATACATGCCTATATATCATGAATAACCAAATTCACATCCATTTTGCATTCCTTGATGACATTTACCTCAATTTCTTTGACTATGTTCATCCTTGGGTGTTATGTTTCCTTCCCCATAGGAGTCGTCAACCTTAAGAAGATAGTTTATATCCTTTTTAATTCCCCACTGAGTTCATTCCTCGTGGAAGATGGTTGCTATAGTTGTCCTTTTCCATATTTGGATAGGATAAAATCCCAATTGATATTCATTCCCCATTGGTAGAGTCTTTCTTGATTGTTTTCTCTCCAGTTGTTCCTGGAGTGAGCCAAATATTTGGAAATTAATGGTGAATATCTCTAGGCTATTAAACCTAGATCGAGAGTGCATTTATTTTGCATTGTCTCCCTAGGAGAAGCATCTTCATTATCGCCAGTGAAGACATATCATTTTACCCAGTATGGACACAAGTGGTTATCTTTTTTGAGAAACTTGCCTATCTCGAAGGAATTATCAACATAGAAGTTTTCTTTCATCAGATGGTTTTCTCTCCAGAGAAGTTTAATGAATACTTCCAACAGGTAGCTGTCTCTTTATTTATGAAGCCTGTTTCATGATCTCTGATCCCCAGTAAGTAGCTGTCTTTTCTCGAGAAGCTTATTCTATTTCTAGACGCCCATTTTGAATAACAGATGGCAATCTCTTTTTGAGAAGTTTGTTTATCCCCCAATGAAGTTATCAACATATCAAACGTTCTTTCCAACAAATGGCCATCTCCCAAGAAAATTTCGTCAGAGAAGTTTGTTGAAGACTACTACAAGCACCTTTCTTTTATCACATGACTTTATATCCCTAATGAGGTGTTCCGTTATAAAAACTTATATCACCAGTGAGGTGTTAATCTCAACCAATGGTACTTTCCCCAGTAAATCACGGTGGAAGTCTGTTGAAGATCCTTATTGTGATTTTCTCTTTATTTGAGAATTCTAGTTTTTTATAAGATTAATTGACCTGCATCCTTCGAAGATCCCCAATGAAGTTACTTCTCTTTCCCCAATAAGTGGTCACCTTTTTAGGAGCTTGTTCATTGATCCTTTTCGAGAGAAAGACTTGGTTAAAAAAGAAACCAAGGTTCGTTTGCTGGCTTATGACCCGAATCATGGATAAGTTTATTTTGCCTTTTCTAAGGGGAATACTTAAGTAAAGAAGAAGTTGAATCATGTTTTGATCATGTAAGCTTATTTGGACTCGTTATTTAAATAAACGGTCATCTCTACCTTTGAGAAACCTATTGCGAAATCTAGAACTCGTTATTTGAATAGACAGTCATCTCTATCTTTGAGAAACCTGTTACGAAGATATTTCCTCAGTGAAGCATACTTTTATTTGGACTCATTATTTGAACAGGCGGTCATCTTTACCTTTGAGAAACCTATTGCGATCCAATATATTTCTAACAAGACGATTACCTTTTCTTAGGCTACCACATGTTTAGTAGTTGGTAATATACCTCCCTCCTTGAGCTACCTTATTGTTTAAGCTGCCCTATGATTGGTAGTCGGTAGTCTCATTCCCCAGTAAGGTTGATAATCTCACCCCCTTGGAGCCATCACCCCTTCCTCAATTGAAGTCACGATCATTTGGAATGATATATTCCCTAGGAAGCCCTGATCCATTGGAATTTGTAAATCTTCTTCCTCGGCTAAAGTTGTAATCTTTTCCTCAATGGAATTTCCTTTTGTCTGTACCCGCAGTGGTGTTCCTTTATCCCTGTGTGTTTTCTCAACTAATATTACTCCCCTGTGACATTGTTTCTCACAGAACTCCTGAGTCATGTATGCATATCATATCATAAGCGTTTGATGGCCTCTTAGGGCCAAAAATTATGCATGTTTGTATTTAAGTCTCTCCAATCACGTCGAGATGAAAATTCCAATATTCATATCTCCGGATTGAAGAAACTTAAATAGGGGCATATGTCATACCCTAATTTCCAACCCTAAAATTCCACCATCATTGTATCATTTGCATGACATCTAGCATCTTTGCATTACTAACCTATTGAAAATACAAAAAGATTTTTTTACTTTGTTTGTCTTAAGCTAGGGTTTTGCACCAAGAGTTTTCAAAGATTGATCAATCAAGACTTGGCATGAGTTTCAAAATTTCAAAATCCTCATCCTTCCCAAGTGATCAAGTTACTTCCATCAACAAGAATCAAGTTCAAGATCATTCCATCTCAAATTCATCAAGGCCAGAGTTCATCTGATACCATAAACTAGGGTTTTGACCCAAAGTCAACTGGTCGACTTTTTAGCCAAGGCTTGATCCCAAATCTTGAAGTATGGTTAAAAGACTTAAAATACATAATAAGTGATCCATTCACATCATCCAATGTGATCAATATACCCCATTCATTAAAGATTGCAAGAATTGGATTCATCTGATACAAAGTCAACTAAGGCAAAGTCAAAGTTTGACTTTTAAGATTTTTGGTCAACTATGGACTTTTCAAGTCAAGGATTATGAAAATATGATCACTGAAGTCATTTGATCAAGTTTAGTCAAGAAAATCAAGGTTACTTGCAAAAAAAGCAAAGATGGAGAATTTGAAATTTTTACAAAGTCCCTAAAAATCATGTCCAAGTACCCAACTTTCCAAGGCTATAACTTGTGATCCAAGCCACCATTTTCTTTGCTCCAATGACCATATTAAATAACTTGCTTCATATTTCAACTTCTTCCTAAGTGATGAAACCTCAAAAAATGTACGAATAAGGAGATATGAGGCCATGAAGTGGATGATTCATTTGTTTGTCAAGTGATAAAACACTTAGTGAAATTTTCAGCATGCTGACCTAGTCAAGTGACCAACTTTATGCCAATTTTTCCCCAAGATCCCAACTGATTCCAGCAAAGTGATCAACATGAAAATTGTAGATCATGATTCCATCTTTCCAAAATGTCCAAGATCAATAATTTCCCATGCTTGAGCTAAGATAATCGAATTTGGGAAGACAACCTCATGGAATGGTTCATAGGTCGAATTCCAAGCCAAAGTACATTACAAATCCAAACAAATACACAGGTACATGTACTTCTAGCTTCTAAATCCCCCATAATCAGAATGTCTCACCCACTTTTGAACTATTATCCAAGTGACTAAACCAATACACAATGAACTATTCCATTTGTTACATAAAGTAGCTTTAATCCAACAAGAAGTACCATTGAGCTCCCAAATGCACTTGGATCTGATACATACCAACTCCAACCCTCAAGTAAACCCCTATGCTTCAGCAAGGACAACACAAAACACTCCATGAACTCCTTTATTTTTCCATGCTTCCCACTTGGAGAATTGTGCAAGAACCAACCAAGCAAGCAATGAAGTACAAGCCATGATTATTTTATGATATCTGAGGCTTCTTGAACCCTCAAGGATCCCTATAAATAGAGGACAAAGCCTCATCTATCCACACACCAAGCTTTCCAAGAAAAACTTCATTCTTGATAGCTTTTCAACCTTAACCTCCATTCTCTCATTTGGCTCGTGCATTCTGCAAACCAAAGGTTCCAATCATCTTCTGGGAACACATAAGCATTAGGAGAAGCATCAAACAATAGTTGGAAGTAGTGTTGAAGAGGCATTGTACCTTACTCCAATAGGTATATTCTTGTACTTTGAAACATGTAGCATTTATTGTGTTAAGAAGGATCATTAGCTTTCATGTCATTTATATTGTTGTTTATGTGAATTTAAGTTGCTTGAAACCTAAAGTTTTAGTTCTGGTATTTGCCTTCATGCATCTTCATCTTTGAGTATTAGCTAAAACCTATCATACCATTGTGTTCATTATATTTTTCTAAGCAATTTTGATCTTTATTTCATGAAAAATGATTGAGAAATGAGAGAGATATGATTTATGGAAGATTTGAAAAATAATGGAAGAAAATAAAATAAAATGAGAGAGAGAGAGAGAGAGGTTGAAGATGATGCTGAGTTGGCATTGAAAAAGTCAAAGGAAACGTGTTATATAATATATGTAATTGTTTGTGTTTTAATTAGCGGATGTATAGCTACCCCAATGATAGAACCCAGTGATAGAAGCGCATGTGCAAAATCACTTGTAACCAAAAGGTCTAGGGTTCGAATCCCCCTCGCCCCAGACTTTGGTTTTTATTTTTTTCCAAACAGTACATGGAATCCCAAGGACGTGGGTTGAACCTGGCCAGTGTAATGTTTATTTTTTCTCACTTGTTAAATGTTCATTTTTCTTCACAACTTCAAATATCCATAATTTCATTATCCCTTAACATTTTTTACCCATTCTTTTTGCTATGTGTTCATGAGAATGTCTATTTTATGATGACACCAAAAAATACCAAAAGTATTATTTATTTCACCACTTTTGATTGGATGGAAAATATGTGCTTTTAAGTGTTTTTTTAAGGCTCCTAATTGATTATTTTGGCGTATGTCTTGTTTATTCTTGATGTTGAAAGTTTGTATGATTAAAGCACACACTTTTAAATGTTGATTGTTATCCTTAACATGTTTGAACTTGATTATCTTAATAAAATGTATCAATTGATTCACCTTGAAAACATGTTCGAATGAATGGTTAGGAGGTGATTAGGTTTACACTTAAGCTTGGTCTTATCATGAACTTTGATTCAAGTTTAATGTTTATTTTGTGAATACTTATAATGTGATGCATGTTTGACCTAAATTGGTTCATGTTGTGTTTACCATGTATCAATGAATGCTTTTACCATTTCAAATATGATTTTGTCTTCATCATCAATATGTTGTGTCTTGTGATGTTATGTGAAACTTTGGCATGTCTTGTTTATGTTTATCTCAATGCCTAAAAACCATGATCAATATTGTCATCCATACCTCACTCACCTTATGATTGTTATTGTATTTAGCCATATTTTGTGCCTTAATGTTAATTCATGTTCAACCTTGTTATTGTTTATATCCAAGGGAAGGGAAACATGACATTCTTGCCATTTTGCATGTGTGTGTTCATCTGCATCCTATACAACTTTGATTCCCCTTAATCCAAAACTTCTATATACAATCTTAGGTTCCCCTCAATGTAAACCTTATGATTATCTCTCTCTCTCTCTATCTCTCTCTCTCTCTCTCTCTCTATCTCCTTCTTATAACCACTTTCATAATAAACTTTGACTTAGGTCATTGTTTTCCCTTTTATTTCTTAATCAAATGCTTCAAAACACTTAAGCATATTCAAAGATCTTTTCATAAGACCTAAAAAACACAAACTTAATTCAACCCCTTTTGCCACTTTGGCTTTTCCATGTTTAAAACCTTTTCATAAAAGGATTAGACATGAGTCATCCCTAGTTGAGATTTAAATCTCCTACCCCATAACATTGTTGAGATTGATATTAATTCTTTTCCATTTGGAAGAGGTATGTGGCATACTTGTTGATTCTATATCCAAGTGAGATCCCTTATTTCAATTTGATGCAAAGATCTATCTTCAACATGTTTTTGGTGGTTTAAAAGTGAGTTTTCTCCTTAAGATGACAATTTATCTCTTTCTTATAAAATCAACCCCAACAAATCCCTTCTTACTTTTAAATCCGAACTATGAGGTTTTGATCCTTCACGGGTACATAGGCATAAGAGTCAATGTCTTTCCAAATCATCAATTAATAAAAAGATGTTCTTTTTTTCATCTCCCCAATCAAATAGTAAACAATTTTAAACCAAACACATATATTTAAAAAGTTCCTGTAGAGTACTACAGATGATTAGGGTGCTAATACCTTCCCTAGGGAGCCCTTTTTGTGTGCAAGTGATTTGGTCAAAATGATGTTTAATAAAATATCGAGTCGGGGGGATGAGAAAATAATTCATTAATTATATTTTTGTGTTTGACAAGACCTTCGGTCTTATGCCTACGTACCAACATAAAAATGAGGGATCAAAACCTCGTAGTTCGTGGTAAAAATTTCAAAGTAAGTTGGTGAATTGATTTTAATCAAAAAGTTTAATAAGAAGGCATAACATGCCAAAGTTTTGAATGAGGTTGTTAGTTCTTTTTGTCTTTTTGAAATTTAAGTCAATATGGTTAGGTTCATTTACAAATTTGATTAAGAAATGATTTTAAAATTCATTGGCATAAGGCCAACGTTTCTAATCATTAAAAGATGTCTAAGTTTGAAATCAAAAGAGAAGAAGGTTTTTGAAAAGAGGGAGAGATTTTGAAATTTAAGAAGTGGGAGGAGATGAAGGGACTATCCTAGACAAAAAATTAAAAGTTAAGAGTTGAAAAGATCTGACCAATGGGATGCAATCCAACAGACAAGAATGTCATATAGAAACCCATTTTCCTTTGGACTTTTAGCAGACAACAAGCATAAGCAATATCCAAGCAACTCAAATGAAGGTCATGACATCAAATAAATATAGCCATAATTTCCAAGCAAGCAACTCCAATAGCTAGCAGTCTTTAACTTCTTCCAATGCATCAGATGAAATATTCCTTGATCAACTCAGAACAATCATCATACATTAACAATAATAACAGTATGACAAGTAAGCGCAAAGTCAAAGTGACAGATGAGTCAAAGTCCACTCAAGGTCTCTTGTATTAGATGAAAGGTACATACAAGGATAGCTCAGTTTCAGACAGTGGCATTGGCCAAGTCCTCAAAGCATAGGGAAGTTGCCTATCCTAAGTCTAAAAGTTCAGATCAAGTCCAACAGACCACCATCATGTTTTTTAGGGTTTTTATTGTTATTAGGTGTTTTAAAGTCCTAAGATCACAAAAAAAAATCAAACAATATATACAATCATAGGGTATGACTCAAGTGAGCAAAGTGAAAAGAACTGAAACATAAACAAGTTACATGAAATGTAAATGGCAGATGAATGATAAATATACTGAATTTTAAATTGCATTAAGTAAATGAATTGAAAGTAAAAGCAAAATGAATAAAATTTAGTCAAGTGTTATTCAAATGCTAGTGATAAGTTTTAATTGATTAAGTCATTCTTTGTGTAACACCCCAATTTTGACCCTAAGATCCCTCATGCTATCTCATCATATGCATTAGCTTTGGGATCACACCTTGGCATCCTATGTACCCCTCATTCATTGGGTTTGCATTGGGAGAGGTCACCAAGCACATTTGATTGTATCACACTTTGTTTTTCATTATTTACTAACCAAAATACCAAAAATATGTCAATGTATAGTTTGTTACTTTTGTAGGTAGTGTGTGTGTTCACCCATGCTATATCAAGCTTATATCTAGGGTATAAGACCCTCAATTCAAGGATTCCAATCAAGAAATGGTTCACATTGACTCTAGACATCATATATTGGTCCCTATGATCTTCACATATCATTTTGATCAAGAATTCATCAAGAGTTTGAAGATTGTTTGCCTTGGAAACCCTATTTCATCTGGGTATCTTGTGTGACTTCCTCAACAAGTTTCTTCAACATTTGATCAAATATGTCAAGGGATAATTCATATTACATCATATTATGCATATATGATTCTCCATGAGTCCCAAAAGTCAAGACAATATCAAGCTAGCAAGGTGGTTCATGTTGGTTGACCAGAGAAAGTCAACTGGTCAAAACTGGGGTTTCCTAGACCCTATCTCCTACAATTGTTATCATATGAAAATGATTACAAGAGAAACGTTACTCAAAATGACATTCCAAACAACTTTCATGTTTAAGTCAAGAGATAAATTTGCTTGGAAAGTCGTTTTTTATGGTGAAAGATTATAGGTCATTTTGTCTAAACCCTAGTTTGGAGGTCAACTTACCAAGACCATAACTTGCTCAATTTTTATGATATGAAATCCATTCAAATTCTATGATCAAATTAAAGATATCTACTTCAACTTTAATGTTTGGAGTAAGTTCAAATTTAACTTGTAAATTCATGTTCCAAGAGGAAACATTATAGGTCATTTTGGGCCAATACCATTGAACAAGTGATTTTCCTCAACTTCTAAAATGCATAACTCATTCATGCCAAATCCAAATGAGGCCACATTTGTGACCAAATTGAAGAGGTTTTAAATATATACAACTTTGATGAAGTAATGTTTTCCATTTGAAGTCCATATAAAAAGTTATTCAAGGTGGAAGAGGTGAACATTTGACTTGGTACTTAGAAAAGTTTCAAATATGTTTGATTTTCCAAACTTCCACCTCAAAATTCATCATGATCCAAGTTTCAAATGGAAAAGTGTTCAACATGAAAGTTGTTCTCCTTGATCTCAACTTTCCAAAAAGTCCGAGATCATCTAATTTGGATTAAAATTGAAGGACTTTCACATGGGTGCAATGTGAGGTACCATTTGGAAGAATTTCATGATCCAATTCAATTCAACAATCCATGGCTTAATGGAACACTTTCAACATGACCTATGCATAATTTTGGACCTTTGCAAATGATTGTTTGGGCTTTGTGCATGCCCATGCTAGCTCATGAAGAAACTTTCTATTTTTGAACTTTTGAATGAAAGTGTGTAAACAACACATGCATTGGTTATAAATAGAGAAGCATTGTGATCAAAACTCCATCAATACCTTGCCCAAGCTTTTCCAGACCAATCCATACCCTCCATTGCATAGAATTTCTGAATATTTCTTTTAAAATCGAGCTTGAACATCATCTTCTGTTTGGAAGTTCAAACTCCAGAAATTCACTTCCCTTTTCATCTCAATTGGTTTCTGCAAGCAAGAGGAAGAGAAAGCAAGCAAATCCAAATCAAGATCAAGTGAATTTGAATCAACTTGAAGGCGATTTTTTAGAAACTTCATCTTTTCGATTCTCTCTCAATTCTTCGCCATTCTTTGTGATTTTCGGTTGGCTGAAGTCCTACCAATGTAGGCAAGAAGATTGAGTTGCTTTGAGGTCAAATTGAAGCAACTCAGTTCATGATCCTCAAAATTCAAATCCCTGTATCTTTTTATATACTTGGAATTTGAGAAAATTGAGGCCAGATTCGTGATCCTGAGCATTTTCTCTTTGAAATAGTGTCCTTGTTTGTCATTTTCCATTGAAATGAAGTTGGACCAGTCCGATGGAGGTCACCGGAGAAGATGACCGGAGACCGGGCTCCGGTATGTGTTGGCACACCTCCTGGCCATCTGATCATGTTTGGATGTTATAATCTGAACCATTGCTTTGCATTACCACACGTACATTAAGTTGACTTGGGTGCATGGTGGGACGCGCATGTGTGGCCATCAGATCTGCCACCTCAATTAATGAGGCAGATCTAATGGCCCTTATTTTTTCTCATTTTATTTAATTTTTGATTTTTATATTTTAATTAGCTTATTTTGTTTAATTCATATTAATTTCATTTTTAATTCAAAAAATATGGGACTTTCACTAAAAATCTTTAAATATTTTCCTCTTTCATTTTCGGAATTAAAATTATTTTTTGGATTAATTTTGATATTTTTCATGAATTAATTTTTTGTGTGCATACTTTTAATTGTTTAAAAATACTTCTGACTTTTAAAAAATCATGATTTTTTTTTGTCTAAGGTCTTTTGACCTACGATAAATCTCTTGGCCATTTATTTGGTATTTTGAAGAGATTTTAGGTTTTGACCAAATTAAATTGAGTTTAAATGCATTTTTAATTTGATTTTTAATTGATTAATTGTGTAAAAATTATATTGAGCCATTTTTATTGACTTGTGAGGTTTGACTATGTGTTTGGGCCTTGGTCAAGGTTGATTTGACTTTTGTTGAGTTAAAATCGTTGGATTTAGGGGATTGATGAAATGTATATTTCATCTCCCAAAATGAATGAATAATTTTAATTTGATAAAATTCCTCCCATGACCAATTTGTGTTTCTCTCATCTCCCCTCTCTCTTCATCTTCAATCCCATTCTTTCCCATCCCTTTCATTGACGATTGAAATCTCCAAATCCTAAGGCTAATTGATTCATCAATAACCTTGTGTTAGATGAACCAATACAAGTATGGATGAGATAGGTCCACCCTTTGATCTTTTTATTTTAGAGTGTGGTATGTTTTAGGAGTTTGGTTCATTATACCAAATCTCTAACATGCATTAGCACCTAAATTTTTATTGCCCGACCTCAGATAGTTGTGACTTCTACATAAGTCCAATTACGTTTGCTTAACATAGAGCTAAATTTGACCCTAAAGGCATAACATTCTAGTAAGTGAGATTGTAAGTCTCCCATCTTTCATGGTATTGTATGGAAATTTGGCCTTTTTTCCTTCCTTTGGAAGATATCTTGGTTCAAGGATCCATGCTTGTGAATAGATGGTTGAGTGTTCTCCAAAGAATTACTTAATCAATTGAAAAGAAAAACATCACTAACATCTAACTAACTAACATTTGACTAACTTTTTATTAATATTGCTTTACTTTGAAGTCTCTTACTTTATGCAATTTAATTTCAAGTCATTTACCATTCACTGCCATTTACATTTCATTTAACTTGTTTATGTTTATGTCATTTTTACTTTGCTCATTTGAGCCTTATATTGTGATTGTATACATTTTGTTTGTGTATTTTGTTTGTGCTTGTGATCTTAGGACCTTAAAATACCTAATAAACAACAAAAACCCTAAAAAATGTTTGTGTGGACTGTTGAGTTTGATCTGAACTTTTGGACTTAGGATTAGGCAACATCCCATAATGCAAAAGGACTTGGACAATGCCAACATTTCTGAGATCAAGTTATCGTGATTTGGGCTTTTATCTGGTGCAAGTATTAGATCCACTTGAATTCATCTGCTCAATGATCTTGATGCAACTGTTATTTCGATCTCATGCCTAATACCTTATTTTGAGCAAATCAAGGAGTATTTCATCTGATACATGTAACACCCCGATAAAAATAAGATAATTATTTAATTTAAGTTAATATTATATTTATTAATTTAATTAAATAATTGGAATTATTGGATTATTATTATTATTATTATTATTGGAATAATAATTATTGGAAAATATATATAAGTTGGAAATAAGAAAAAGAGTCCATTTTTGGTAAAGAAAGGGTTTTACGTGAAAAGCAGAGAAGCGGCTGAAAAGAGGAAAAGGGCAAAGAGACAGAGCAAGAGGAAGAAGGTTGGAGAAGAGAAAAGCTTGGAGCTTAAAGATTTCCGGGTTAATTCAGGTAAGGGGGGTTTATCGTCGATTAATGGGTATTATGGGATAACATGTAATGGGTAGTGATAAACCATTGATTTGACTCTAATTGGAATGATGCATGATGAAATTGTGAAATATTGGATGAACGAAAATTGGATTATAATTGAAGGGAATTCGTAGGAATTAGATGTAAAAATGTTAGAATTTGTGAAATCGAATAGGGGATAATTCGTGTTAGATGATATGAACGATTACTGTGTAAAATTGAATTGTAAGAGGTTGGAATTGGGAGATCTCGTAGCAGAGAAAACCATAGCAGATCTGGAAATCTGGTTTCTGGTCATACGCGTATGGCACTAGGCAATACGCGTATGAGATGGTCTGGTACGCGTATGGCACTAGGCAATACGCGTATGAGATGGTCTGGTACGCGATGACACTAGGCATTACGCGTATGGATGAGGAAGATGATGTTTTGAACGTGGTTTGGTCTCTGTTGGTACGCGTATGGGGAAGTGGTACGCGTAGCATACGCGTATGAGATAGGTGGTACGCGTATGGGATTGGCTGAGAATTGGGCCATACGCGTATGGGACTAGGCAATACGCGTATGGGCAGGATTGTGATTTTTCTGTGCTGTTGTTGTGCAGTTTTGGTTGTTCAGCTGAGTAATGTAATTTAGCTGATGTATGATAGAGTAGGGATCATTTTCCGTTGTTTTGAGTAGTATAGGTATTAGTAGAGTGTGCTAAATGCTGTGATTGATTATGTGGTATGACATGATGTGCATAATGTGGTGAATGTATCTATCATGTATGAAATTATGAATGGACTGTTTATGGCTTAGAGTGTAAGCATATGTCCATTGTGGATGATTGTTGATGTTTGCATGACTAAGTGATTTAGCTTGCATATTGTGGCCTTTATGGTGGTAGCTAATTCCCATGGTGAGGAATTAGTGAGTTAGTATTGTGGATTGTTGTTGATGTTTGCATGCTAGGTGATTAGCGTGCATAGCATAGCCCTTGGGGTGGTAGCTAATTCCCATGGTGAGGAATTAGTGAGTGAGTCACTAGGTCTCAAATGAGTGGGACTAGTGGGCTTGGTAGCCGTATCTGGATTTGATCGGTGAGGTTGAACTATATGTTCACGAATAGTCGGTACCGCATGCATGGAGTCTCATTGCATAATGTATGTATGTATGGCGTATAATATGAATGGATGTATTCCAATATTATACGTGTGTTTTATGGTTGTGTTGAGTTTGAGTATGATGATGATGATGATTATGAGTTGATGTTGCCGTTGCTGAATGTGTGATCCGATTAGGGTGATTAATGTGTTAAATTACTTAACATGACATGATATTTTATAATGCTTATTATATCGATTGAGGAACTCACCCTTACAACTATTTTTCAGGTAACGAGCAGTGATTGAGTAGAAGCTAGTGCTTGGAGTCTAATGTAGTCTCCTTAGTGGGTCATGCTCTGATAGATGTAACATCGGGACGGGATGTTTTACCTTGTTGAATAATTTTACATGTAATGTGTTACATGTTTTGCATGATTGATTTGATTTCTATCCGCTGCGTATTGTGCAAATGCTTTATGTTTTGAATTAATAAAAGAGCATGACAGTTATTATGGTGAATGGTGTGAAGTGATTGTGTGACACCCTTAATTGCACCTTTACTCTGATGTATATATTTGTTGTTTTAAATTAAATATTTGGGGTATTTTAGAAGGGTGTTACAATACATGAGAAGACAAAGAAGACTGTTAGCTATGGATTTTCTTACTTGGATGTGACCATATTTATTTAATGTCTTACTCTTCATATTGCTAATTGCATGCTGATTATTGCTTGATTCAAAGTCCAAAGGGAAAATGGGTTTTCTATATGACATTCTTGTCTGTTGGATTGCATCCCATTGGTCAGATCTTTTTAACTCTCAACTTTTAATTTTATGCTTAGATTAGTATCTTAATCACCTCTCACTTCTTAAATTTCAAAATCTCTCCCCCTTTTCAAAAACCTTCTTTGCTTGTGATTTTGAACTTAGACATTATTTCAAAATAGAAACTTTGGCCTTATGCCATTGAAATTTTTAACTCTTTTCTTAAATCAAACTTGTAAATGAACTTAACCATATTGACTTAAAATTTCAAAAGACAAAAAAAAACTAACACTCATTCAAACTTTTGGGCCTTTTGTGCCTCTTCTAAACTTAAACTTTTGTGAAAAGAAATCCACTCATTTTGAAACTGATACCACGAACTACGAGGTTTTGATCCCTCATTTTTAGGTTGGTACGTAGGCACAAGTCCAAAGATCTTGTCAAACACAAAAATATAATCAATGAATTTTTTTCTCATCCCCACACTCTATTTTTCTCAAACATCTTTTATACCAAAACACATACGCACATAAAAAAGGGATCCCAAGGAGTACCTAGGACACTTTTGGTGCTAACACCTTCCTTCTGTGTAACCAACCCCCTTACTTATAATCTATGGCATTTTATTAGTTTTTATTTGAAAACTTCTTATCTTTGGGTTTTGTTCATACTTTTCCCTTTTCCTTTGGAAACAATAAAAGCGCGGTGGCGACTCTGGTTTTATTGACGTTAAGTTTATCCTATAGCTTAATGGTCTCGAATTTACCGCTACATAAATGAAGTGGCGACTTTGCTGGGTAGTAGTCCTCATTGGGTTTAGCCTACTTTTTTATGTGTATATATTTATATATTTGATGTTTGTATACTTGTTTGTGTGATATAATCTGCTTGTTATGCTTGGTGATCTCTGACTGGTGAGATAAGTTCTAACCCGAACTTGAGTGCAATTAAGATATGAGGATGGTATAGTCATGTTTAACTTATGTGGAGTAGTCCTTAATAGGTTGGCTTGAGACCCATCTACTCAATGGAGACCCTTTTGGAGCTATTGATGTCACATAAGTCATTTGTGGTTAGGCATTACTTTCTCTGATTCGGGGTCCGAGAAGTTGAGGATCATAGAACATTTAACTTAACTTGGCCCATTTATGACGTAGTGCGGAGACTGTTTAGGTGTAGACCTGATAACAGTTGTTACGCGATACTACACTCAGACGAGTTTCTCTTGAGAATATTATGGGTTGATGAGTCAGTCCTCCTAACATATAATATCCAATAGATGGAATTAAGACTCTGGGAACTTTTTAGAACATGATCTATAGGTTTTTATCCTTAGTACACTCCTTTTTGATGGTGCTTAACCTGACTCCATGCTCTTGACTCACAACAAACCCTTTGATTCTTGGTTGATCTGATCAAGTCTTGTCAATATCAATGGAACTTGGGTGTTGATAAGGTGAAAACCATAATCCACCAAAATGGATGATTGATCTTGATGACGACTTGATCCATCCCTTGACCTTTGTTTGTGTTTGCCTTGTGTGTGATCCCTTGTTTGTGATTGTTGCATTCATGCATTCATGCACATCATGACATTCATCACAGAAAAATAAATTTCAAGGAACTAAGGTCTTATTTGCAAATATTTCCAGACCATGGATTATGGACGAAGGAACACTAAGAAGTACAGTTTCAGATGTCCTGATTTGAAAGAGCTAAGAAAGTTATCATCTTTTGTATTAGATCCTTTGAACTTCAAGCAACGTCATGGGAAGCTTTTATCTGTGTTGTCTACTGATGTGGTTGAAGGACTCTTGAGTGTGTTGGTTCAGTTTTATGATCCTCTCTACCGTTGCTTCACTTTTCCTGATTATCAGCTTATGCATATGTTAGAGGAGTATGCCCATCTCTTGGGAATACCCGTTTCTGGAAAGGTGTCTTTTATTGGATTGGAGGAGATTCCCAGATCTCATATCATAGCTGAAGCTCTTCATCTGAAGAAGTCTGAGATTGAGGCTCATTGGGTGAAGAAATGAGGAATGTTTGGATTGACTTTTGAGTTTCTCATAGGGAAAGTTGTTGTCTTTGCTCAAGTTGGTAGTGTAGATGCTTTTGAAGCCATCTTTGTGTTACTCATCTATGATTTGGCTTTGTTCCCTAAGATTGACGATTTTGTTGATTTTAACGCCATTAGAATCTTCTTGATTGGGAATCTTGTGCCTACTCTTTTGGGTGATGTGTACTTCTCTTTGCACTTGAGGAATTCTAAAGGTTGTGGGACTATTGTGTGTTGTGTTCCTCTTCTGTACAAATGGTATATTTCGCACTTGCCTCAGACGCCTGATTTTATGGAGAATAAACAATGTCTACGGTGGTCTTAGAGACTCATGTCTATCACTAATGATGATATTGTTTGGTATGATTCTGTATTGAGTAACTTGGATATTATTGACAGTTGTGGTGAATTCTCTAATGTGTCTCTCATTGGTACACAAGGAGGAATTAACTACAACCCTGCTTTGGCTCGTCGTCAACTTGGGTTCCCCTTGAGAGTCAAACCTAATAACACTCAGTTAGAAGGTCTTTTCTATCAAGAGGGTAAAAATCCCCAACGTTTGAAGCAAAGGATGATACATGCTTGGCATAATGTGCATAGGAAAGGAAGATCTGAGCTTGGTCCGTGCAACTGTGTAGCTTTGGAAGCTTACACTATTTGGGTGAAGAAGAGAGCTTTGGAGTTGAAGATGTTGTATGCTTGTGAAAGACCTATGTCTTTGGTAGTGCCTGAGCCATCAACTCTCCTTAACCAAGATGTAGAGGAGTTGGAAGACGCACTCGCCAAGATGAAGCAAGAGAAGGATATGTGGGAAGAACGGTTTTGTGCTTTAAGTCGAAAGCATGAGGAGTTGCAACTTGAGTCAAAAGACAAATATGTGCTTATTGAACTTCTTAAAGACCGAGCAATGAAGAGACAAAGAGAGCCAGAGGGTTCATCTTCCTCTAGTATGCCTCATCCTTCCAATGCTTGGAAGAAGATTGTTGATCAGCTTGTCCTTGAGAAGGCTCGGATGAAGACATCTTTTGAATCCGGGATTCGACGCATCCGAAGGAAGTATGCGCCTATAGCCAGATCATCTGACACTATTGCTAAGGGGTCCTTAGGATGATTAGTTTCCTTTTCTCTTGTATTTGTACTTTGGTTTCTGAAATTGTACTCAGTGTAATCCTTCCAAATTTTTATGAATAAAAGAGATTTTTATGGTCAATCAAATTGTTATTATTGTTATTATATACTTGCAAATAAAACAGTATGTTCCTTGAAATTAAATAAATAAAACATTGCATTTCATGCATCATTTGCATAGCAGGTTTTCTTCTGCCAGATGTCTTATCGGTTATTCTTCTATGCTTCAGCCAAGCTGACTCACTGATACAACACTCACGCCAATCAACCCAGAATTATGGAACATTTGGAACAAGAGAACAGAGAGCTGAAGGATGAGATTGCACGGTTGAATGCCATGATGGAGTATGTCCTTGCTGCACAAAATCAGTCTTCACCAACTCCCGCAACTCCTCCCTAGAGGACTGTCATCTCCGAGGTAGCTACCTCGACCGTTCCTGTTGTCGCTACTCAATCCGGTCCGTCTATGCCTGCTGGATTCCCGTGGGGAATGCCACCAAATTTCATGCCTGAAAGGTTTGCACCTACCTTTGCTTCTATGCCGGCGTCTAGCCCGGTCATGTCTGTGTCACCTCCAGTTGTTCACACCTTGCCTCGTGTTGAGGACACCATTTACCATTCTGAGCCATCTAAGGGCCCAAATGTATATGAGAAAATGGATGAGATGAAGGATCAGTTTCTTGAGCTGCGAAGAGTGTTGAAGACTCTGAGAGGAAAAAACATGTTTGGGAGGAGTGTTGCTGAGCTCTGCCTAGTACCAAATGTGAAGATCCTGATGAAGTTCAAAGTCCCTGACTTTGAAAAGTATAAGGGAAATACTTGTCCACTAAGCCACCTTGTTATGTATGCTAGAAAGATGTCAACTCAAACTGATAATGATCAGTTACTGATTCACTACTTCCAAGACAGTTTGACTAGTGTTGCTCTGAGATGGTATATGGGGCTAGACAGTGCAAGTGTTCGTACTTTCAACGATTTGGGTGAAGCTTTTGTTAAGCAGTACAAGTATAATGTGGATATGGCGCCTGATAGAGACCAGGTGAGGTCTATGTCTCAGAAGGACAAAGAGACGTTTAAAGAGTATGCTCAAAGATGGAGGGAACTTGTTGCTCAGATTAATCCTCCATTGGAAGAGAAGGAGATGATGAGGATTTTCCTAAAGACCCTGAGTTCGTTTTATTACGAACGAATGATTGCTAGTTCCCCCAGTGACTTTACCAAAATGGTAAACACGGGGATGAGGTTAGAAGAAGGAGTCTGTGAAGGACGTTTGTCTAAGGAAGAAGTTTTGTCCAGTAAAAAGTATGGAAGTGGTTTTTCCAAAAGGAAGGAAGGGGAAACCAACTCAGTATCTGTAGGGAGGCAGAGGAGGCCTCATGTCAAAAAGAGTTCTCAACCGCGTCAGCATCAACATCAAGTTTCGTCAGTAATTCTAGTTTTCTCCAAGAATTTCAACAATCAATCAGTTCTGATTTAGCAATAACAACATCAATAACAACCGCAACAAAGAACCAACAACAACAACAGCAATAATCAACAACAGAGCTTTGAGAGGAAGAAGGTATCCTTTGACCTTATTCCTATGACATATGCAGAATTGTATCTATCTTTGGTTCTCAAGAACCTGCTTCAACCAAGAAATCCACCTCAAATTCCTAAACCACTTCCATGGTGGTTCAAACCTGAATTACGTTGTGCCTTTCACCAGGGAGCCCCTGGCCACAACATTGAGAATTGCTACCCGCTGAAATATGAAGTACAAAAACTTGTGAAGAGTGGGATGGTGTCCTTTGAGGACCGTGCGCCTAATGTGAAAGCAAATTCGTTGCCTGCTCATGGTAATGCCTCTATCAATATGGTGGATGGTTGTCCAAGAAATGTCTGAGTCTTCGATGTACGACGTATCCATAGGTCGTTGGTGGAAATGCATAGGACTTTGTGTTTGATCAGTGATTGTGAGCACGACCATGATGTTTGTGCAATCTATAGTGTGAACCTCCGTGGGTGTATGATCGTCAAGAGGGATATCCAGAAGTTGATGGACGAGAATGTAATCCAGATTCAATAGTCGAGGGATATAGATGATGTCAATGTGATTGTTCCGGTGTTTAAGACCCATGAGCAGGTAGTAATTCAATATAACAGCAGCAACAACAACAACGTCAATAGATTGGTATCGTCGTTGGTTATACGATTAGCGGGACCTGTTCCGTATGCATCCGATAAAGTTGTGCCTTATCAGTATAATGCCACAATGGTGAAGAATGGCCAAGAGGTTCTGTTGCCTGTAGCAAATTCTGTGGTGAATATAGTTGACATTGCAAAGGTGACCTGTAGTGGTCGTGTGTTTGGTCTGGTCTTTCCAAAGGAGGTAGAGGATGTTTCGGCCAGTAAGAAGGTGGATGTGCCTGTGATGAACCCAGGTAGTGCTCCAGTGTGTCAGTCTGGTGAATCCAACAAACTGAAGACTAATGATAATGATGATGAGGTATTGAGATTAATTTAGAAGAGTGAGTTTAATATGGTGGAGCAGCTGCTCCAAACCCCGTCAAAGATTTCAGTGTTGTCTCTGTTAATGAATTCTGAAGCACACAGAGAAGCATTGTAAAAAGTACTAGATCAAGCCCATGTTGAGCACGATGTTACTGTGGATCAGTTTGACAACATTGTTGCTAACATCACTTCTTGCAATAATCTGAGCTTTTGTGATGAAGAACTTCCTGAGAAAGGTAGAAATCACAATCCGGCGCTCCATATTTCGATGAACTGCAAGGAAGATGTACTATCCAATGTGTTGGTTGATACTGGTTCTTCTTTGAATGTACTCCCGAAGTCAACTTTTTCCAGACTCTCCTATCAAGGCGCCCCTATGAGGTATAATGGTGTGATTGTTAAAGCATTTGATGGTTCTCGCAAAACCGTCATTGGTGAAGTGACCTGCCAGTTAAGATAGGTCCGAGTGATTTCCAAATTACTTTTCAAGTAATGGATATCCACCTAGCCTACAGATGTTTATTAGGAAGGCCATGGATTCATGAAGCTGGAGCAGTGACATCCACTCTACACCAGAAGCTTAAATTTGTGAAGAACGGCAAGCTTGTCGTTGTTGGTGGAGAGAAGGCGCTTTTAGTGAGCCATATGTATCCTTTTCGTATGTTGAAGATGAGGAGGAGGTTGGAACTCCGTTCCAAGCGTTGTCTATGCTGAAGTGAATAAAGTTGGGGCACCTGTGTCTTCTTTCAAAGATGCTCAAAAAGCTATCGAGATGGGCAGTACTGATCAGTGGGGTCGTATGGTAGAGATTGCCGAGAACAAGAATAGGGACTGATTGGGATTTCAAGAAGGGCCATTCAATGTCAAAGTTGAGGATGTGCAACCGAGTTTCCGGAGTGGAGGGTTCATCCATGGTAATGAACAACACACAACTTTTGTGATCGAGGATGATGAAGACGAAGATTGCGCCAACTTTGTGACGCATGGCCAGACTTTCAACAATTGGGTTGTTGTTGATATTCATGTTATTGTTCACCACTCTAAGTAATTTGTTTTCTTTTTTAAGAAAAATCATTCTCCTATGCCTAAGGGAGAAATGAACATTGTTAGGCATTTCAATTATCAATAATGAAATACAATTTTATTCATCCACATCTATGATGTTTTATTTTTACTTTTTTCCTTTCTAAAAATGGTAATCACAAGAAACATAAATAAATAATAATTTCCCATCTGCATAATATTTGGTCACAATTCAATTCTCTAAAATCAAAATATCAAATCATTATGCAGGTTGGTTCCTAAACCCATTGAATACAATGATCCTACTTCCTCTCCAAACTTTGATTTTCCTGTGTTTGAGGCTGAGGAAGAGACTGATGATGAAGAAGTATCTGATGAATTATCTCGTCTACTTGAGCACAAAGAAAAAGCCATTCAGTCGTTCGAAGAGAAGATTGAACTAGTCAACTTGGGTTCCGAAGATGATGTGAAGGAAGTCAAGATTGGGTCTCAACTGTATCCAGAGGCTAAGAAGGGGTTGATTGATCTTCTTTGAGAGTATTCAGATATGTTTGCCTAGTCCTATCAAGACATGCCTGGCTTGGATTCCGATATCGTGGAGCATAGATTGCCATTGAAGTCAGAATGCCCGACGGTCAAGCAGAAGTTGAGGAGAACTCATCCTGATATAGCAGTAAAGATCAAAGAGGAAGTGCAAAAACAGATTGACGATGGTTTTCTTGTTACCGCTGAGTACTCGCAGTGGGTGGCCAATATTGTGCCTGTTCCGAGGAAGGATGGAAAAGTATGTATGTGTGTTGATTATAGAGATTTGAACAATGTTATTCCGAAAGATGATTTCCCTCTGCCACATATTGACATGTTGGTAGACAATACAGCTAAATTCAAAGTCTTTTCATTTATGGACGGATTTTCCGATTATAACCAAATCAAAATGGCACCCGAAGATATGGATAAGACCACATTCATCACACCCTGGGGAACATTCTGTTATAGAGTGATGCCTTTTGGTTTAAAGAATGTCGGTGCAACATATCAGAGAGCTATGACCACTCTTTTTCATGATATGATACATAAAGAGATCGAAGTCAATGTTGATGATATGATCGCCAAAACAAGTGATGAAGAAGAACATGTTGAGCATTTGTTGAAGCTATTCCAGCGTTTGAGGAAGTATAAAGTCCGCTTGAATCCCAATAAGTGCATGTTTGGTGTTCGTTCTAGTAAGTTGTTGGGCTTTATTGTCAGTGAGAATGGTATTGAAGTTGATCCTGCCAAGGTCAAAGCAATACAAGAAATGCCTGCACCCAAAACTGAGAAGTAATCAGAGGTTTTCTCGGCCGCTTGACTATATCTCAAGATTTATATTGCATATGAATGTCACATGTGCACCTATATTCAAGCTTCTTCGGAAAGATCAGTCTTGTGATTGGACCGAAGATTGCCAAAAAGCTTTCGACAGTATCAAAGAGTATCTGCTTGAGCCTCTGATTCTGTCTCCACCTATTGAAGGAAGACCATTGATCATGTATTTGACTATGCTTGATGAAAGTATGGGTTGTATTCTTGGTCAGCAAGACGAAACTGGAAAGAAAGAATATGCAATTTACTACCTCAATAAGAAATTCACCAATTGTGAGACTCGGTATTCTATGCTTGAAAAAACTTGTTGTGTATTGGCTTGGGTTGCTAAGCGTCTGCATCAGTACATGTTGAATCATACAACTTGGTTGATATCCAAAATGGATCCAATCAAGTACATTTTTTAGAAGCCTGCTTTAACTGGGAGGATTTCCCGTTGGCAGATGTTGTTATCTGAGTATGATATTGAATATCAATCTCAAAAAGTGATTAAGGGTAGTGTCTTGGCTAACCATTTGGCTCATCAACCAATTGAAGATTATTAGTCAGTACAATATGATTTTCCTGATGAAGAGATTTTGTACTTAAAAATGAAAGATTGTGATGAACCATTGCTTGAAGAAGGGCCAGAGCCTGATTCTCGTTGGGGCATGGTATTTGATGGAGCTGTTAATTAATATGGTAATGGCATTGGGGCAGTGATTATTACTCCTCAAGGCACTCATTTTTCGTTTACAACTAGGTTAACTTTCAAGTGTACAAACAACATGGTTGAGTGTTAAGCTTGCATTATGGGGCTTGAGTAGGCCATTGATCTCAGAATCAAATATTTAGACGTCTATGGAGATTCAGCTTTGGTTGTAAATCAGATCAAAGGTGACTAGGAGACGAATCAACCCAGTTTGATACCATATAGAGATTATGCGGGGAGGATTTCAACTTTCTTTACAAAGGTTGAATTTCATCATATCCCTCGAGATGAAAACTGGATGGCAGATGCTCTTGCAACTTTGGCTTCAATGATTGTGGTGAAATTGTGGAATGAGGTTCCTAATTTGACTGTAATGCGTCTTGATAGGCCAACTCATGTGTTTACTGTTGAAGTCGCCAAAGATGAAAAGCCGTGGTATTTTGACATCAAGTGTTTTCTCCAAAGCCAGATTTACCCGCCTGGGGCATCTTTGAAAGATAAGAAGACTTTGAGGAGATTAGCTGGCAACTTCTACCTGAATGGTGATGTGCTTTACAAGAGAAACTTCGATATGGTTTTGCTCAGATGCGTGGATGGACACGAAGCAGACTTATTGATGACTGAAGTCTATGAAGGATCCTTTGGTACTCATTCCAATGGACATGCTATGGCTAAGAAGATGTTGAGAGCAGGTTACTATTGGTTGACAATGGAATCTGATTTCTACAAGTTTGTGAAGAAATGCCACAAGTGTCAAATTTATGCAGACAAAATTCATGTTCCTATGACACTATTGAATGTTATTTCCTCTCCATGGACCTTCTCCATGTGGGGAATTGATATGATTGGCATGATTGAGCCTAAAGCGCCAAATGAACATCGTTTCATTTTGGTAGATATTGATTACTTCACAAAGTGGGTTGAAGCGGCATCGTATGCGAATGTAACCAAGCAAGTTGTTGTAAGGTTTATCAAGAACCAAATTATATGTCGTTATGGTGTGCCAAGTAAGATCATTACTGATAATGGATCGAACTTGAATAATAATAGGGTAGAAGCTCTTTGCAAATACTTCAAGATTGCATATCATAATTCTTCTCCCTATAGACCTAAGATGAATGGGGTTGTTGAAGCTGCAAATAAGAACATCAAGAGAATCATCTAGAATATGGTTGTGACGTATAAAGATTGGCATGAGATGCTCCTGTTTGCTTTACATGGGTATCGTACATCCATTCGCACTTCAACAGGGGCAACCCCTTTTTCACTTGTTTATGGCATGGAAGTTGTGCTCCCCGTAGAGGTTGAGATCCCATCATTACGTGTCTTGATGGAAGCCAAGTTAACTGGAGCTGAATGGTGTCAGACCAGATATGACCAGCTGAATTTAATTGAAGAGAAAAGGTTGACTGCCATGTGCATAGTCAGTTGTACCAGCAGAGAATGAAGAAAGCTTTTGATAAGAAGGTCAAACCTCGTGTATTCAGAGAAGGTGACCTTGTGCTCAAGAATGTGCTATCTTTCAAACCAGATGCTAGGGGCAAATGGACTCCTAATTACGAAGGCATATATGTTGTTAAAAGAGCCTTTTCAGGCGGTGCTTTAATTCTTACAACTATGGATGGTGAAGAGTTCACATGTCCTGTGAATGCCAATGCAGTTAAGAAATACTTCGCCTAAAAAGAAAAGAACAGCTCGCTAAGTTGAAAACCCAAAAGGGCGGCTTAGGCAAAATGAGCGTCTCGGTGGATTGAAAACCCGAAAGGGCGATCCAGGAAAAAATTAGAGACATAAAACAGAAAATTTATCCCGGTAGATTGAGTACCCAACCTTGGGGAAATCTAGGCAAAATTTAGGGATTATGGAAAGTAACTACATTCGGTTGATCTCCCGTCTTGAGAGCAGTTTTGAGCAAGTCAGTCAACTATGATTCATCATCCTCAACTGAAGCCAAGAGCACAGTGGATATTGAAGTTGGTAGAAGGATTAGTGATCATTGTATTCAATGTAGCCCTTTTCCATGTAAATTACCATGTTTCAATTTTTGTAAAGATCTGTGGAGTCTTGTCATTTACAGACTACCATTCTATTAAATAAAGTTGAGCTTTTAATCCAATTGTTTCTATTCTTATTTATTTTTCAGCCAAATAGAATTGAATATTTATGATGATAATTTTGAAATTTTGAAATAAATAAAATAAAAACCATTTTTATTAAAAATAATAAAAGCAATTACTTTAAAAGGTAAACGATTTTAGTAAGGAATATCAACAGCAGTCTGAGAACAGGTGAGTCCTAAAGTGCAAAGCATTGTTGGTCTTCCACAAGCAGTTGGTTTGGTTACTTTTTCCTCCCAAATGGCAGATAAGTTTTCCCAGCTAAGTTGTAATCACTTTCCCAGCTGAGTTGTAGGCTCAAATGCTCAGCAGTTTACATGAACTCAACCCAGAGTTCTCTCCTGTAAGTCCCCAGCGGAGGTCATTTCAGATTCCCGACAGTATTGAGTCATGAACAACATTTGATTTGGTCCCCGACGAGGTTGTCTCATTTGATATGGTGTTGACCTAAAATTCCCCGCATAGTTGACGTTTCAAGTCCTCGACAGATCTTCTCTCTCTATCCCCAGTCAGGTTTGGGATGTTCAGAGCCAATGGATTTGCATCCATCCCCATCATGTTTCTCTAGTTGATGTTTCCATCTTGTTGAGAATAGCCGAGTGTTGTAGCGATGATTCAAATTAGTGACATTTGTATCCTTTCTGATTGTTTTGTCAGCATAATCATCAATATACATATACATTCATACATCAGATATTTCATCATGCATGCTATTGCATCTAATTCCTTATTTTCTGATTCTCTTCTATGATGATATTGTTTCTCCATGCAGATTCGGCGTGTCTGCCCTCCTTCAATTGTAGAGTGTCAACCCCTTAAGCAGAAATAATTTAACCTTTCTCATTCCCCGCTGAGTTATTTCCTCGTGGATGATTATCATTTCAGTTTCCTCCCCAGTTGATTGTCTATATGGAACCATTCCCCCTGAGTTATATCCTCATCGAGACGAGTCTTTTTTTGACCATTTCTTTCTGGTCCCTCAAAAGTTTATTACCCAGTAACTGGTAATATTCTTTTCGATTTGCGAGTACTTTACTTTTACCTAATACCCGGTAATAGTAATCTACTTCCTCTTATTTTTCCCCAACGGATTCGTTTTACGTTTCCCTAGGAAGTCTATCCTTGATATGTTCATCTTAACCGATGACAGATATTCCTCCCTTGAGTCTATCCTTGATATGTTCACTTTAACCAATGACGAATATTCTCTCTTTGTGGTTTTCTACCCAGTAAAAAGGTAGTTGTGATCCCTATTTCATTCTCTAGAGAGTTATTCCTTGATATGTTCATCCTAACCGATGACGGGTTTTCTCCTCTTTGTGGTCTTCTTCCCAGTAACCGGTAGTTGTAAATCCTACTTTTCCCTTTGAGTCTATCCTTGATATGTTGATCTTAACCGGTGACGGATATTCTCTTTTTGGTATTCTATCCAGTAACTGATAGATATAATTCCTATTTTCTCCCCGGTGGTCTAATCCTTGATATGTTCATCTTAATCGATAACGAATATTCTTCCTTTGAGTCTATCCTTGATATGTTCACTTTAACCAGTGACGTATGTTCTCTTTCTTTGGTCTTCTTCCCAGTAATTGGTAGTTGTAAATCCTATTTGATATTTTTTTCCCCAGCAGGTTGTTTCCTACCCAATGACTAGTAATGAATACACCTCATGTTTCCCTCAGCGAGCCATCCTTGATATGTTTACTCTAACTAGTAACGAATGCCTCTCTGACAGATTATGTTATCTTCCTACTCAGTAACCAGTAATAGATAATATATTTTCGATACTCCTGTGTTGAAGTTTATTCTTCCCCAGTTGAGTTTGGTTCACATGTTTCAGTTTTGTTCTGATCTACTCGTGTCCAATCAATAAATGGTTCACATTGACTCTAGACATCATATATGGGTCCCTATGATCTTCACATATCATTTTAATCAAGAATTCGTCAAGAGTTTGAAGATTGTTTTCCTTGGAACCCCTATTTCATCTGGGTATCTTGTGTGACTTCCTCAACAAGTTTCTTCAAAATTTGATCAAATATGTCAAGTTATACTTCATATTACATCACCTTATGCATATATGATCCTCCATGAGTCCCAAAAGTCAAGAGAATATCAAACAATCAAGGTGGTTCATGTTGGTTGACCAGAGAAAGTCAACTAGTCAAAACCGGGGTTCCCTAGACCCTATCTCCTACAATTTTTGTCATATGAAAATGATTCCAAGATAAAAGTTACTCAAAATGACATTCCAAACAACTTTCACGCTGAAGTCAAGAGCTAAGTTTGCTTGGAAAGTCATTGTTTATGGTGAAAGATTATAGGTCATTTTGTTTGAACCCTAGTTTGGAGGTCAACTTCCCAAGACCATAACTTTCTCAACTTTTATGAGACGAAAGCCATTCAAATTACATGATCAAATTCAAGATGCCTACTTCAAATTTGATGTTTGGAGGAAGTTCAAATGCAACTTGAAAATGCATGTGCCAAGAGGAAACATTATAGGTCATTTTGGGCCAATACCATTGAACAAGTGATTTTCCTCAACTTCTAAAATGCATAACTCCTTCATGCCAAATCCAAATGAGGTCAAATTTGTGATAAAATTGAAGAGGTTTGAAATAGATACAATGTTTATGAAGGAACTTTTTCCATTTAAAGTCCATATCAAAAGTTATTCAAGGGGGAAGAGGTGAACATTTGACTTGGTACTTAGAAAATTTTCAAACATGTTTGATTTTCCAAACTTCCACCTCAAAATTTATCATGATCCATGTTTCAAATGGAAACTTTTTCAACATGAATGTTTTTCCCCTTGATCTCACCTTTCCAAAAAGTCCAAGATCAACCAATTTGGGTCAAAATTGAAGGACTTGCGCATGGGTGCAATGTGAGGTACCATTTGGAAGAATTTCATGATCCAATTCAATTCAACAATGCATGGCTTAATGCAACACTTTCAGCATGACCTATGCCCAATTTTGGACCTCTGCAAATGATTGTTTGGGCTTTATGCACGCCCATGCTAGCTCATGAAGAAACTTGCTATTTTTGAACTTTTGAATGGAAGTGTGTAAGCAGCACATGCATTGGCTATAAATAGAGAAGCATTGTGATCAGAACTCCATCAATACCTTGCCCAAGCTTTTCCAGACCAATCCATACCCTCCATTGCATAGAATTTTTGAAGATTTCTTTTGAAGTCGAGCTTGAACTTCATCTTCTGTTTGGAAGTTCAAACTCCAGAAATTCACTTCCCTTTTCATCTCAATTGGTTTCTGCAAGCAAGAGGAAGAGAAAGCAAGCAAATCCAGATCAAGATCAAGTGAATTTGAATCAACTCGAAGGTGATTTTTCAGAAACTTCATCTCTTCGATTCTCTCTCAATTCTTCACCATTCTTTGTGATTTTTGGTTGGATGAAGTCCTACTAATATAGGCAAGAAGATTGAGTTGCTTTGAGGTCAAATCGAAGCGACTCAGTTCATGATCCTCAAAATTCAAATCCTTGTATCTTTTTATATACTTGGAATTGGAGAAAATTGAGGCCAAATTCGTGATCCCGAGCATTTTCTCTTTGAAATAATGTCCTTGTTTATCATTTTCCATAGAAATGATGTTGGACCAGTCCGGTGGAGGTCACCGGAGCCCTAGCTCCGGTGGTGTGTTGGCACACCTCCTAGTCATCTGATCATGTTTGGATGTTATAATCTGGACCATTGCTTTGCATTACCAGGCGCACATTAAGTTGACTTGGGTGCATGATGGAACGCGTGTGTGTGGCTATCTGATCTGCCACTTCAATTAATGAGGGAAATCTGATGGCCCTTGTTTTTTCTCATTTTATTTACTTTCTGAATTTTATATTTTAATTAGCTTATTTTGTTAAATTCATATTAATTTCATTTTTAGTCCAAAAAATATGGGACTTTCACCAAAATCTTTAAATATTTTCCTCTTTCATTTTCTAAATTAAAATTATTTTTTGGATTAATTTTGATATTTTTCATGAATTAAATATTTTTGTGCATATTTTTAATAGTTTAAAAATACTTATGACTTTTCAAAAATCATGAAATTTTTTGTCTAAGGTCCTTTGACCTTGTTTGACCTAGGATAAATCTCTTGGCCATTTATTTGGTGTTTTGAAGAGATTTTAGGTTTTGACCAAATTAAATTGAATTTAAATGCATTTTTAATTTGGTTTTTAATTGATTAATTGTGTAAAAATTATGTTGAGTCATTTTTATTGACTTGTGATGTTTGACTATGTGTTTGTGCCTTGGTCAAGGTTGATTGGAATTTTGTTGAGTTAAAATCATTGAATTTAGGAGATTGATGAAATGTATATTTCATCTCCCAAAATGAATGATTGATTTTAATTTAATAAAATTCCTCCCATGACCAATTTGTGTTTCTCTCATCTCCCCTCCCTCTTCATCTTCAATCTCATTCTTTCCGGTCCCTTTCATTGACCAATGAAATCTCCAAATCCTAAGACTAATTGGTTCATCAATAACCTTGTGTTAGATGAACCAATACAAGTATGGATGAGATAGGTCCACCATTTGATATTTTTCTTTTAGAGTGTGGTATGTTTTAGGAGTTTGGTTCATTATACCAAATCTCTAACACGCATTAGCACCTAAATTTTTATTGCCTGGCCTCAGATAGTTGTGACTTCTACATAAGTCCAATTACGATTGCTTAACATATAGCTAAATTTGACCCTAAAGGCATAGCATTCTAGTAAGTGAGATTGAAAGTCTCCCATCTTTCATGGTATTGTGTGGAAATTTGGTCTTTTTTCCTTCCTTTGGAAGATATCTTGGTTCAAGGATCCATGCTTGTGAATAGATGGTTGAGTGTTCTCCAAAGAATTACTTAATCAATTGAAAAGAAAAACATCACTAACATCTAACTAACTAACATTTGACTAACTTTTTATTAATATTGCTTTACTTTCAAGTCGTTTACTTTATGCAATTTAATTTCAAGTCATTTACCATTCATAGCCATTTACATTTCATTTAACTTGTTTATGTTTATGTCATTTTTACTTTGCTCATTTGAGCCTTATATTGTGATTGTATATATTTTGTTTGTGCTTGTGGTCTTAGGACCTTAAAATACCTAATAAACAGCAAAAACCCTCAAAAAATGTTTGTATGGACTGTTGGGTTTGATCTGAACTTTTGGACTTAGGATTAGGCAACATCACATATGAAAAAAGACTAGGCCAATGCCAACATTTCTGAGATCAAGTTATCGTGATTTGGGCTTTCATCTGATGCAAGTATTAGATCCACTTGAATTCATTTGCTCCATGATCTTGATGCAACTATTATTTTGATCTCATGCCTAATACCTTATTCTGAGCAAAATCAAGGAGTATTTCATTTGATGCATGAGAACACAAAGAAGATTGTTAGCTATGGATTTGCTTGCTTGGATGTGGCAATCTTTATTTGATGTCTTGCTCTTCATATTACTAATTTCTTGCTGATTATTGCTTGATTCAAAGTCCAAAGGGAAAATGGGTTTTCTATATGACATTCTTGTCTGTTGGATTGCGTCCCATTGGTCAGATCTTTTCAACTCTCACTTTTAGTTTTATGCTTAGATTAGTCTCTTCATCTCCTCTCACTTCTTAAATTTCAAAATCTCTCCCCCTTTTCAAAAACCTTCTTTGCTTGTGATTTCGAACTTAGACCTTATTTCAAAATAGAAACTTTAGCCTTATGCCATTGACATTTTTAACTCTTTTCTTAAATCAAACTTGTAAATTAACTTAACCATATTGACTTAAAATTTCAAAAGATAAAAAGAACTAACACTCATTCAAACTTTTGGGCCTTTTGTGCCTCTTCTAAACTTAAACTTTTGTTAAAAGCAATCCACTCATTTTGAAACTGATACCACGAACTACGAGATTTTGATCCCTCATTTTTATGTTGGTACATAGGCACAAGTCCAAAGGTCTTGTCAAACACAAAAATATAATCAACGAATTCTTTTCTCATCCCCACACTCTATTTTTCTCAAACATCTTTTATACCAAAACACATACACATAAAAAAGGGATCCCTAGGAGTACCTAGGACACTTTGGATGCTAACACCTTCCCTCTGTGTAACCAACCCCCTTACTTGTAATCTCTGACATTTTATTATTTTTGATTTGAAAACTTCTTATCTTTGTGTTTTGTCCGTACTTTTCCCTTTTCCTTTGGAAATAATAAAAGCGCGGCGGCGACTCTGGTTTTATTGATGTTAAGTTTATCCATAGCTTAATGGTCATGAATTTACCGCTACACTTTGGAGAACACTCAACCATTCATTCCCAAGTATGAATCCGTGAACCAAGATATCATCCATGAGAAGGGCTCCAACTTGGATAATTCAACAAGTATGCCACTAGCTCTCATGAAAGAGAAAAATGTCAAGTCTCCATACAATGCCATGAATAAAGAGAGACTTACAATCTCACTTACTAGAATGATATACCTTCTTGATCAAATTTAGCTCTATGTTAAGCAATCGTAATTGGACTTATGTAGAAGTCACAACTATCTGAGGTCGGGCAATAAAAATATATGTGTTAATGCATGTTAGAGATTTGGTACAAATAACCAAACTCCTAAAACATACCACACACTAAAAGAAATGGGGATGACCTATCTCAGTCTGGCTCATGTTGATTCATCTGACACAAGGTCATTGATGAATCAACTAGCATTAGACATGAAGAGATTTCATTGGTCAATAATGGATTGGGGAAGAATAGGGATGAAGATGAAGAGGGAAGGGGAAATAGAATCCAAATTCATCACAGGAGGAATTTCATTTGATCAATACCATCCATTCATTTTGGGAGATGAAATGTACATTTTATCAATCCCCTAAATCCAATAGTATTGGTCAAACAAAAGTCAAATCAACCATGATCAAAGCCAATCAGAAAGTCAAACATTACAAGATCATAAAAATGGCTCAACATAATTTTTCAAGTATTTATTCAATTAAAAATCAATTTAAAAATGAATTAAAATGCATTTTAATTTGAACAAAACCTCAAATCCCTTAAAAAAACACCAAATAAATGGCCAAGGGATTTATCCTAGGTCAAACAAGGTCAAAGGACCTTAGACAAAAAAAATCATGATTTTTGGAAAGTCATAAGTATTTTAAAACAATTAAAAATAAGTCCAAAAGCATTTAATTAATGAAAAATATGAAACTTAATCCAAAAAATAATTTTAATTCAAAATATTGAAGAGAAAAATATTTAAAGATTTTTGGTGAAAGTCCCATATTTTTTGGATTAAAAATGAAATTAATATGAATTAAACAAAATAAATGGATTAAATGGAAAATCAGAAATAAAATAGAAATTCAAAAAAATGAGGGCCATCAGATCTCACTCATTAATTGAGGTGGCAGATCTGATGGTCACGCGCTAGAGTGCACCAAACACCTTAGTCAACACATGCACATCAATGGGAATTAGAAAGGAGGGTTGGGATTAAAACCTGGACATGAGATCAGAGGGTTGGAACCTTGCCAACACATCACTGGAGCCCTATCTTCGGTTGTCTTCTCCGGTGGACCTCACCGGACTGGTCCACCATCAACCACCACTAAAATAAAAAGTGAGTGGACTATTTTAAAGAAAAAGTGCTCAGGAGCTCGAATATGGCCTCAATTTCTTCCAATTCCAAGTATATTGAAAGATACATGGATTTGAAATTTGAGGTGCATGATATGAGTTGCTTCGATTTGACCTCAAAGCAACTCAATCTTGTTGTCTACATTGGTAGAACTTCAGCCAACCAAAAATTAATCAAAATAGTTAATAATTGAGGGAGAATATAAGTATAGAAAATTGAGAAAATTCACCTTTTGTTTGGCAGTAGTGAAGCTCGATCTGGATCTCAATTGGTTTGGCTTGCTTCTGATTGCTTACAGGAAGTGAAAAGGAAACTCAAATGGCTTGGACTCTTGGAGTTTTAACTTCAAAATATAAGTGAATTTGAAACTCAATTTTCAAATGAAAACCTTCAAGATTATCCTTTAATGGAGGTGAGGCTGTTTGCAGATCAAAGCTTGGGCCAAGGGTCCCTGATTCTGAGCAAGGGGACATGTATATATAGGGTTTTGCATTGCTTACACACTTTCCAAATTTGTCAAAAATAGCCACCATGGTTGCATGGATGCATGGGAGTGCACAAGGACCATTGAATGATGCCAAAGGATACAACATTCTGTGCTAATCAACCTGAAATGATATCATATGATCATGTAGTATGGAAATGGAAATTGGACAAAGATCTTACCAAATGAAGCCATGTAAAGAATCCATGCGCAAGTCCCTCACTTCTTGTCCAAATGAATTAATCTTAGATGTTTTGGAAAGGTGACATCAAGGGGAACAACTTTGATGTTTAACACTTTTTCATTTGGATATTGGATCATGATTAATTTTGAGGTGTAAGTTTGAGAAATCAAACATGATTGAAAATTTTCTAAGTCCCAAGTCAAATGACTACTTCTTCCATCTTGAATAACTTTCGCCATGAGCTTCAAATGAAAATGGTTCCTCCATAAAAGTTGTATCTCTTCCATTCCTCTTTAATTTGGTCACAAATTTGACATCATTTGGATTTGGCATGAGGGAGTTATGCATTTTAGACATTGAGGAAAAATGCTTGTTCAATGGTGACGGCCCAAAATGACCTATAATGTTTCCTCATGGCACATGCCCTTGAAAGTAGAATTTGACATTTCTCAAAGAATCAAAGTTGGAGAATAAATATTGAAATTGATCATGAAACTTGGATGGCCTTCATATCATAAAAATTGAGCAAGTGATGGTCCTTGGAAGTTGACCTCCTAACTAGGGCACATACAAAATGACCTATAATCTTTCACCATAAGAATTGACTTTCCAAGCAAAACTAGCTCTTGATGTCAACATGAAAGTTGTTTGGAATAGGAGTAACTTCTATCTTAGAATCATTTTCATATGACAAAAATTGTAGGAGATAGGATCTAGGGAACCCTAGATTTGATCAGTTGACTTTCCCTAGTCAACTTCTTTGAACCAACTTGCAAACTTGAAGTTATCTTGATCTTTGGGACTTATGGAGGATCATATATGTTTGAGATAATGTAAAATGAAGTATACCTTAATATATATGACAAACTGTTGAAGAAACTTGCTGAGGAAATCATATAAGATACCCAGATGAATTAGGGTTTCCAAGGCCAACAAGCTCCAGACTCTTGATGAATTCTTGATCAAATTAACAAATTAAGGACATGGGGATCCATATATGATGTTTAGAACCAATGTGGGTCATTTTTGGATTGATATCTTTGCCTTGAGGGTCTCAAACCCTAGATATGAGCTTGATGAGGCATAGGTGGACACACACACCACCTATAAAAGAATCAAAGACATTCATAGACATATTTTTTTGGTTAGTAAACAAAAAGAAAATAAAGTATGATACAATCAAATGTGCTTGGTGATCTCTCCCAATGCAAACCCAATGAATGAAAGGTAAGGAGGATGCCAAGGTGTGATCCCAAAACCAATGCAAATGATGAGATATCATGAGGGATCTTAGGGTCAAAATTGGGGTCTTACAATAGCATAAAAAGAAGATCGTTTGAGGGAAATGGGGAAAGCTCATAGAGCAGTTGTCCACTGTTGGATGGTGAAAGGAGTGATACTGCATACTGTCCTTCGCCCACAAATTCAGTGACAGGTGTGATGTATAATACTATCCTTGCCCATGATTTCAAGTAGTGGGAAGGATATTTGATTTGTTATATATACTATTTGACCGCATACCCATTTGATCGTATCTTCAAGTTCATTGGCTTCTGATGAAAGTTGATGAAACATGAAATTAAGAAACATAAAGCTGGATTCAAAAACTTCATAATCTTTGGTCAGAATCTTGACAACTTCAGTAGTTTGACTTGAGATCTTCAGTATCTTCAGAATCTACAATCAGAACCTTGATAACCTCAATTTTCTGGCTTGAGATCTTTAGAATCTTCAGCTAAGTAACATAACTTCAAAATCTTGCCATTCTTCAAAAGCTTGGTGATCAGAGTCACGTCCAGAAGCATGAACTAAGAGAATGTTGCAGCAACAACATAACATTTCCTCAGAAGCTTCTCAGGAGTGAATCAACATAGAAGCAGAAAGATCAGTGCATCAACAACTTTGAACATCTTTCAGAACTTCTTATGACTGGTGCAAAAATAGATTTGAAACTCATCGTTCAGAGACTGATGACGTTGCACATCATATACTCAGAATCAGAACTGGTTGTTAAAGCTACACAATAACAAAGCATTAGGGTACCAAAATTGTTCTCACACAAATACAACATTGTTATCATCAAAACTCAAGGTATAGATGCATAACCAAATCATGTTCTAATAGTCTCCCACTTTTTGATGATGGCAAAACATGTATTTTGATGAACAATTTTGTACAGGGTAATCACGGAAGAATATATCTTACATAAACACAAAGTTCCCCCTAAGATGTATAATCCTAAAAAGATAAAATCAGAATGAAAGAACACTTTCCTGATTAACCTTTTTGAAGTACCAAAATGATCTTTAATCAGAATCTGGTTTGTCTTCAGAAGTTGCTTGATGTTGTCTAGAGCATTGGTTTATTAACATCAATATTCTGATGAGCTTCACTTCAGAAGCATGGTTGAGTTATTTTGAAGAAGCTTCAGAGTTGGTTATCTTCATAAGCTTGAATTCTTGTTCTCTTTGAAATTCTCTTTCAGAGCTAGATTGTCTTTGAATAGAAGAACTCTTTGAGACGAACTTTCAGAATTTGGTTAAGAATTCTTCTTAAGATCTTGGTTGCCAAGTCTGATTACTATGGAAGTTTCACTTTCTCATAGTTTGATGCGGAACTTTCCAATTCTTTAGAACTTGATGCCAAGTATCCAATGTTTTGAGTTCATAACATGGTTATTAATTCCTTGAAGATTCATATGCTTGGGTCTGATTCTCAATCATCAGCATTAAGGTTTTTCGGACTTAGATAGTAGACCATTTCATCGAAAACTTGTAACTTTATTCTGATCTTTCAAACTTCACAAGAGCTTCTGATGTTTGAACTTAACCATTTTAATATTTGAACATAACCCTACAAAACAGTTAACAAACTATTCTTCGAAGTAGTTGTTAGTAGAAAAATTAAACAATGTTTGGGTTTTTAGTTTAGGAATTTAGGTATGTCAAAATTAATTGCGATTCTTCCCCTTAGATATGTTTCTCCCCCTTTGTCATCAATCAAAAAGACATAGACAAATAGAATAAAATAAATATTGGAAATAAACAAAACATGATTTTAATTAAACAAGCTAAAAAGGCAGAAAGATACAATTGAATTAAAAAGACGGAAATAAAAAGAAACACAATAGAAATGCAACAAGTACTCTAACAAACATAAATGGCACACACACTTAGATTAAAATAAAAAGCACACGCATGTGCGCAAACTATTTTAGAAAACTAAGGGTTTTAGAAAGGAGGAGGAGGCGACGGAGTAGCTGGGTAGTCATCCGGTACATTTAAGGGATCCACCAAAGGACCAATATTATCTTCAAGACAAATCTCCATGTAGTATGCCAAGACTTATGGTGGATCGATCTTTGTGAAGATAGGATAGTTTTCCAACGGGATATTACTATCACTAATTTCTTCTTTAGATGGAGGAGTACTTTCAATGGTGACAGATCTAGGAGGAGATTTAGGTTGAGCTAGTTGCAGTTGTTGAAACTGTTGTTGAATTTGTTGTTGAGGAGAAGCCATTGTTGAATATGAAGGAAAGGATGAACAGTTGCAGAGATGAAAGTGTTTTAGATTAGTATTTTTTTTTTGCAATGATGACAAGAAAAAATACGCATTCATTGGGGGGGCGTAAGTTTTCTAACCTAATTCCAAGAATTGCGAAACCCAGTGTGTCACACTATTATCACGTATGCTCATAAAGTGGGATAAATGTCACCACTTAGAACCACATGAAATCAAATGATATGACAACCATTTAATGCAAGGACTATTCAGAATCAAGAAGACAAATCGATAAGATTGCTTCTGATCAAAACCTTTTTTATTCATGAAACCTCCTCACCTCAGAAAGCGCATGTCTCAGAATCAAACAACAATACATCCTCAAAATCTAATCGAGAGTTCTGGAAGCTTAACATTCTGAAATTCATCTTTTCATTCTGGACAAGAATCCATAAATAAATTTTTCAGAATGAAAGCGAATCTATCCTTAGCCAGGGGTTTTGTAAAGATAGCAACCCATTGATAGTCTGTATCAACATATTTTAAATGAAAAATACCCTTCTGAACATAGTCACTTAAAAAATGACGTTTTGTTTCAATATGTTTAGCCATAGAATGCAAGATATGATCCTTGGATAAATAAATAGCAAAAGTATTATCACAGAGAATAGGAATGTTACTCTCAGATATCTGGTAATCTTCCAACTGACTCTTCATCCAGAGTATCTGAGTGTTGCATCCAGAAGCTGCAAATATTTAGCTACGGTTGTTGAAAGCGCAATTATTGAAAGCTAAAAATATTTTCCAAAAGGAAGTTACTTAGTCTATCATACCAAGCTCTGGGAGCTTGTTTCAGACCATATAACGACTTTTTCAGTTTAAAAACAAAGTCGGGATTTTGAGAGCTTTGAAAACCAGGAGGTTGGTGCACATATACTTCTTCAAAAATATATCCATTTAAGAATGCACTTTTAACATCCATCTGATAAAGGATGGCGTTATGATTGACTGCAAACGAAATTAAAAGATGAATAGACTCTAACCTCGCAACCGGAGCAAAGTTTTCTGTATAGCCTATACCTTCTTACCGACTATAACCTTGTTCTACCAGTCGAGCCTTGTTTCTGACAACTTTGCCCATCTCATTGAGCTTGTTTTTGAAGACCCATTTGGTTCCAATAACATGGAAACCCTTTGGTTTTTGAACAAGATCCCAAACATCATTTCTGGTGAATTGATTAAGTTCTTCTTACATGGCTAGAATCCATTCATTATCTAGAAGAGCTTCATCAATATATGTGGGTTCTATCAGAGATACCAAACCTAGAAGAGTCTCTTCAGAAGGTTTGAATGAAGATCTAGTTCTAACTGGATCGTTTTTATCTCCCAGAATCAATTCTTCAAAATGAGAGGTTCCTGGTCTACTCTTCTTCTAATAAGTTGGACCAATGACAACTTCTGGTTGAGTCGCATCTGAGTCGTTTGCTTTAGATTCTTTAGCTTTTCCTTCTGAGTCTTTTTCTCCAGAATCAGTATCCTTGGATTCTGAAAGTTTGATCTTGAAATCTGCAAATTTCTCAACTAGCTTTGACTTTTCAGGGTTAAGCTTATCATTGAATCTAACATGAATTTATTCTTCAACAATTCGTGTTTCAGTGTTAAATATTTTGTAGCCTTTAGAGCATTCAAAATATCCTAACAATAAACACTTTTGTGCTTAAGAATCAAACTTGCCAAGATTCTCTTTAGTGTTTAACATAAAACACTCACAACCAAAAAGGTAAAAGTAAGAAATGTTGGGCTTTCTGTTCTTCCATAATTCATAGGGAGTCTTACCCAGAATAGGTCTAATATAAATCTTGGTTTGTATGTAACAAGCTGTGTTAACTGCTTCTGCCCAAAAATTCTTAGCCATGTCAGTTTCTTGGATCACAGTGGGAGCCATTTATTATGAAGTCCTATTATTCCTTTCTACAACCCATTTTTACCATGAAGTTCTAGGACAAGAGAAATCATGGGAAATGGCATTTGTATCAAATTTTTTTCAAAATGTTTATTTTCAAATTCGGCACCATGATTACTTCTGACTCTGACTATTTTGTAGCTCATTTTTGTTTGCACAAGTGAACTGAAAATGGAGAACACATAATGTGACTCATCCCTGTGTTTCAAGAACTTTACCCATATCCATCGACTATAGTCATCAACAATGACCAATCCATACTTCTTTCTATTGATAGAGGCAGTTTCCACTGGTCCAAACAAATCAATGTGTAGAAGTTCTAACGTCTAGAGGTAGAAACAACAGTTTTCACTTTGAAAGATGTTTTAGAAAACTTGCCTTTCTGACATGCTTCACAAAGAGCATCTGAAGAGAACTTCAGGTTGGGTAAGCCTCTGACTAATCTAAGCTTTTTTAGTTGAGATATCCTTCTCATGCTAACATGGACCAAACGTCTGTGCCATACCCATTGCTCTTCATTAATAGACATTAGACATTTTACATTTTGATCCTCAAGATCAGAAAGTCTGATTTTATAAATGTTGTTCTTTCTCTTCCCGTTAAAAAGGATTGTAACATCTTTCTGACTAACAACCTTACATGACTTTTGATTAAAAATGATATCATAACCATTGTCACTAAGTTGACTAATACACAAAAGGTTATGCATCAGACTATTAACTAAAAGAACATTAGTAATAGAAGAAAGTTTACCATTACCAATTGTTCCAGAACCAATGATCTTTCCTTTTTGGTTTCCTTTGAAACCAATGAAGCCTCTAGGCTTAAGTTCCAAATCTTGTAAAATAGACCTTCTGCTCGTTATATGTCGTGAGCATCCACTATCCAGGTACCATGAATGGTGTTTCAGCTGAGTTGATAAGGATGTCTGCAACACCAATTATTTTATCCTTAGGTACCCGCTTTCTAGGTCCTCTCTTGTTAGTTTTCCCAGAGTTTCTTACAACTTTGGGTCTTTGAGCAGAAGGATAATCATGGGGAATTTGTGCATGATACTTAGTTTCAAAACTGAGTTATTACCCTTTGTATGTTTCTTTGAAGAAATATCAAGCTCAGTGCTAGCCGGCACGAAATGCACACATATAGGTTTTGGTTTTACCTTTTGACTTTCGTCAGGTTTTATACTTTCTATACAACCAAAAAATTTCTTGTTATTTCTACAAACTCCATAGATCAAAGAAGCCATTTTTATTCTATTTATGCTTTTAGCTAGAAAGTACTGGAATGCTCTGTCATATCTAATGATGCAATCAGTACTAGAAGCTTTTGAGACTATTTCCTCCTCTAGTTTTGAAATTTTGCTTTTCAAAGAAAAGTTGTTACTTTCTAAAGAAAATACTTTTTCATTTAGAGAGGAGATATCTTTCTCAAGATCATTGTGAGTTTCGGAAGCAACTACTTAGACTTGTTTAAGGTACTTGTATTTACTCTAAAGACTCTGGTACTTTTCCATCATTTCAGAGAAACATGATTCAAGATCAGAACGAGATAGGTTAGAAAATACCTCTTCAGAATCAGATTCTAATTCTGATTATGATAATACCTTATATTCTGGTTGTTCATAACCTTTGGGATCATATGTAATTTTCATCTATGAAATGTTGGCTTTTTCTTTGTCAAAATCTTCTTCGGATTTCGAGTCATCCCAGGTAGCCATCAGCCCCTTATTGCCTTTAGAAAAATTATTCTTAGGCCTTCTATCCTTTTTCAGCTTAGGACAATCATTTTTGTAGTGGCCTGGCTCTTTGTACTTAAAGCAGATAAATTCTTTTCCAGAACCTTGTTTCTTCTATCCATACGAAGAATCAAAACGACCAGCAATCCTTTTGGCTCCTATGAACTTCCCTTGACCATTGTGCATGTGCTTCCAGAGTCTGTTGACTCTTTTTGAAATTAGAGACAGCTCGTCATCATCTTCTGAGTCTTCATCGGATCCTTCTAATTCTTCCTTAACTTGATAAGCTTTTATCTTCTCAACCTTAGACTTTAACGCAACAAATTTACCTCGCTTCTGAGGTTCATCTTCCTTGAGCTCAATCTCGTGGCTTCTTAAAGAACTAACAAGTTCTTCAAGATTGGTGTTGTTTAGATCTTTTGCCAGCTTCAAAGAAATTACCATAGGTCTCCATTTTTTCAGGAAGACTTCTGATAATCTTCTTGACGTGGTTAGCTATAGAGTATCCTTTGTCTAGAACTTTCAGTCCTGCAATAAGAATCTGAAACCTTGAGAACATAGTCTCAATTGTTTCATCATCTTCCATTTTGAATTCCTCGTACTTCTGGATTAAGGCCAAGGCCTTTGTCTCCTTTACTTGAGCATTCCCCTCATGAGTCATTCTTAGAGAGTCAAATATGGATTTGGCAGAATCTCTGTTTGTTATCTTCTCATACTCAGTATAAGAGATAACAGTTAGCAATATAGTTATGGCCTTATGATGATTTTTGAAATCTTTCTTCTGTTGATCAGTTATAGCACTTCTTGCTATATTATTTCCTTCAGCATTAATTGGGTGAGTGTAGCCATTGATTATAAGATCCCGGAGATCAACACTGTAACCAAGAAAGAAACTTTATATTTTATCTTTCTAATAATCAAATTTCTCACCATCAAAGATTGATGGTTTTGCATTGTAGTGATCTCTTTCATTAGTGTTAACAATGTCAACAGCGTTAGTAATAACCATTGTTTCTCACACAAAACTGGATCGGTACTGAACAAGGTGAAGTGTTGACAAAACTTTTATCACAATTAGAATCGGAGCTCTAATGCCAATTAAAGATGTTAAAAACACAAGAAATGGGGGTTTGAATTGGGTTTTACAAAACAAAAGCTTTTTACCAACTCAAAAAAAACCACTTAAAAGTTAATAACAAAGAGATAAAAACACAAGTATTTTTATCCTGGTTCACTTGAAACTCAAAGCTACTCCAGTCCACTTGTAACACCCATCTAAAATACCCCAATAATTAATTAAAACAACAAAATATGAATCAGAGTAGATATGCAATTTCAGGGTGTCACACTTGACACTTCACACCATTCACCAAAATATCTTGTCATGCTCATTTATTAATCAAAATAAAACATTGCACAATTCGCAGCGGATAGAAATCTAACAACATGCAAACCATGTAACACATTACATGTAAAATTGTTCAACAACCAAAAATGAAAACAAAGTAAAACATCCCGTCCCGATGTTACATATACCAGAGCATGACCCACTAAGGAACTACACTAGACTCCAAGCACTAGCTTCTACTCAATCACTGCTCGTTACCTGAAACATAGTTGTAAGGGTGAGTTCCTCAATCGATATAATAAGCATTATAAAATATCATGTAATGCTAAGTAAATTAACACATTCATCGCCCTACTCATCTCACACATTCAGCAACGGCAGCATCAACTCATAATCGTACTCAACACAAACACAAAACACACGTATAATATTGGAATACATCCATTCATATTATACGCCATACATACATTATGAAATGAGACTCCATGCATGCGGTACCGACTATTCGTGAACACATAGTTCAACCTCACCGATCAAACCCAGATACGGCTACCAAGCTCACTAGTCCCACTCATTTGAGACCTAGTGACTCACTCACTAATTCCTCACCATGGGAATTAGCTACCACCATAAAGGCTATGCTATGCACGCTAAATCACCTAGCATGCAAACATCAACAACAATCCACAATGGACATATGCTCACACTCTAAGCCATAAACAGTCCATCCACAATTGCATACATAATAGATATATTCACAGCATTATGCATACCATCATACATCATTAGCATATTTATCACAGAATCATATCATGTCATGCCAAACAATAAATCACAGTATTAGCACACTCTACTAATACCTATGCTGCTCAAAACAACGGGAAATGATCCCTACTATATCATACATCAGCTAAATTACATCACTCAGCTGCAACGACCAAAACTGCACAACAACAGCTCAGCAAAATCAAACTTCTGCCCATACACGTATGCCTCATGCCCATACGCGTATGGCACATTTCCTAGCCAAGCCCATACGCGTATGGCCTGTCTCATACGCGTATGATACGCGTACCACTTCTCCCATACGCGTACCAACAGAGACAAAACTACGTTAGAACATCATCTTCTTCATTCATACGCGTATGACCTCACCCCATACGCGTACCACTCACAGGCTACGCGTAAGTACACGCGTATGGCGCGTATCAGCACCAGTCTCCTCCCCTCCAGGCCATCTCATACGCGTATGGCCTAGTGTCATACGCGTATGACCAGAAACCAAAATTCCAGATCTGCTATGGGTTTTTCTCTGCTACGAGATTTCTCAAATCCAACCTCCCACAGTCCAATTTTTACACAGCATTCGTTCATATTATCTAACACAGATCATACCCATTCAATTTCACAATTTCTAACCTTATTACATCTAATTCCTACGAATTTTCTTCAATTATAAACCCTTATCTCATTCATCCATAAGTTCACAATTTGCAGCATTCATCATCCCGATTAGAGTCAATTCAATGGCTTATTACTACCCATTACATGTTAACCCATAATGCCCATTAAATGATGATAAACCCCCCTTACCTGAGTTAATCCGGCAAATCCTTTAACTTCAAGCTTTTCCCTTCTTCAACCCTTTTTCTCT